>NC_082704.1:74971648-75571648 GCF_949987515.2 Delphinus delphis
CCCACCTTTGCAGGAAATTTAGAACAACTTTTATTTCAGGCTAGAATATTTACTTCCTGAATGTACTGAAAACCTAACTGACTCCAGGCTTGAAAGGACATATGTAGCAATCCTTGTAAGTGAATCCATTAAAATGCCACTTTAGCAGGAGTAGGTTGCACCTTGACAGGATTTATCTTTGTGGTGGTTAGCATTCTCCTTGCATCTATGAACACCTAGATGGCTTACACATAACTGGACAGTGTATCTTAGGTTATCTAACTGTGCCCTTAATTGTCCACAACCAAACTGAGACACATCTCCCCTGAATTTACATCAACAAGTTAGACAGGACTTATGGGAAGCATTTATGATTCAGGATTCGCTTCCTTTGGCAGATCCCTACTTCCCTGGTTAGGAGTGAGTGTGAATGAAGCTATGATCAGAAACTTCTCTTTAACCCTTGGAAACATCACCAACACTACTGCTAAGGCCATAGCAGCCCAACAAAAATCCCTAGGTTCTCTAGCTAAAGTTATCCTTGTCAATAGAATAGTCTTCAATTATCTCTTAGTTGAACAAGGAAGTGCCTGTACTATAGTCAACACACTTGTAATTGGATTAACACTTCTGGGGGAGTGGAGGTACAATTATCTAAAATATGAGAACAAGCCCATTGGTTACAAGTCCAAACTGACTCATCTTAGAATTGTCATTTACTCAACTGGTTACCAACAGGATTGGGCTCATAGTTTAGATCTACAGTATAGTTTTGGTCTTTCTATCTGCCATTTTATTTTGTGTTGTAATTTTTAAAGTACTCAGCTGTTGTCTATCCAGCATCTGTAAAAATAAAAAACTGAAATTGCTTGTCCAATGCTTCAAAGTGATACCTAACACCCATAAGCTTGACAAGATCTCCCTGCCTTGACCCACCACTTAGCTCCAATATAAAGAAGGCACCCAAATGTAGCCTTCTGAAGTTGTTACTAACCCCCAAAGCTTCTCTCAACCTGAAGAAAGGTGTCCAGTCATAGTATGGTGAAGAAGTATAAACAAAATGGATTATCAGTCAAAAGGCAAAGTCCATGCAGAAGAAACACCTAGCAATATATTAGGTGAACAGCACCCTGCAATGGAGACTTAATAAAAAAGGGAAAATGTAGAACCAAACTAAAATGGAGTCACATGTCAGGGATGAAATGGAGATGGTCAACACAGGCTGATAAAAGAAAATTAACCTAACCTTACAAAAATTTACAGCTTTCTCAGAAATCAGCAGAGTACGCTAGCTAATTCCCAAAAAACAAGTCTACTCATACTTCCTTGGTTTCCTTGCATCAGCTATCCTGATCCTAATATACAGAGTTTGTTTTTTGACATTTCTTTTTGTTCAAATGAGACCAATGAAATCCACTTGCCATACTCTCCTCCATGGGACAAGATGCCTGAGGATGGTCCTCCTCAGCTCCAAGGGACATGTACCTCATATAACGATGTCAGAAAGAAAAAAAGAAAGAAAAAGAGAGAGAAGAGAAGAGAAGAGAAGAAAAAAGAAGAGAAGAGAAGGGAAGGGAAGAGAAGAGAGAGAAGGGAACAAAGGGAGGAAGGAAAACAATGCCCAAAGACATGGTTGATCAGAGATGCTTTCTGTGAAACATTTTGATCAAGAGAGGGAACTGTGAAAGGATTTCAATCTAAAATGGAACTGGAAGATATGAAATGGAAAATCTCACATGTGCGCCCTCAGAAGAACAGAACCTAAGGACTGATAGACTGATTTCCATAAATGCCTAATTTACAGAAGTCTAAGACTTATCTCTGACCAATGAGTACCTGCTAAGAATCTCTCCCCATTCTCAAGCCAACAAATTTACTGCTTAGACTCTGGCTGGAATTCCCCCTCTTTACATTTCTTGCCCATAAATACAGCCCATCCCAAACCCTCAGTGGACTCACTTGTAGCTTGCTATAGCATATGTTTCCCGAATTGCAACTCCTCTGATATTCCTGAATAAACTCAATTTCTGGTAATGTGAGCTTGCCTCACTTTACCTCTTTATTTAGGTTGACACTATATATATCCCATATTTGGCCAGAGATATAAAACTACAGATTCAAGAATCAGAGGGAGACCCAAATAACATAAACCCAAATTATTCCATGACAAGACACATCATAATTAAACTTCTAAAAATTAAGACAAATAAAATATCTTGAAAGCAGCCAAAGGAAAAAATACACTTTACCTATAAGGGAAAAATTAAAATGATGGTATAATTCCCATCAGAAATGATGAAAGCCAAAAGGAAATGGAACAATATATTTTAAGTGCTGAAAGAAAAAAGAGAATTTTCAACAAAAATTCTATGCAGTGACAATATCCTTCAGTAATGAAAGGGAAATCAAGATATTCTTAAAGCAATTATACTTCAATAAAGATGTTAAAAAAAGATATTCTTAAATGAAGGAAAATTAAGAGAATGTGTCATAGGCAGACTTATCCTAGAAGAATGAACAAAGGAAGTTCTCTAAACAGAAAGGAAATAATAAGAGGAGGAGACCTGGAATTTCAGGAAGGAAGAAAGAACACTGTAAGGAAGAAAATATCAATAATAAAGTAAGTGTCCCTTCTCCCATTGATTTTTCTAAATTATGTTTGATATTTTAAGCAAAATCATAATACTTCCTGAAGTTCTTCTAAAAGTATGCAGAGAAAATATTTAAGAAAACTATATATGTGAGAGAGTTAAATAACATAAATGTTGTTAGGGTTTCTACACTTCACCAAAATTAATAAAATGATTACTACAATAGACTGTCACAATATATACTATATTTCAATATAATAACATATAATGTATAATATATATTATTTTTTGTATTATAATATATGTTATATATTATGTACTATCATATATATACTACATGTTATACTATATGTTGGATATATGTTATACAAATATATATACGTGGATATATATTTTAGTGGTTGTCCTAGTGTGTGTGTGCGTGTATCAACATACCATTAAAATCAGTATAAAAAGATATACTCAAAAGCACTAAAAATAAATCAAAAGAATTCTAAAAATATTTAAGTAACCAACAGGAAGGCAAGAAAGGAGAAAGAGAGAAAAAAGAAACAAAGAATATATAGAAAATAAACAATAAAATGGCAAGATTAAAAGCCCTAACATCTTAGTAATTAAATTAAAAGTAAATGGCATAACTGCACCAATTAAAAAGACGGATTAGTAGAGTGGATTTAAAAATATGATCTGGAGTGATGTCAACATCACAGCTAAGTGAGATACTCCCTTTGTCTTTCCCCTTCAATCCACAACCAGTAAAATATCCACAAATCAACAATGTGCCTATATCCAACACACCAGGACACTGGAGAATTCCACATTTCTGTACCTCTAAATGTGGGTTGATTGGAACACATAGAGGAGGCAAAACCAGGAGGATAGAGGAAGCAGTATTTGCAAACCCAGCCCCTTGGCCACAGCAGCTGAGCCACGGTCCCAGAGAACTCAGTAGCAGTAGGGTAGTCATCACACATGACTCAAACCTCCCAGCCACAGCAGCAGCCACAGCCACAGATAACTGGAAAGCAGTAGCAGCAGAGCCCATGATCCCATCCCTCCAGCTGCAGAGGATCCTGTGACTCCAGTCCCCACCTCAATCCCTTGTCCACTGCAGTGGGTCCCATGTAGCCAGAAGCAACAGTCATGGCAGAGGTACCTGCAACCCCAGCTCCCCTCCTTCTCCAATGGTGGCAGAGCCTGCAACTCAGAAGATCCCAGATGCAGGAGAAACATCTACCATCCTAATGGTCCAGGTGACAATGCCAGTGACAGTGGCAGCAGCAAGGCATAAACAACCCCAGAGGCACAAGCAGTGATAACAAGGGCAGTTGGTGACACTTGTGACAGAGGCAGTGGAGGGTGGAAATTGCTTTCTCAAAATATAACCAGAGCTGGATCAGGTAAGAAAAACCAAAAACTTGTGCTATAGCACCACATACTGGAAAACAAAAGAAAGTCCTCTAATTTCTACCCTATTGAATCATTAGAATAAAGAAAAAGACAAAAAAACAGCTTTACCTAAAGAAGGTGCTTGCTACTTCAAATGTATAGCAGAACAACTCATCAAGCACCATGAAGAACCATAGTAATGCTCTATCAAAAAAGAAAATGACAATTCTTCAGAAACCAAACAAAGTAACAGAATATGGTGATCCAACTTCTGTAATTGAAAATAGCTGTCATTAAGAAACTCGATGAGCTCCAAAAAAACTCAGAGTGGCAGATCAGTTAGTTCAGGAATAAAATTAATGAACAAAAGCAATACTTTACCAAAGAGATGGAAACTCTAAAAATGAACCAAACAGAAATTCTGAACCTGAAGTACTCAATAAATGAGATGAAGAATGCACTAAAAAGCACTGGAAAAAGAGCAGGCCACAGGAAAGGAAAAAATTACTGAGTACTGAGACAGATATTTAGAAATGATACAGGTAGAAAAGAAATAACATTAAAAATATTTAAGAAAGGAAATTCCACAAGAGCTATCTGACTCACTGAGGAAGGGCAACGTTAGGGCAATGGATATTCCAGAAGGAGAAAAGACGGAGAAGGGAGCAGATGGGTTATTTAAAGAAATAATATCTGATATCATCTTTAGGATTCTCTATGTATAGTATCATGTCATCTGCAAACAGTAACAGTTTTACTACTTCTTTTCCATTGTGGATTCCTTTTATTCCCTTTTCTTCTCTGATTGCTGTGGCTAAAACTTCCAAAACTATGTTGAATAAGAGTGGTGAGAGTGGGAAACCTTGTCTTGTTCCTGACCTTAGTGGAAATGCTTTCAGTTTTTCACCATTGAGGACGATGTTGGCTGTGGGTTTGTCATATATGGCCTTTATTATATTGAGGAAAGTTCCCTCTGTGCCTACTTTCTGCAGGGTTTTTTATCATAAATGGGTGTTGAATTTTGTCGAAAGCTTTCTCTGCATCTATTGAGATGATCATATGGTTTTTCTCCTTCAATTTGTTAATATGGTGTATCACATTGACTGATTTGCATATATTGAAGAATACTTGCATTCCTGGAATAAACCCCACGCGATCGTGGTGTATGATCCTTTTAATGTGCTGTTGGATTCTGTTTGCCAGTATTTTGTTGAGGATTTTTGCATCTATGTTCATCAGTGATACTGGCCTGTAGTTATCTTTCTTTGTGACATCCGTGTCTGGTTTTGGTAACAGGGTGTTGGTGGCCTCATAGAATGAGTTTGGAAGTGTTCCTCCCTCTGCTATATTTTGGAAGAGTTTGAGAAGGATAGGTGTTAGCTCTTCTCCAAATGTTTGATAGAATTCGCCTGTGAAGCCATCTGATCCTGGGCTTTTGGTTGTTAGAAGATTTTTAATCACAGTTTCAGTTTCAGTGCTTGTGATTGGTCTGTTCATATTTTCTATTTCTTCCTGATTCAGTCTTGGCAGGGTGTGCATTTCTAAGAATTAGTCCATTTCTTCCAGGTTTTCCATTTTATTGGCACAGAGTTGCTTGTAGTAATCTCTCATGATCCTTTGTATTTCTGCAGTGTCAGTTGTTCTCCTTTTTCATTTCTAATTCTATTCATTTGAGTCTTCTCCCTTTTTCTCTTGATGAGTGTGGCTAATGGTTTATCAATTTTGTTTACCTTCTCAAAGAACCAGCTTTTAATTTTATTGATCTTTGCTATCTTTTCCTTCATTTCTTTTTCATTTATTTCTGATCAGATTTTTATAATTTATTTCCTTCTGCTAACTTTGGGGTTATTTTGTTCTTCTTTCTCTAATTTCTTTAGGTGAAAGGTTAGGTTGTTTATTAGAGATGTGTCCTGTTTCATAAGGTAGGACTGTGTTGCTATAAACCTACCTCTTAGAACTGCTTTTGCTGCATCCCATAGGTTTTGGGTTGTCGTGTCTCCATTGTCATTTGTATCTAGGTATTTTTTTATTTCCCCTTTGATTTCTTCAGTGATCACTTCGTTATTAAGTAGTTTATTGTTTAGCCTCCATGTGTTTGTATTTTTTACAGATCTTTTCCTGTAATTGATATCTAGTCTCATAGCATTGTGGTCGGAAAAGATGCTTCATACAATTTCAATTTTCTTAAATTTACCAAGGCTTGATTTTTGACCCAAGATATGATCTATCCTGGAGAATGTTCCATGAGCACTTGAGAAAAATGTGTTTTCTGTTGTTTTTGGATGGAATGTCCTATAAATATCAATTAAGTCCATCTTGTTTAATGTATCATTTAAAGCGTGTGTTTACTTATTTATTTTCATTTTCGATGATGTGTCCATTGGTGAATGATACTATACATAGAGAATCCTAAAGATGCTACCAGAAAACTACTAGAGCTAATCAATGAATTTTGTAGAGTAGCAGGAAACAAAATTAATGCACAGAAATCTCTGGCATTCCTATACACTAATGATGAAAAATCTGAAAGTGAAATCAAGAAAACACTCCCGTTTACCATTGCAACAAAAAGAATAAAATATCTGGGAATAAACCTACCTAAGGAGACAAAAGAACTATATGCAGAAAATTATAAGACACTGATGAAAGAAATTAAAGATGATACAAATAGATGGAGAGATATACCATGTTCTTCGATTGGAAGAATCAACATTGAGAAAATGACTCCACTACCCAAAGCAATCTACAGATTCAATGCAATCCCTATCCAACTACCACTGGCATTTTTCACAGAACTAGAACAAAAAATTTCACAATTTGTATGGAAACACCAAAGACCCCGAATAGCCAAAGCAGTCTTGAAAAAGAAAAACAGAGCTGGAGGAATCAGGCTCCCTGACTTCAGACTATACTAGAAAGCTACAGTAATCAAGACAGTATGGTACTGGCACAAAAACAGAAATATCGATCAATGGAACAGGATAGAAAGCCCAGAGATAAACCCACGCACATATGGTCACCTTATCTTTGATAAAGGAAGCAGGAATATACAGTGGAGAAACGACAGCCCCTTCAATAAGTGGTTCTGGGAAAACTGGACAGGTACATGTAAAAGTATGAGATTAGATCACTCCCTAACACCATACACAAACATAAGCTCAAAATGGATTGAAGACCTAAATGTAAGGCCAGAAACTATCAAACTCTTAGAGGAAAACATAGGCAGAACACTCTATTTCATAAATCACAGCAAGATCCTTTTTGACCCAACTCCTAGAGAAATGAAAATAAAAACAAAAATAAACAAATGGGACCTAGTGAAACTTCAAAGCTTTTGCACAGCAAAGGAAACCATAAACAAGACCAAAAGACAACCCTCAGAATGGGAGAAAATATATGCAAATGAAGCAACTGACAAAGGATTAATCTCCAAAATTTACAAGCAGCTTATGCAGCTCAATAACAAAAAAACAAGCAACCCAATCCAAAAATGGGCAGAAGTTCTAAATAGACATTTCTCCAAAGGAGATATACAGACTGCCAACAAACACATGAAAGAATGCTTAACATCATTAATCATTAGAGAAATGCAAAACAAAACTACAATGAGATATCACCTCACACCAGTCACAATGGCCATCATCAAAAAATCTAGAAACAATAAATTCTGAAAAGAGTGTGGAGAAAAGGGAACACTCTTTCACTGCTGGTGGGAATGTGAATTGGTATAGCCACTATGGAGAACAGTATGGAGGTTCATTAAAGAACGAAAAATAGAACTACATTACGACCCAGCAATCCCACTACTGGGCATATACCCTGAGAAAACCATAATTCAAAAAGAGTCATGTACCAAAATGTTCATTGCAGCTCTATTTACAATAGCCAGGATATGGAAACAACCTAAGTGCCCATCATCGGATGAGTGGATAAAGAAGATGTAGCACGTATATACAATGGAATATTACTCAGCCATAAAAAGAAATGAAATTGAGCTATTTGTAATGAGGGGAATGGACCTAGAGTCTGTCATACAGAGTGAATTAAGTCAGAAAGAGAAAGACAAATACCATATGCTAACACATGTATATGGAATTTATGAAAAAAATGTCATGAAGTATCTAGGGGTAAGACAGGAATAAAGACACAGACCTACTAGAGAATGGACTTGAGGATATGGGGACGGGGAAGGGTAAGCTGTGACAAAGTGAGAGAGTGGCATGGACATAGAAACACTACCAAACATAAAATAGATAGCTATTGGGAAGCAGCTGCATAGCACAGGGAGATCAGCTTGGTGCTTTGTGACCACCTAGAGGGGTGGGATAGGAAGGATAGGAGGGAGGGAGATGCAAGAGGGAAGAGATATGGGAACATATGTATATGTATAACTGATTCACTTTGTTATAAAGCAGAAACTAACACACCACTGTAAAGCAATTATACTCCAATAAAGATGTAAAAAAAAAAAAAAGAAAAGAAATAATATCTGAGAACTTCCCATACCTGGGGAAGAAACTGAATATACAAGTCCATGAAGGTAAGAGAAGACCTATAATTAGGTCTTCAATGAAAAAAGTCTTTCTCAAGAAATGTTATATTAAAACTGTCAAAAGTCAAAGGCCAAAAAGAAAAGAATTAAGGCAGCCTGGGGAAAATATCTTGGTAAACTACAAAGTAAAATCCATTAGGTTATCAACAGATTTCTTAGCAGAAACTCTACAGGCTAGGAGGGAGTGGAATGATACTATCAAAATACTGAAAGATAAAACCATCAGCAAAGAATAATCAAGCAAAGTTATCATTCACATATAAAGGATATATAAGGGATTTCTCAGACAAACAAAAGCTGAGAGAGCTCATCAATGCCATACCTGCCTTATAAGAAATGTTGAAAGAAGCTCTTCTACCAGAAACAAAAATGCAAAATTACACAAAACTTTGTGCAAGGTGATAAACAGGCAGACAAAAGTGCAACTCTATATCAGAATAGGTTGTTAAACAATTTACTATAGCATAAAGGTGAAAAGGGGGAAAAGAAGAAAAAAATGACTATAGCTACTTCAATTTGGCAACAAACTCACAACAAAAAATGGATAATTTGAGATATCAAAAACATAAAATGGAAAGAATAGGATAGAACCCATATAAGCAAACGAAGAACAGATGCTATCAGGCAAAAAAGGACTATTTTATGTATGATATGTTGTAAGCAAAGTTCATGTTAACTATAAAACGTAAATCTAGAGCAGAGGCACAAAACATAAAAAAGATGAAACTGAGAAAAGCATCATAGAAAACAACTGGAAGTAAAATAGTAAACAGAAACACAAGGAAAAAGAAACAATGGAGATAGAGCACCCAGAAAAACAAAAGTTCAAATGGCAGGATGAAATTCTCATTTATCAATAATCTCACTAAATATAAATGGACTGAGCTGACCAATCAAAAGACATGAGTGGCTGGATGGATGAAAAAACCAGATTCAACTATATACTCCCTCCGGAAGACTCACCTCAGCTCTAAAGAGAAACAGAGGCCCAAAGAGCAGGGATAGAAGCTTATAATCCAAGTGAAAGGCAGACGAAAGAAAGTGGGTCGAGTCACACTCACAGACTTCAAGCCAAAAAAAGAAAACAAGAAGCAAAGACAGTATAAAATGATAAAAGAGAAAATTAATCAAGAAGATGTAATAGTTATTAATAAATATGCACCTAACATAGGGGCACCAAAATATATAAAGCATTTATTAACAGACCCAAAATTAGAAATTGACAGCAACACAATAATAGTAGCAGACTTTAACACTCCATTTACATGAATAAATAGATCATCCAGACAGAAAGTTAACAGGAAACAATGGCCTTAAATGATACTTTAAACCAGATGTATTTGAGAGATCTGTATAGAACATTTCATACAAATGCAGCAGAATATTCTTCTCAAGTGAACATGGGACTTTCTCAAGGATACACCATATGTTGGGACTCAAAACAAGTCTCAGTATATTTTAGAAGTTTAAAATCATATCAAGCTTCTTTTCCAATCCCAGTGGTATGAAACTAGAAATCAACTACAAGAAGAAATCTGGAAAGAGCATAAAAATGTGGAGACTCAACAACATGCTACTGAACAACAGGTGGGTCAATGAAGAAATCAAAAAAGAAATTAAAAAATATCTGAAGACAAAATAAAATGAAAATACATTATATAAAATCTATGGGATGTATTAAAAGCGGTACTAAGAGGGGAATTTGTAACAATACAAGCCTACCTCAAGAAATAAGAAAAAATTCTAAAATACACAATCTAAACTTACATCTAGGGAAGAAGTAATAAAAGAAGTAGAAGTAGTAAAAGAAAAAGAAGCAAAGTCCAAAGTCAGTAGAAGGAATGAAATGTAAACAAAGAATATTGCCTGCCATTTCAGTAAACAAAGAATGTCACCCACCTTTCCAGTTCTACAAGGATAAAGTCATTAGCCCACCAACAGTGCATCCTGAGGGGAATTCAGGATGGAGGAAAAACAGGAATCATTCTGTATTTGGATTCCAGCCTTAGATAGTTAGCATGAATATCTAAGGAATAATTTCAGTGAATCCAGATTCTTGCATCTTCCCACACATAGAAAAGCACTAAAATAATTAACTTGAGATACATGTTCTTTGTGATTAGCAGTAATCTTGTGATGTTTGACTATATATTTTTTTCCAGCAAAACTCGTATATACCCTGGCTCCTCCTTTACCTCTTCAGAGCAGTTCTCCAGAGCTATCTGAGAGGCAGTCTCCTGGGTTATGCTCAGTAAGATCCCTGAATAAAACTTAACTCACAGCTTTTAGGTTGTGCATTTTCCTTCAGTCAACAGTTTTGGCCACCATGACGGAAACCAGAGCAGACTTCTCTTCTTTGCCTAAACTCTGAGAATCCAGAGACTTGGTACCTGCAGAGGTCCCTTGTGCCCATCTTCCTCCTCAGTGAGTCCAGATGCATCCGGCTGAATCTCTCCTGGGTCTTGGATCTCCTGTTATTGGCTGATGACACTAAGCTTCATTCAGTGGTGGACAAACTCCTCGTTGTAAGGAGTAGATTTCCCTTCAACTTAGTTTCAAGAAGAGGTATCTGGGTTACCCCAGTTGAAAGACAGTGGGAAGATTTTTCTCATTTGAAAGGCACTGAGTGGGTTACCCCAGTTGAGACACTGGGATGATTTTACTCAGCTGAAGGACAGTGAGTAGGTTTGGACTGAGTGATTAGGTAGGAGGCTGGCCTGTTGTTTTTCCTTGAATTGGCTGCTTTAATAGGGTTTGTTGGCATAAAAGTGAAACTATCACGAGAGCTTTCTGCTCTGAAGAAGAAAAGGGACATCTCCTCCTGGTCAGCAATGACTTTCTCAGGCAACTGAGAAACCTGGAGTGGTGGAGGCAAGTCCTCATACTATATAGCAGTCCCATAAGGAAACTCACTTATTTAACTAAAAAAAAAAAAACTTGCTCATACAGGGACCACATATAAGAACTGGCCACTCAGTGTTCCAAGCACCCACGGCAGTTTTAGACAGCTGGAGGGAGAAACTTAGACACGTAAAAGAGCTGAAACGACACTAGGGTGACACCTAGAGGAGTTAAGCTCACAAACAGCACATTTGTTCACCACACAATCATCACTAGTAGCTTTATCATGACAGACCTCAGAATGGGAAACAAAGCTTTCAAAACAAAAGAAAAAGGAATGACAGATTTCTAACCTCCAACTAACACCCCAGCCAAGTTCATGTATGGAATTTATACTTGCAAATATTTAATTGGGGAAACTATACTAAAGGAGATCTCAACTTAAAGTGGCCAAATTGGGGTTCTTTTGACATTCCAAAATTAAGTTTTTTTGGCCTGTGCAGCTAGAGAAAGCTGGCCATAAGATCAAACAGACTGAATGGAATGCTTATTTTGATTGGTATTCAGAAGTTAAAAAAAAAGGAAATAATAACACCTTTGCAGGAAACAAATTGCTTGAAATTATATTGGAATTTTTAAAAGCCACTAGTGTTAACCCTGCCTCTCCCTCTGCTCTTCCCTCATATTCTCTTTTACCTGACCTGCCTGACACAGATGCTATCTATTTCTCTCTTCCATTACCTCTGCCTCCTACTGCTTCCTCTCCCCCAGTGAAGGAGGAACTTGCCTTTCTCGCCCTGTCTTTAAGATGCAAATGTTCTACCTGATTTTTAGATGTTTCGTTCTGTGTTTTGAAATCTTGGTCTCTGCCATTCAGACGGTACACATACGGTGTACATTTGGCAGCCAGTCAAATAGACTGAGACTCCAAGCAGTCTTTTTGTCTGGCTGTGCCAACTCTCAGGGAAATTTGACATAAGGGGTCCTAGACCATAAGGGGACTTTACCATCACAATCTTTGTTACATCACCTCTACAACGAAGGCCTTTACTTTCTTAAACTATTTTTAGGAGTAAACTTTCTGGATCTTGTGAAGGCTGTATCCTTTGCACTCTCTTTTGAGGATCCCTCTTGCATCTTATTGGTTTGAGTTGCTACTAAGATATTACTGGTCAATGGCTAGACAATGGATCCTTTAAATTGGAAAACCTTCTAAATTGGTAAATTGTTAAAGAATTCTCATGTATAAACTGCTGTTTTATTGGTACAAATGAAAAGACCAAATCATAAAGTGGATACAAAAATTATAATGGCTAACTTTAAGGACTCCCATAATATAAAACAAACAATAAAAAACGGTTAGGGAAGCCTTATCTGTGGTCTTGGCTTCCCCTCAATGGATCTTACAGATGCTAATAAAAACAATAAATTAACTGATGTTCCTTAGATTGACTAACAGAGGAAGAAGAAGCTAAGGGGAAAGTCAAGAGGCTTCTTCCCAATGAGGTGGACATTTAAAGGGACTTAATGGAAATCTTTAGATGGTTATTAAGAAATGGGATAAATAAAATGGGTGTTAATAGGATTAAAACAAAGATTTTGATACAACACTACCTAATGCTGGATGGGCCAAAGGGATCCTCCACGTTCGTCCCCAAAACATTAAAGGGCCCCAAGTCTGCTCTATTTATCCCAGTTTAAAATATATATATTTAAAAAGGCTCAAATAAAATCACACTCACCAGCAATTGCTGAGGCATCAGTTAGATAAATTAATCAAATCAAAGATTGACAAAAGGGTCTGAGTCCCTCAGCTCCACCCCTCACTGTGTGCATACAAAAATGAATAAAATGGCACAGGGATAAAAGAAAAGTATCTATGATTTCTTGTAAGAATAAGACTTGATGATGGGGTCTTCATGGAAACTAAAATTAAAGGTATAAGGGTTGACAAAATTGAAATGAAAGTTTATTTTTAAATGGTACTTTTTATTGAAGTATAGTTGAGATAAAATATGTTAATTTACTGCTGTGCAGCAGTGATTAAGTTATACATATATATACATTCTGTTTTATATATTCTGTTTCATTATGGTTTATTATATTGAATATAGTTATCTGTGCTATACAGTAGAACCTTGTTGTTTATCCACTCTATCTATAAAAACTTACATCTGCTAACCCCAAACAACCACACCATCCCACAACCAAATCACTCCCCCTTGGCAACCACCAACCTGTTCTCTATGTCTGTGATTCTGTATCTGTTTCATAGATAGGTTCATTTGTGTCATATTTTAAATTTCACATATAAGTGATATCATATGGTATTTGTCTTTCTCTTTCTGACTTACTTAATATGCTCATCTCTGTGTCCATCCATGTGGCTGCAAATGGTATTATTTCATTCTTTTTTATGGCTGAGTAGTATTCCATTGTGTATGTACCACCTCATCTTTATCCATGCATCTATCAATGGGCATTTAGGTTGTTTCCATGTCTTGGCTATTGTGAATAGCACTGCTATGAACATTGGGGTGCATGTATCTTTTTGAATTAGAGATTTCTCTGGATATATGCCCAGGAGTGGGATTGCAGGATCATATAGTAACTCAAATTTTAGTCTTCTAAGGAACCTCCATACTGTTCTCCATAGCGGCTGCACCAATTTACTTTCCCTCCAACAGTGTAGGAGGGTGCCCTTTTCTCCACACCCTCTCCACAATATGTTATTTATAGATTTTTAATGATGGCCATTCTGACCAGTGTGAGGTGACACCTCATTGTAGTTTTGATTTGAATTTCTCTAATAATTGGCAATTTTGAGCATCTTTTCATGTACCTATTGGCCATCTGTGTATCTTCTTTGGAGAAGTGTCTATTTGGGTCTTCTGCCCATTTCTGGATAGAGTTGTTTGTTTTTCTGTTACTGAGTTGTATGAGCTGTTTGTATATTTTGGAAATTAAACCTTTGTCAGTCACATAATTTGCAAATATTTTCTCCCATTCTGTAGGTAGTCTTTTCGTTTTGTTTATGGTTTCCTTTGCTGTGCAAAATCTTGTAAGTTTGATTAGGTCCAATTTGTTTACTTTTGTTTTTATTTCTATTGCCTTGGAAGACTGACCAAGGTGTGATTTATGTCACAGACTTGTCACTGATATGTGATATGTGTCACAGATTTGTCACTGGTATGATTTATGTCACAGAATATTTTGCCCATGTTCTCTTCTAGGAGTTTTATGGTGGCATGTCTTATGTTTAAGTCTTTAAGCCATTTTGAGTTTATCTTTGTGTATGGTGAGAGGGTGTGTTCTAAATTCATTGATTTACATGGGGCTGTCAAACTTTCCCAACACCATGTGCTGAAGATACTTTTTCCCGTTGTATATTCTTGCCTCCTTTGTCAAAGATTAATTGACCATAGGTGTGTGGGTTGATTTCTGGGCTCTCTATTCTGTTCCATTGATCCATATGTCTGTTTCCTGAGCTCTCTACTCTGTTCCATTGATCCATATGTCTGTTTTTGATTATTGTAGCCTTGTAGTATTGCCTGATGTCTAGGAGGGTTATGTGTCCTGCTTTGATCTTTTTCTTCAGGTTGCTTGGGGATCCCAGGTCTACTTATAGTTCTGTATGAATTTTAGAATTATTTGTTCTAGTTCTTTGAAAAATGCCATGGGTAATTTGAAGGGGATCGCATTAAATCTGTAGATTGCTTTGGGTAGTATGGCCATTTTAATAATATTAATTCTTCCAATCCAAAAACACAGGATATGTTTCCATTTCTTTGAATCATCTTCATTTTGTTTTATTAATGTCTTATAGTTCTCAGCATATATGTCTTTCACCTCCTTGGTCAGGTTTATTCATAAGTATTTTATTTTGGGGGGTTTGATTCTAAAAGGTTTTTTTTTTTACATTCCCTTTCTGATATTTCATTGTTGGTGTAAAGAAATGCAATCAATGTCTGTGTGTTAATCTTATATCCTTGTATCCTGCTAAATTTATCAGTTCTATTTGTTTTTGTGAGGAGTTTTTAGGGTTTTCTATATATGGTATCAAATCTTCTGCATATAATGACAATTTTACCTCTTCCCTTACAATTTGGATAATTTTTATTTCTTTCTCTTGTCTGACTGCTGTGGCTAGGACTTCCAATACTATGTTGAATAGAATAGGTGAGAGTGGGCATTCTTGTTCCAGATTTTAGTGGGAAGGCTTTCAGCTTTTCACCATTGAGTATTATATTGGTTGTGGGTTTGTCATAAATAGCTTTTATTATATTAAGATATGTTCCCTCTATATCCACTTTGGTAAGAGTTTTTATCATGAATGGAGGTTGAATTTTGTCAAATGCTTTTTCTGCATCTAGGGAGATAATCATGTGGTTTTTGTCTTTTCTATTGTTTATGTGGTGGATCACATTGATTGATTTTTGTATATTGAACCATCCTTGTGAACCTGTGATAAATCCCACTTGGTCATGGTGTATGATCTTTTTTATGTGTTGTTGGATTCAATTTGCCAATATTTTGTTGAGAATTTTTGCATCTATATTTATCAAAGATATTGACCTGTAATTTTCTTTTTTGGTGGTATCTTTGTCTGGTTTTGGTATCAGGGTGATGGCTTCATAGAATGTCTTTGGGAGTCTTCCTTCCTCTTCAGTTTTTTGGAAGAGTCTGAGAAGGATTGGTATAAGTTCTTCTTTGTATGTTTGGTAGAATTCACCTGTGAAGCCATCTGGTCCTGGACTTTTATTTGTAGGGAGTTTTAAAATTACAGATTCTATTTCACTTTCAGTGATTGGTCTGTTCAAATTATCTATTTCTTCCCTTTTTTCTTAATTGTACATTTCATTTATTTTTATTTATTTATTTTTGAATTTTTTTTAATGTTTTTATACAGCAGGTTCTTATTAGTTATCTATTTTATACATATTAATGTATATATGTCAATCCCAATCTCACAATTCATCACACACCCCCCACCCCACCACTACTTTCCCCCCTTGGTGTCCATACATTTGTTCTATACATCTGTGTCTCTATTTCTACCCTGCAAACCAGTTCATCTGTACCATTTTTCTAGGTTCCACATATATGTGTTAATATATGATATTTGTTTTTCTCTTTCTGACTTACTTCACTCTGTATGACAGTCTCTAGATCCATCCACATCTCTACAAGTGACCCAATTTCATTCCTTTTTATGGCTGAGTAATATTCCATTGTATATATGTACCACATCTTCTTTATCCATTCATCTGTCGATGGGCAGTTAGGTTGCTTCCATGACCTGGCTATTGTAAATATTGTTGCAATGAACATTGGGGTGCATGTGTCTTTTTGAATTATGGGTTTCTCTGTGTATATGCCCAGCAGTGGGATTGCTGGGTCATATGGTAATTCTATTTTTAGTTTTCTAAGGAACCTCCATACTGTTCTCCATAGTGGTTGTATCAATTTACATTCCCACCAACAGTGCAAGAGGGTTCCTGTTTCTCCACACCCTCTCCAGTATTTGTTGTTTGTAGATTTTCTGATGATGTCCATTCTAACTGGTGTGAGGTGATACTTCACTGTAGTTTTGATTTGCATTTCTCTAATAATTAGTGATATTGAGCAGCTTTTCATGTGCTTGATTCAATTTTGGTGGGCTGTATGTTTCTAGAAACTTGTCCATTTCTTCTAGGTTATCGAATTTGTTGGCATATACTTACTCACAGTATTCCCTTATGTTTTTTTTTGTATTTCTGCGTAATTGGTTATGTATTCTTTTTCATTTCTTATTTTGTTTATTTGAGTTCTCTCTCGTTTCTTCTTGGTGAGCCTGACCAGAGATCTGTCAGTCTTGTTTATCCTTTCAAAGAACCAGCTCTTGGTTTTATTGATTTTTTTCTTCTGTTTTTTTTAATCTCTATTTTAGTTATTTTGTTTTTTTTAATCTCTATTTTAGTTATTTCCTCTCTGACTTCTATTATTTCCTTCCTTCTGCTGAATTTAGGTTTATTTCTTCTTCTTCTTCTAATTCTTTTAAGATGTAGCTTAGGTTGTTTGAGATTTTTCTTGTTTTTTAAGGAAAGTCTGTATCACTATGAACTTCCCTCTAAGAACTACTTTTGCTGCATCGCAGATTTTGTATGGTTGTGCTTTCATTGTCATTTGTCTCAAGGTATTTTAAAATTTCCTATTTGATTTCATCATTGACCCATTTGTTTTTAAATAGCATGTTGTTTAGTCTCCATGTAATTTTTGTTCTCTCATTCCTTTTTCTGTGGTTAATTTCCAGTTTCACGCTGTTGTGGCCAGAAAAGATGCTTGAGATAATTTCTATACTCTTAAATTTGCTGAGACTTGTTTTGTGCCCTAGAATGTGGTCAATCCTAGGGAATGTTCCATTTGCACCTGAAAAAAAGGGGATTTCTGGGATTTTTTGGGATGTAATGTCCTGAAAATATCAATTAAGTCTAACTGTTCTATTATATCATTTAGGATCTCTGTTGCTTTATTGATTCTCTGTCTAGAGGATCTGTCCATTGATGTGAGTGGGGTGTTAAAGTCTCCTACTATTATTGTATTCCTGTCAATTTCTCCCTTTATGTCTGTTAGTATTGATTTATGTATTTGGGTCCTCCTATATTAGTGCATATATGTTGATGAGTGTAAAATCCCCTTCTGGTATTGATTCTTTTATCATTACATAGTGTCCTTCTTCATCTTTCTTTATGGCCTTTGTTTTAAAGTCTATTTTGTCTGATATGAGTATTGTAACCCCCACTTTCCTGTCATTTCCGTTAGCATGAAGTATCTCTTTCCATCCCCTCACTTTCAATCTATGTGTATCCTTTGCCCTAAAGTGGGTTTCTTGTTGGCAGTATATTGTAGGCTCTTGTCTTTTTTTTTTTTTTTTTTTGCTTTTAAAAAAAATCTATTTGGCCAGACTGTGTCTTTTGACTGGAGTATTTAGTCCATTGACATTTAAGGTGATTATTGATACATATGTATTTATTGCCATTTAAAATCTTGTTTTCCCTTGATTTTATATTTCTTCTTTGTCCCTTTCTTGTTCTTTTTTTTCTTTTGTGGTTTGATGATTTTCTTTTGTGTTATACTTATATTCTCTTCTTTTTGGTTTTTGTGAATCTATTGTATGTTTTTGACTTGTGGTTATTGGTATGTGGTATGTGGTATGTCAACTTAAAAATAGTTTCTGAAGATTTTTGGTAACTAGAAACTTTAGAGTTTTGCTAAGTTAAATGGTGGAAATTTTAAAAATATCTAGATTATTCCAAAACTAAATAAGATACTGAAACATTAATTACTGGACAAAGTCTTCCTTTTACAGAGAAACTAAAGAATAAAAATTTGGGGGACCACGCTGAAAATTTTTCTATAAAAAATCATGTTTTTAGAAATAATAAATAATACTTATAAGTATGCCAATCTATGGAACATTAATGTAAAAGTTCATAATTGCTTACTTCTCAGTTTTCAGTAGAGATTAAGGTTTTTAAAGTTAAGATGTCTATTGATATCTGTAACTAAAACTACTAAACTCTATAAGGAAAACATCTTTGTATAAAAGGAGAAAAGTATAAAGCATGGAAATGCATTTTGTTATGAGAAAAGAAAGTAATTTTGTCCTGGAGAGAGAGAAAGAAAGAAAAAGCATAGGACAAAATCTAAAAGTAAAAAAGAAGTTACAGAAGGTTGGTGGAAAAGGAACCCTGAAGAAAGAGTTTCTGCATGGTCATGACTGGCTAAGTTTAAAATAAAATTTAATTGAATAAATAAATTTTAATATTAAAAGTAAGCTGGTACAAAACTAGAATTTGGTTGACTCTCTGTGTTAAGAGCACAAAGTTTTCTTGGAATATTGTTCTGCTTTTGATAACAAATTGAAAGACTTCTTTACCTTTTAAATAATATTGTAACTTTCTGTATTTGTCTTTGAAATATTTAATTGTCACTTTGGTTAAGTGAACAAGAAATGTTTCACAGTGATGTATGATTCAAGTTTTTGAAAACCTTTTGATATCTTGAAAATGTTCCCGAAGTCAAATTCTAAATGAAGTTCTTTTGATCTCTAGCTAACGTTGGGATGCTTCAAAGGGCCCCTGAAACATTCCAAAGTGAGATATTAAAATAATTATGTTTATTTGGTATCAAATTAAGTATTGACTAATAAGTGGTGATAAAACTTCTTTGGTTATATTGTATGGATAAGTGTCATTAATACAGATATTCCAAAAATTATATAGAATTTCTAAAAATCTGGTATGTTCTGGTATAATATGTCATAATTCTACTTATTATCTTAAAATGTTGTATATCACAGAAACAGCCAATTTTCTTTGTCAGTAGCACTGTAATCAGATCTTTAATCATGCCATTTTAAGTCTTTTGTCATCTACAGACAGTCATTGTTATATTCTGAGCCCTTTACAAAATGAAGGTCTTCACAAAGATCCATTAAAAATAAACTTTCTGACAAATATAAGTTTCTGATGACTTTTAGATCATACTACTGAACTGGGTAAGAAATTACAAAACTCCGAAGGAAAACCTGATGGCTTCATCCAAATCAAGAGGAATTAATTACATGACACTGAAAGAACTGATAAACATGATTTATAATTTTATGAGGTTTTGTCTAAAATATCACTGGTTTTTAGTCTTTGTTTACCAGAACACCTTTCCTTTTATGCTAACTATGACCCACATGAAAAATAAGATTTCTGCCTTAAGTGATCCACTTTCTAGTCTTTTAGGGAGTTGGCTTGATTCTGGAAACTCATGGCATAAATCCTTACTTATGATTTTATTAATGTTATTAGCTGTATTACTTATACTCTGTATAGTTTTAAAAGATTGTTGTCTCCTGCATTACCCAATGTGTAACCAGGCCTCTGACAAGATTAATGATGGCTAAGCATCTTGATACAATTGATCACATATATAGCTCTATATAAAATTAATTGTAATGGTGCAATTCTAGATATAGGGAGAAGTAACAAGGGAAAATCATTTCCTGAATTGTAATAGACTAGTAAGACAGATGATCCAGAGATTTTGGTTATTAACAGGGCCTAACCCAGATATAGCACATGAATGGCCTATCACTGAGATCCTTGTCTGACACAGGAATGAGACTTCCCAGCACTGTGAGACAAATTGGTCATGAAATGTCTCCCAAACCTTGGTTGGGAATTTATGACCAACAGGGAGCACTGTAAATAAAGAATGCTGCCTTCCATTCCAGTACTACAAGGATCAAGCCAGTAGCCACTGCAGTCTCTTATCAATGGTGTGCCCTGAGGGGAATTCAGGATGGAGAAAAACAGAAAGCATTCTGTGCTTTGGATACTGGCCCTAGATAATTAAGATGCATATCTAAGGAATAATATCAATGAACCCAGGTTCTTGCATCTTCCTATACATAGGAAAGCATTAAACTCATTTACTTGAGATGTCTGTTCTTTATGATTATCAGTAACCTTTTGATGTTTGACTACATGTTTTTTCCAGCAAAAAACCCCTCATACCCTTACCTCTTCAGAGCAGTTCCTCTGAGCTACCTTAGAGGCAGTATCCTGGGCTCAGTAAGATCCCCAAATAAAACACAACTTGTAACTTTTAGGTTGTGCATTTTTTTCAGTTGACAGAAATAATAAAGATCAGAATGCAAGTAAATGAAATAGAGACTAAAAAGACAATAGAAAAGATCAGTGAAACTAAAAGATGATTCACTGAAAAAATAAATAGAATGAATAATCTCACTAAGAAAAAAGAGAAAAGTCTGTGATAAAAACAATGAAAAAGAAAAGAGGAGAAATAACACTGGATACCAAAAAATAAACTAATTAAAAGAGAATGTTACGAACAGCTATATGTCAACAAATTGGACAACCTAGAAATGGACAAATTCTTGGAATTATACAACCTTTGAGTACTGAATCATAAGACAGAGAAACACTGAATAAACCAAATTCTAGTTAAGATATTGAAATAGTAATCAAAACCTCCCCCAAAACAAAAGCCCAAGACCAGACACCATCAGAGGTGAATTCTTCTAGACATTCAAAGAAGATTTAATACCTATAATCCTGAAACTTCCAAAAAATTGAAGAAGAGGGAATGTTTCCTAACTTATTTTATGAGGCTAACATTACATTGATAGCAAAATCAAAGACAACACACAAAGAAAGAAAATTACAAGCCAATATCCCTGATTAACATAGATGTAAAATTCCTCAAAAATATATTATCAAACCAAATAGAGCAATATATCATAAGCATCATACACTATATCAAGTTGAATTTATTCCAGGGATGCAAGAATGGTTCAAGGGAGCAAATCAATCAACATAATGCAAAATTTTCACAAAATGAAGGACAAAAACATTTGATCATCTCTAGCAGAAAATGAAATAAACAATACCATTTAAAATTACACCAAAAAGAATAAAATACCCAGGAGCAAATTTAACCAAGAGGTGAAAAACATACACTGAAAACTATAAGGCATTGTTGAATGAAACTGAAGAATACACAACAAAATAAAAAGATAATTCATGCTTATGGATTAGAAGAATTAACATTATTAAAATGTTCATATTATGTAATGCAATCTACAGATTGAGGACCTTTTTTCAGAGAAATAGAACTAAAAATTCTAAAACTTTTATGAACCCCAAAAGACCTTGAACAGCCAAAGAAATCTTGAGAAAAAAGAACATGTGTGGAGTTATCACCCTCCCTGATTTCAAACTATATAACAAAGCTAAAGCAATCAAACCAGGATGTTATTGGTAGAAAAAAAAGAAGCATAGATCAATGGAATAGAACAGAGATCCCAGAAATAAATTCACTCCTATATGGACAATTAAATTATGACAAAGGAGCAAAGACCATACAGTGGAAACAGCATAGTCTCTTCAATAAATAGTGTTAGGAAAAGTGGATGGTCACATGCAAAAAAATTAAATTAGACTACTATCTTACACCATACATAAAACTCAATTGAAATTAATTAGACTTAAAATAAGACCTGAAACCATAAAACTCCTAGAAGAAAACATATGCTGTATAATCTTTGATATCGGTCTTAGCAATATCTTTCTGAATATGTCTCCTCAGACAAGGGAAACAAAACCACAAATAAACAAATGGTACTACATCAAACTAAGAAGTGTTTGCAAAGTGATGGAAACTGTCAACAAAATGAAAAGGCTGCCTACTGAATGGGAGAAATTATTTGCAAATCATATATCCAAAAAGGGGTAAGTATCTAAACATACAAAGCATTCATACAAGTCAACATCAAAAAAACAACAAACCAGACAACCCAATTTAAAAATGGGCAGAGCACCTAAATAGATAGTTTTCCAAAGAAGACATACAGGTGGCCAACAGGCACATGAAAAGATGCTCAACGTCAAAAAATGCATATGAAAACCACAATGTGATATCACCTTACACCACTCAGAATGGCTATTACCAAAAAGTCAACAAATAACAAGTGATGGAGAGGCTTCAGGAAAAGGGAACTCTCATGAACGATTGGTGGGAATGTAAATTGGTGGAACCATTAAGGAAAACACTATGGAGATTCCTCAACAAACTAAGAATAGAACTACTATATTATCCAGCTATCTCACTTATCTGTTTTATCCAAAGAATATGAAAACACAATTTCTAAAAGATATATGCAACCTTATGTTCATTGCAGCATCATTTACAATGGAAACAATCTAAGTACCCATCAACACATGAATGGATAAAGAAAATATAAGATACACACACACACACACACACACACACACAAATGGAATACTACTCAACCATAAAAAGATGAAATCGTGCCAACTGCAACAATATGGATGTACCTTGAAGGTGTTATGCCAAGAACAAAAGATAAATATGTCAGCTAGAGAAAGACAAACACCATATGATTTTACACACACACTCATATGTGAAATACAAAAAGACAATCAAAGAGCAAAATAAATGAACAAACAAAAACAAAGATATAGATGCAGGGAAGACAGTAGTGGTTACCAGTAGTGAAGGGGAAAGGGAATAGGGCAAAATTGGTGTGTGGTGATGAATTGAAACTAAATTATTGGTGGTGAGGAAGCTGTAGTGTATATAGAAGTAGAATATGATGTTGTATACCTGAAACTCATATAATGTTATAAACCAATGTTGCCTCAATAAAAAAATAAATTCTAAAAATATGGCCCAACTATCCGGAGTCTACAAGAAAATCACCTCAAATATAGGCAAGTTGAAAGTAAAAGGATGGAAAAAAATGATATAACATGCAAACATTATTGAAGGGAAAGCAGAAGTGTCTGGTTTTGATGTCAGCTGAAGCAGATATCATAGCAAAGAAAATATCAGAGGCAAAAAAGAAAATTATGTAGTCATAATAAGGCCAATTTGTCAACAAGCCACAGCAGCACTAAATATCAATGCACCAAAAAAAAAAGTGCTTCAAAATATGTGAAGGAAATACTAAGAGATCTGAAATGAGAAATAGACAAATCCACAATTAATTCAAAAGTTTAACACTCCTCTTGCAACAAGTGAGATAGAAAACAAACCAGGATATAGAAGAAAGCAAAAAAAAAAAAGTCTATCAACCAACGAGAATTAATTCACATGCATTCAGAACACTGCACATTCTTTTGAGTTGCCAAGAAAACATGCCAAGGTAGACCATACCTTAGTCCAAAGGCAAACTTCAAATTATTTAAAAGAACTGATTGACAACAAACACATGAAAGGATGCTCAACATCACTAATCATTAGAGAAATGCAAATCAAAACTACAATGAGGTATCACCTCACACCAGTCAGAATGGCCATCATCAAAAAATCTACAAACAATAAATGCTGGAGAGGGTGTGGAGAAAAGGGAACCCTCTTGCACTGTTGGTGGGAATGTAAATCGATACAGCCACTATGGAGAACAGTATGGAGGTTCCTTAAAAAACTAAAAATAGAACTACCATATGACCCAGCAATCCCACTACTGGGCATATACCCTAAGAAAACCATAATTCAAAAAGAGTCAAGTACCATAATGTTCATTGCAGCACTATTTACAATAGCCTGGAAATGGAAGCAACCTAAGTGTCCATCAATGGATGAATGGATTAAAAAGATGTGGCACATATATACAATGGAATATTACTCAGCCATAAAAAGAAACGCAATTGAGTTATTTGTAGTGAGGTGGATGGACTTAGAATCTGTCATACAGAGTGAAGTAAGTCAGAAAGAGAAAAACAAATACCATATGCTAACACATATATATGGAGTCTAAAAAAAAAAAAGGCTCTGAAGAACCTAGGGGCAGGACAGGAATAAAGACGCAGATGTAGAGAATGGACTTGAGGACACGGGGAGGGGGAAGGGTAAGCTGGGGCAAAGTGAGAGAGTGGCATTGACATATATACACTACCAAATGTAAAATAGATAGCTAGTGGGAAGCAGCTGCATAGCACAGGGAGATCAGTTTGGTGCTTTGTGACCACCTAAAGGCATGGGATAGGGTGGGTGGGAGGGAAATGCAAGAGGGAGGAGATATGGGGATGTATGGATACGTATAGCTGATTCACTTCGTTATACAGCAGAAACTAACACAACAATGTAAAGCAATTATACTCCAACAAAGATGTTAAAAAAATAATTTAAAAAATTGTGAATCACTGTGCTGTACAGTGTAACATATAATATTGTACATCATTGTAAAATGAATGTACAGTAAATATTGTACACTCAATAAACAGTGAAAAAAATCTAATCTAAAAAGGGAAGAAAATGTCAAGTCAATTATCTAATCTCCCACATCTATAACCTAGGAAACAAAACACCAAAATAAATTTGAAGAAGGAAGCATAAAAAAGAAAAGTGTAAACATAAGCACAGACATCAAGGAACTTAAAAAGCTAAAATTATTAGAGAAAATTCAATGAAACAAATATCTCATTCTCTGAAAACATCAGTAAAATTGGTAAACTTTAGCAAAATCCGAAGAGAGAAGTCCATAGCAATAAATGCATACACAAGAAAATAAGAAAGATCCAGATAAACAAACAAACTTTGTACTCGAGGAGCTCAAAAAGAAACTAAACCACATATTAGTAGAAGGAAGGAAATAAGAAGGATTAGAGCAGATACAAAGTAAATAGAAATTACAAAACAATAGAAAAATCAAAACTAAATTTGGGTTTTTGAAAAGAAAACAAACTTGACAAAACCTTACCTAGACTGACTATGAAGAAAAAGAGAAGACTAAAATAAATAAAATCAGAAAATAAAGAACAGACATTACAACTGATGCAACAGAAATAAAAAGAATTAGACTATTATGAAAATGTATACACCAACAAATTCGATAACCTAGATGAAATGGATAAATTCCTAGACACATATTATCTATCATTACTAAATCATGAAGGAATAGAAAGCTTGAACATATTCATAAGTAGTATGGAGATTGAATTAGTAATGAAATACTCCCAACAAAGAAAATCCCAGGACCAGATGGATTAACTCATGAATTCTGCCAAGTAATTAAGGAAGAATTAATGCAATCCTTAAACTCTTGCAAAAATTAAGGAGCAGGGAACACTTACAAACTCATTTTCTAAAGCCAGCATTATCCTGATATCAAATACATCACAAGAAAACTACAGGCCAATATCTCTGATAAATATAGGTGCAAAAATCCTGAACAAAATAATAGCAAACTGAATCCAACAGCATATTAAAAGGACCATACACCATGATAAATGAGATTTACCCATGGGTTGCAAGGATCATTTGATATAGGAAAATCAATGAATGTGATAAGCATATCAAAAGAATGAAGGATAAAGATCACATAATCTCAATAGATGAAAAAAACATTTGATGATATTCAACACACTTCTATGAAAAAAAAAAAACTCTCAACAAACCAGAAGTAGAAGGAAAATAACTCAATGTAATAAAAGCCATATAAGCCCACTGAGCATCATACTCAATGGTGAAAAACTATAAACTTTTCTTCTAAAATCAGGAACAAGGTAAGGATGCTCACTCTTGCCATCTCTAACATTGCACTGCAAGCCTTAGCAATTAGGAAAGGAAAAAGAAATGAAAGGTACTGAAATTGGAAAGAGAGAAGTAAAATTATCTTTGTTTGCATATGACATGATCTTATATGTAAAAAAACCCAGAAGACTCCATTAAAAAAACTGTTAGAACTGATCAACTAATTCAGTAAATTTGCAGGATAAAAAAAATCAGCATATAAAAGTCAGCTGTCTTTCTATACACTAACAACAAAGTATCTGGAAAAGGAACTTAGGAAAATAATCCCATTTAAAACAGCACCAAAAAGTATGAATGCTTAGGAATAATCTTAACTAAGGAGGTGAAAGACGTCTACGCTGAAAATTATAAAACACTGATAAAAGAAAATAAGAAAGACAAAAACAACTGGAATCACATCCCATATTCATGGGTAGGAGACTAAACATTGTTAAAATGCCCATACTACCCCAAATGAGCTAAATATTCAATGAAATCCTATCAAATTTCCAATGGCATTTTTACAGAAACAGAAAAAACAATTCTGCAATTTATATAGAATCACAAAAGACCATGAATAGCTAAATCAATCCTGAGAAAGAACAAAGTTGGAGGCATCACACTTCCTGATTTCAAAATATATTAGGATAATGACATCACTAAGACGGTGATATAATCATTCCCTATTTCAGTCCCCTTCACAAGAAGATCAACCAGCAACTATCTATAGAAAAGACACCACTGCAAAAATCCCAGAACATGGAGGTGAGGATGAAGCACACCTTCTGATTGCAGAGTCTGAAAAAGAACACGTTAGAAAGGTAAGAGGAATGGCTACATGATGACCACACTGCCCGTCCTCGAGCTGAGAGGGCCCCCCAATCCTACATTTTTCCAATGGGAACAAAAGAACCCAAGGTAAACATCCAGCTCCACTAATATTACAGAATGCTTTCCAGAAGGCCCAAGTGGGTCTCACCTTACAGGAATCACAAGAGGATTCTCTAGGGCTTGACCACTGCAGATCAGATTGGAACAGATAAATGGTTTGCAGAAACAAGCACTGGGATCTTGGCAGACTGAGCTCCTCCTCACAGCAGCACTCAAGTAGAGATATGAACCAGCGGCCCTGTCCATCTGCAGAGTCAAGCTGGTGGCCCCCTCTGGCAAGGAAGCTCAGTGTAGATTTCTGCCTGATGAGTCAATAGCCAATTAGCTGTACACACCTTGGAAACTGTTCTACTATCCAACACAGGCAGGGAAGGAAATTTGAAGTACCACTTACTGCTGAATATAATCTCCAGTCCTGCCCATACAGTAAGCCTAAAAAGAGCACCTGGGAAGCTGTGTGACCTACCCTACAGCCCTGCTCACAGCAGTACCTGAGCAGAGAGCCCAGCCAGTAGCTCTCTCAATCTGCAAAGTCAAGCCAGTGGCCCTTTCTGGCCAGGAAGTTTCAGGGGCAATTCTACCAGTTTTGGCTCCACAACCAGCAAACCTTATCAGCCATGGATCATATTATGAGGCCTTGCTTTGGCAGGTAAGTGAATGTGAAGGGCTGCCTACTGCCGAATATAGCCCCTAGACCAGCCTAGCATTGTGGCCTTGTCAGAGCACCTGGGAGGCTATGTGGTCCACCCAAAAGTCTTGATGAAAGTAGCACCTGAGCAGAGAGTCCAGCCAGTGGCTCTATCCACCTGCTCTATCCATCTGAGCCAGGAAATTTATCTGGACAGGGAACTCAGTAGAGAGTTATGCCTGACTCAGGTCCCCAGCCAATGAGCTGTGTCAGCCTTGGAGCCTGTGTTGCCATCCTGCCTTGGCAGAGAAGAAGTATCACGGCCCCCCTACAGTTAAGAATACCCTTAGTCCAATCCAAACAGGAAGCCTAACCACAACACCTGGGAGGCTGTGTAGCCCACCCTACAGCCCGACTTGCTGTGGTATCTGAGCAGACAGTTCAGCCAGAAGCTCTGCTTGTTTGCAGAGCTGAGCCAGGGGCCCTATCTATCAGAGAGCTAGCTGGATTTGAGTCCCCAGACAATAATCTGTACTGGCCATGGTGCATGTTATATAGCCATGCTTTGGCTGGGAAGGAAATCTGATGCACTACCAATGACTGAATATAGCACCCAGATATGCTCAATCCAGAAGCCTAACCAGAGCAACTGGGAAGCTGCAAAGCCTATCCCACAGTCCTGCTTAAAAAAAACACAAGCAGACAGCCAAGCCAGTGGCTCTGTCAATGTGCAGAACTGAATTGGTGGTGCCACCGGTCCAGGGAGCTTGGTGGTAGTTCTGCCTGATTTGGGTCACCAGTCATTCAACCATAAATGACAGTGGAGTCTATTCTACAGCCCTTCCTGGGCAAGGAAACAAGTGTGCAGCCCTGCCAAAGTGCTCAGTATAGCATCCATTCTCACTCAACTAGGAATCCTGACCAAAAAATCCAAGCAACTGTGGAGCCAATCCTACAGCCATGCTTGGGCAGTAAACTAAGCAGCAGACATATGTAAATGTTCCTAGCCATCAGCAAGACCCTTGACATCAGAACATAGGCAGTGGCCTCACCCAAACGGACCCTGGCAACAAGCCCCACTTGCCCAAGGATGCTACCATCTGGCCATCCAGAACCCCAAGCTGAGATGGCTGGTGAATCTGATGAAATGAAGTTATAAAGTCTAGAGAAGGAGATCACTTAAATGCACAGATACTAACTCAAGGAATCAGTATCACAAAGAATCTGGTAAAAATGACACCACCAAAACAAAAACAAAAACAAATAAAGCTCCAATAACTGACACTAAATAAACGGAGATCTATAAACTGTGTGACCAAAAATCTAAAATGATCCTCCTAAGAAAGTTTAGTAAAACACAAGAACACACAACTAAACAAAATTAGGGGGAAAATGTAAGAAAAGAAGCAGAAGTTCTAGAGAGTTAAGATGGCAGAGGAGTAGGAGGACATGGAGTTCATCTCTCTCTATGGATGCATCAGGAATTCATCTATAGATGCAACAATTCTCGCAGAACACCAGCTGAACACTAGCAGAAGACCTCAGACACCAGAAAGGACTATAAAGATCCCTACATAACTGGGTAGGATGAAAAAAAGAAGGGAGGAGGAGGAGAGGAAGCAGGATGGGACCTGCACCCCAGGGTCGAGGAGCTGAAGCAGAGGAGAGATTCCCAAATTCAGGGAAAGCCCCTCTCCAACAGGGAAACCCCCTCTCTGAAGAGGAAATCGATTGGGACAGAAGGGAAGCATTAGATGCTGTTGTAAGAGGGTGAAGTGGCAGATCTGTGGCAGACGGAACAGAGTGAGAATTACACACACGGTTCATACTGAAGCCCTACATGTCCCGGACTGGGACATGAGATCACAGGTGTGTAAGGGGGCTGGGGGCTGGAGTGTGGAGATTGGAGAACAGGCCTGGGGTGAGAACTGTTGTTGGCTGTGGGGAGATGGACTGAGGGGATGGTAGGGAGGAAATCCGCAGCAGGGAATGCCTATGGAGGAAGATCAGACTGCCATGGAAGAAGGGTGCTACTGCTGAGTCACACAAAGCGGGAGGAGCCACTATTGTAGCCTCTCTCTCCCAACACACCAGTGCCTGCCAATGACAATAAAAGAAGACCTCTCAGGGCTGGCCCTCAAGAATCTGCTACCGGGCACCAGAAAAAGCCCCACCAAGGCTGGCCCTTACGTGCCTTAGGCCAGGCGCCAGAATAGGCCCTCACTAGGGCCATATCACTTGCACCATGGCCGCGAGCTTCCCTGCACATTTGGTGCCACTGGGGCTCCCGAGATCCAAGCAGTCATACCACCTCTGCACCCTGTCCTCACTGAGGCAGACCCAAGAGCTCCAAGGCAGCCTCAGGACCAGACTCTTGTGGCTGGACCACATGCAGAGGTGGGGAAAAAACCAAAGCTGAACCCCAGGGATGGGGCAACTAAGGAAGAGAATTGAATATCTTTCCATCACCTCTACAAGCTACAAATTAACCCCTGTGATCAGCTACTTAGACCCTGCATCTATGGAATATCTGAGTAGACAGTGAGTGTTCCCACAAATGAAAACGGTCTAGCTCTGGCATCTTTGGACTTTGGGGGCAAGCACATGCAGGAATTGGGACAGATCAGAGTCTGAGTGGTCCCCACAGGGCACACAGTAGGTCCAGAGACCAGCCCAGAGGCAGAGCAGGGCCTCTTGGGGAGGTGGAGGTGGGCTGTGGCTCATGGCGTTTGCAAGGACACTTACAGCAGAGTCCCCAGGGAAAAATAAATATTACTAATATTTTTATTATGTTTTGATTCATTCTCTTGTTGGTTCTGGCTTTTTTTCCTTGTTTGTTTTTATTGTTTTAGTTTTTTTTTTCACTCTTTTGGGATATTTATGTTATATAACATATTTTTATTTTTTAGTTTTATATATACATATATATATATATATATATGTATATATTGCTTTGCTTTTCTGTTCTTCTGTGTTCCTTTCCCTTATTTTGTTCTTTTTTTCTTTAATATATTTTTTACATTTTTTTATATTTCCATTTCTAATTTGCTCTTCTGTTGTTCTGTTTTGTCCCTTTTTTAAAATCATTTCTATCAGTTTGTTCTCTTTCACTGATTTATTGTTCAGTTGGCACACTGCTGTGGTTTTGGTTTTAGGTTTTGTGTTTTTCTTAGTTTTGATTCTAATTGTTTGATTTCGTTTTTGGGTTCTTCTGTTTCTCTGGTTGTACTCTTGCTTTTTGTTTTATTTGGTTCTGTTTTTGTTTCTTTTGCGTGTGTGTGTTTCTTTGTTTCTGTTTCTGTTTGCCTGATTTTTTTCTACCATTTGTGTGGAGTTTTGTCTTTTTTTTTCTTTAATATATTTTAATTTTATTTTTTTATATTTCTTTTGCTAAGTTGCTTTTCAGTTGTTCTGTCTTTTTACACTTTGTCTTTTTCTATCACTTTTGTCAGTTTCTTTGTTTGCTAAATTCTTCACTTGGCACTCTGCTTTGGTTTTCTTTTCTGGTTTTGCATTTTTGTTAGTTTTCCTTTTAATTGTGTGATTTCGTTCTTGGGTTCTTTTCTTTCTCTGTTTGTTCTCTTGCTTTTTGTTTTATTTGATTCTGTTTTTGTTTCTTCTGTGTGTGTGCATGTTTCCTCGTTTCTGTTTTTGTGACTTTACTTTTTACCATTTGTCTGGAGCTTCGTTAGTCTTTTTTTTTAATCCCCATTATTGCCAGGATGAGTGACTTGTGGTGTCTTGGTTCCCTGACAAGAAGTCGGGCCTGAGGCTCTGGATTGGGAACACCGAGTCCAGGACACTGGACCATTACAGAGTTCCTGGCCCTGGGAAGATTAATCACTGAGAGCACTCACAGAGGCCTCTATATGAATACAAGACCAGGCTCCACCCAACTGCCTGCAGCTCCCAGTGCTGGATGCCTCACATGACACAACAAACAAGAAAGGAACACAAAACCACCCATCAACACACAGACTACCTAAAGTCATACTAAGCTCACAGACACTCCAAACACACCACCTGAAATGGCTCTGCTCATCAGATGGAAAAGACTCAGCTCCACACACCAGAATGCAGGCACCAGTCCCTCCCATCAAGAAGCCTACACAAGCCACTGGACTAACTTCACGGGGGGGCAGAGAACAGAAACAAGAGGAACTATGACCCTGCAGCCTAGGGAAAGTACATATCAAATACTATAAGTTAGACAAAATGAGAAGATACAGAAATATCGTGCAAAAAAAGTAGCAAGATAAAAACCCACAAGACCAATAAAATGAAGAGGAAATAGACAAACTACCTGAAAAAGAATTCAAAGTAATGATAGTAAAGATGATCCAAAATCTTGGAAAAAGAAACAATTAACAAAGACCTAGAGAATTAAAGAACAAACAAACAGTAATGAAGAACACAAAAACTGAAATTTAAAATATTCTAAAAGGAATCAATAGCAGAATAACTGGCGCAGAAGAGCAGAGAAGTAAGCTGGAAGATAGAATGGTGGAAATAACTGCTGCATAGTAGAATAAAGAAAAAAGAATGGAAACAATTGAGGACAGTCTGAGGACCTCTGGGATAACATTAAGCACAACAACATTCAAACTATAGGCTTCCCAGAAGAAGAAAAAAAGAAAGGGTCTGAGAAAATGTTTGAAGAGATTAGAGTCAAAACTACCCAATATGGGAAAGGAAAGAGTCAATCAGTTCCATGAAGTGCAGAGAGACCCATACAGGATAAACCCTAGGAGAAACACGCAGAAACACAAATTAATCAAACTAACAAAAATTAAACACAAAGAAAAAATATTAAAAGCAGCAAGGGAAAAGCAATAAATAACATAGAAGGGAATCCCCATAAGTTTAACAGCAGATTTTTTCACCAGCAACTCTGCAGGCCTGAAGGGAGTGGCAGAATATATTTAGAGTGATGAAAGGGAAAAACTTACAACCAAGATTACTCTAACCAGCAAGGATCTCATTCACATTAGATGAAGAAATCAAAAGCTTTACAGACAAGCAAAAGTTAAGAGAATTTAGTGTCACCAAACCAGCTTTACAACAAATGCTAAAGGAACTTCTGTACACAAGAAACACAAAAGATGGAAAAGACCTACAATAACAAACAATTAAGAAAATGGTAATAAGAACATACATGTCAATAATTACCTTAAATGTAAATGCATTAAATGCTCCGGCCCTAAGAAATAGACCGGCTGAAAGGATACCAAAACAAGACACGTATATATGCTATCTAGAAGACACCACTTTAGAACTAGGGACACATACAAACTGAAAGTGAGGAGATGGAAAAAGATATTCCATACAAATGGAAATAAAAAGAAACCTGGAGTAGCAATTCTCATATCAGACAAAATAGACTTTAAAATAAACACTATTACAAGAGGCAAAGAAGGACATGACATAATGATCAAGAGATCAATCCAAGAAGAAGATATAACAATTGAAAATATTTATGCACCCTACATAAGAGCACATCAATACATAAGGCAAATGCTAACAGCCATAAAAGGGGAAATCGACAATAACACAATAATAATAGGAGACTTTAACCCTCCACTTACACAAATGGACAGATCATCCAAACAGAAAATAAATAAACTCAAGCTTTAAATGGCACATGAGACCAGGTTGACTTAACTGATATTTATAGGACGTTCCATCAGAAAACAACAGAATACACTTTGTTCTCAAATCTTGGGTCACACATCAAGCCTCGGTAAACTTAAGAAAATTGAAATCATATAAAGCACCTTTTCCAACCACAATACTATGAGACTAGATATCAATTACAGGGAAAAATCTGTAAAATGTACAAACACATGGAGGCTAAACAATATACTACTAAATAATCAAGAGATCACTGAAGAAATCCAAGAGGAAATCAAAAAATACCTAGAAACAAATGACAATGAAAACACGACAACCCAAAGCGTATGAGATGCAGCAAAAGCAGTACAAAGAGGGAAGTTTACAGCAATAAGATCCTACCTCGTGAAACAACAAAAATCTCAAAAAAACAACCTACCTTTACACATAAAGTAATTAGAGAAAGAAGAAGAAGAACAACAAAAACCCCTAAAGTTAGCAGAAGGACAGAAATCATAAAGATCAGATCAGAAAAAAACTGAAAAAGAAATGAAGGAAACAACAGTAAAGATCAATAAAAATAAAAGCTGGTTCTTTGAGAAGATAAAGAAAATTAATTAACCATTAACCAGACTCATCAAGAAAAGAAGGGAGAAGACTCAAGTCAATAGAACTATAAAAGAAAAAGGAGAAGTAACAACAGACACCACAGAAATGCAAAGGATCATGAGAGACTACTACAAGCAACTATATGCCAATAAAATGGGCACCTGGAAGAAACGGACAAATTCTTAGAAAACTACAAACTCCCAAGACTGAACCAGGAAGAAACAGAAAATGTGAACAAACCAATGACCAGCAGTGAAATTGAAACTGATTAAAAACCTTCCAACAAACAAAATCCCAGAGCCAGATGGCATCAAAGGTGAATTGTGTCAAACATTTAGAGAAGAGGTAAGACCCATCATTTTCAAACTCTTCCAAAATACACAAAGAAAGGAACACTCTGAAATTCATTCTATGAGGCCAGAATCAGCCTGATACCAAAACCAGACAAAGATGCCCCCCAAAAAAGAAAATTATAGGACAGTATCACTGATGAATATAGACGCAAAAATCCTCCACAAAATACTAGCAAACAGAATCCAACAGCACATTAAAAGGATCATACACCAAGATCAAGTGGGATATATCCCAGGAATGCAAGGATCCTTTAATATATGCCAATAAATCAATGTGATACATCATATTAAACAATTGAAGGATAAAAACTACATGATCATCAAAATAGATGCAGAAAAATCTTTTGACAAAATTCAACACACATTTATGATAGGAACTCTCCAAAAAGTTGGCATAGAGGGAACCTACCTCAACATAATATTGGCCATATATGACGAACTTACAACCAACATCATTCTCAATGGTGAAAAACTGAAAGCATTTCCTCTAAGATCAAGCACAAGACAAGGGTTCCCACTCTCACCATTATTATTCAACATAGTTTTGGAAGTTTTTGCCATGGCAATCAGAAAAGAAAAAGAAATAAACGGAATCCAAATTTCAAAAGAAGAAGTAAAACTGTCACTGTTTGCAGATGACATGACACTATACATAGAAAATTCTAAAGATGCCACCAGAAAACTACTAGAGCTAGTCAAAGAATTCAGTAAACTAGCAGGATACAAAATTAATGCACAGAAATCTCTAGCATTCCTGTACATTAAGGATGAAAAATCTGAAAGAGAAATTATGAAAACAGTCCCATTTACAATTGCAACAAAAAGAATAAAATATGTAGTTATAAACCTACCTAAGGAGGCAAAAGACCTGTACGCAGAAAACTATAAGACACTGATGACAGAAATCAAATACAATACAAACAGATGGAAAGATAGTGTTCTTGGATTGTAAGAATCAATATTGTGAGAATGACTATATTACCCAAAGCAATCTACAGATTCAGTGTAATCTCTATCAAATTACCAATGGTATTTTTCACAGAGCTTGATTTAAAAAATTTATAACTTTGTACAGAAATACAAAGGACCCCGAATAACCAAAGCAATATTGAGAAAGAAAAACAGAGCAGGACGAATCAGGCTCTCTGACTACAGACTATACTACAAAGCTGGAGTAATTAAGACAGCATAGTACTGGCACAAAAACAGAAATATAGATCAATGGAACAGGTTGGAAAGCCCAGAGAGAAACCCAAGCACATATGGCCACCTTATCTTTGACAAACAGGCAAGAATATACGATGGAAAAAAGACAACCTCTTCAACAACTGGTGCTGGTAAAACTGGACAGCTACATGTAAAAGGAAGAAATTATAACACTTCCTGTCACCATACACAAAAATAAACTCAAAATGGATTAAAGACCTAAAGTTAAGGTGGGACACTCTAAACCTCTTAGAGGAAAACATAGGCAGAACACTCTATGACATAAATCACAGCAAGAACCTTTGTGACCCACCTCCTAGAGTAATGGAAATAAAAACAAAAATAAACAAATGGGTCCTAATGAAACTTAAAAGCTTTTGCACAGCAAAAGAAACCATAAACAAGACAAAAAGATACTCTCAGAATGGAAGAAAATATTTACAAATGGAGCAACTGACAAAGGATTAATCTCCAAAATATTCAAGCAGCTCATGCAGCTCAATATCAAAAAAACAAACAACCCAATCCAAAATTGGGTGGAAGACCTAAATAGACATTTCTCCAAAGAAGACACACATATTGCCAACAAACAGATGAAAAGATGCTGAGTGTTACTAATCTTTACAGAAATGGAAATCAAGACCACAATGAGGTATCACCTCACATCAGTCAGAATGGCTGTCATCAAAAAATCTAGGAACAATAAATGCTGGAGAGGGTGTGGAGGAAAGAGACCCTCCTGTACTGTTGGTGGGAATGTAAAATCATACAGCCACTATGGAGAACAGTATGAAGGTTCTGTAAAAAACTAAAAATAGAACTACCATATGACCCAGCAATCCCACTACTGGGCATATACCCTGAGAAAACCATAATTCAAAATGATATATATATCCCAATGTTCACTGAAGCACTATTTACACTAACCAGGATATGGAAGCAACCTAAATATCCAATGACAGATTAATGGATAAAGAAGATGTGGCACATATACACAATGGAATATTACTGAGCCATAAAAAGGAATGAAATTCACCTATTTGAACTGAGGTGAATACACCTAGAGTCTGTCATAGAGCGAAGTAAGTCGGAAAGAGAAAAACAAATACCATATGCTAACGTGTATATATGGAATCTAAAAAAATGGTACTGATGAACCCAGTGACAAGGAAGGAAAAAATATGCAGACGTAGATAACAGACTTGAGGACACAGTGGGGGACGGGGAAGCTGGGATGAATTGACAGAGTAGTAATGACATATATACACTACCAAATGTAAAATAGATAGTGAGTGGGAAGCTGTTGCATAGCAGAGGCAGATCAGCTCAATGTTTTGTGATGACCTAGAGGGGTGCGATAGGAGTGTTGGAGGGAGACTCAAGAGGTAGGGGATATGGGGATATATGTATACATATAGCTGATTCACTTTGTTGTAGAGCAGAAACTAACAGAACTTTGTAAAACAATTATACTCCAATAAAGATATTTTTTTAAAAGAAGTAGAAGTTCCACAAAGAAATAGAAACAATAAAAATCTCAAACAAATCCTAGAGCTAAAGAATACAATGACTGAAACGAAGAATTCAATAGAAACCTTCAGTAACAGCTTCAGCGAATCTGAAAAAGGAACCAGGAAATTAGAAGATAGGTATTTGAAACTGTTTGGTTAGAGAAGCCAAAAGGTAAAGGAGAAGGAAGGAAGGAAGGAAGGAAGGAAGGAAGAAAGAAAGGAAGGAAGGAAGAAAGAAAGAAAGAAAGAAAGAAAGAAAGAAAGAAAGAAAGAAAGAAAGAAAGAAAGAAAGAAAGAAAGAAAGAAAAAGAAAGAAGGAAAGAAAGTGTGAAGAAAGACTATAAGACTTATGGGACATCAGCAGAAACAATATGTGAATTATGGGAATGCCAGTAAGAAAAGAGAAGACAAAGGATAAAAAGTATATTTAAAGCAATAATGGCTGAAAACTTCACAAACATGAGAATAGAGATGGACATCCTGATTCATGAGCATTGAAGGCCCCAAATAAGTTGAACCAAAAAAAGGCTACACTGAGACACATTATAATTCAATTGTTAGAAGTTAAAAAAAAAAAGATATAATTTTGAAAGCAAGACAAAAGCAACTCATCACATACAAGGGAATCCCTATAAGACTACTGGCAGATTCCTCAAAAGAAATCTTGTGGGGCAGTAGAGAGTGAAATGATATATTTAAAATATTGGAAAAACCCTGTCAACCAAGAATATTATACCCAGCAAAGCTCTCCTTCATAAATGAAGGAGAGATAAAGACATTCCCAAGCAATCAAAACTGAGGGAGTTTATCGCCACTATATCTGCATTATGAAAAATGCTAAATGGCATTCTTCAAGCAGGAATAAATTTATGCTAATTAACATCATAAAATCATTTGTGTAAAATTCAATGGTAATGTTAAACATATAGACAGATTCTCCTACATTTTAATGGTGGTGTGTAATTCACTTACAATTCTAGTTGAAAGTTAAAAAAAATCATTGAAAATAACCATATGTATAATAATTTGTTATTGGACATTCAACATAAATATATGTAAATTGCAACATCAATAACATGTGAGAGGTTAATGGATTTATGTATGCTATTAAAGTTAAGTTGTAATTAAGATTAAGATAGGCTGTCATAAATATAAGATACCTTATGTAATCTTCATGGTAATAACAAAGGAAAAACCTGTAGCAGATAACACAAAAGATCATGACAAAGGAATGAAACCATACCATGACAAGAATTCACCAAATCAAAAAAGAAGACAGAAAGATAAGAAGCAAGAAACAAATGATCTACAAAACAGAGAGCAACTGACAAAAGGATAATATTAAGTTCTTACCTATCAATATTTACTTTAAATGTAAATGGATTAAAATCTCCAATCAAAAGACGAAGAATGGCTTACAAAACAAGATCCAACAACGTGTTGCCTACAACGGACACACTTCAGCTTTAAAGACACACATAGACTGAGAGTGAAAGGATGGAAAAAGATACTTAAAGTACATGAAACCCAAAAGAAAGCAGAGGTAGCTATACTTATATCAGACAGATTATACTAAAGGTAAAAATGTTCAAAAGAGATATAGAAGGTAATTATATAATAATACACCAGTTAATCCATCAACAAGGTAACTATTTATGCACACAACACCATAGCATCATTAATGTCTAAAGCAACTACTAACAGAACTAAAAAGAGAAATAAAGAGACACATGATAATTGTTCGGGACTTTTGTTTTCAAACACATTTATTGAAGCATAATTGCTTTACAATGGTGTGTTAGTTTCTGTGAATCACCTATACATATACAAACATCACCATATCTCTTCCCTCTTGCATCTCCCTCCCTCCCACCCTCCCTATCCCACCTCTCTAGGTGGTCACAAATCACCAAGCGGATCTACCTGTGCTATGCGGATACTTCCCACTAGCTAGCTATTTTACATTTGGTAGTGTGTATATGTCCAAGCCACTCTCTCACATTGTCACAGCTTACCCTTTCCCCTCCCCGTATCCTCAAGTCGATTCCCTAGTAGGTCTGCATCTTTACTCCTGTCTTGCCCCTAGGTTCTACGTGACATTTTTTTCCTAGGTTCCATATATATGTGTTAGCATACGGTATTTGCTCTACTCTTTCTGAATTACTTCACTCTATATGACAGTCTCTAGGTCCATACACCTCACTACAAAAAACTCAGCATCATTCCCTTTAATGGCTGAGTAATATTCCATTGAATATATGTGCCACATATTTATCCATTCATCTGTTGATGGACACTTAGGTTGCTTCCATGTCCTGGATGTTGTAAATAGAGCTGCAATGAATGTTTTGGTACATGATTCTTTTTGAATTATGGTATTCTCAGGGTATATGTCCAGTAGTGGGATTGCTGGGTCGTATGGTAGTTCTATTTGTAGCTTTCTAAGGAACCTCCATACTGTTCTCCATAGTGGCTGTATCAATTAACATTCCCACCAACCGTGAAAGAGGGTCCCTTTTTCTCCACACCCTCTCCAGCATTTATTGTTTGTAGATTTTTGATGATGGCCATTCTGACCAGTGTAAGATGATATTTCATTGTAGTTTTGATTTGTATTTCTCTAATGATTAATGATGCTGAGCATTCTTTCATGTATTTGTTGGCAGTCTGTATATCTTCCTTAGAGAAATGTCTGTTTAGGTCTTCCGCCCATTTTTGGATTGGATTGTTTGTTTCACTGATATTGAGCTGCAAGAGCTGCTTGTATATTTTGAAGATTAATCCTTTATCAGTTGCTTCATTTGCAAATATTTTCTCCCATTTTGAGGGTTGTCTTTTCATATTGTTTATGGTTTCCTTTGCCATGCAAAAGCTTTTAAGTTTCATTAGGTCCCATTTGTTTATGTTTGTTTTTATTTCTATTTCTCTAGGAGGTGGGTCAGAAAGGATCTTGCTGTGATTTAAGTCATAGAGTGTTCTGCCTATGTTTTCCTCTAAGAGGTTGATGGTGTCTGGCCTTACATTTAGGTCTTTCATCCTTTTTGAGTTTATTTTTGTGTATGGTGTTATGGAGTATTCTAATTTCATGCTTTTATATGTAGCTGTCCAGTTTTGCCAGAACCACTTATTGAAGAGGCTGTCTTTTTTCCATGGTATATTCTTGCATCCTTTATCAAAGATAAGGTGACCATATGTCCATGGGTTTATCTCTGGGCTTTCTGTCCTGTTCCATTGATCTGTATTTCTGTTTCTGTGCCAGTACCATGCTGTCTTGATTACTGTAGCTTTGTAGTATACTCCGAAGTCAGAGAGCCTGATTCCTCTAGCTCCGTTTTTCTTTGTCAAGATGGCTTACGCTATTCGGGGTCTTTTGTGTTTCCATACAAATTGTGAAATTTTTTGTTCTACTTCTGTGAAAAATGCCAGTGGTAATTTGACAGGGATTACATTGAATCTGTAGATTGCATTGGGTAGTAGAGTCATTTTCACAGTGTTCATTCTTCCAAGCCAAGAACATGGAATATCTCTCCATCTATTTGTATCATCTTTAATTTCTTTCATCAGTGTCTTATAAGTTTCTGCATAGAGGTCTTTTGTCTCCTTAGGTAGGTTTATACCTAGATATTTTACTCTTTTTGTTGCAATGGAAAATGAGAGTCTTTTATTCATTTCACTTTCAGACCTTTCATCATGAGTGTAGAGGAATGCAAGAGTTTTCTGTGCATTAATTTTGTATCCTGCTACTTTACCAATTCATTGATTAGCTCTAGCAGTTTTCTGGTAGCATCTTTAGCATTCTCTATATATAGTATCATGTCACCTGCAAAAGTGACAGATTTACTTCTTCTTTTCCAATTTGGATTCCTTTTATTTCTTTTTCTTCTCTGATTGCTGCGGCTAAAGCTTCCAACACTATGTTGAATAATAGTGGTGTGAGTGGGCAACCTTTTCTTATTCCTGATCTTACTGGAAATGGTTTCAGTTTTTCACCATTGAGGACAATGTTGGCAGTGGGTTTGTCATATATGGCCTTTATTATGTTGAGGAAAGTTCCCTCTATGCCTACTTTCTGCAGGGTTTTTATCATAAATCGGTGTTGAATTTTGTTGAAAGCTTTCTCTGCATCTATTGAGATGATCATATGATTTTTCTCCTTCAATTTGTTAATATGGTGTATCACGTTGATTAATTTACGTATATTGAAGAATCCTTGCATTCCTGGAATAAACCCCACTTGATCATAGTCTGTGATCCTTTTAATGTACTGTTGGATTCTGTTTGCTCGTATTTTGTTGAGGATTTTTGCATCTATGTTCGTCAGTGATATTGGCCTGTAGTTTTCTTTCTTTGTGACATCATTGTATGGTTTTGGTATCAGAGTGATGGTTGCCTCGTAGAGTTAGTTTGGGAGTGTTCCTCCCTCTGCTGTATTTTGGAAGAGTTTGAAAAGGATAGGTATTAACTCTTCTCTAAATGTTTGATAGAATTCGCCTGTGAAGCCATCTGGTTCTGGCCTTTTGTTTGTTGGAAGATTTTTAATCACCGTTTCAAATTCACTGCTTGTGATTGATCTGTTCATATTTTCTATTTCTTCCTGGTGCAGTCTTGGAAGGTTGTCCATGTCTAAGAATATGTCTATTTCTTCCAGGTTGTCCATTTTATTGGCATATAGTTGTTTGTTGTGAGCTCTCATTATCTGTTTTATTTCTGCAGTGTCAGTTGTTACTTCTCCTTTTTCATTTCTAATTCTATGTATTTGGGTCTTCTTCCTTTCTTTCTTGATAAATCTGGCTAATGGTTTATCAATTTTATCTTTGCAAAGAACCCCGTTTTAGTTTTATTGATCTTGGTATCATTTTCTTCATTTGTTTTTCATTTATTTCTTATCTGATCTTTATGATTTCTTTCCTTCTGCTAACTTTGGGGTTTTTTTTTGTTCTTCTTTCTCTAATTGCTTAAGGTGTAAGGTTAGGTTGTTTATTTGAGATGTTTCCTGTTCTTAATGTAGGATTGTATTGCTATCAACTTCCCTCTTAGAACTGCTTCTGCTGCATCCCATAGGTTTTGGGTCGTCATGTTTTCACTGTCATTTGTTTCTAGGTATTTTTTAATTTCCTTTTTGATTTATTCAGTGATTTCTTGGTTATCAAGTAGTGTATTGTTTAGCCTCCATGTGTTTGTATTTTTTACAGATTTTTACCTGTAATTGATACCTAGTCTCATAGCATTGTGGTCAGAAAACATACTTAATACAATTTCAATTTTCTTAAACTTACCAAGGCTTGATTTGTGACCCAAGATATGATCTATCTTGGAGAAGGTTCCACGAGCACATTAGAATAATGTGTATTCTTTTGTTTTTGGATGGAATGTCCTAAAAATATCAATTGAATCCACCTTGTTTAATGTATCATTTAAAGCTTGTGTTTCCTTTTTTATTTTCATTTTGGATGATCTGTCCATTGGTGAAAGTGGGGTGTTAAAGTTCCCTCCTATGATTGTGTTACTGTTGATTTCCCCTTTTATGGCTGTTAGCACTTGCCTTATGTATTGAGGTGCTCCTATGTTGGGTGCATAAATATTTCAATTGTTATATCTTCCTGGATTGATCCCTTGATCATTATGTAGTGTCCTTCTTTGTCTCTTGTAATAGTCTTTGTTTCAAAGTCTATTTTGTCTGATATCAGAAATGCTACTCCAGCTTTATTTTCATTTCTCTTTACATGGAATATCTTTTTCCATCCCCTCACTTTCAGTCTGTATGTGTCCCTAGGTCTGAAGTGCGCCTCTTGTAGACAGCATATATATGGGTCTTCTTTATGTATTGTTTCAGCCAATCTATATCTCTTGGTTGGAGCATTTAATCCCTTTACATTTAAGGTAATTATCGATATGTATGTTCCTATTACCATTTTCTTAATTGTTTTGGGTTTATCATTGTAGGCCTTTTCCTTCTCTTGTGTTTCCTGACTAGAGAAGTTCCTTTTGCATTTGTTGTAAAGCTGGTTTGGTGGTGCTGAATTCTCTTAGCATTTGCTTGTCTTAAGGTTTTTTAATTTCTCCGTCAAATCTGAATGAGATCCTTGCTGGGTAGAATAACCTTTGTTGTAGGTTTTTCTCCTTCATCACTTTATATATTCTCGCTTGCAGAGTTTCTGCTGAAAGATCAGCTGTTAATCTTATGGGGATTCCTTATGTGTTATTTGTTGTTTTTCCCTTGGTGCTTTTAATATTTGTTCTTTGTACTTAGTTTTTGATAGTTTGATTGATATGTGTTTTGGCATGTTTCTCCTTGGATTTATCCTGTATGCGACTCTCTGTGCTTCCTGGACTTGATTATCTATATCCTTTCCCATATTAGGGAAGTTTTCAACTATAATATCTTCAAATATTCTCTCAGCCCCTTTCTTTTTCTCTTCTTCTTCTGGGACCACTATAATTCGAATGTTGGTGCATTTAATGTTGTCCCAGAGTTCTGTGAGACTGCCTCAATTATTTTCATTCTTTTTTCTTTACTATGCTCTGCACTAGGTATTTCCACTATTTTATCTTCCAGGTCACTTATCTGTTCTTTTGCTTCAGTTATTCTGCTATTGGTCTCTTCTAGAGAATTTTTAATTTCATTTATTGTGTTGTTCACCTCTGTTTGTTTGCTCTTTAGTTCTTGTAGGTCTTTGTTAAATGTTTCTTGTATTTTCTCCATTCTATTTCCAAGATATTTGATCACCTTTACTATCATTCTTTTGTATTCTTTTTCAGTTAGACTGCCTATTTCCTCTTCATTTGTTAGGTCTGGTGGGTTTTTGTCTTGCTCCTTCATCTGCTGTGTGTTTCTCTATCTTCTCATTTTGCTTATCTTACTATGTTTGGGTTCTCCTTTTCACAGGCTGCAGGTTCGTAGTTTCTGTTGTTTTTGGTGTCTGTCCCCATTGGCTAAGGTTGGTTCAGTGGGTTGTGTAGGATTCCTGGTGGAGGGGACTAGTGCCTGTGTTCTGGTGGATGAGGCTGGAACTTGTATTTCTGGTGGGCAGGTCCACCTCTGGTGGTGTGTTTTGGGTTGTCTGTGGCCTTATTATGATTTTAGGCAGCCTCTGTGCTAATGGATGGGTTTGTGTTCCACTCTTGCTAGCTGTTTGGAATACGGTGTCCAGCACTGTCGCTTGCTGGTCATTGAGTGGAGCTGTGTCTTGGCATTGACATGGAGATCTCTGGGAGATTTTCACCATTTGATATTACGTGGATCTGGGTGGTCTCTTGTGTACCAGTGTCCTGAACTTGTCTCTCCCACCTCAGTGGCACAGCCCTGACACCTGCCTGGAGAACTAAAAGCCAGTCCTCTACACGGCTCAGAATAAAAGGGCAAAAAGAAGAAATAAAGAAAGAAGAAGGGCTTCCCTGGTGGCGCAGTGGCTGAGAGTCCCCCTGCTGATGCAGGGGACATGGGTTCGTGCCCCTGTCTGGGAAGATCCCACATGCTGCGGTGCAGCTAGGCCCACTGAGACTGCATGTCCAGAACCTGTGCTCCACAATGGAAGAGGCCACAACAGTGAGAGGCCCGCGTACCGCAAAAGAAAAAAAAAAGAAGGTAAAATAAAGTAAAATAAAATAAGTTAAATAAAATAAAGTAAATTTATGAAAGTAAAAAATAATTATTAAGAAAAAACTTTTTTTAAGTATTAAAAGATAAACGGACAGACAGAACCCTAGGACAAATGGTAAAAGCAAAGCTATACCGACAAAATGTAACACAGAAGCATACATATACACACTCACAAAAAGGGGAAAAAAATATATATAGTGGCTTCCAAAGCCCACCTCTTCAATTTGGGATGATTCTTTTTCTATTCAGATATTCCACAGATGCAGGGTACATCAAGTTGATTGTGGAGGTTTAAACCTGTGATCCTGAGGCTGCTGGGAGAAATTTCCCCTTTCTCTTCTTTGTTTGCTCAGCTCCCAGGGTTCAGCTTTGGATTTGGCCCCACATCTGCATATAGGTCACCTGAGGGCATCTGTTCTTCGCTCAGACAGGACGGGGTTGAAGGAGCAGCTGATTCGCGGGCTCTGGCTCACTCAGGCTGTGGTAAGGGTGAGGTACGGCGTCCGGGGCGAGCCTGCAGCAGCAGAGGCAGGCCTGATGTTGCACCAGCCTGAGGCATGCTGTGCGTTCTCCCAGGGAAGTTGTCCCTGGATCACGGTACTCTGGCAGTGGCGGGCTGCACAGGGTCCCGGGCAGAACAGTGTGGATAGTGATCTGTGCTTGCACACAGGCTTCTTGGTGGCTGCAGCAGCACCATTAGCATCTTATACCCGTCTCTGGTGTCTGCGCTGATGGCTCCCACTTGCGCCCGTCTCTGGAGCTCCTTTAAGCGGCTCTCTTAATCACCTCTCCTTGCACACTGGGAAGCAAAGAGGCAAGAAAAAGTCTCTTGTCTCTTCGGCAGCTCCAGACATTTTCCTGGACTCCCTCCCGGCTAGCTGTGGCACACTAGCCCCCTTCAGGCTGTGTTCATGCAGGCAACCCCAGTCATCTCCCTAGGATCCGACAGAAGCCCGAGCCTCAGCTTCTAGACCCCCCCCCCGCCCCGGCTGGTGAGCAGACAAGCCTTCGGGATGGTGAGTGCTGGTTGGCACCGATCCTCTGTGCGGGAATCTCTCCAGCTTGCCCTCTGCACCCCTGTTGCTGCACTCTCCTCTGTGGCTCCAAAGCTTCCCCCCTCTGCCACCCGCAGTCTCCAACCACGAGGGGCTTTCCTAGTGTGTGGAAACCTTTCCTCCCTCATAGCTCCCTCTCACTGGTGCAGGTCCCGTCCCTATTCTTTTGTCTCTGTTTTTCCCTTTTTTTTTTTTGCCCTATCCAGGTACGTGGGGAGTTTCTTGCCTTTTGGGAGGTCAGAGCTCTTCTGCCAGTGTTCAGCGGGCGTTCTGTAGGCGTTGTTCCACATGTAGATGTATTTCTGATGTATTTTTGGGGAGGAAGGTGATCTCCATGTCTTACTCTTCTGCCATCTTGCAGCTCCTCCTGGGGACTTTTAATACACCTCTCTCAACATGTATAGATCATCAAGATACAAAATCAATAAGGAATGGATTTGAACAACACTTATAGACTAAAATGATCCTAAAAGACATATACAGAACATTCTGTCCACTACCAAAAGAATACACATTCTTTTCAAGTACACATGGAACTTTTTGTAGGATCATAGGTTACGTCAAAAGACAGATGCTAGCAGATTTAAGAAGACTGAAATCATACCAAGTATGTTTTTTCTGACCACAATGGTATAAAACAAGAAAGTAATAATAGTCCAAAAGCTGGAAAATTCACAAACACATGGAAATTAACATGCTGCTGAACAACCAATGGATCAAAGAAAAAAATCAAGAGAGAAATTTAAATAATATTGATACAAACAAAAATGGAAACACTAAATATCAAAATGTATGGAATGCAGCTAGAGCCATTCTGAAAGGAAAGGTTATAGTTATAAACACATACATCAATGAAAAAAATCTCAAATAACCTGGCTTTACAATTCAAGAAGATAGAAAAGTAATAACAAACTAAGCCCAAAATTAGAAGAGACAAAAAAAAATTAGAGCAGAAATAAATGAAATAAGAAATCAATAGGAAAAATTAACAAATGTAAGAGTCAATTCTTTTAATAGATAAACAAAATTGTCAAACCCTTCACTAAACTAACCAAGAGAGAATCCAAATAAATAAAATTATAAATGAAAGAAAAGACATTAGAACTTATACCTCAGGAATACAAATGATCAGGAGCAACTATTATGAACAATTTTATGTCAGCGTAACTGGATAATGTAGAAAATGGGTAAATTCCTAGAACTCATACAATTTACCAAGACTGAATGATGAAAAATAGATAATATAAATAGACTAATAACAAGTAAGGAAACTGAATTAGTAATCAAATCCTTCCAACAAAGAAAAGCACAGGAGCAGATAGTTTCACTGGTGAATTCCAACAAACATTTAAAGAAGTATTAATCTAATAAGGACCTACTGTATTGCACAGGGAACTCTTACTCAATACTCTGTAATGGCCTAGATGGGAAAGGAATCTAAAAAAGAGTGGATATATGTATATGTATAATTGATTCACTTTGCTGTACACTTGAAACAAACACAACATTGTAAATCAACTATACTCCAATAAAAATTTTAAAAAATAACAAAAGCATTAATGCCAAATCTTCTCAAACTCTTCCAAAAAAATTGAAGAGAAGGGAACACTTCCAATCTCAATTTACAAGTCCAGTATTATCCTGATACAAAAGCCAGGTAAGAACACTACAGGCCAATATCCCTGATGAATATAGATGCAAACATTCTCAGAAAATACTCACAAACTGAATTCACCAGCACACTGAAAGAATAATACACCATGATGAAGTGGGTTCATCCCTAGGATGCAAGGATGGCTCAACATAGGTAAAATCAATAAATGTGGTACATCACATTGCCACAATGAAAGACAAATATAATATAACCATCTTAATAGATGCAAGGATATATAAACACAAAGGATGCCTAGCACCAAGCAATGTGATAGACCCAGGGCAGGTAACAACCACCCTGCCATCTAGGAAGAAATATTTTGTTCAACATCCATTCATGATAAAAGTCTCAACAAATTGGTTGTAGAAAGAATGAACCTCAATATAATAAAGGCCATATAAACCAAACCCACAATTAACATCAAACTCAATGTTAAAAGCTTGAAAGCTTTTCCTCTATGATCAGAAACAAGACAATGGTTCCTAATCTCACCACTCCTATTTAACATTTTACTAGAAGTCCTAGCCAGAGAAATCAGGCAAGAAAAAAAAAATAAACTGAATGTGAAAGAAAAAACTAAAATCAGTAGTATTTCAGTACATTAACAACAAATTATCTGAAAATGAAATAAATCTCAAATGTAGTAGCATTAAAAAGAAAGAAATACTTAGAAATAAATCTAACCACGTGAAAGAGCTATACACTGAAAACAGTAAGACACTGATGAAAGAAATGGAGACACAAACAGTGAAAAGATATTCTGTATTCATGGACTGGGAGAAATAATATTGTTAAAATGTCCATACTACCCAAAGCCATTTACAGATTAAATGCAAACCCTATCAAAATTCCAATGGCAATTTTTACATAAATAGAAAAAAAAATCCTAAAATTCATTGTCAAGCACAAAAGATTTTGAATAGACACAGAATTCCTGAGAATGAAGAATCAAGCTGGAGGCATCACACCTCTTAATTTCAAACTATATTATAAAGCTATAGTAATCAAGACAGCACAGCACAAGCATAAAAACAGACACATACACCAACGGAACAAAATTGAGATCTGATAAATAACCCAATCATATATGACCATCTAATATTTGACAAGGAGCCAAGAATGCTCACTGGAGAAAAATAATCTCTTCAATAAATGGTGCTGAGTAAATTAGATATTCACATGCAAGTGAAGGAAATTAGACCCCTATCTTATATCACTCAAAAAATTAACTCCAAATGGATTAAACACCTAAATTTAAGACCTGAAACCATAAAACTCTTAGAAGACAACATAGAGGAAAAAGTTTCTGGACATTGGTCTTGTCAGTGATAATTTGGATATGACACATAAAAGCAAAAGCAACAAAATCAAAATCAAAAGTAAACAATGGGAACTACATCAAACTAAAAGCCTTCTGCAAGAGTAACAATCAAAAACATAAAAGACAAAAGTAACAATCACAAACATAAAAAGGCAGACAACTGAATGGGAGAAAATATTTGCAAAATACATATATAAGTGGTTAATATTCAAAATATATATGGAACCCATACAACTCAATAGCAAAAATAATAATCCAACTAAAATGGGCAAAGGAACTGAATAAACATATTTCCAAAGAATATATTTAAACAGACAACATGAAATATATATGAAAAGGTGCTCAACATCAGTAATTATCAGAGAAATTCAAACAAAACCACAGTGATGAGTTGGGGCATGTTCAGGGTGACATTTATACAATGGAATATTATTGAGCCATAAAAAAGAATGAAATAATGCTATTTGAGGCAACATTGATGGACCCAGAGATTATCATGCTAAGTGAAGTGAGCAAGACAAAGACAAATATCATGTGATATCACTTATATATGGAATCAAGAGAAGTGATACAAATGAACTTATTTACAAAACAGAAACAGACCCACAGACATAGAAAACAAACTTGTGGTTACCAAAGGGGAAGTGGGGGGGAGGGATAAATTTGGAGTTTGGGATTAACATATACACACTACTATGTATAAAATAGATAACCAACAAGGACCTACTGTATAGCACAGGAAATTATGCTCAATATTTTATAATAACCTACAACGGAAAAGAATCTGAAAAAAATAGATACACACTTATGTTTAACTGGATCACTTTGCTGTACACCTGAAACTAACACAACATTGTAAATCAACTATAGTTCAATAAAAATTAATTAATTTTTAAAAAACCACAGTGAGATATCACCTTAAACCTGTTACAATGGCTATTATAAAAAAGACAAGAGACAACAAGTGCTAGTGAGGATGTGGAGAAAAGGGAACCCTAGTACACTGTTGGTGGGAATGTAAATTTGTATAGCCTCTATGGAAAACAGCATTCCAAAAAAAAAAAAAAAAGGTTCCTCAAAAAATTAAAAGTACAAATATCGTCTGATCCAGAAATTCCACTCCTGTGTATATATGCAAAGAAAACAAAAATACTAATTCAAAAAGATATATGCACTCCAAAGTTCACAGTGGCATTATTTACAACAGCCAATATATGGAAGCAACCTAAGTGCCCATCAACTGATGAATGGATAAAGAAGCTGTGATATATACGCAATGGTATTTTGCTTCATAAAGTAAATCAGACAGAGAAAGATAAGTACTGTATGTTTTCATTTATATGTTGAACCTAAAATTTAAAATAGACCAGGCACTGCTGGGGGCCCACGGACACCTAAGGGGATGGAGGAACAAACCGGTAGGATGTGGGTGGAGGGAGGGGAGAGGAGAAGTGGAGGTGAGATGGGACCAGTGTCCCTGAGGGGGGGGGAGGGGAGGGGAGGGGAGGGGTTACCATGCTCAAGACGGGCCCACCCAAAGTGAGGGGATTAGCTGGGAGAGGAAGAGACCCTCGGGGGATGGGGGATTAGAAGGGAACTTGGCCAGAGATTCCCCCACCCACTTGGGCCCCCAAGAGCCTGCTGAGGTTCCAGGACTGATTTTCCACACTCTGAGAACCACTCTGGCTGCACTAAGCCTAATCCTGCCCCCAACCCCCACATACGGCCTTATCACTGCACTCAACACTCTGAGGCCCCCTCTTGTCCTGGAGCCATTTCTCAACTGAGGGTCTTCAGCCTAGGCCCAGCCCCTGCCTAAACCCCACACCTGCCTAAGCACCACCCTGCCTAACCTCCAACCCAAAAGCCAAGGCTTTTTTTGGCCCTTTTTAAAAAAACTTTTAGGCTATGGTTCTGTGTTCCTTGTTGTTTCATTTATATTTTTTCCAATAATTTTTTTTTCTAATTTTAATTTATTTTTTATTCTTTGTTACTGTTGTGCTCCTTCTGGTTTGTTCCCCCCTCCATTTTTTTTTGTTTGTGGTTTTGTTTTACCTTGTTGTTGTTTCACTTATATTTTTACTTTTTCTAATATATTTTTTTATTTTTCTAACTTTATTTTTTATTCTTTGTTATTGCACTGCTCCTTTTTTTTTTGCCACTTTACATGGCTTACAGGACCTTGGTTCCCAGACGAGGGGTCAGGCCTGAGCTCCTGTGGTGGGAGTGCTGAGTTCAAACCACTGGACTAAGAGAGAACCTCAGACCAGAGGAAATATTGAGTTAGGTCTCCTAGAGGTCCTCATCTCAGCACCAAGACCCAGCTCTAACCAACTGCCCACAAACTCCAGTGCTGCATACCTCAAGCCAAACAACCAGTAAGACAGGAACACAGTCCCACCCATTAAAAAAAATGAGATGACCAAAAAATATGTTACAGGCAAAGGAGCAAGGTAAATACCTACAAGATCAAATAAATGAGAAGGAAATAGGCAACCTACCTGAAAATGAATTCAGAGTAATAATAGTAAAGATGACCCAAGATCCTGGAAATAGAATGGAGGCAGGGATAAAGAAAATACAACAAATATTTTAAAAAGAACTAGAAGAACTAAAGAACAAACAGAAAGTGATGAATAACACAATAACTGAAATGAGAAATATACTAGAAGGAATCAACAGCTGAATAACTGAGGCAGAAGAACGAATAAGTGAGCTCAAAGATAGAATGGTGGAAATAACTGCCATGGAGCAGAATAAAGAAAAGAGAATGAAAAGAATTGAGGGCAGATTCACAGACTTCTGGGACAACATTAAAAGCATCAATATTCAAATTATAGGGGTCCCAGAAGAAGAAGAGAAAGAGAAAGTGTCTGAGAAAATATTCAAAGAAATTATAGTCAAAAATTCCCTAACATGGGAAAGAAAATAGTTAACCGACTCCAAGAAGTGCAGAGAGTCCCAGGCAGGATAAACCCAAGGAGAAAAATACTGAGACACATAATAATCAAACTAACAAAAATTAAATACAAAGAAAAAGTATTAAAAGCCGCAAGGGAAATATCAATAAATAACATACAAGGGAATCCCATAAGGTTATCAGCTGCTTTTCCAGCAGAAATTCTGCAGGCCAGAAGGGAGTGGCAGGATATATTTAAAGTGATGAAAGGGAAAAACCTACAACCAAGATTACTCTACCCAGAAAGGATCACATTCAGATTCAAAGAAGAAAACAAAAACTTTGCAGACAAGCAAAAGATAAGAAAATTCAGCACCACCAAACCAACTTTACAACAAATGCTAAAGGAACTTCTCTAGCTGGGAAACACAAGAGAAGAAAAATATCCACAAAAACAAACCTGAAACACTTAAGAAAATGGTAATAGGAATACACGTATTGATAATTACCTCAAATGAAAATGGAATAAGTGCTCCAACCAAAAGACACAGACTGTCTGAATTAATACAAAAACAAGACCTGTATATATGCTGTCTATGAGAGACCCACATCAGACCTACAGATACATACAGACTGAAAGTGAGGAAATGGAAAAATATATTCCATGCAAATAGAAAATACAAGAAAGCTGGAGTAGCAATACTATTATCAGATAAAATAGACTTTAAAATAAAGACTGTTACAAGAGATAAGGAAGGAAACTAAAACATGATGTAGGGATCAATCCAAGAAAAAAATATAACAATTATAAATATTTAAGCACCTAGCAGAGGAGCACCTCAATATGTAAGGCAAATGCTAACAGCCATAAAAGGGAAAATTGACAGTAACACAATAATAGTGGGGAACTTTAACATCCCACTTACACCAATCAACAGACCACCCAGAAACAAAATTAATGAGGAAACACAATCATTAAATAACACAATAGTCCAAATAGATTTAATTGATACTTATAGGACATTCCATCTGAAAGCAAGAGAATACACTTTCTTCTCAAGCACACATGGAACATTCCCCAAGATAGACCACATCTTAGGTCACAAATCAATCATCAGAAAATTTAATAAAACTTAAATTGTATCAAGAATCATTTCTGACCAAAACACTATGAGATTAGAAATCAATTACAGGAAAAAAAACTGTAAAAAAACCACAAACACAAGGAGGCTAAACAGTGTGCTGCTAAATAACCAAGAGATCACTGAAGAAATCAAAGAGGAAATAAAAAATACCTAGAAACAAATGACAATGAAAACATGATGACCCAAAACCTATGGAACACAGAAAAAACAGTTCTAAGAGGTAAGTTTACAGCAATAAAATCTCACCTCAAGAAACAAGAAAAATATCAAATAAACAATCTAAACTTACAACTAAAGCAACTAGAGAAAGAACTAAGAAAATCCAAAGTTAGAAGAAAAGAAATCATAAAGATCACAGCAGACATAAATGAAATAGAAATGAAGCAAAAATAGCAAAGATCAGTAAAACTAACAGCTGGTACTTGGAAAAGATAAACAAAATTGATAAACCTTTAGCAAGACTCATCAAGAAAAAGAGGGAGAGGACTCAAATCAGCAAAATTAGAAATGAAAAAGGAGAAATTACAACTGACAACACAGAAATACAAGGGATCATAAGAGACTACTACAAGCAACTATATGCTAATAAAACAGACAACCTTGAAGAAATGGACAAATTCTTAGAAAGGTACAACTTTCCAAGACTGAATCAGGAAGAATTAGAAAATATGAACAGAACTATCACAAGTAATGAAATTTAAACTATAATTTAAAAACTTCGAACAAACAAAAGTCCAGGGCCAGATGGCTTTACAGACAAACTCTATCAAATATTTAGAGAAGAGCTAACACCTATCTTACTCAAACAGTTCCAAAAAACTGCAGAGGGAGGAAGATTCCAAAATTTGTTCTATTAGTCCACCATCACGCTGATACTGAAACGAGACAAAGATATCACAAAAAAAGAAAATTACAGTCCAAAAAATCTAATGAACATAGATTCAAAAATCCTGAACAAAACACTAGCAAACAGAATCCATCAACACATTAAAAAGACCATACATCATGATCAAGAGGGATTTCCCCCAGGAATGCAATGATTCTTCAACATATGCAAATCAACCAATGTGGTACACCATATTAACAAATTAAAGAATAAAAACCATATGATTAGCTCAATCAATGGAGAAAAAGGGTTTGACAAAATTCAACACCAATTTATGATAAAAACTCCCCAAAAAGTGGGCACAGAGGTAACCTATCTCAACAAAATAAAGGCCATATAAGACAAATCCACAGCAAACATCATTCTCAGTAGTGAAAAACTGAAATAATATCCTCAAAGATCAGGAAAAAGACAAGGATCTCCACTCTTGCCACTCTAATTCAACATAGTTTTGAAAGTCCTAGCCATGGGAATCAGAAAAGAAAAATAAAAGGAATCCAATTTGGAAACCAAGAAGTAAAGCTGTCACTGTTTGCAGATGACATGATACTATACATAGAAAATCCTAAAGATGCCAACAGAAAACTACAAGAACTAATCAATGAATTTGGTAAAGTAGCAGGATGCAAAATTAATGCACAGAAAATTCTTGCATTCTATACACTAAGAACAAAAGACCAAAAAGAGAAATTAAGGAAACACTCCATTTACCACTGCAACAAAAAGAATAAAATAACTAGGAATAAAGCTACCTAAGGAGGCAAAGACCTGTACACAGAAAACTATAAAACACTGATGAAAAAATCAAAGATGACATAAAAAGATAGAGAGGTATACCATGTCCTTGGATTGGAAGATTTGATATTGTGAAAATGCCTATACTACTCAAAGCAATCTATAGATTCTATGCAATCCCTATCAGATAACCAATACCATTTTTCACAGAATTAGAACAAAAAATTTTACAATTTATATGGAAACACAAAAGAAGCAATTTCGAGAAGGAAAAACGGACCTAACAAAATAAGGCTCCCTGACTTCACACCATACTACAAAGCTATAGTAATCAAGAAAGTATGGTACTATAATAAAAACAGAAATATAGATCGATGGTACAGGACAGAAAGCCAGAGATAAACCCACACACGTATGGCCAGCTAATCTATGACAAAGGAGGCAAGAACATACAATGGAGAAAAGACAACTTCTTCAATAAGTGGTGCTGTCAAAACCGGACAGCAACATGCAGAAGAATGAAATTAGAACACTAAAATCATACACAAAGATAAAATCATAATGGATTAAAGCCTTAAATATAAAGGCAGACACTATAAAAGTCTCAGAGGAAACATAGGAAGAACACTCTTTGACATAAATCACAGCAAGATCGTTTCTGACCCACCTCCTACAGTAATGAAAATAAAAACAATAAGAAACAAATGGCACTGAATTAAACTTAAAAGCTTTTGCACAGCAAAAGGAAACCATAAACAAGATGAAAAGACAAGCCTCAGGATGGGAAAAATATTTGCAAATGAAGCAACTTACAAAGGATTAATCTCCAAAATACACAAAAAGCTCATGCAGCTCAATATCAAAAAGCAAACAATCCAATGAAAAAATGGGTGGAAGATCTCAGCAGACATTTCTCCAAAGAAGACATACAGATGGCCTCCAAACACATGGAAAGATGCTCAACATCGCTAATCATTAGAGAAATGCAAAGCAAAACCACAGTGAGGTATCAACTCACTCTGGTCAGAATGGCCATCATCAAAAAATCTACAAACTACAAATGCAGGAGAGGATGTGGAGAGAAGTGAATCCTCTTAGTCTGTTGGTGGGAATGTAAATTGATACAGCCACTGTGGAGAACAGTATGGAGGTTCCTTAAAAAACTAAAAATAGGGCTACCATATAACATGGCAACTCCACTCCTGGTCATATAGACAGAGAAAACCATAATTCAGAAACACACATGCAGGGGGAGAACTTCAAGACAGCAGAGGAGTAAGATGTGGAGATCACCTTCCTCCCCACAAATACATGAAAAATACATCTACCTGTGGAACAACTCATAGAGAACACCTACTGAATGCTGGCAAAAAACCTCAGACTTCCCAAAACACAAGAAAATCCCCATGTACCTGGGTAGGACGAAAGAAAACATAAAAATAAAAAACAGAGACAAAAGAATAGGGATGGGACCTGCACCTCTGGAGGGAGCTGTGAAGGAGGAAACATTTCCTCACACTAGGAAGCCCCTTAAATGGTGGACTCGGGGCTTGGGAGGGCAGCTTCAGAGCCATGCAGGAGAGTGCAGCAACAGGGGTGAAGAGGGCAAAGTGGAGAGATACCCGCACAGAGGACCAGTGGCGACCAGCACTCACCAGCCTGAGAGGCTTGTCTGCTCACCACTGGGGCAGTTGGGAGCTGGGAGCTGAGGCTCGGGCTTCAGAGGTCAGATCCCAGGGAGAGGACTGGAGATGGCTGTGTGAACAGAGCCTAAAGGGGGTTAGTGCACCACAGCTAGTCGGGATGGAGTCTGGGAAAAATCTGGACCTGCCTAAAGGCAAGAGACCAGTTTTGGGGTGTGTGAGGTGAGGGGATTCCTTCCCTGTCTGCCCCCACAAGGCAGAGCACTGCCTAAACAAGGTCCAGAGACAGGCATGGGCTGCGCCTATCAGCCTGGAACCCAGAGACGGGCATGAAATGCTAATGCTGTTGCTGCAGCCACCAAGAAACCTGTGTGTAAGCACAGGTCACTATCCACACCTCCCCAGGAGGCCGCACAGCACGCCACTGCCAGGGCCCCGTGATCCAGGGACAAGTTCCCTGGGACAACACTTGGTGCACCTCAGGCTGTTGCAATGTCATGCTGGACTCTGCCACCGCAGGCTCGCCCCACATTCTAATTATAACTACTGTACCCCTCCCTCCCCCTGGCCTGAGTGAGCCAGAGCCCCTTAATCAGCCTCTCCATTAACTCTTTCCTGTCTGGGTGGGAACAGAGGCCTAAAGGCAACCTACATGTAGAGGTGGGGCCAAAAGCAAAGCTGAATCCCAGAAGCTGTGCAGCCTCAGGAGCAGCTGATTAAATTCCCACAATCAACTTGATGTACCCTGCATCTGTGGAATACCTAAATAGACAAGGAATCATCCCAAAATTGAGGCAGTGGAATTTGGGAGTAACTGTAGACTTGGGGCTTGCTGTCTGTGGCTGATCTGTTTCTAATTTTTATGTTTATCTTAGCATAGATTTTAGCACTTGCTATCATTGGTGAATTTGTTTATTGATTTGGTTGCTCTTTCTTTTTTCCTTTCCATTTTTCCCTTTTAAATTATTATTAAATTTAAATAATTTTAAAATATATTTACTTTTCTTTCTTTTTTCCTTCCTTTTCTTCTGAGCCATGTGGTTGACATGGTCATGGTGCTCCATCCTGGTGTCAGGCCTGAGCCTCTGAGGTGGGAGAGCCGAGTTCATGACACTGGACAACCAGAGACCTACCAGTCCCACGTAATATCAAACAGTGAGAGCTCTGCCAGAGATCTCCGTCTCAATGCTAAGACCCAGCTACACCCAACAGTCAGCAAGTTCCAGTGTTGCACGCTGCATGCCAAACAACTAGTGAGACAGAAACACACCACCACCCATTAGCAGAGAGGCTCCCTAAAATCATATAACTTCACAGACACACCAAAACAAACGACTGGATGTGGTGCTACCCACCACAAAGACAAGTTCCAGCCCTACCCACCAGAAAACAGGCACCAGTCCCCTCCACCAGGAAGCTAACACAACCCACTGAACTGACTTCACCCACTGGGGACAGACACCAAAAACAATGGGATTGACAAACCTGCAGCCTGAAAAAAGGAGACTCCAAACAGAGTAAGTTAAACAAAATGATAAGATAGACAAATATGCAGCAGATGAAGAAGCAAGGTAAAAACCCACCAGACCAAATAAATGAAGAGAAAATAGGCAGTCTACCTGAAAAAGAATTCAGAGTAATGATAGCAAAATGATCCAAAATCTTGGAAATAGAATGGAGGAAATACAAGAAATGTTTAACAAACACCTAGAAGAACTAAAGAGCAAACAAACCATGATGAACAACACAATAAATGAAATTAAACTCTCTAGAAGGAATCAAGAGCAGAAACTGAGGTAGAAGAACAGATAAGTGACCTAGAAGATAAAATAGTGGAAATAACTACTGCAGAGCAGAATAAACAAAAAAGAATGAAAAGAATTGAGGACAGACCTCTGGGACAACATTAAACACACCAACATTTGAATTATAGGGGTCCAAGAGAAGAAGAAAAAAAGAAAGGGTCTGAGAAAATATTTGAGGAGATTATAATTGAAAACTTCCTTAACATGGGAAAGGAAATAGTCAATCCAGCCCAGGAAGTGCAGAGAGTGCATACAGGATAAACCCAAGTAGAAGCATGCAAGATACATATTAATCAAACTATCAAAAATAAAATACAAATAAAAAATATGAAAAGCAGCAAGGGAAAAACAAGTAACATACAAAGGAATCCATATAAAGTTAACAGCTGATCCTTCAGCAGAAACTCTGCAAGCCAGAAGGGAGTGGCAGGATATATTTAAAGTGAAGAAAGGGAAAAACCAATAGCCAAGATTACTCTACCCAGCAAGGATCTCATTCAGATTAGAAAGAGAAATTAAAACCTGTACAAACAAGCAAAAGAGAATTCAGCACCACCAAACCAGCTTTATGACAAATGCTAAAGGAACTTCTTTAGGCAGGAAACAGAGAAGGAAAAGACCTACAATATCAAACCCAAAACAATTAAGAAAATGGTAATAGAAATATACATATTGATAATTACCTTAAGTATAAATGGAATAAATGTTCCAGCAAAAAGACAGACCGGCTGAATGGATACAAAAACAAGACCCATATATATGCTGTCTAGAAGACACCCACTTTAGAACTAGGGACACATACAGACTGAAAGTGAGGGGATGGAAAAAGATATCCCATACAAATGGAAATCAAAAGAAAGCTGGAGTAGCAATTCTCATATCAGACAATAGAGACTTTAAAATAAAGACTATTACAAGAGACAAAAAAGGACAATACCTAATGATCAAGGGATTAATCCAAGAAGAATATATAACATTTGTAAATATTTATGCACCCAACATAGGAGCACCTCAATACATAAGGCAAATACTAACAGCCATAAAAGGGGAAATTGACAGTAACACAATCATAGTAGGGGACTTTAACACCACACTTACACCAATGGACAGATCATCCAAAATGAAAATGAATAAGGAAACACAAGCTTTAAATGATACATTAAACAAGATGAACTTAATTGATATTTATAGGACATTCCATCCAAAAACAACAGAATACTCTTTCTTCTCAAGTGCTCGTGAAACATTCTATGGGAAATATCATATCTTGGGTCACCAAACAAGCCTTGGTAAATTTAAGAAAGTTGAAATCATATCATGCATCATTTCTGACCACAACACTATGAGACTAGATATCAATTACAGGAAAATAAAACTGTAAAAAATACAAAAACATGGAAGCTAAAAAATATACTATTAAATAACCAAGAGATCACCGAAGAAATCAAAGAGAAAATCAAAAAATACCTAGAAACAAATGACAATGAAAACACGACAACCCAAAACCTGTGGGATGCAGCAAAAGGAGTTCTAAGAGGGAAGTTTATAGCAATACAATCTTACCTCAAGAAACAAGAAACTTTTCAAATAAGAAACCTAACCTTACACCTAAAGCAATTAGAGAAAGAAGAACCAAAAAAACCCCAAAGTTAGCAAAAGGAAATAAATCATAAAGATAGGATCAGAAATAAATGAAAAAGAAATGAAAGAAAAAATAGCAAAGATCAATAATAAAAGCTGGTTCTTTGAGAAGATAAACAAAATGGATAAACCATTAGCCAGACTCATGAAGAAAAAAAAGGAAAAGACTCAAACCAACAGTATTAGAAATGATAAAGGAGAAGTAACAACTCACACTTCAGAAATACAAAAGATCATGAGAGATTACTACAAGCAACTATATGCCAATAAAATGGACAAGCTGGAAGAAATGGACAAATTCTTAGAAAAGCACAACCTTCTGAGACTGACCCAGCAAGAAATAGAAACTATAAACAGACCAAACACAAGCACTGAAATTGAACCTGTGTTCAAAAATCTTCCCACAAACCAAAGCCCAGGACCAGATGGCTTCACAGGTGAATTCTATCAAACATGTAGAGAAGAGCTAACACCTATCCTTCTCAAACTCTTCCAAAATATAGCAGAGGGAGGAACACTCCCAAACTCATTCTATTAGGCCACAATCACCCTGATACCAAAACCAGAAAAAGATGTCCCAAAGAAAGCAAACTACAGGCCAATGTCACTGATGAACATAGATGCAAAAATCCTCAACAAAATACTATCAAACAGAATCCAACTGCATATTAAAAGGATCATACACCATGATCAAGTGGGGTTTATCCCAGGAATGCAAGGATTCTACAATATATGCAAATCAATCAATGTGATACACCATCTTAACAATTTGAAGAAGAAAAACCATATGATAATATCAAGAGATGCAGAAAAAGCTTTCAAGAAAATTCAACACCCATTTCTGATAAAAAATCTCCAGAAAGTAGGCATAGAGGGAACTTAACGCAACATAATAAAAGCCATATATGACAAAGCCATGGTCAACATCATTCTCAATGGTGAAAACTGAAACCATTTCCTCTAAGATCAGGAACAAGACAAGGTTGCCCACTCTCACTGCTATTATTCAACATAGTTTTGGAAGTTTTAGCCACAGCAATCAGAAACAAAAAATAAATAAAAGGAATCCAAATTGGAAAGAAGAAATAAAACTATCACTTTTTGCAGATTACATGATTCTATACATAGAGAATCCTAAAGATGCTTCCAGAAAACTACTAGAACTAATCAATGAATTTGGTAGAGTAGCAGGATACAAAATTAATGCACAGAAATCTCTGGTATTCCTATACACTAATGATGAAAAATCTGAAAGAGAATTTAAGGAAACACTCCCATTTACCACTGCAAAAAAAGAATAAAATACCTAGGAATAAACCTACCTAAGGAGACATAAGACCTGTATGCAAAAACTATAAGACACTGATGAAAGAAATTAAAGTTGATACAGATGGAGAGATACACCATGATCTTGGATTGGAAGAATCAACATTGTGAAAATGACTATAGTCTTCAAAGCAAACTACAGATTCAATGCAATCTCTATCAAATTACCAATTGCGTTTCTCACAGAACTAGAACAAAAAGTTTCACAATTTGTATGGAAACACAAAAGACCCCGAATAGCCAAAGAAATCTTGAGAAAGAAAAATGGTGCTAGAGGAATCAGGCTCCCTGACTTCAGACTATACTACAAAGCTTCAGTAATCAAGACAGTATGGTACTGGCACAATAATAGAAATATCGTTCAATGGAACAGGATAGAAAGCTCAGAGATAAACCCACACACATATGGTCACCTTATTTTTGATAAAGGAGGCAAGAATATACAATGGAGAAAAGAAATCTTCTTCAATAAGTGCTGCTGGGAAAACAGGAGAGCTACATGGAAAAGAATGAAATTAGAACACTCCCTAACACTTTATAAAAAAGTAAACCCAAAATGGATTAAAGACTTAAATGGAAGTCTAGACAGTATAAATGTCTTAGAGGAAAACATAGGCAGAACACTCTATGACATAAATCACATCAAGATCCTTTCTGACCTACCTCCTAGAGAAATGGAAATAAAAGCAAAAATAAACAAATGGGACCTAATCAATTTTAAAAGCTTTTGCACAGCAAAGGAAACCATAAACAAGATGAAAAGACAACCCTCAGAATGGGAAAGAAATATTTGCAACCAAGCAACCGACAAAGGATTAATCTCCAAAGTATACAAACAGCTCATACAGCTAATGACAATACAAAATGACTTATTAAAGGTAAGATCAGAACAACAACAAAAAATCCACATAAATAATGGGTTCACTCTTTTGGGCCTACGGTATCATATTATCAGATTAAAAAAGCAGAACTACTAAGTTCTATTTTGTTACACTTTCTCTTCAAAGAAGAATTATTATCAAGCTAGATAGAGCAGACAAACATGGTTATGAGAGAACTGAAGTGCATTATGATAGGTGAGGAAAGAGTAAGAGAACAACTAGCTGTTGTAAAATAAATCAAACTTCCAGAACCAGACACATTATAAACTAGGACACCGAAATAAACTACTGGACTGAAAATAGAAGAGGTGCTGGAACACTGGATATGTGGTTTTCTGGTTTTATAAAAAGGAGGGAGATAAAAACCAAAAACTTTATAAACTCTAGTAAGGTGAAAGTAATATGAAGTCCCTAGAAAGGAACATGAAAGCATAAAGTTCACCGGCAAAGGTAAATATAAAAACAAAACAGAATATTATAATACTCTAATGGTGGTATATAAATCACTTAATTCTGGTATAGAATTTAAAAGACCAAAGTATAAAAAATATAACTATAAAAATGTGTTAATGGATACAGAATACAAATTATGTAATTTGTGACATCAATAACATAAAGTGTGGGGGGAGAAGAAGTAAAAGTGTAGAGGTTGTGGATGCAATTGAAATTGTTTTTGACTTAAAATAGATTGCTATAGCCATAAGATATTTTATATAATCCCCATGGAAATCACAAAAAATAACTATAAAAATGCACAAAAGAAAATGGGAAAAGAATGAAATCATGTCACTATAAAGAGTCAAGTAAACACAAAGGAAAATAGCAAGAGGAAAGAGGGACAAAAGAGCTACAAAGTAGACAGAAAACAGTGAACAAAACAGCAATTGTAAGTCCTTCCCTATCAATAATTATTTTAAATATATATGCATTTAACTCTCCAATCAAAATAATAGAGTGGCTGAATGCATTTTAAAAAACCCCAAATCCAATATATACTGTCTACAAGTGACTCATTTTATATTTAAGGCTACATACAGGCTGAAAGTGAAAGAATGCAAAAATATGTTCCATCCAAATGGTAACAAAAAGAGTAGAGGTAGCCATATTTGTATCAAACAAAACAGACTTTAAGTTAAGAACTGTCATAAGAGACAAAGAAGGACATTTATAATGGTAAAAGGGTCAATTCTATAGAAATATATAACAATTATAAATATATATGGACCCAACATCAGAGCACCCAAATATATTAAGCAAATATTGACAGAATTGAAAGGAGAAATAGATAGCAACACAACAATACTAGGATTTTTCAACACTAATAAATAGAACATCCATACAGAAGACCAATAAGGAAACACAGAACCTGAACAACACTATAGGCCACTTTAGAACACTGTGGGTCTGTCAGACATATATAAAACCCACATGGAACATTCTCTGGGGTAAATCACATGTTAAGTGACAAAACACGTCTTAATAAGTTTAAGAAGATTGAAAACATATCAAGTATCTATTCTTACCACAATGGAATGAAATTAGAGATGAATAGTGGAAAGAAAGTTGGAAAATTCACAAATATGTAGACATTAATCAGCACATCCTTGAGCAATCAATGTGTCAAAGAATAAATCAAAAGGGAAATTAGAGCATCATGTGGTGTAAGAAGTTTCGCTTATTAACCCCCCTTTCTGACAATGAATTAGACACCTATCCATGAATAAAACAATTGTTGTAGGATCTAGCACCATATACCAATGGACCCAGGAGGAGTCTCACCCACCTGTGCATCTGGTAATAGGCAGACAGACCTTGGTACAGACTTTGGAACCTGCAGAGCCAGAAAACAGCAAACCTGCCCAGGTTCCTCTCACCATGTTTAGGTAAAAACCTGGAGATGCTGAACTGGACAGATTCCCACTCACAAGAGAGAATTTGCAGAAGTCCATCCTTCCTGAGGGGAGATTCTAGCATGTCATTGGAGGAAAAAAAATGTTCCCCCCACCAAAGATATACTGCATGGGGCTGATTTATCTGGCTGCAGTGATTTCTCCCTCAGGGGAAAAGGAGAACAGTGAGTAGAGTGACTGGCTTCCCCAGTTTTGTGGGATGCAGCTGGTGAAACTCATTTTCCTCCAAGAGCACGCAAAGTACTGAGGTGAGACTGGGGGGGAGGAAGGATATTGGGAAAGAGGCAAATAAGAATTTCAAAGGGCATAAAAGGGAGCTCAGCAGCAAGCCCGCCCATGAGCCTTTGGGAGTACCACACCCAGGGATCTCTCTTCTGGATCCTCAGGCCCCCAACATGCAGAGTGCTAAACCCACACCTCCTCCCACTCTGAGGCCAATTCCTGTGTGTGCCTCCATGTGTGGTGCATGATAGAGAGCTCCAAAAAACAAGGGGGCACAACAGAAAACAGGCCCCAGTCTATGGGCAAGGGAGAAAGCACAAACTTGAGGTATAGTGTCACTTTCTGGAAAATTAAAGACAGGTTTCCAGTAGCCAGCCTGATGAGTTGTAAGAGTCAGAGAAGACATAAAACTTAAGAATGCTGCCACAAGAGGGCGCAAGAAGAGTGGAGCAGGTGTACTGATACAAAGAGGGAGAAAACCCAAGATAATAACACCACCATCAAACAGAATACTGCACCTTGAAGGTAACTAGTAAAGATTTAAGGATATATCTTCTATTTTAAATGCAAAAGCAGCAAAACAAAAGTACAAGTAATGTGAAAATTCAAGGAAATATAACATCACAAAAGGAAAATAATAATTCCCCAATAACAGAGTTAAAGGCATGAAATTTTGTGATCTAGCTGAAAAAGAATTCAAAAGTGCTGCTTCTTTAAGAAACTCAATATTCTACAAACTATATGATTATCTCAATAGATGCAGAGAAAGCTTTCGACAAAATTCAACACCGATTTATGATAAAAAACCCTGCAGAAAGTAGGCATAGAGGGAACTTTCCTCAACATAATAAAGGCCATATATGACAAACCCGACAAAGCCGACATCGTCCTCAATGATGAAAAACTGAAACCATTTTCACTAAGATCAGGAACAAGACAAGGTTGCCCACTCTCACCACTATTATTCAACATAGTTTTGGAAGATATAGCCACAGCAATTGGAGAAGAAAAAGAAATAAAAGGATTCCAAATCGGAAAAGAAGAAGTAAAGCTGTCACTGTTTGCAGATGACATGATACTATACATAGAGAATCCTAAAGATGCTACCAGAAAACTACTAGGGCTAATCAATGAATTTGGTAAAGTTGCAGGATACAAAATTAGCACACAGAAATCTCTGGCATTCCTATACACTAATGATGAAAAATATGAAAGTGAAATTAAGAAAACACTTCCATTTACCACTGCAACAAAAAGAATAAAATATCTAGGAATAAACCTACTTAAGGAGACAAAAGAACTGTATGCAGAAAATTATGACACTGATGAAAGAAATTAAAGGTGATACAAATAGATGGAGAGATATACCATGTTCTTGGATTGGAAGAATCAACATTGTGAAAATGACTCTATGACCCAAAGCAATCTACAGATTCAATGCAATCCCTATCAAACTACCACTGGCATTTTTCACAGAACTAGAACAAAAAAATTCACAATTTGTATGGAAACACCAAAGACCCCGAATAGCCAAAGCAAACTTGAGAAAGAAAAACGGAGCTGGAGGAATCAGGATCCCTGACTTTAGACTATATTACAAAGCTACAGTAATCAAGACAGTATGGTACTGGCACAAAACCAGAAATATAGAACAATGGAACAGGATAGAAAGCCCAGAGATAAAACCACACACATACGGTCACCTTGTCTTTGATAAAGGAGGCAAGTGGAGAAAAGTGGAGAAAAGACAGCCTCTTCAATAAGTGGTGCTGGGAAAACTGGACAGTTACATGTAAAAGAATGAAGTTAGAACTCTCCCTAACACCATACACAACAATAAACTCAAAATAGATTAAGGACCTAAATATAAAGGCAGACACTATGAAACTCTTAGAGGAAAACATAGGCAGAACACTCTATGACATAAATCACAGCAAGATCCTTTTTGACCCACCTCCTAGACAAATGGAAATAAAACGAAAAATAAACAAATGGGACCTAATGAAACTTAAAAGCTTTTGCACAACAAAGGAAACCATAAACAAGACCAAAAGACTACCCTCAGAATGGGAGAAAATATTTGCAAATGAAGCAACTGACAAAGGACTAATCTCCAAGATTTACAAGTAGCTTATGCAGCTCAATAACAAAAAAACAAACAACCCAATCCCAAAATGGGCAGAAAACCTAAATAGACATTTCTCCAAAGAAGACATACAGATTGCCAACAAACACATGAAAGAATGCTCAACATCATTAATCATTAGAGAAATGCAAATCAAAACTACAATGAGATATCATCTCACTCGGTCAGAATGGCCATCATCAAAAAATCTAGAAACAGTAAATGCTGGAGAGGGTGTGGAGAAAAGGGAACACTCTTGCACTTTTGGTGGGAATGTAAATTGATACAGCCACTATAGAGAACAGTATGGAGGTTCCTTAAAATACTAAAAATAGAACTACCATACGACCCAGCAATCCCACTACTGGGCATATACCCTGATAAAACCGTAATTCAAAATGAGTCATGTACCAAAATGTTCATTGCAGCTCTATTTACAATAGCCAGGACATGGAAGCAACCTAAGTGTCCATCATCAGATGAATGGATAAAGAAGATGTGGCACATATATACAATGGAATATTACCCAGCCATAAAAAGAAATGAAATTGAGATATTTGTAGTGAGGTAGATGGACCTAGAGTCTGTCATACAGAGTGAAGTAAGTCAGAAAGAGAAAATCAAATACCGTATGCTAACACATATATATGGAATCTAAGAAAAAATAAAGGTCATGAAGAACCTAGAGGTAAGACGGGAATAAAGACACAGACCTACTAGAGAATGGAGTTGAGGATATGGGGAGGGGGAAGGGTAAGCTGTGACAAAGTGAGAGAGTGTCATGGACATATATACACTACCAAACGTAAAATAGATAGCTAGTGGGAAGCAGCCGCATAGGACAGGGAGATCCGCTCGGTGGTTTGTGATCACCTAGAGGGTGGGATAGGGAGGGTGGGAGGGAGGGAGATGCAAGAGGGAAGAGATATGGCAACATATGTATATGTATAACTGATTCACTTTGTTATAAAGCAGAAACTAACAGACCATAGTAAAGCAATTATACTCCAATAAAGATGTTAAATAATAATATTTTTTTAATTTAAAAAAATGAGCTACAAGAAAACTCAGAAAAACAATTCAACAAGGTCTTGAAAAAATACTTGATCAAAATGAAATGGGAAACATATAAAAGAACCATATAGAAATTCTGCTGCTGAAGTATACAATAAGTGAAATTAAAAATGCAATAGAGAGCATCTGCACTACAATAGAGCAAATGGAATCCTGAATAAGTTAGTTTTTAATTTACCCAGTTAGAGGTGAACAAAGAAAAAGAGAATGAAAAAGACCAAGGAAAGCCTACATGGTATATTGGATTCCAGTAAAAGAACAAATATTAGAATAATCAAGAATCCTAAGAAGAGAGGAAGAAGGGAGCAGAAAACTTATTTAAAAAGTAATAGTCAAGAACTTCCCAAACCTGGGGAAAGAACTGGACATCCAAATACATAAAATGAATACAGGCATACCTCATTTTATTGTGCTTCACTTTATGGCACTTTGCAGATACTGTGTATTTTACAAACTGAAGGTTTGTGGCAACCCTGCATTGAGCAGGTCTATTGGTGTCACTTTCCCAGCAGCATTTGCTCACTTTGTTTCTCTGTGCCACATTTTGGTAATTCTTGCAATATTTCAAAGTTTTTCATGATTACTGTATTTTTTATAGTGATCTGTGATTAGTGATCTTTGATTGTTTCTATTGTAATTGTTTTGGAGCACTACAAACTGCACCCACATAAGGCAGAGAAGTTAACTGGTAAATGTTGTGTGTGTTCTGACTGCTCTACCATCCAGCTGTTCCTCCATTTCTCTTCCTCTCCTCATGCCTCCCTCTTCCTTGAGACATACCAATATTTAAATTAGGCCAATTAATAACCCTACAATGGCCTCTAAGTGAAAGGAAGACTTGCACATTTCTCAATATAAATCAAAAGCTAGAAATGATTAAGCTTAGTGAGGAAGGCATGTTGAAAACTGAGATAGGCCAAAAGCTAGGCCTTTTGTGACAAACAGTTAGCTGAGTTGTGAATGTGAAGGAAAAATTCTTGAAGCAAATTAAAAAATGCTACTCCAGTAAACACATGGATAAGTGAAATAACCTTATTGTTGATGTGGAGAAAGCTTCCTTAAGCCACAGCCTAATCCAGCACAACGCCCTAACTCTCTAAAATTCTATGAATGCTGAGAGAGGTAAGGAAGCTGCAGAAGAAAAATTTGAGGCTGGCAGAGGTTCATGAGGTTTAAGGAAAGAAGTCATCTACATAACATCAAAATGCAAGGTGAAGCTGCAAGTGCTGATGGAGAAGCTGCAGCAAGTTACCCAGAAGATCTAGCTAAAATACTGAATGAAGGTGGTTACCTACCCTAAGCAACAGATTTTCAATGTAGACAAAACAGCTCTATATTGGAAGATGTCATCTAGGACTTTCATAGCTACATAGGAGATGTCAATGCCTGACTTCAAAGATTCAAAGAACAGGCTGACTGTCGTAAGGGGTAATGCAGCTGGTGACTTTAAGTTGAAACCATACCCAAAATCCTAGGGCCCTTAAGAATTATGCTAAATATACTCTGCCTGTGCTCTATAAACAGAACAACGAAGTCTGGATGACACCACATCTGTTTACAATATGGTTTACTAAATACTTTAAGCCCAATATTGAGACATACTAATCAGAGAAAAGATTCCTTTCAAAGTATTCCTGCTCATTGACAATGCACCTGGTCACCCAAGAGCTCTGCTGGAGATGTACAATGAGATTTACATTGTTTTCATGCCTGCTAACACAATATCTCTTCTGCAGCCTGAGGATTAAAGAGTAATTTCAACTTTCAAGTCTTGTTATGTAAGAAATACATTTCATAAGGCTATAGCTGCCATAAATAGCGATTCCTCTGATGGAACTAAGAAATGCAAATTGAAAGCCCTCTGGAAAGGATTCACGATTCTAGACGCCATTAAGAACATTCAGAGGAGCTTCAAGATGGCGGAAGAGTAAGATGTAGAGATCACCTTCCTCCCCACAAATACATCAGAAATACATCTACATGTGGAACAACTCCTACAGAAAACCTACTGAACGCTGGCAGAAGAACTCAGACCTCCCAAAAGGCAAGAAACTCTCCCACGTAACTGGGTAGAGCAAAAAAAAAAAAGAAAAAAGGGAAACAAAAGAATAGGGAGGGGACCTGCACCAGTGGGAGGGAGCTGTGAAGGAGGAAAGGTTTCCACACACTAGGAAGGCACTTCATGGGCGGAGATTGGGGGTGGTGGAGGGGGAAACTTCAGAGCCACAGAGGAGAGCGCAACACAGGGGTGTGGAGGGCAAAGTGGAGGGATTCCCACACAGAGGATCGGTGCTGACCAGCACTCACCAGCCCGAGAGGCTTGTCTGCTTACCCTCTGGGAAGAGTAGGGGCTGGGAACTCAGGCTCCAACTACCATAGGATCCCAGGGAGAGAATGGGGTTGGCTGCGTGAACACAGCCTGAAGGGGCTAGTGCACCACAGCTAGCCAGGAGGGAGTCTGGGAAAAAATCTGGAGCAGCTGAAGAGGCGAGAGACTTTTTCTTGCCTCTTTGTTTCCGGGTGTGTGAGGAGAGGGGATTAAGAGCTCTGCTTAAAAGAGCTCCAGAGACGGGCGCAAGCCACGGCTATCAGCATGGACCCCAGAGACGGGCATGAGATGCTAAGGCTACTGCTGCAGCCACCAAGAAGCCTGTGTGCAAGCACAGGTCAATATCCACACCTCCCCTCCTGGGAGCATGTGCAGCCCGCCACTGCCAGGGTCCTGTGATCCAGGGACAACTTCCCCGGGAGAACACACGGCACGCCTCAGGGTGGTGCAACGTCACGTCTGCCTCTGCTGCCGCAGGTTTGCCCCACATCCCGTGCCCCTCCCTCACCCTGGCCTGAGTGAGCCAGAGCCCCTGAATCAGCTGTTCCTTTAACCCTGTCCTGTCTCAATGAAGAACAGATGCCCTCACGTGACCTACATGCAGAGGCAGGTCCAAATCCCAAGCTGAGCCCCAGGAGCTGTGCGAAAAAAGAAGAGAAAGGGAAATGTCTCCCAGCAGAATCAGGAGCAGCAGATTAAATCTCCACAATCAACTTGATGTACCCTGCATCTGTGGAACACCTGAGTTGACAATGAATCACCCAAATTGAGGAGGTGGACTTTGGGAGGAACGATGTATATATATTTTTCCCTTTTTCTCGTTTTGTGAGTGTGTCTGTGTATGCTTCTGTTTGTGATTTTGTCTGTATAGCTTTGCTTTCACCATTTGTCCTAGGGTTCTCTATGTCCATTTTTTGTTGGTTTGTTTGTTTGTTTTTAGTATAGTTTTTAGCACTTGTTATCATTGGTGGATCTGTGTTTCGGTTTGGTTGCTCTTTTCTTTCTTTCTTTATTTTTTATTACTTTTAAAAATTGTTTTAAAGTAATTATTTTTATTTTAATAACTTTTCTTTTACTTTATTTTATCTTCCTCTTTCTTTCATTCTTTCTTTCTTTCTTTTCTCCATTTTATTCTGAGCCATGTAGATGACAGGCTCTTGGTGCTCCAGCTAGGGGTCAGGGCAGTGCTGCTGAGATGGGAGAGCCAAGTTCAGGACACTGGTCCACAAGAGACCTCCCAGCTACATGTAACATCAAGCAGACAAAAATCTCCCAGGGATCTCCATCTCAAGTCCAAGACCCAGCTGCACTAAATGACCAGCAAGCTACAGTGCTGGACACCCTATGCCAAACAACTACCAAGACAGGAACACAACCACATCCATTAGCAGAGAGGCTACCTAAAATCATAATAAGGCCACAGACACCCCAAAACACACTACCAGATGTGGACCTGCCCACCAGAAGACAAGATACAGCCTCATCGACCATAACACAGGCACTATTCCCCTCAACCAGGAAGCCTACACAACACACTGAACAAAACTTAGCCACTGGGGATACACCAAAAACAATGGGAACTATGAACCTGCAGTGTGGGAAAAGGAGACCGCAAAACACAGTAAGTTAAACAAAATGAGAAGATAGAGAAACACACAGAAGATGAAGGAGCAAGGGAAAAACTCACCAGACCTAACAAATGAAGAGGAAATGGCCAGTCTACCTGAAAAAGAGTTCAGGATAATGATAGTAAAGATGATCCAAAATCTTGGAAATAGAATGGAGAAAATACAAGAAACGTTTAACCAAGACCTAGAAGAACTAAAGAGGAAACAAACTGTGATGAAAAACACAATAAATGAAATTAAAATTAATCTAGAAGTAATCAAGAGCAGAATAACTGAGGCAGAAGAACGGATAAGTGACGTGGAATATAAAATAGTGGAAATAACTAGTGCAGAGCAGAATAAAGAAAAAAGAATGAAAAAAACTGAGGACAGTTTCAGAGACCTCTGGGACAACATTAAACACACCAACATTCAAATTATAGGGGTCCCAGAAGAAGAGAAAAAGAAAGGGACTGAGAAAATATTTTAAGAGATTATTGCTGAAAAATTCCCTAATATGGAAAAGGAAATGGTTAATCAAGTCCAGAAAGCACAGAGAGTCCCATACAAGATAAGTCCAAGGAGAAACACGCCAAGACACATATTAATCAAACTATCAAAATTAAATACAAAGAAAACATATTAAAAGCAGCAAGGGAAAAACATCAAAAGACACACAAGGAAATCCCCATAAGGTTAACAGCTGATCTTACAACAGAAAATCTGCAAAACAGAAGGGAGAGGCAGGACATATTTAAAGTGATGAAGGAGAAAAACCTACAACCAAGATTACTCTACCCAGCAAGAACCTCATTCAGATTTGACAGAGAAATTAGAACATTTACAGACAAGCAAAAGCTAAGAGAATTCAGCACCACCAAGCCAGCTTTACAACAAACGCTAAAGAAACTCCTCTAGGCAGGAAACACAAGAGAAGGAAAAGACCTACAATAACAAGCCCAAAATAATTAAGAAAATGGGAATAGGAACATACATATTGATAATTACCTTAAATGTAAATGGATTAAATGCTCCAACCAAAAGATATAGACTAGCTGAATGGATACAAAAACATGACCCATATATATGCTGTCTACAAGAGACCCACCTCAGACACAGGGACACATACAAACGGAAAATGATGGGATGGAAAAAGATATTCCATGCAAATGGAAACCAAAAGAAAGCTGGAGTAGCAATTCTCATATCAGACAAAATAGACTTTAAGATAAAGACTATTACAAGAGACAAAGAAGAACACTACATAATGCTCAAGGGATCGATCCAAGAAGAGGATATAACAATTGTAAATATGTATGCACCCAACAAAGAAGCACCTCAATACATAAGGAAAATGCTAACAGCCATAAAAGGGGAAACCGACAGTAACACAATCCTAGTAGGGGATTCTAACACCCAACTTTCACCAATGAACAGATCATCCAAAATGAAAATAAATAAAGAAACACAAGCTTTAAATAATACATTAAACAAGATGGTTTTAACTGATATTTATAGGACATTCCATCCAAAAACAACAGAATACACTTTCTTCTCAAGTGCTCATGGAAGATTCTCCAGGATAGATCATATCTTGGGTCAAAAATCAAGCCTTGTAAATTTAAGAAAATTGCAATCATATCAAGTATCTTTTCTGACCACAACGCTATGAGACTAGATATCAATTACAGGAAAGATCTGTAAAAAATACAAACACATGGAAGCTAAACAATACACTAGTTGATAACCAAGAGATCACTGAAGAAATCAAAGAGGAAATCAAAAAATACCTAGAAACAAATAATGAAAACACGATGACCCAAATCCTATGGGATGCAGGAAAAGCAGTTCTAACAGAGAAGTTTACAGCAATACAATCCTACCTTAAGAAACAAGAAACATCTCAAATGAACAACCTAACCTTACACCAAAAGCAATTAGATAAAGAAGAACAAAAGAACCCCAAAGTTAGCGGAAGGAAAGATATCATAAAGATCAGATCAGAAATAAAAGAAATGAAGGAAATGATAGCAAAGATCAATGAAACTAAAAGCTGGTTCTTTGAGAAGATAAACAAAATTGATAGCCAGACTCATCAAGAAAAAAGGGAGATGACTCAAATCAATATAATTAGAAATGAAAAAGGAGAAGTAACAACTGACACTGCAGAAATACAAAGGATCATGAGAGATTACTACAAGCAACGCTATGCCAATAAAATGGACAACCAGGAAGAAATGGACAAATTCTTAGAAAAGCACAACCTTCTGAGACTGAACCAGGAAGAAATAGAAAATATAAACAGACCAATCACAAGCACTGAAATTGAAAATGTGATGAAAATCTTCCAGCAAACAAAAGCCCAGGTCTAGATGGCTTCTCAGGCGAATTCTATCAAACATTTAGAGAAGAGCTAACACCTATCCTTCTGAAACTCTTCCAAAATATAGCAGAGGGAGAAACACTCCCAAACTCATTCTATGAGGCCACCATAACCCTGATAGCAAAACCAGACAAAGATGTCACAAGAAAAGAAAACTGGAGGCAAGTATCACTGATGAACGTTGATACAAAAATCCTCAAAATACTAGGAAACAGAATCCAGCAGAACATTAAAATGATCATACACCATGATCAAGTGTGGTTTATCCCAGGAATGCAAGGATTCTTCAATATACACAAATCAATCAATGTGATATACCATATTAACAAATGGAATAATAAACACCATATGATCATCTCAATAGATTCAGAAAAACCTTTTGACAAAATTCAACACCCATTTATGATAAATCCCTCCACAAAGAAGGCACAGAGGAAACATATGTCAACATAATAAAGGCCATATATGGCAAACCCACAGCCAACTTCATTCTCAAGGGTGAAAAACTGAAAGCATTTCCTCTACAATCAGGAACAAGACAAGGTTGCCCACTCTAACCGCTATTTTTCAACATAGTTTTGGATGTTTTAGCCACAGCAATCAGAGAAGAAAAGGAAATACAAGGAATCCAAATCGGAAAAGAAGAAGTAAATCTGTCACTGTTTGCAGATGACATGATACTATATATAGAGAATCCTAAAGATGCTACCAGAAAACTACTAGAGCTAATCAATGAATCTGGTAGAGTAGCAGGATACAAAATTAATGTACATAAATCTCTTGCATTCCTATACACTAATGATGAAAACTCTGAAAGAAATATTAAGGACACACTCCCATTTACCATGCAACAAAAAGAATATAATACCTAGGAAAAAACCTACCTAAGGAGACAAAAGACCTGTTTGCAGAAAATTATAAGACACTGATGCAAGAAATTAAAAATGATACGAACCGGGCTTCCCTGTTGGCACAGTGGTTGAGAGTCCGCCTGCCAATGCAGGGGACACTGGTTTGTGCCCCGGTCTGGGAAGATCCCACATGTCGCGGAGCAGCTGGGCCCATGAGCCATGGCCACTGAGCCTGTGTGTCTGGAGCTTGTGCTCCGCAATGGGAGAGGTCACAACAGTGAGAGGCCCATGTATCGCAAAAAAAAAAAAAAAAAAAAGATACGAACAGATGGAGATTATACCATGTTCTTGCATTAGAAGAATCAACATTGTAAACATGGCTATATTAACCAAAGCAATCTACAGATTCAATGCAATCCCTATCAAACTACCACTGGCATTTTTTGCAGAACCAGAACAAAAAATTTCACAATTTGTTTGGAAACACAAAAGACCCTGAATAGCCAAAGCAATCTTGAGAAAGAAAAACGGAGCTGGAGGAATCAGGCTCCCTTACTTCCGACTGTACTAGAAAGCTACAGTAATCAAGACAGTATGGTACTGGAACAAAAACAGCAATATAGATCATTGGAACAGAATAGAAAGCCCAGAGGTAAACCAATGCCATATGGTTACCTTATCTTTGATAAAGTAGGCAAGAATATGCAATGGAGAAAAGACAGTCTCCTCAATAAGTGGTGCTGGGAAAACTGGAGAGTTACGTGTAAAAGAATGAAATCACAACACTCCCTAACACCATACAAGAAATAAACTCAAAATTGTTTAAAGACCTAAATGGAGGCCAGACACCATAAAACTCGTAGAGGAAAACATAGGAAGAACACTCTTAGACATAAGTGACAGCAAGTTCCTTTCTGACCCACCACCTTGAGAAATGGAAATAAAAACAAAAATAAACAAATGGGACCTAATGAAACTTAAAAGCTTTTGCAGAGCAAAAGAAACCATAAACAATATGAAAAGAGAATCCTCAGAATGGGAGAAAATATTTGCAAATGAAGCAACTGAAAATGGATTAATCTCCAAAGTATAAAAACAGCTCATGCAGCTCAATATCCAAAAAACAAACCACCCAATCCAAAAATGGGCAGAAGCCCTAAATATACATTTCTCCAAAGAAGACATACAGCTGGCCAACAAACATATAAAAGGATGATCAACATCACTAATCATTAGAGAAATGAAAATCAAAACTACAATGAGATATCATCTCACACTGTTCAAAATGGCCATCATCAAAAAATCTACAAACAATAATTTCTGGAGAGGGTGTGGAGAAAAGGGAACCCTCTTGCACTGTTGGTGGGAATGTATATTGATACAGCCACTATAGAGAACAGTATGGCGGTTCCTTAAAATACTAAAAATAGAGCTACCATATGACTCAGCAATCCCACTCTTTGGCATATACCCTGAGAAAATCATAATTAAAAAAAAGTCATATACCACAATGTTCATGGCAGCTGTATTTAGAATACATAGGAAATGGAAGGAACCTAAATGTCCATCAACAGATGAATGGATAAAGAAGATGTGGCACATATATACAATGGAATATTACTCAGCCATAAAAGAAAATGAAATTGAGTCATTTTTAGTGAGTTGGATGGACCTAGATACTGCCATAAAGAGTGAGTTAATTCAGAAAGAGAAAAACAAATACTGTATGCTAAAACATATATATGGAATCAAAAAAATGGATCTGAAGAACCTAGGGGCAAGACAGGAATAAAGACACAGATGTAGAGAATGGACTTGAGGACATGGGGAGGGGGAAGGTAAACTGGGTTGAAGTGAGAGAGTAGCACTGACATATATACCTTACCAAATGTAAAATAGATAGCTAGTGGGAAGCAGCTGCATAGCATAGGGAGATCAGCTCGGTACTTTGTGACCACCTAGAGGGGTGGGATGCGGAGGTTGGGAGGGAGATGCAGGCACGTGGGGATATGGGGATATATGTATATGTATAGCTGATTCACTTTGTTATACAGCAGAAACTAACACAACATTGGAAAACAATTATACTCCAATAAAGATGTTAAAAAAAAGAAATACATAGGATCATAAGAGACTACTAGGAACAGTATATGCCAAACAATCAGATAACATATAAGAAACAAATAAATTTCCCCAAATATACAACCTACCAAGATTGACTCAGGAGGAAACAGATAATGTAATCAGACCAATAATTATTAAGGAGACTGAATCAGTAATCAAAAGCTGCCCAGCATAGAAAACCCCAGGACCAGATGGTTTCATTGGTTAATTCTACCAAATGTTAAAAGAAAAATTAATACCAATCCTTCTCAGACTCTTCCAAAAAATTGAAGAGGAAGGAACACTTTTAAATTCATTTTACAAGGCCAGCATTACCCTGATACCAAAGCTAGATTAGGAGTCTACATGTAAATAAAACTATAGACCAATATCCCTGATGAATACAGACACAACAATTCTAAACAAAATATTAGCAAACTGATGTCAACAATACATTAAAAGGATTATACATCATAAGCAAGTGGGATTTATCCCTGTAATGCAAGGATGGTTCAATATGCAAAGCAATAAAGGTGATACACCATATTAGCAGAAAAGAAAAAAATATATGATTATCCCTGAAGATGCAGAAAAAGCATCTTTCAATATACAATATGTGTTCAAAACTAAAACCCTCAATGAACTGGGTATAGAAGGAACATACTTCAATATAATAAAGGCCATATGACAAACCCACAGCTAACATTATACTCAACAGTGAAAATTTGAAAGCTTTTCCTCTAAGATCAGGAAAAAGCTAAGGATTCCCACTCAGACCACTCTTATTCAACATAGTACTGTCAGTCCTCACTAGAGAGCAATTTAGCAAGACAAAAATAAATAAATAAATAGAAAAATAAATAAATAATAAACATCCAAATTGGAAAGGAAAAAGGAAAATTGTCATTATCTGCAGATGATATGATCTGATACTAAGAAAAAGTCTAATGAGTCAACCATAAAAATATTGGAACTAATCAACAAACTCAGTAAAGTTGCAGGATATAAAATCAACATACAGAAATCAGTTTTTTTTCTTTAACAACAAAACATCTGGAAAAAACATAACTAAGCCATTCACAACATCATCAAAAACAATAAAATACAGTTGACCCTTGAACAAAGTGGGGGTTGGGGAGCTGATGCTCTGTGCAGCCAAAAATCTGCATATAACTTATATGCCCTCCATGTATGTGGTTTCTCTGTACCCCCCATTACACATCCACAGATTCAACCAATTGTGGATTATGTAATACTGTAGTATTTACTATTGAAAAAAAATCCATGTATAAGTGGACCAGCACAATTCAAACACATGTTGTTCAAGGGTCAACTGTCTTTAGAAGATATCTGCACAATGAAAATTACAAGTCCTTGATGAAAACAATTGAAAAGACACAACCAAATGGAAAGACATCCTGTGTTCATGGATCCGAAGAATTAATATCATTAAAATGCCCAACTATCCAAAGCCTTCTGTAGATTAAATGGAATCCTTATCAAAATTCCAATGGCATTTTTTAACCAGAAAGAAAATATAAACAATCGTAAAATTTGCATGGAACCACAAGACTCCAAATAGCCAAAGCAATCATAAGAAAAAAGAACAAAGTTGGAATCATCACACTTCCTGATTTCAAACTATACTACAAAGTTATAATAATCAAAACAGTATGGGACTGACTGGCATAAAATAGACACACAGAGCAACTGAATACAATTGAGAGCCCAGAAATAAACCCCACATATATGTTCAACCAATATTTGACAAGGGTGCCAAGAACACTCAATGACGAAAGGATGGTCTCTTCAACAAATGGTATTAGGAACACTGGATAATCAGATGCAGAAAAATTAAACTGGATCCCTATCTTACACCACTCACAAAAATTAACTCGAAATGGGATAAAAATTTAAACATAAGATCTGATACCATAAAACTCTTAGAAGAAAACATAGGAAAGAAACTCCTTAACATTGGACTGGGCAATGTTTTTTGGTATTACACCAAAAGCACAAGCAACAAAAGCAGAAATCAACAAATAGAACTACATCAAATATAAAAGCTACACAACAAAAGTAACAATCAAAAAAATGAAAAGGCAACCTATGGAGTGGGAGAAAATATTTACAAAGCATATACCAAATAAGGAGTTAACATCTAAAGTATATAAATAATTCATACAACTCAGTGTAGAAAAATACAATACAAAATGAGCAAAGGAACTAAATGGACATTTTTCCAAAGAAGACATACAAATGGCTAACAGGTACAAGAAAAGATGTTCAACATCACTAATCATCAGGGAAATGCAAATCCAAACCATGAGATATCACCTCACACCTAATAGAATGGTTACCATCAAGAAGATAAGAGATGTGTTGGCGAGGATGTGGTAAAAAGGGCACCTTTGTACACTGTTGGTAGGAACATAATTTATTTCAGCTACTATGGAAAGTAATATGGAGATTTCTCAAAAAATTAAAAATCGCACTACCATTTCAAGTCCACTAATGAGTATATATCCAAAGGAAATGAAAACAAGATGTTAAAGAAATATATGCACTCCTATGTTTACTACAGCATTATTCACAATAGACAAGATATGGAGACAACCTAAGTATCTGTTAACAGGTTACTGGATATAGAAGCTATAAATATAAATATATATCAATACATACACACATATACTCACACACACACACACACACACACATACATTGAAACATTATTCAGCCATGAGAAAGGAGGAAATCCTGCCATTTGCAGCAACATGAATGGACATTGAGGACATTATGCTAAGTGAGATAAGTCAGACAGAGAAAGACAAATACTGTATGATATCACCTACATGTAGAATCTAAAGAAGCCACCTCATAGAAACAGAGTAGAATCATGGTTCTCAGAGGCTAGCAGTAGGCAAGTTGGGGAAACATTTATTAAGGGTACAAACTGGGAACAAGTGAATAAATAAGTCCTAGAGTGCCAATATATAGCATAGTGATTATAATCAACAATATTATATTATAAACTTCAAGGTTTCTAAGAGACTAGATCTTAATTGTTCCCACCACATACACACAAAAATGGTAATTATGTGACATGATATAGGTGTTAGCTAACGCTATGGTAATAATCATATTGAACATATAAATCTATCAAATCAACATGTTGTACAACTGAAACTTACACAGTGTTATATGCCAATTATATTTCAATTAAAAAACAAACTTAAGATGGTTTTAAGAGTGAAAAAAGGGAAATAAGAAAGTATCTTAAGACAAATGAAGATGAAAACACAACATAGTAAAACGTGAGATTCAGTAAAAGCAGTACTAAGAGAGAATTTTATACCAGTATTCACCGACACTAAAAGAGAAGAAAGATTTCAAATAATCGGCATAACTTTACATCTCATGGAACCATAAAAAGAGCAAACTGTGCCCAAAGTTAGAAGAAGGAAGTAAATAATAAATATCAAAGCAGAAATAAATGAAACAGAGAATAGAAAAAAATTAAGAGTTGGTTCTTTTGAAATGAAAACAAAATTTTAAAACCTTCAGCTAGAGTAACTAAGGAAAATAGAAAGAAGAATCAAATAAATAAAAAAAGAAATTCAAGAGGTGACATTACAACCAAAACTGATATCACATAAATTAAAAGTATTACAAGAGATCACAGCGGACTATTATAAATAATAACATGCCAACAAACTGGATAACCTGGAAGAAATGGATAAATTGCTAAAAACATACAACCTACCAAGACTAAATCAGGAATATATTGATAATCTGAACAGACCTATAACTAGCAAGGAGAGTAAATGAGTAATCAAAAATGTTCCAACAATGAAAAGCTTAGGACCAGATGGTTTCATGGATGAACTCTACCAAACATTAAAGAAGAACACCAGTTCTTTTCTCTTTCAAAAAATCAAAAAGGAGGAAACACTTGCAAACACAATTTATGAGGCCAGCATTACCATGATACCACAGGCGTAAAAAGATACTAGAAGATACTAGATAGATACTAGATACCACAGGCGTAAAAAGATACTAGAAGAAAGAAAACCAATATCCCTGATGAATACAGATGCAAAAATCCTAAACAAAGTATTAGCAAACTGAATTCAATAGAACATTAAAAGGATCATACACCATAAACAAGTGGAATTTATCCCTGGGATTCAAGGATAGTTCAACAGAGGAAAATCAATGTGATATATCACATTAACAGAACAAAGGAAAAAATATGATTATCTCATAGATGCAGAAAAAGCATTTGACAAATTTCAACACTCTTTTATTATAAAAATACTCAACAAATTAGGAATGGAAGGAAATTACCTCAACATAATAAAGGTTGTATATAAAAATCCCACAGTAACATCACACTCAAGAGTAAAAAAACTGAAAGCTTTTTTTCTAAGTTTAGGAACAAGGCAAGGATGCCCACGTTCACCACGTAAATTCAACATAGTATTGAAGACTACTGCTAGCTAGATCAATTAGGCAAGTAAAAGAAATTTAAAAGGCATCAAAATCAGTTCAGGACACAAAATCAACATTAAAAAATCAGCTGTATTTCCATACACTAACAATGAACAATCTGATAGAAAATTAAGAACATAATTGCAATTACAACAGCATCAAAAAGAATAAAATAATTAGGAAAAATTTAATCAAGGAGCATAAGACTTGTACACTGAAAACAAAAAACATTGCTGGAAGAAATTAAAGATTACATAAATAATTGGAAAGACATCTCATGTTCATGGATTGGAAGGCTTAATATAGTTTAAATGTCCACACTACCCAAAGCAATCTACAGATTGAATACAATCCCTATCAAAATCCCAGGGCATTTTTATGGCAAACAGAACAAAATTGAAGGCCTCATATTTCCTGTATTCAAAACATATTACAAAGCTACACTAATTAAAACAGTATAGCATAAAGACAAACATATAGACCTATGTAAGAGTACAAAGAGCCCAGGAACAAACTCACCTATATACAGTCAACCGTCTTTGACAGGGTAGTCAGAACACACAATGGGGAAAGGACAGTCTCTTCAGTAAATGATATTGGAAAACTTAATGTCCACATTCAAAAGAATGAAACTGGACACTTATCACATATCATACACAAAAATCAACTCAAAATGGATTAAAGACTTAATTGTAAGACCTGAAACCATAAAACTCCTAAAAGGAAACATAGAGGAAAAGCTTCATAATATTGATCTTATAAATGATTTCTTGGATATGACACCAAAAGTACAGGGCAACAAAAGCAAAAATAGACAAATGGGAGTATGTCAAACTAAAAAGCAGATTCACAGAAAAACAGATGATCAACAGAGTGAAAAATCAACATATGGAATGGGAGAAAATATTTGCAAGACATATTTCTGATAAGGGGTTAATTTCCAAAATATATAAAAAACTCCTACAACTCAATAGTAATCAATCCATCAATTAATCTTAATTAAAAAACAAAGAAATGACCTGAATAAACATTTTTCCCAAAGAAGACATACAAGTGGCCAAGATGTATATGAAAAGATGGTCAAGCATTGCTAATTATCAAGGAAATGCAAACCAAAACCACATGAAGATATTACCTCACACCTGTTTGGATGGCCATTATAATAAAAGAAAAAAAAAGGAAAATAACAATTGTTGGAGAGAATGTTTAGAACCCTTGTACCATGTTGATGGGAATGTAAAACAGTGCAGTTACTAAGGAAAACAGCATGGAGGTTCCCTAAAACTTTTTTTGAATATTACCATATGATCTAACAATCCCACTTCCGGGTATTTGTCCAAAAGTAGTGAAAATGGGATCACTAAGAGATATTTGCACTCCCATGTTCACTGCTGCATTATTTACAATATTCAAGAGGTGGCAACAACCTAAATGTCCATTGATGAATACACAGATAAAGAAAATATGGTAAATACATACAATGGAATATTATTTGGCCTTAAAAAATAAGGAAACCCTGTTATGTGCTACAACATTGACAAATCTTAAGGACATTATGCTAAATGAAATAAACCAGTCACAGAAAGACAAATAGTGCATGTTTCTACCTATATAGGGTATCTAAAGTAGTCCAAAGTAGTCAGACTCACAGAAACAAAAAGTAGAATGGTGGTTGCCAACAGCTCCCACCATGGTGGGGAAAATAGGGAGTTACTGTTAAATGAGTACAGAGGAAAATAGGGAGTTACTGTTAAATGAGTACAGAGTTTCAGTCATACAAGATGAGAAAGTTCTAGAGATAGGCTGTATAATACTGAACTCTTAAAATTTTGTTGGGAGGGTAGATCTCATGTTATGTGTATCTTACCACAATTTTTAAAAATTGAAGAAGTAGTCCTAACATATCAATAATTATTTTAACATATAAAAAACTTAAATTCACCAATTAAAATACAGAGATTGGCAAAGTGGATTAAAAAAAAAAACATGGTTCAGTATATGCTGTCTGCAAGAAATTCACTTCAAACAAAGATATGTGTAGGTTGAAAGTAAATGGATGGGAAAAAAAGGTATACTATTGAAGCATGACTATTTAAGAAAGCACTTTTGCATAAAGTAGACATCAGAGCAAGGAAAATTAGTAGGAATAAAAAGGAACATTATACCACATTCATGAAATAACATAATTATAGAGATAGAGAACAGATTAGAGGTCAGGGTTAGGGAAAAGGGCAAAGCAGGCGAGTGTGGCTTTATAAAGGGTTAGAATGAGAGAGCCTTGTGATGCTACAGTTAAGTATTTTGATGTGGCAGTGATTACATTAAGCTGCACATACACACACACACACAAGTGCTTATATAAGTGGGGAAATATGAATAAGATCAATGTCAGTTTTCTGGGTTTTGATATTGTACTATAATTATGTACCATAGCACTGGGGGAGGCTAGGTGAAGGGTACACAGGGTCTCCTTTTACATTTATTGCAACTTCCTATGCATCTAAAATTATTTCAAAAATGTGTATATGTACACATGTGTGTACACACGCACACACATACACACATTACACTGGTCTCCTTGCTGTTTCTTGAACATGTCAAACAAGCTCCCACATCAGGGCCTTTGCAAATTCTGTTCTCTCTGCCTGAAATGCTCTTCTTCTTGATATTCACATGTCCTGCTTCATTCATGTCTCGCACCTTCCCTGACCAGTGTTATTTAAAACAGTATCATTTAGTATTCTTTATCTCCTTATTTATCTTGGTTTATCAACCTCACAGTCCTTATTACTCTGATGTTATATATTATATATTATTTGTTTTCACTGCCTGCATCATCCTCTAGAATGCAAACTCCACTGAGTGTAGGAACTTTGTTCTGTCCATCACTATTTCCCCCGTGCCTAAAACAGAGCTGAGTACATAGCAGATATTCAATAAATAAACATTAAGTGAATGAATAGATCAAAAGGGGAAAAACAGATTCAGTTTATAATCTAGATTTCCCCATAGACAAAATATCATATTTATATGACTGTTTCTTTAAGCCTAATAACATTAAACCATATAGTCCAATTATTTACTCTTCCAAACCACCCTCTGTTCTTATGCTTCTTTTAAAAAGTTACTTTTGAAAAAAAAAAGGGTGTAACCCATGGACTTCTGGTGTTTTCTGCTTCATTGTAATGACATGGGAGAATTATTTTGATTTTCCTCTATATTTACTTTGCTTAGACAAAAATATTAAATCAAGTATTACTTTATATTTTATGAGTTTTTCTAAGTGTATTAAAATTTTATTGGATACTCTGGTTACCTGGCTGGTAACATTTAGGAACAACTAGAAACCAGAAACCTAGGATTCAGTCATAGCTTCTCATATGACCTTCAATAATTTTTTAAAATCATCCCTGGGCCTCAGTTTTCTTCTCCTTAATATGAAGAGACTAGGTAATATATCTAATGTTCCTTTTTATTCTATGAATGAAGATAAGCATATGGCAAATGTTCTCTATTTCTGATTATACTCCATGGTAGATTCCATTTGAGATTCTGTTTAGCCCACAACCTCCCTTTCTATAGGAACTTTATGTCCCTTCATAGGGTTGGGGCCAAATAGCCATGTGTATACCACATGATCTTGCCCCTCCAGCTGTAGATAATCAAATCCTGGGTTGACATCTGGTCCAAACTGGGTCAATCAAAAATGGGAATTGGGATTCAGAAATGCTAATGAGTCTCTGCTGATTGCCTGCATTTAGAACATGTAAATTTGGGAGCTCTAGGGTAAGCCCTGTTTGGCTAGGTGCTGAGGGAGTGAGAAGAATAAAGCATACAAGCTGAAAGAAGCAGAGATAAACAGGAGACCCTTAGGTTCCAGGGATGGGGAGGGAGGAGAGAAAGAGGGTGAAAAGCTCCCATAGCCATTGACAGCTTTTCATTCCTAGTTATACTCCCTCATGTGCCTAGACTCTTGTATCTTTAATATAAATTCCTTTTTTGTTTTCACCTAGTTTGATGTACATCTTTGTTATTTGCAACCAACAATCCTTAATCAAGATGGACACAATTGGGTCAGTGATCAACAAACAAAATTATGCACAACTTAAAGCTCTAGACATGTTATGCAAAGTATCCTTGCCCCAGTTTCATTACATACTTGAATTAATCCTTAGTTAATTAGAAAATTCATTAACCAAGATATTTTATTCAATAGCCTTTAGTTAACTGAAGTCTCTGGGACTACCTGGATTAAAAACATTCATAATCCAACGGAAATACAACAATTACCTTCCAAAATCAAATGGTTTTAAAATTTGTTCTAAGCTTCTGCCCCCTTCTGTTAGTGCAGACTACTAATAATTAAACAGATTTCACTAGTTTCTATTGTGCATTGGATGTTTGGCTATGAAAAAAGTGTTACATGAATGCTCAGTCTCTATTCGTCTCATCCATAATGGTAAAGGGAACAGGAGATGGAGAGAGTTCTAATTAGTTATAAAATTCCAGAGAGCTAATTTTTTATTCTAGTTGATCCAATGACCTCTGTGTTATTGCCTCCTTTGCTCTTACTCCTAAAATCTAAGATCTATAAGTGAAGAGCAATGAGTTACATAATAGAGACAAATTATTATTGTAAAAGGCATTGAAGCAGAAAACTAGCTTTTTTTCCCCTTCCCAAAGAGAATCAATAGTAAATAAGAAGCCTCTAGCAACCCTGTTATTGGGTATAGTTGTGCTCTGTCTTGGTTAACTTTGACATTCATTACAGCTTCTCGTTAGAAGAATTTCATTTCTTAACACAAGAAATGCTGTTTCTTAGAGCCTATTGCATCATAATATAAACAGAACAAATCTGCATCATACATTTGCATGTATGCATTGTACGATTATTAATTCAGAACTGGTGAAGGAGGTCCTGAAGTTTTACTATTTTCAGAGCTGTTGCAATGCCATTAACATATCAAGAATGCTTGGTATAATTTTTAATGAACACTTTACTTTCTTACTCTGATGAATTAATAAGAAAAATTTGTAAAATCACATAATTTACATGCAAATAATATTGCTACCGCAGTTTTTAAAACATTTGAAAGCAGTTCACCACAACTATTGCCCTAATTTTGTTTAAACTATTAACAGAGATTCAAATCCCTTTTCTTGTAAAGAGCCCAATTCAATTAACATCCTAACTCTCATATATTCAATAGAGCACTTAGAAGACATTTTAAAATACATAAAACCTAGATGTTCCTACATTCACCCATCTTAACACTTATTTTAATTAAATATTAGTGCTTTAATAGCCAGTAAAAAAAGATATTTTTAGCATGACTACTATATCCAGGCTATAACAAGTTTTTGATTGGGGGATCTGAATTAAGGAAATTTTATTTTACTATAGTTTGGACCCCAATGATTCAGAATTTGTGATAATTCAGACAGGAGCTGAGATTAAATTGACCTCAGTATTATTTAAGAAGAGTTTGATAAGCAAACTAATAGTGTAAACAAGATAGTAGAGAAGATACTAAACTACTTAAAAGAAAAAGTGCTTCCAATCGCCTTTAAATACTTTATAAATATCTCATTACACATAATTCATTGATATACTAACTACAAATCATTCCCATCTGTTTATTAAAGCAAAATTCCTAAGGGTAGTACTTTGTTTAACCTAGTTCTGGTTACTACATGCACAAAGAAGCCATAAAAACTGCAGTTCATAAAAAATATTCTAAAATTCAAAACTTCAACCATTTTAGACCTATTCTTCCAAAGTTATTACAAATTAAGAAAAATCTGAAACATATGGAATCTAATACCCATTTTCTTATACCCCTACTCTTTTCCTTCTTCTATGGAATCACAAGTATCTGTACCAATATGGTAGCAATAACAATACAATCGATGATAAATTAAAACTATTGATAATAAGCAAAACAACCCAGATAATAATGATAGCCTTGAAAGTACACAGGAAAAGAAACAATATAATATAATATAAACAATATAATATAAAAAACAATATAATATAAAAATAAACAATATAATATAAAAATCTCTAAATGTGTGCACATTTAGAGATTAAATTCAGCAAGACCAATTAAATGAATTACTATATGATATATGCCCAGCCCTGCAAAGGGCAAACAGCAATAAGTAATGAGACTAGCTTATGTATGACCTGTGGAATCAAACTTATTACTTGTCTCACACCTGATATGTCAACTAGTTTTCAATTTGAAAGAAAAATAAAAGTTATTCCAGGTGGATGATAAGAAATGTCACAGAATGTAAAAAGAATGCTTTGAATTCCTCAGTTGAAAGATGCTGTATAAACACAAAGTCTAGCAATAAGACAGAATGGAAAAATAGAGAAGATATTCCTTTTTATTCTAAATTTTGGAAAACCTATATTCACACACACACACACACACACACACAATTTAGATGATAAAAATGTAATGAAGAACTCTGAATCATCATCTGAATGAAAGGATCCATACTTTTAATCCAGAAGTAACTAACTTCTGACTTTTTCCTTCGTAAAATAAAGAAAATTATTTTTGAAGTAAAAATCTAGTGATTCAAAAATTGCCTGCGTTAGACACAGTAAACTCAGGGCTAGTTTTAAAATAACTTGGGCTAGTCTTCTTCATGGTGCTACTTCCAGTCAAATCACCCAGTTTCAAATGCAGCTTATCTGATATGGATCTAGCTTTTGAGACTATGACAGAAAATCTTTCCTGAATATCTTTTTAAAAATATAAATGTATTTTGTAAAACTCACTTTGGGGCCACAGAAATAGCTCATAATTGACAGTGAAAACAAACCAATATCCACAGCGGTTAGGAAAAGTGGAAATGAGGTACAAAAAGTGAACATGATGAGGAGTCATATAATTCAGGACTGTGAAAGGTTATGGAGATATTATACTGTACAAAGTAGTTTAATGAAGAGTGTTAGAAAACATCCATTTTTCTCATTATTAATCATATCAAAATTCAATTTCAGGTTTTCAGTTAACATTTATTGCATTTTAAAATTGCTACGAAAAGCTTCTCTTTCAGTAACAAAGTCTCACCATCAAATCCCTGAGGTGCATTAGTCCTTAAGAAAATAGGAATCAATCTGACCACAGGGAAACTTTTGGGTACCAACAGTCCAAAGAGAGTTAATAATTCATAATATAAGATATGATACTAAAAGAATGATAACTATGTGTGAGACAGTTCCTGTGAGTATTAGTTTATATCTTATATATGAAGGTTTATGTTTTATTTTGTTTGTAGGTACCATACTTTAAGAAGGAACTCAACTCTCCACTTTTCTTCCTATACTGAATTGGCTGTGGGTATTTTTCACTTAGTTAAAAAGGTTATGTTCCAGAAAATATGCTACAAAAATAATTGTCGGGTAAAAGTCATTTTTCCCATAAGCTTCCATAATAAAATCTAGAGATGTACTCAGCTGGGAAATTTTTCAATTGACATAATAAAGATCATACTTAAGAATATGATAACACTTTTAAAACTACATATTTAAAGAAAATTATAACTTATGGATACATCATTGGTACTCAGTGCTCTACCTTCACACAGTGGTAAAAATATTGAGAGTTATCTCTTATACGGTAACAAAACTAACAATTCCTTACCCTATTTCACATGCTGCTGCCACTGAGATTTAGCAATACACCTAAGATGTGTACCTGCCTTATACCACCATAGTACTTAGAACTTGACATATAAGGTAATTCTAACTTCCTCAACAGTTTCTCTATCATTTAAATTCACCAGTTCTCTTTCCAAAGATCTTCCCTTTTGATACCAGCATAAGCAGCTAAGAACAGAAATGTGCCATAATGCTTAGCAAAGGAAACCCCAATGCCTTCTGAAAATATTTTGCTACCTGTTAACTGGTCAATTTCCAACAATGATCAGATATTCATTGACTGTGTCTGTGTGGACCATTCTGTTCTCTAATAGCTATTTAGAACTTATAAACTATTGTTATTTAACTAACAGCTGATATCCTAAGTAAAAGATGCTCAAAACAATTATATTTGTTGCAATTATTAGCTACTTTGAATTAAAGTTTATCAGTAATAACTATAATCAGAGAAGACTATTGCTGAAAGCAAAAGATACTAAATGAAAGATATAAGATGATATATAGAAGCCTCAAAAAAATTTAAGCTTGGGTATGTTATTCCTTAGAGTAAATCTGTGAATTAACTTGAAAGTTCTTTGTATTTGGAATTCAAATATGCAAGTTTCTTTGGGGGCGGGCATGACTCTTTTTTGATGTAAAAGTATATTTTACACTATTACATATTTTGCAGTATATTTTCTTGTTGTTATTTTTTTATATACAGACATCAAATTACAATGGATGACAAAAACCCAGAAGACTAGTCATGTAACTGATTCTCAATACAGCAGACAGTTGTTATAAAAGCACTATAAGTTCTGCAGAGGTTTGTAATTGCAGTTTAAACACTGATGTTAGTTGCCCATTATTAACACATGTGCTATTAATAACATTATTTTAGAACTTTGACAGACATCAATTTGCAGGACTCTAACATATCCCCCTTTGTTTTCAGAAAACAACAGAAATAGTAGTACTAATTAGCAGTACTAAAAACTAAGCTATCATGTATTTTAATGGACCAAAATTCATGTTGTTTATAGAATTTCCCTAATTTACTTTATTAAAAATTAGTCTTTGGAACATATTAATAATCTAAAGTTGTACTAATCAGATCAGTCTTGTACAAAACACTTAGATTTTAACTGTCTTAGGAGACAGTGAAAAATGTACAGGTTATAAAAATATGTGAACCTAATACTCTATCTACATGTGCTCAGAAAACATTCTTACTTGCCCCAGGAAATAGGATTATTTTAAGTCTGACTTCTACAGTATCTACATTTGAAAAATTATTGACATTTAATAAAGGTATGTAATTTGTCATAAAATAAATTATGCCCAGTGCAATGTAGTTAATTGCCACTGACAGTCCTCTCCCCCTTTAGGTTTATCCAAGAGAGTAATTTTCACAAATATTCGAAAATCAAGTGCCTTAGCTCATGCTGTGCTGAACTCCTCCCCTTCCAACAAAGTCTATACTTCTGTCAAAAACCACATTAAGTCTGACTTTCTCTATAATGCCTTCTCAGACAAACACTAGCCTCCAAAGATCTCCTTTTACTCTTAACTCTTTTAGTTCTTATTCTGTATTATTCTATGTTCCATTTGTTGACCATCATGTCTCATGTATGTATTTTCTTTCTCCAATGGGTAAGCAATTTAACTCCTGGAACCTGTTTCTGTCTATTCTCCACAGTACCTAGTATAGTAATGGGCACTCGGTGAAACTAGAAAATAAAAGCTTGTTGAAAGTCTATTTAAAAAATAAAAACCTAACTCATTCCAGAGTTCACTGGTCAAATGCCTCGAAAATGAACTATTAATATTATCTTATAATTTGGCTATGACAATCTAGATAGATACTCTTGAGTATGTGGCCCCTTCATAGCCATAGTCATTACAATAGAATTTTAAATTGGATCCAAATTACTGCCATTTTCTAAACTTACTGCCTGTTTCTAAAAGTATGTGAAGGTGAACAGCAAGTATCCACATGGTACATTATTATTTCAAATAATTCAGACTTGAATTCATCAAGAACTTTTCCAAAACAAAAACATTTCTAACTTTGGAATCTAGCACGGAGAAACACATTTGTTTGCCAGTTCACAAAACAAACAATACTAGCTGAGGTCCAAGATTATTTTGCAGTGATACCCAGAATTATATTGTGCTTTAAATCATACCCAAGAGAACCTCAAACAACATGAAAGCTTCCAAAGCAAAGCATTTTACCCAAAACTATCGGAGTTGTCAGTCGACTGATTCACTAGATAAAGTTATCTAATCACAAATGGCATCTATATCCTTTTAAAAAACTTTAGCTTAAAAGCGTTTACTCAGAACTAAATTTAGCTTTTCCATTACTGCACTTCTTTCTCACTTATTTCTTCTTTTTCGAAAAAAAGAAGCCTGAAATGGCTTAAAAACCAGTAGGGAGGGAAGAGAGCCAAATTAAAGAAGGAACCCATCTTTCATTGTTTGCACACAGAAGTACCTTACAATCAAAATTACTAGTTAATCTAAATTCAGTCTGCTTTTGAAAGGGGTCAACTGTGAACTGTAATTTTTTTCAACCATTTGCTCTTAAAGAAACAACTTCACTCCTCAAAGATAATATTGCTAATTAAAAAAAAAGTACCTACAACTTTAGATCGTCATGTAATTACCCTGTGCAAAATACCACTTCAGGTTATTCATGCCAATGCTGTTTGGAGCAACTATTCTCAACTGCAGGCTACCCTAGGATGAACACATAGATCATAACATATCCTCGCTTTTATTAGGGACATTTTAGGTTTCCTCATCATACTTATTTTTTTTTTTTGTATGTCATTCTGGATAAGTTCCTAAAACCTGTTTGTCCTGTTATCAGTCAGCCACTCTTCTCCTACTTCTCTTCAAGTTTGATGCCACTCTGCTAAGTCACGTGGAGTGTGTGTTTGCTAGTTTGTTTTATTAGTATTATTTAATATAAGTACTGTCTTCCTAACTTGTACACTTCTTCAGGAGTCAGAAACCAGGCACATGGCTTTCAGAAGCTCTCAGCACATAAGTAACAAGAAAACTGAAAAGTAAGGGGCCATGCCCGCTGCCTGTTCAAGCCTTGAGGCATGGAGCCACAGCAGCCTGAGAATTGGCTCTAGAGAAGCCTGCGGTTAGGCTGAGCCTCCCGAGAGCGAGAGCGAGGGAAAAAAAGGGGCGAGCACTGCACTGGAAACGTCTGTCCCCGAATTAGGGACCAGGCTACATGATTGTACGTAGAATTATCAGCATCCATGGCATCTAAGAAGCAAAGCCAGGCCTTAAGCACCGACCCCTCGTTCCTGGACGCCCGGGTTTAGACCAGAAAGTGATGCTTTTTAGAAGGAAAACTACCTCGAAGGGAATAGGGAACCGCGAGCAGATATGTAGGAGTGGCATCTCTGCAGGAGAAAGCAGCGCTTCAGTCGCCTCCCGGGGCCCCGGAGGCCGGAAAGGCTCCCCAGCACCGGGCGAGTGCGGTGCCACTACTCACCCCTACTCTCCTACGGTCCCCGTCGTCGCCCAGCTCGACACAGCCCCTGCAGGGGGAGCCCCTCCCCCGCCCGCCGCCAGGGGTGGGCTCAGCGGGCTAGAGGAAGCGGCGGAGCAGGTGTCCGTGAGCCGGGACTAGAGACGCGCCCCACGAGGAGCTGGGTGCAAGGGAGGTAGTCTGGTGCCTTGCGCTCCCTGGCGCCGCCAACTTCACCACCATCGACGTGGAGGGGCGAGGGGAGGCAATGGGGGGGAGGCCCTCGCCCAGCGGTTCGGATCCTCCCGGGGTACTAGGCCCGAGTTCGGGTGGGACCGCCGCCCCCGGCCCCCTCAGGGACGCGATCCCCAGGCCTAATTCCCGTCCCTCAGCCACCGTGGCCACAGAGCAGCGGCGGCTCCCTCTCGGGGCCGCGGTCGCAGCGGCATCCTCGTGCTCCTCCTTCCCTGGCGCCGCTGCCTACACACACAGCCTCGGCGCCCCGACCGCTGTCGCCTAGCAACCGCGCGCATGCGCCCCGCCCCCGCTGGCGACCGCCGTCACTGCTGGCGCCGCTGTCGGGGCTCAGTCAGCGACCTAGAAAAGGGCGCAAAAGCCCATTTCCTAGGGCCTGGATAGAGCGACATCAAGGTAGGGGTGAGGTGGGGAGAGGGGCAGGATATTCTGCAAATCGAAAGAGGCCGGAGAATTTAGGTTATGACCGTCTCCCGGCCCCTCCGCAGGCTCACTGATGATTGAGACTAACGCTCCCGACAATCTCCTAACTTATTCTGCAGACTCGCTTCCTCCAATCCAATACTTCACAAGGGCTTCCAGAGGAATTTTCTAAATAACTTCTCTGACCATGTCACTCATCTGCATAACTCCAGTGGTTAAGGGACAGCCCCCTTAATAGGGCCTAACCGTTCTTCACTATTGCAGCAGCATCCTCTCTGGTCTCCCTGCTTTTAGGCTTGTCTCCCTGAAATCCGTTCTCATATTTCTACCGGATTGATTTTTGTAAAACATAAATCTACTCTCACTTCCCTCTGGTTTAGAGAATGGGCTTTGGAGTTAGAGCCAGTTTTTAAATTCTGCCTCAAAACCGAGTAGCTATGTTTCCTTGAGCTAGGGTGCTTAACTTCTCTGAATATGTTTCCTCATGGAGTTAATTATAGCACCTATAGACTGGTTTTGAGGATTAACTAAGAGAGTACATGTAAAGCACTTAACATACATAACTTACTCTGTCACAGAGTAAGCATTCAATAAAAATTAGAGCTATTTTCAGTAGGTCTTGTTGCCTATAATAAAATACGAACTCCCTAGCTTAGCATTCAAGGTCTTCTAAGATCTTGCCTCTATTTTTCTAGCCCTAGCTACTTTTCAATCCCCCTTGGGCACCCAGCAACAGACTAGTCCTTGCAGTTTTTGAGACACATCTAGATCTATGAAGTGCTTATATATAAAGGTTCATCTAGGGAAGAATTCTATGCAAACCCTCCAGTTAGCGAACATGTAAGTATCCAGTGGTCCTTCCCAAATTACACATGTTAATGTTAAAATATTGACACTGAGAATTGACTTGTAGGTAGTGACTCTTTACAAAAATTGTGTGGTTTTCTGGGGGCTTATTTACTTGATCTTTTTGAAATTAGGCTTAGAGTTTCTGTAATGTGTAATGACAGAAATATCACCAATTTTGAACTTAATATCAATACAATGCATAAACGTATTTACAAACATCCTGTGCCCTTCTGGATGTTTATTTAATAAAAGTTTGAAACATTTTAGTAAGTGTAAAAATAGCTGTAACATGTGTAAGAAGTTTGAGAGACCCCAGAAGAATTGCTAATGAAACATTAGTGTAATCTCAAATAGAATATAAGACTAAAATGAAACTTTATGAGGACCAGACAGCCAGAAAATACTGAAGAAATAGAAGAACCGTTGGAAAGGTGACAAAGAGTGGAAATAATGGAAATAATCAACAAACTAATCAACAGGGAAGATCATAACAGGGAATATGTATTACAACTGTGAATATGGCAGTGAGCTTGGATGGAGTTCTCACACAGATCATACCTTTACTTTTGTATGATACAGACGTGCCTTTCAGGTTCAAAGGAAGACAACTGCTTAGCGTTCCGTCTTTTGCAAGGGCCGTCAACAAGTCACAGAAGCAGACTTCTAAGATAACTTGCTTCGATCTTCTAAAATCTGTATTTAGTCACATAAAATCTTTATTCTCTATTCACTTATTGAACTCATAATATTCTATAGCACACATTTATTATGCTTACAGTGAAACAGATGAATAAATAATCACCTTTAATTCTCCCATATACCTTTCTAGATACAGAACTGTGTTACTGCTGCACTTAAGCTCCTTCAATAGTTTTCCTGGGGTTTCAATATAAAATCTGAGCTCTCGCGCACAGCACTATATCTGTCTCTGTTATGCTGGTGAAGTAAAAACTCGACTATCAACAAAGAGAGACCTATCCACCTCAATATGGAAAGAAACAAAACATTTATTATTGAGTAAGCACAACACAGTAACCCTTAAGAGACTGCAAAGTCAGGATAAAGTTCCACACAGCTTACATAGTAAAGCAAATACAAAGTTTAATTGGGAATCGAGGCAGCTATTTGTTTAGTTAATTGACTTCCTCCAAAAGAATAATAAAACTTCTCTTATCTCCCCAAAAGACACCTTGAATCTTCCTGGAAGGCAAATGATTACACCTGCAGATGCGCTCCCACGTTAACACTGTCTTTACATTTCCAAAGGGAATATGGCTCATGACCTTGGAAACATTTCTACATTATAAAACTGGAGACTGAGACTTTCTAGTCCCTGGAGAGATTTATTTACATTCCAAAAGTTAGAGAGAGGATTCAGATCCACTATGTCCCCACAAAAGACGCTCTAAGAAGTGAAGGGGAGGAAAATAACCTCTTTGTCCTTTATTCACCTTTATTTACAATTCAAAAACAGAACTCTGTGTTGGTAAGGTAGATGGCACCTAGTAGATTATGAGGAAGTCTTTTTTTAAATATATTTATTTATTTATTTTTGGCTGTGTTATGTCTTCCTTGCGGTGTGCGGGCTTCTCACTGTGGTGGCTTCTCTTGTTGCAGAGCACGGGCTCTAGGCGCGCAGACTTCCATAGTTGTAGCACACGGGCTTAGTTGCTCTGCGGCATGTGGGATCTTCCCGGATCAGGACTCGAACCCATGTCCCCTGCATTGGCAGGCGGATTCTCAACCACTGCGCCACCAGGGAAGCCCGAGGAAGTCTTTCTTAAATAAATAAGAAAGCCACAGAAGAGGTAGCATTGCTCTGGATGTTGACGAATGAGTAGGAGTTTTCCAGAAGGGGATAAGAATAGTCCATGCAAAGGAAGAAGTATATTCAAAGATCCAGACAATGTGAAAGTGCATAGTATGTTCAGTGAAAGTAGAAAAGTTTGACTTACACATACTATATGTCTGTATTTAGGGGTTGAGCAGCATAAGGCTGTAATGGAGTTGAGTATAGAGAAGTAGGTTGGAGACAGATTGTGAAATGCCTTTAATGCCATGCCAGAGAGTTTGGAAAAGGTCTATATCTGATGGCTAAAATAGGGCCATGTACTAATACTTGCTTGGGGGTCCGGCACAAATATTAGATAGTGCTCCAGCCCCAAAGAGCTTATAATCTAATGGATGCAAGAAGGCAAGATAACAATTAGCATAAATGAAATACCGTAAGTTGACAAATGTATTTTAGGGGAATAGATATATTTTAGGGAATAGATTAGGAATAATAGTCTTTGGACAAAGTTTCTGAGAAAGCTCCTTGGAAACTGGATGAAGTTTCTGAGAAAGCTCCTTGGAAACTCCATCTTGAACTAAAACATAAGGGGTGTCCTTTATTGGAGTAGCACCTGTAATTCCAAATACTTGAACTCTGTGTAACCATTGCTGTAGTTCTACACCCCCCCCCACCTCTGTTCCCTGTTTCCATTCCAGCTTTTCTGAAGAAAATCACTCTGACCTTTTAGTGTAAATTGATGTCGTCACAGGTTTAGTTTCTCATCTCAATACTTGGCACCACTTGGCAATCTTTCACTTTTTCTTGGTCAGTCCCTCTCCAGTTCTCCTCAGCTGTCATTCCAAACTCTAACCGTTCTCCACTATGACTGACACACTTCACCCACCTGTCAAACCCACCCACCAACCTTCCTTAAAAAATGGAAGCTATTAGGTGTTTTTCTCACCTGCATCTGCTCCCATATTATACTTCAATCCCTTCAGCCTCACATAGACTGTGTAAAACTACATCTTCCATCTGAGCTCCTGATCCTGTCTCATCCAGTTCCTCAGAGATCTTGCTTTATCACTTTTTCTGTCTTCAGTACCTTACACCTCTCCCTCTCTGACATTCTCCTCAGCGGATAAACATACTCAAGGCTCTTTCATCCTTAAAAGAAACACTTTCCTTTTACCCAGAGCTTCCTCTAGTATTCTTGAAGTGTCTCCTGTTATCCTATCACCTTTCCTTATGACCCAGAGGTCTCAAAAGTGGTTTACATTTACTGCCTCCATTCCTTCATTTCCAATTCACCTTTAAACCATTGATCTCACCTATATGTCTCCACTGAAACCTCTTTTGTGAATTACTGATAACTTTCTCTATGCAATGGGCACTTTTAAGCCCCTTTCTTTTGAACCTCACTGCCACATTGATTGTGTTGATTACTTCGATTTGCTTGAAGTTATCTACTCACTTGACTTCCAAACACACATTCTCCTTGTTCTTATTCTTCCTCTTTATCTTTCTCACTGATGTAAGTTTCATGGATTCCTCTTTTTCTACCCATCTCTTAAATGTTTATGTTCTTCTACGGTTCTGTCTATGGCCTATTTCTTTTGTTCTACTCTCCACACTCTATTACCTATACATGGATGACTTTCAAATCTATATTGTTAGTTCAGACCTCCCTCCTGATCCAACTGTCTACTAGACATCCTCACCTGGATGGCCCCCAAACAATTCAAATTCATTTTGTCCATAACTGAATTCATCATCTTCCCATGCTAATATATTCTTCTTCCTTGTTAAGGGAGATCCCAAAAAAACTCACCAAAGGGAAACCCTGTTATTGTGTTATTATAGCACAATAAGTTTACCTTCTTGCAGAAACAGATGAAATGACTAGATTATGGCCATTTTATGTGCATTATGTCAAGACTGCTGTACCTTTTCCTGAAAAATATACTGCATATATGCACCAAGGAATAATAAGTTGTATTACTCAAAAGTAAGCTCCATGAGGTCAGGGATTTTTGTCTGTTTTGTTTACTGCTGTATCTCCAGTGCTTAGAATAGTACCTGGGGCATAGTAAGCCCTCAATAAATGAATGAATGCACATATCCCCTGCTTAAAGAGCCTTCATTTAGGAATTCTGCTAGATTGTAGCAGAATATATATGTTGATAGATTAGAAAAGAATGTGTCCTTTTTGTATTTAAAATAAAGTGAGAGGAAATTGTAGCTGCATTTCACCCAGATTTCTGTCCATGGGAAGTAAAGAAAAAGGATCAGGAAGGATAAAAACACTTCATCTATCACTTGGAACAGTCAATTGGCAGTTAGTTTTTCCAGGGGCTCAGATGTCTGCTATAGACAAAACTCCGAGGAGGTTTACCTCCAGTCTCTGAGTGAACAATGCCAGCTCCACTCCAAAAAGGTTGGAAGGATAGTGGGTAATACCTGGATCTTGTTTGGCGTTATATATTAAATGGTGAATAAAGAGCACGTGAAACTCTTTGCCTTGTCTCATGAGCCAGAAACTTAGAAGTCACTTTAGACTCTTTTACCTCCCAACCTCCACCACATCTAATTACGTTAATAAACCCTGTTGATTCTGTCTCCTAAATACCGCTCATATCCATCTTTCCTTTACACTTGCACTGCCACCAATTTTGCCTTAGTTTAGACCTGATCTTTTTTTAGAACTATTTCAACAACTTTCTAATTGGGCTCCTTGCCTTCACTCTTACTTCTCCTCCAAACCATCTTCCACACTGCTTCTTGAATGAGTTATCTTAAAATGCAAACCTTACTAAATTCCTCCCTGCTTAAAATCATTTCAAACCTACCCTCAGAGCCTATTGAATACACTCCAAGCTACATAATACTCTTTATAACCTGTCTCTTCTCCAACCTTATCTCCTACCATTCTCTGCATTCCAGTTCATGCACAGAAATATAGTACTTGCAATTCTCCTTTGAAAAACATCCTCCTTCTGGGAGCTTCTCTTCCTATCAGTTTATCCCAGTGTTACTGTAGAGTGTTCAGGTTATATGACCCCCTTAGACCCACGGTCTATCATAGTCCTTCCTCAGAAAATTGGAATCAAGACTAAGAGATTTCAGCCCACTCTGGCTGCTTTCTTATGCTGAGTAGTGTACACTTCAGAGCTGTTGGCAGCAACCATTTTTATGCCATATGGTCTGGGAAAAAGAAAAAGCTGGTCTGCTATGAAAGATGAAGCAGATATGCAGAGAGATGCAGAGATGAGAAAAGGGAGACTCCAGATAGCAGTTGAGTCCCTGGACTCCAACTATTTCCTTTAAGCCCACCTGCCTTATTGTTCTTGGGTTCCATACAACACTCTATCTTCATGCTAAATTGTCTTTGTTGCTCAAGCTAGTTTGAATTGAATTTCTCTTCCTTGCAAGAAAATACTGCTCTCCCATGTCATGATGCTTAATACTCCTGTGTCTTTGCTTATTCTTTTTCCCTTTAACTGGAAAACTGTTGCTCTTCCCATGACCATTTTACCTGACTAATTCCTGTTTTAGTAGAGAAGGTAGCACTCAGGTCCTTTACCTGTGCCAGGAAGATACCTACCTTTATTCCTTACCTTTTCTTCATTCCTTCCCAAAGAAAGGGAGTACTGATATTATAAGTCAGGTAGCATGACCATGATTGGGTCAGACTTAATAGTAGATGGTATCATTGTCTGCAAATAAGTCCTATGGCTATGCATGGCCCTTCCTTTCCTATTCCTTCTCTGTCTCTGTTGTGGGTATTGTAAGAAGGCCAGAATCTGCATTACAGAAGTTGGTCTCTCTCTCTCTTTCTCTCTCTCTCTCTGTCTCTCATTCTCTCTCTGTCTCTCATTCTCTCTCTCCCCATAAGCATGTTGGCATTAATTCAGATTACTGTGCCTTGTGACTACCCAGAGAACACTAGTATTTGGATTTGAGATTGGGAACAGGAGTGCCATTAGAGAACCTCACTTAGGTTTTAAATGAGCCGTGTTTCAACCATGCTTTTCCATCACTTTACACCAGGGAATATTTTGTGCAGTCCCCTATATTTAGTAATCACAGTTGCAGCTGGTATTAGGAGGAAAAGAGATTCTGTCCTGCAGTAGGAGATCCTTTGTGGAATGTAGATTGAAGAGACAGCTGCACTTCTGCTGAAGCTAGATTAGAAGGCAGAGTTCCACATGGAGAAAGGAAAGTTCTCCTTATGGCCAGCCAAGAAAGGGCCCTTTATATAGAAAGAATTTTGGTGTACATGCTTTTAGGCATTGATTAGAGGTATAGTATCTTTCTGTCCCCCTCCCACCACCTTGACTCTCACTTGGAGCTGAGTAATGACATATTTCCCCAAGACAGGTTACATCCTGCTGTGACAGGAAAATTTAGATGGTAGAAGAACAGTTTTGTTTCTATTTAGGTAACCAAAGTGTGGGGAATTCAAATACTGAGGGAAAACAATACTTCCATGGGTTCACATTTGATAAATGCCAATAGCAGCAGCAAAGAGCCAAAAAACATTATAGAGACATTTAGAAAATAAATGTGGAAGCTGACTTGATCTTTTGACAGGCAATTTCTCAGTTGAATTTTGTTTAATAGGTTATAGACATTGCACAATTAGCACAAATTTACAGGCATACAGATGAAGTTAAACCAAGATTTTGTCTTTTTTCTGTTCACTGTCTATCCTTGTTCTACAAGCAATAAGGCAGGTAAAAGTAGTATGTGGAACATTAATTTTCCTTAGGATTGTTGTAAGCACTTGTTCCTGCATTTTATGAGTGTGGGACTGAATCCTGAGAAAAGTATGACCAAAGGGAGACTTGAAGTTGTATCAGTACAACTTCAGAAGTGTTAGAAGAGTACAATCCCAGTGAAATGGAGCCAAGTCTGTAGCTGCTGAAAAAAATTAAACTCCACCCAGGCAACTAGGTGATACCTCTTCTGGCTGAGATAAAGGTAAATCAGAAGCTGGGGAGAAGATAATTTTTGGCTTTAATTTATTTGGGAATTTAATTTCTACAAAATAAACAAGTTTCCATATGGGACTCTATCTCTGTGGAAACAATATTTGAGGGATTTCATATTGTTCAAATGTAGGACATTATATTTCTGGGCTAGTGTTTCATTATCTGGACTACTGCTACCATGTAGCACTACACATTGAACCAGACTAGACAATTGTCGATAAGCATAATTTGAGATGGAAAATAAAATATTGGTTATTTTTGGCCTGCTGTGCAGCTGTAGTACTGGGAGGATAAATAAAAGAATGATGAATATCTCAGAGATGTTATCACAAAAGAAATAGCAGAACTTCCCTGACATTCCATGGCTCTTCTCCCACAAGGGGTGATTACCATCATAGATAACCATCATCTTGACTATTAAGGCCAAAGGGTTAAGAGAGAATAAAATTTAGAGGAGTATAAAGGGAGAAAACCTCCCAGTCCCTCTTCTCACATCAGAAATATCTCTAACAGCTGGTTTCCACATGATTTCCTACTCTTTTCTTCCCTCTTCCTAAACATGAGGGAACACCAAACTGATAAATCAGGTGTCAAGACACTGCATGGGTCATATTGTCTTGTGAACTGAGGAATGGGGTCACTAGTCTAAAGGCCAGGCAGTTGAGCATGGCCTTGTTCTTGGCTGCTCCTCCTTCCATTCTGCTGGGATCATCAAAGTTCTTTCTCTTCACCTAATGTTCCTATGCCCTGCAAGCTATAAAATGGTGGTAATATTTTTATTCACACTGAGTTGGAGATGTAGCAGCTTCTAAAAGAGTGCCACCCATGCACTTCAAATCAGGTTTACCAGAATTCTGTATTGGATTTATAAGGCCTGGGTCCAACTAATAATAACATGGTGCTCTGTTTACCTTTTTTTAAAATTGTTCTGCCTTCAGGGAACAATTGAGGAGGAAGAGTAAGGCGAAATTTGGGCATTCTTGGGCATTCTAGCCAATACCAAAAGATCTCTTCATGCCCTCAATACTATTCATCTTCTAACTTTGTTGTATCAGGTACCTATGGGATTATTTACTCAGAAAGTCTCTCTAGGAATTCTCCTCCCCTTATCCTGTTTCTCTACCCCACCATCTACATGACTACAACAGAGTTGCTATGTTATTACCTCATTATCATAAATCTTAACCATAGTTGATTGCACCAGGGGTCAGGGCCTTATTTCAGGTGGACCTCTTCCTTGGGTCTTTTCTCTGAGGTGAGAAGGCAGCAGCAGCTCCATCTGTCCTTTTTATTAGAAGGAAAAAGTCTTTCCTGGGAGCCCCCAGGCTGATTCCCCCTTATGATCATTGGCCAAAACTGAGTGCATTGTCCACCCTGGCTTTAAGGAAGCTGGAAAAGTGAGTATCCTGCCTGGAGCTGTTTATATTGCCTCCCAGAACAAATTTAGGGGTCTGTTGGCAAAAAAAAGTAAGGAATGAGTAATGGGAAATTAATTAACAAGGTCGCCCACACGAATACATTTATTTATAGATATAATACAAAACAAATATAAACCTAACTGCCTTGCAAGGAAAGTGATCCATTTTAAAAGGGGGCTCTACTTTTATTCAACATAGTTTTGGAGATCCTAACCATGGCTATCAGAGAAGAAAAGGAAATAAAAGGAATTCAAATTGGAAAAGAAGGAAAGCTGTCACTGTTTGAAGATGACTTGATACTATATATAAAAAATTCTAAAGATGGTATAAGAAAAATACTACAGCTCATCAATGAATTTGATAAAGTTGCAGGATACAAATTAATACACAGAAATCTCTTGCATTCCTATACACTAACAACAAAAGATCAGAAAGAGAGATTAAGGAAACACTTCCATTTACCATTGCATCCAAAAGAATAAAATACCTAAGAATAAGACTACCTAAGGAGACAAAAGACCTGTATTCAGGAAACTGTAAGAAACTGATAAAAGAAATAAAAGATGACACAGATGGAGAGATATATCATGTTGTTGGATTGGAAGAATCAATACTGTGAAAATGACTGTACTACCCAAAGCAATCTACAGATTCAATGCAATCCCTATCAAATTACCAATGGAAATTTTCACAGAATTAGAAGAAAAAAATTTTTAATTTTTATGGAAACACAAAAGGCCATGAAGAGCCAAAACAATCTTGGAAAAGTAAAATGGAGCCAGAGGAATCAGGCTCCCTGACTTCAGGCTATACTACAAAGTTACAGTCATCAAAACAGTATGATACTGGCACAAAAACAGAAATATAGATCACTGGAACAGGATAGAAAGTCCAGAGATAAACCCTCGTACCTATTATCACCTAATCTATGACAAAGGAGGCAAGAATATACAATGGAGAAAAAACAGTCTCTTCAATAAGTGGTGCTGGGAAAACTGGATACCTACATGCAAAATAAGGAAATTAGAACATTCTCTAACACCATACACAAAAATAAACTCAAAATGGATTAAAGACCTAAATGTAAGGCTGGATACTATACAACTCTTAGAGGAAAACATAGGCAGAATACGCTATGACATAAATCACAGCAAGATCTTTTTTGATCCACCTCCTAGAGAAATGGAAATAAAAACAAAAATAAATGAATGGGACCTAATGAAACTTAAAAGCTTTTGCAGAGCAAAGGAAACAATAAACAAAATGAAAAGACAACCCTCAGAATGGGAGAAAATATTTGCAAATGAAGCAACTGACAAGGGATTAATCTCCACAATATACAAACAGCTCATGCAGCTCAATATTTTAAAAAACAAAAACAAAAAAACCCAGTGAAAAAATGGGTGGAAAATCTAAATAGACATTTCTCCAAAGAAGACATACAGATGGTTAAAAAGCACATGAAAACATGCTCAACAACACTAGTTATCAGAGAAATGCAAATCAAAACTATAATGAGGTGTCACCTCACACCAGTCAAAATGACCATCATCAAAAAATCTACAAACAATAAATGCTGGAGAGGGTGTGGGGAAAAGGGAACGCTCTTGCACTGTTGGTGAGAATGTAAACTGATACAGCCACTATGGAGAATAGTATGGAGGTTCTTTAAAAAATTAAATATAGAAGTACCATATGATCCAGCAATCCCACTCCTGGGCATATATCCAGAGAAAACCATAATGCGAAAAGCTACATGCACCCCAGTGGTAATTGCAGTGGTATTTACAATAGCCAAGACATGGAAGCAACCCAAATGTTCATTGATAGAGGAATGGATAAAGAAGATGTGGTATATATATACAATGAAATATTACTCTACCATAGAAAAGAACAAAATAATGCCATTTGCAACAACATGGATGGACCTAGAGATTGTTATACTGGGTGAAGTAAGTCAGAGAAAGGCAAATATCATATGATATCACTTATACATGGAATCTAAAAAAGGCTACAAATGAACTTATCTACAAAACCGAAATAGAGTTACAGATGTATAAAATAAATTTATGGTTTACCGGGTGGTAAGGGATGGGGGAGGTTTAAATTGGGAGATTGGGATTGACACATACACACTACTGTATATAAATTAGATAACTAATAAGGACCTACTGTATAGCACAGGGAACTCTACTCAATACTTTGTAATGCCTTATATGGGAAAAGAATCTAAGAGTGGATATATGTATATGTATAACTGATTCACTTTGCTGTACAGCAGAAACTAATACAAAATTGTAAATCAATTATACACCGATAAAATTTTTTTAAAAATAAAAAGGGGGCTCTTTGTTTTGTTTAGCTGCATATCTTTTATGGGTTAGGGTAGGCCAGCTAGTAGGGAAAAGCCAGAGGGACAGAAGTGCTCTGCATAGTAGAGGAGGAAGTGTTTGGAACTAAGGGAGCAGCCTGGGAGGGAGAGGAAGGTATGAGAGGAGGAGAAAGAAGTTGGTGGAAAGACACATGTTTTGTGTTCTGAACTTTCCCTGTTACCTCCAAATCTTTAATGAAGTCTAGAACTCATGAAAGGATTATTGTGGATGGATTTCTTGTGAAAACTAATGAATGGTTGAGCTCTAGGTATAAATTGTATTGGAGTAAAACACAGATAACATGTATAGATACAGTAGCCATAGGCCAGAGCCTTAGTAAAGCAAAAAGGTGTAAGCCCCACAGGTGATCACAGAAATCATGGGGAGAGTCAGGAGTTCACATATCGTGGAACAATAGAGGCCAAAAACAATTATTCCAAGATCTCTGAGAAATAAGGCAGGCCCAGCCAATATCTGTGTTATACATGTTTCTTGTTCCCATTAAGTGGTGAGCTCCTTGAGGACTGGAATAACATCTTTTTTTTTAAACATCTTTATTGGAATATAATTGCTTTACAATGGTGTGTTAGTGTCTGCTTTATAACAAAGTGAATCAGTTATACATATACATATGTCCCCATATCTCTTCCCTCTTGTGTCTCCCTCCCTCCAACCTTCCCTATTCCACCCCTCTAGGTGGTCACAAAGCACCGAGCTGATCTCCCTGTGCTATGCGGCTGCTTCCCATTAGCTATCTATTTTACGTTTGGTAGCGTATATATGTCCATGCCACTCTCTCGCTTTGTCACAGCTTACACTTGCCCCTCCCCATATCCTCAAGTCCATGCTCTAGTAGGTCTGTGTCTTTATTCCTGTCTTACCCCTAGGTTCTTCATGACATTTTTTTTCTTAGATTCTCTCTCTCTATATATATATGCATTAGCATACGGTATTTGTTTTTCTCTTTCTGACTTACTCCACTCTGTATGACAGACTGTAGGTCCATCCACGTCACCACAAATAACTCAATTTCGTTTCTTTTTATGGCTGAGTAATATTCCATTGTATATATGCCACATCTTCTTTATCCATTCATCTTTTGATGGACACTTAGGTTGCTTCCATGACCTGGCTATTGTAAATAGAGCTGCAATGAACATTTTGGTACATGACTCTTTTTGAATTATGGTTTTCTCAGGGTATATGCCCAGTAGTGGGATTGCTGGGTCATATGGTAGTTCTATTTGTAGTTTTTTAAGGAACCTCCATACTGTTCTCCATAGTGGCTGCATCAAGTTACATTGCCACCCACAGTGCAAGAGGGTTCCCTTGTCTCCACACCCTCTCCAGCACTTATTATTTCTAGGTTTTTTGATGATGGCCATTCTGACCAGTGTGAGATGGTATCTCATTGTAGTTTTGATTTGCATTTCTCTAATGATTAATGATGTTGAGCATTCTTTCATGTGTTTCTTGGCAATCTGTATATCTTCTTTGGAGAAATGTCTATTTAGGTCTTCTGCCCATTTTTGGATTGGGTTGTTTGGTTTTTTTTGATATTGAGCTGCATGAGCTGCTTGTAAATTTTGGAGATTAGTCCTTTGTCAGTTGCTTCATTTGCAAATATATTCTCCCATTCTGAGGGTTGTCATTTGGTCTTGTTTATGGTTCCCTTCGCTGTTCAAAAGCTTTGAAGTTTCATTAGGTCCCATTTGTTTATTTTTGTTTTTATTTCTTTTTCTCTAGGAGGTGGGTCAAAAAGGATCTTGCTGTGAGTTATGTCATAGAGTGTTCTGCCTATGTTTTCTTCTAAGAGTTTGATAGTGTCTGCCCTTATATTTAGGTCTTTAATCCATTTTGAGTTTATTTTTGTTTATGGTGTTATGGAGTGTTCTAATTTCATTCTTTTACATGTACCTGTCCAGTTTTCCCGGCACCACTTATTGAAGAGGCTGTGTTTTCTCCACTGTATATTCTTGCCTCCTTTATCAAAGATAAGGTGACCGTATGTGTGTGGTTTTATTTCTGGGCTTTCTATCCTGTTCCATTGTTATATTTCTGTTTTTGTGCCAGTACCATACTGTTGATTACTGTAGCTTTGCGGTATAGTCTGAAGTCAGGGAGCCTGATTCCTCCAGCTCCATTTTTCGTTCTCAAGATTGCTTTGGCTATTCGGGGTCTTTTGTGTTTCCATACAAATTGTGAAATTTTTTGTTCTAGTTCTGTGAAAAATGCCAGTGGTAGTTTGTTAGGGATTGCATTGAATATGTAGATTGCTTTGGGTAGTAGAGTCATTTTCACAATGTTGATTCTTCCAATCCAAGAACATGGTACATCTCTCCATCTATTTGTTATCATTTTTAATTTCTTTCATCAGTTTCTTATAATTTTCTGCATACAGGTCTTTTGTCTCCTTAGGTAGGTTTATTCCTAGATATTTTCTTCTTTTTGTTGCAATGGTAAATGGGAGGGTTTTCTTGATTTCACTTTCAGATATTTCATCATTAGTGTATAAGAATGCCAGAGATTTCTGTGCATTAATTTTGTATCCTGCTACTTTATCAAATTCATTGATTAACTCTAGTAGTTTTCTGGTAGCATCTTTAGGATTCTCTATGTATAGTATCATGTCATTTGCAAACAGTGACAGCTTTACTTCTTCTTTTCCGATTTGGATTCCTTTTATTTCTTTTTCTTCTCTGATTGCTGTGGCTAGAACGTCCAAAACTATGTTGAATAAGAGTGTTGAGAGTGGGCAACCTTGTCTTCTTCCTGATCTTAGTGGAAATGGTTTCAGTTTTTCACCATTGAGGATGATGTTGGCTGTGTGTTTGTCATATATGGCCTTTATTATGTTGAGGAAAGTTCCCTCTGTGCCTACTTTCTTCAGGGTTTTTATCATAAATGTGTGTTGAATTTTGTCAAAAGCTTTTTCTGCCTCTATTGTTGCATCCCAGAACTTAGCCAGATCCCTGGAACATAGTAGATATTTCTTGAATTAAATTTAACTGACCTGACCTATATTGTAATTCTCAATATGCCTATCTTAACTCCCTTATTAAATTGGAATCTCTATGAAGAGTGTGTCATTTTTTATTGGATAATTGACTTGAACACAGTAGGTGCTTAAAGGGTCAATTTTCAGAGCCTTGCCTTCATTGAGATGGATAATGTCTTAGGTAATATAAGTCCCATTTCTGGTGTGCTCTATAATGCAGGCTCTGTTTTCTTTGCAGTTTGTATCTCTTAGGCCAGTATGAAAATGAATTTCAAGTAAGTATTAATTGATGACAGGGGAAGGTAGCAAAGACACATGCTGTGTAGCAGAGGAGAACCAGCTTGAAATTTTAAATTGCCATCAATGATCCACAAAGTAAATAGTCAAGCAGATATCAAGAGATGGCAGTATATAGCCATTACTCACAATTAGAAACTGTAGTTCATTTATTTTAAGTATAACTGGGTGTAAAAAACAACACTGGAGTGATATGCACTATAATGTTGAGTGTGAAAATCTTTACGAAGTGAAATTATGGGTGATTTGTTTCTTCTTTATCCTTTCATGCAATTTATAAACTGCAGTATATGTTCATAAATGCTCTCTAAAATAAATTCAGTTCATTTTTGTCAACAAGAATAGCATTAACATTCACTGAATGCCTATTATGTGTTGAACACTACACTAGGCATTTTATAAATGTTACATCATTCAATCCTTGGTAATGCCTTATTCAGCTAATTTTATAGATGACATAACTGAGCTCCAGAATACAATCAGAAAGTTCAAGTGTAAAGATTTAAACTCAGTTTTGTCTGTAGAGCTTGGTGAAACATGGATTGCTGGGCCCTAACCCCAGAGTTTCTGATTAAGCAGATTTAGGGTGGGACTAAGAGTTTGCACTCTAACAAGTTCTCAGGTTATGCTGACCCCACTGTTCTGGGGATCACACCGTGGAAACTATTGCTCCAGAGAATCTAAGTATTGTGAAAACCTTAAGTCATCTAATATTGAGCTTCCAAATCAGTGGATAAAAGCACAGGGGTGTGCCACAAATGAATGACAGATGTGCAGAGATATTGTATCATTTTTACCCTCAGAATGATAGAGTAACTAGTAACTGGCCACAGTCTTGTTGTTTATACCCAATATGCCATAAAAATATTATTTTCTATAATGTGAAAAGAGTTAGAAAGAACTGATCTGGTGCAACTAGTCATATGATGCCTGAATCCTAACCACAATATTCCTAATAGATGGTCATATAGCTTTTGCTTGAATACCACCAGAGATGGGCAACTCATTCACCTATTTTTATTCAGTTCCAGTTTTAGACCTCTCTAACCTAAATATTATAAAGTGTTTCCTCTATACAAGCAGACAGCTGGGGAAGGGAGAGTAGAAGAGAAAATATCTGAATCATGAGTTGGCAGTCAATGGCAGAAAATTTGATATTCTAGAGGTGTCCATCATTTCCTTCCTGTATCATTTTTTTGCTATAAAACAAATTGCCTTCAAAGGCTAGCAGCTTAAAACAGCTCACATGTATTAACTCACAGTTTCTATAGGTCAGGAATTCAGGCACAACTTGATTGGGTCCATCACTTCAGAGTTTCTCACAGGCAATTATCAAGGTATTATCTAGGCTGTAGTCGTCTCAAGGTTGGACTTTGGTGGGGGTGCCCCAGTTCCTTGCTAGCTAGTAGCCAGAGATTGCTCTCAGTCCCTTGCTACATGAGCCTCTTCAACATGACAGCATGTTTCATCAAAGCTGCAATCTAAGGAGTCAGTAGAGCCTGCTAGCAGGACATAAGTGACAGTCTTTTGTAACCTAATATTTGAAGAGACATCCTATGACTCTGACCATATTCTGTTCATCAGAAGCAAGTTACTTGGCCAAGCCTACAATAAAGGGGAAGGGAATACACCAGGAAATGGATACCAGGAGGCAGGGATCATTGGGGGTCCTCTTAGAAGTCTACCTACTACAGAGGCCCTTCTATATTCCTTCTTAGAGAAGCTACCCCAGCCACGGCCCCAACAAGGTAACCATTCTCATTATGTTTCCTTATTTCCCTGGGTTGTACAGTGATTTAAATTAGGCTAAACAGAGATTGGGTTACTTACTGCAGGGAGCTAAGCTGGCAGGTCACTGTAGCAGAGACCTTTAGCTGCAATATAGTATCATTTTCATATTCTTCTTTGCTAGCAGACCTGAGATTTTATTCAGTGCAACAATGTGCCTAGCTCACTTGCCATGTCCCCTTTGTAGCTAAGGGGGAGCCATAAGACTTAGTTCTGGCCAATAAAATGTAAGGACAAATTTGATAAGCATTTTTGGGAATGCTTTGCTTTCCTCATAAAGAGGGGCAAAAATAGTTAGCACTTTCTTCTACCCTCTTTTCCTCCTTTTCCTGCCATGATTATGGTTATGATGGTTGGAGTTCAAGCCAGGACTCTCTTGCAACCATGTGAGGAATATCACTGAAATATTTGCTCTAATAACCCCCTACATCTAGACTTGTTAAATGAATAAAAAATACTTATTTCTTTAAGTCACTATAGTTGGATTTACTGTTTATTGCTGCTAAAAGCATACCTACCTGGTACAGTCATGTAGACTGGAGGGCTGAAACTTCTGTTTTTGAATAGTCATTACCAGCTACGATAAATTGATGATCAGCTCTGATAAATAAGAGGAAGCTGATCTGCAAGAAGAAGTAGGATTGTTGAGCAGATGTTTTCAGAGAAAGGGTAAGAGATTATGCAGTCCAAGTGAGAATGAGATAGAAAGCGTTTCCAGTCCCCTGGGCCATGATTGAGTTTCCCCATTGGGTTCCACAAGATTCTCTACTGTCTCATTACAATAAGCTCCTTTTTACTTGAGTTAACTTCTGTAACTGGCAACCAAATATGCCTTGCATGAGCACTTAAGTTATTTTTAAAATGCAGGAGACTGAAAGATTGCAACTAATCTAATGTACTAAATTGCCCAATGGCTTTTATATCTCTAGTGCCACCTATGACTGGAGTATACCATCACTTACAGGCCTCTCAAAGATGGTATATCCCCTGCATCTGACCCTCATTAGCCCCAGTTACTGCAGATTGACTCAGCAGGGAATTCCTCAGCCTCCACAGAATACCCAGTTCCTTGATGCCCATTTTTAGATCTCAGTTTGTGTCCCTGATCTTTAGGAGTATCACTTTTTGTTTAACCCCCTTAATCTGATCATCAGACCAAGGCCATAAACTGAATCCTGGGAGAATACTTTCACTGCTTCACACGTTGTACAAATAACAGGACTAGGTCCCACACCTCTTCCTCTCCCAGAGCCTCTCTAAATTCAATTGCTTCTCTCATACTCCACTGGGCCAGGAATCAGATCAGAATAGGTAAGAAAAAGGATTGAGCAAAGGGGGAATTTGTTGTAACATAGCGGGAAAGAGAGCATGGGCTTTAGAGTCAGACAAGCTCAAATCTAGGCTCAGCCACTTCTTAACTGGGTGACTTTAAACAAATAACTCACCCCTTTGAGCCTCAGATTACTCAACAGTAAAATAGGGATAATAATACCTACCATGGGATTATAGTGAGGATAAAGTAGCAATGTTTGTAAAAGCACTTTGCCTTATCTCATGTCTGGCATAATTACGTGTTTTTTTTAGTGAAAACTTTGTCTAAAGTTTAGAGGAAAAAGATTGCTTATGCTATTTTCTCTGCCTAGTGAACACATATCCAGCTCTCAAGACCTGACTCAAATCACATTTATTCTGAAAACCTCACCTTTTAAATTGAAAAATATACTAATTTACCAAAGAGGTTATCTAAACTATTGAATTCTTCTGAGTTTATGTGATTGGACTGAATTAAGTACTACTTTTGAGATTAAAATAATAGTTTGAAAATAGTAACTATAGAAATAAATTCTATATTTATGTAAAATCTATGTTATATCAATAATATTTTCTCCATATTGGCTTTAAATTATGTTTTACTGGCTATATCTAAAGAAATGCATAATCTAAAAGATGTCAATAAATGAGTATGTGATCTTTCTCTCTGATTAAATTAAATGATTCTATGTGGCTTAAAAGTAAATATTTTAGAAAACTTCTTGCTGATCTACCCTCTCTAAAAGACTAAATGAAGATCCTCTAAACTTCAGTAAGAGAAAGAGAGATTTAGAGAAGAAAACAAGCTAGTTTGTGGGCGCTCTTAGAAGGTACTCCATGCCTTAATCCTACCTCCCTTCTACCAAGGGATGGCTTCAATAAGAAGGTAACCTACAGAAAGATAGGGAATCAAGAAAAGAGAATACTCATGCCTGCTTTTCATCTGAAAACTTGGGCCTTCTTTATGTATGCCCTTGGGACTTAAGTCAATCCCAAAGAAAAAGGAGAAGGAAAATTAGGAAATCCTGAGTTGTTTCAGTATGACTGAGAAAAACCCTGATGCAACTTAATATATTGAAATTTGACCAGATTGAGTTTTCTGCTACTAGAAGGAAAAGGGGCTTAAGGTAGTGCTAAGTTTGATTGTGGAAAAGTACATTTGTACTTTTTACACATCTGAATAAGCAGATTGAAAATATCATGTCTATTACACATATGAGCAGAGAAGCAAATACTAACAAGGAGCCTGAAGTAATAAGACCACCAATTCCAGAGTGATCAATGGAACCAGAACAAGGAGAAGAAATTTAGATAGGATCAAAAGAGAAACTAAGGACTTATACTAATTCGTGAGTTATCAGCACTTGGAAGTTCATACACACTTTTTATGGTTGTTTTCTACATTAACATAGGTTAATGGATAGGAAAAATTCATATTGTTCTTATTCAAAAGTGTGAGTTCAATAATTCTCAATATATTCCTTTGTTGTCCTCACAAATTATGGAATTAAATGTGACCCCCCTCCAGTCTTTCCCTACCTAGGTTGTTTAATATCAAGAACTATGAAATATGTGAGAACTTTACCTTATTTTGCAAGAGAAAAAGTTACCTTGACACGGTTTCATAGGTGCTGACAGAAGACATGAAACTCCTGGGTTAAACACAAAGGAACTTTTTTTTTAATTTTATTTTATTTTTATACAGCAGGTTCTTATTAGTTATCTATTTTATACATATTAGTGTATATATGTCAATACCAATCTCCCAATTCATCCCACCACCTCCACCACCCCCCTGCTTTCCCTTTTGGTGTCCATACATTTGTTCTCTACATCTGTGACTCTATTACTACCTTGCAAACCAGTTCATCTGTACCATTTTTCTAGATTCCAAATATATGATATTTGATATATGATATTTGTTTTTCTCTTTCTGACTTACTTCTCTCTATATGAAAGACTCTAGGTCCATCCACGTCTCTACAAATGACCCAAATTTGTTCCTTTTTATGGCTGAGTAATATTCCATTGTGTATATGTACCACATCTTCTTTATCCATTCTTCTTTCGATGGGCATTTAGGTTGCTTCCATGACCTGGCTATAGTAAATAGTGCTGCAGTGAACATTGGAGTGCATGTGTCTTTTTGAATTATGGTTTTCTCAGGGTATATATATGCCCAGTAGTGGGATTGCTGGTTAATATGGTAATTCTATTTTTAGTTTTTTTAAGGAACCTCCATACTGTTCTCCATAGTGATTGTATCAATTTACATTCCCACCAATAATGCAGAAGGGTTCCCTTTTCTCCACACGCACTCCAGCATTTATTGTGGCTAGATTTTTTTAAAGTTTTTTTTGATGTGGATCATTTAAAAAAATATCTTTAAAGGAGTATAATTGCTTTACAATGGTGTCAGTTTCTGCTTTATAACAAAGTGAATCAGCCTTACGTATACATATATCCATGTATCTCCTCCCTTTTGCATCTCTCTCAAACCCTCCCTATCCCTCCCTTCTAGGTGGTCACAAAGCACGGACGTGATCTCCCTGTCCTATGTGGCTGCTTCCCACTAGCTATCTATTTTACATTTGGTAGTATTTATAAGTCCATGCCACTCTCTCACTTCGTCCCAGCCTACCCTTCCCCCTCCGCATGTCCTCAAGTCCATTATCTACGTCTGCGTCTTTATTCTTGTCCTGCCCATAGGTTCTTCAGAACCTTTTTTTTTTTTTAGATTCTGTGTATATGTGTTAGCATATGGTATTTGTTTTTCTCTTTCTGACATATTTCACTCTGTATGACAGACTCAAGATCCATCCACCTCACTACAAATAACTCAATTGTGTTTCTATTTATGGCTGAGTAATATTCCATTGTATTTATGTGCCACATCTTCTTTATCCATTCATCTGTCAATGGACACTTTGGTTGCTTTCATGTCCTGGCTATTGTAAATAGCGCTGCAATGAACATTGTGGTACATGACTCTTTTTGAATTATGGTTTTCTCAGGGTATATGCCCAGTAGTGGGATTGCTGGGTCGTATGGTAGTTCTATTTTTAGTTTTTTAAGGAACCTCCATACTGTTCTCTATAGTGGCTGTGTCAATTTACATTACCACCAACAGTGCAAGAGGGTTCCCTTTTCTCCACACGCTCTCCAGCATTTATTGTTTGTAGATTTTCTGATGATGGCCATTCTGACCAGTGTGAGGTGATACCTCATTGCAGTTTAACACAAAGGAATTTATTACTCATAACAAAACAAGCAGCATGAGCCTCATGTTTATGTTGGTACAGCTTGCCATCCAAGTTCCACCGGGGTTCACATAGAGGGGCCCAGGTGGATGCTGCACATGCAGTGGGTTTTAATCAAACTGAGTAACCCTGACTTTAGGAAACACGATCTTTTATTATGGGGAGTAAGCAAACCTGTCTGACTTTTGCTTTCAAGGAAGACATTACCTGTATTATACTGGGCAGTAAATCAACTTGCTCTTTGCTCTGGAGAAAAACGTAATCTCTGTTTTGCGAGGTTGTTCTCTATGCAAGCATATAGTTGAAAACAAAAGGGCCATTATTAGTATATCTGCTCGCAAAATGTGCAGAAGTATGAGAGACCCATGGAAATTAACTCCTAACATGTAGACCATTCCTTACCATTTAAGGCCAAGATTCTAATGCCCATAGATGATAAAACTAGTTAAGACCCTTCTCAGAATGGTGTCTTAATGGAGTCTAATTCTATTTGGATGTCACAAGTAAGGCAAAAGTAGTTACTTGCAGCTGGAGATGGGGGGGCAGTTCTAGGTAGTGCTGTGAAATGAAGCTAAAGAGTTAGGCAAAAGCCAAGTAATCACTCTGAATTTTATCCTGAAAGCTATAAGGATCCATATATGGAATTTGATGTGCAGGAGGAAAAGGATTCGATAGAAACAAGTGGATTACAGGATTGCAGGTTGGGCATGATAAGGTTAGTATTTTAGAGAGGTCACTGGCAATTGTGTGGAGGACAAATTGAAGGCAAGAAAGAGGAGGTAAGCAAGACTGGAAACCTATGTTAATCAAGATGTGAGATGATGGCACTTGAACTAAGGTACTGGGAGTCAAGGTAGATAGAAGTGGGTGGATTTGAGAGTTTTGAGAAAAGAATAATGAACAAACTTGAGACCTTATTGAAAATGAGGCATGAGGGCAAAGGAAGAGTCAATGATGACGGCTGGGTTTCTTTTGTGAGTGCTATAGTGTATCTTCGTGGGTTTTTTTAGTTACCCAGCATTCATTGCCCCTTACTTTGGTAGTATCACTTTAATTTTATTTGAAAAAAATGACCTCTCTACACCATTGTGTGTAGACTTGGTAAGATTATCAATCAAGGAAGGTGCCCTGCCAACCCTAGATAAAGAGTAGTCTCATTACCAAATTTTGGCCAATTAGACTATCTATTCTGAAACTATAAAATTTGAATAAAGTGATGCATAAAAGGGGGAAAATATTTGGAGCTGATTCACTCCAGTGACAGCACCCTGAGGAAACTGTCAGGTAGTTGTTGCTATCTGGTCTCTGGAGCTACCCTAGTTTGTATGCTTTTCTGTCCTTCCTGTTGATTCTGTAGCTCCCAGATAGTCTTACATTTAGTTTTTACTTAAATTAGCCAGATGCATTTTCTGTTGAGTTGTAATAGTTCTTTATATATTCTAGATATTAAACCTTTACCAGATATATGATCTTCAAATATTTTCTCCCATTCTATAGATTGCTTTTTCACTCTCTTTATTGCTTTCCTCACCGCTTCTGTCTACTTGTAGTATCCATTATTGAAGGTGGTGCTTTGAAGTCATCAACTATTATTGTAGAATTGTTTATTTCTCCCTGAAATTCTGTGAGTGTTTGCTTCATACATTTGGGAACTATGTTGTTTGGTGTGTGTGTTTACAATTATAATATCTTCTTGATGAATTAACCCCTTTATATTATATAATGTCCTATTTTTTCTCTTGTAACAGTTTTTCTATTATAGTCTATTATGTCTTACACTAGTATAGCCACGCTGGCTCTCTTTTAGACACTATTTGAAGAATATCTTTTCCATCTTCTCATATTCAACATATTTGCACCTTTGGATCTAAAGGGAGTCTCTTGTAGACAGTGCATAGTTGAATCATGTTATTTTTTAAATCTATTCTTCCAATCGTTGCCTTTTGATTGAAGGTTTAATTAATTTGTATTTTATGTAATTACTGATAAGGAAGGACTTAACTTTTGTCACTTTACTATTTGTTTTCTGTATGTCATACCTTTTATGTCCCTCAATACCTCCATGACTGCCTTCTTTTGTGTTTAGTTGACTTTTTTGTAGTGCACCATTTTGATTACCTTCTCATTTCCTTTTGTGTATATTTTCAGATATTTTTGTTGTTATTACCATGAAGATTACATTTATCACCCTAAATTGATAACAATACAATATGAATTGATAACAACTTAAACTTTAATAGCATATAATAACTGCTCCTATACATCTCTGTCTCCCTTTATATTGTTGTCACAATTTTAAAATTACATCTTTATATATTATATTCCCAATAACATAGATTTGTGATTATTTTCTATGCATTTGCCTTTCAAATCCTGTAGAAAGTAAAAAATGGAGTTATAAACCAAAAATATAATAATACCAGCCTTTAGCTTTATCCATATAGTTACTTTTACCAGCAATTTCTTTATTCTTAGGAATAAATTTTATTTCTTCTTATTACTTTGAGCTACTGCCTAATGTCCTTTCTTTTCAACCTGAAGCATTTCAACCCTTTAGCATTTCTTATCGGGTAAGTGTAATCCTAACAATCTCCTTCAACTTTTGTTTTTCTATGTGTATCTCAATATCTCCCTCATACCTGAAGGACAGTTTTGCCTAAATAGAATTCTTGGTTGACAGTTTTGTTTTCTTTTAGTAGTCTAAATATGTTATCCCACTGCCTTCTGGCCTCCATGTTTTCTGATAAGAATCAGGTGTTTATCTTATTGAAGATTCCTTGTAGATGACAAGTTGCTTCTCTCTTGCTATTTTCAAGTTTCTCTATTTGTCTTTTGAAAAAGTTTGATTTTAATATGTCTCAATGTGGATCACATTGACTTTATCCTACTTGAAATTCATTGAGCTTATTAGATGGGCAGAGACATGTCTTTCATCAAATTTAGGAGGTTTTCAGCCATTATTTCATCAAATATTATTTTTTGTCTCTCTGTCTCTCTCTCCCCTCCTTTTGAGACTCCTATGATATGTTTTATGTCTTTTGGTCTGCTTGATGGTATGTATACCACAGGTCCCTTTTCATATTATTTTTTATGGTTCTCTGACTGGTTACCTTAATTATCCTATCTTTTAGTTCACTGATTCTGTATTATACCTGCTCAAATTTTCTGTAAAACCCTTTTAGTGACTTGTTTTTTCATTTTCGTTATGTACTCTTCAGCTGTAAAATCTGTTCTATTCCTTTTAAAATTTATGTCTCTATATTGATATTCTCATATTGTTCATACATCATTTCCCTGATTGATGTCTTTTAGTTCTTTATCCAGGATTTCCTTTAGTTCTTCTGGCATGTTTAAAAGAGTTGTTTTAAAATCTGGGTTTAGTAAGTTCGATGTCTGTTCTTGCTCAGGGATGGTTTCTGTCAATTTATTTTGTTTTATGAATGGTCCTTTTTTCTTGTTTCTTTGTATGTCTTGTGATTTTGCTTTTGTTGTTATTGAAAACTGGACATTTGAATGTTACAATGTGATAACTCTGGAAATGTGGTTATTGCTCTTCCCCAGGCTTTCCTGTTGTATTTTTTTAAAGCTGCAATAGTCTATCTACTGACTTTGTCTATTTTTCCATAGACTGTATTTCTTGTTATATGTGATCACTGACGTTTCTTTTTTCTTATCTTGTGTACACCTAATGTGAACATATTTCTGTAAATGCCAGCAGCTAAACAAACAAACAAAACAACAAAAATCCCACCTCTCCCTGTCTTTTCAGATTGGCTGTGTGCTGGATTCTTCCTTTAATACTTAGGCTGCACATAGCCTTTAAGCATTGAGCCTAGGGATCAGCCCAAGGTGAAAGTTTAAGGTCTTCTCAGGTCTTTTCTGAGCATCTTGCTCTGCGTACAGTGTGGCTTTCTAAATTCTTCCATATACACAGGTACTTTTGAATGCCCAAATTTCCCAAGGAAATTCTCCCCCAGCATTTTCTCTCAGGCCTCAGGATGTGTATGGCATACCACCCCAACATTAGCCTCTTGCCTCAGTCATCTGTGGGTTGTTCACCTGCCTTACCTTACAATGTTTTAAAATATTGCCCACCAGTTTTCTGGCCTGGGTGAATTCCAAGTTAAGCAAGACAGAGTTGAACACTTTGCATCAGTCACTAAGTTATACCCCAGATAAGTTAGAACAGACCTATATAATAATATACAAATTAAGAATGCTGTGATTCTTCTAGAACCAGGGACCAGGGCCCCACTCAGTGAATGCAGCTGCCATCTTCAAAACCATTGCCAAGCTGGAGAGGGATGGGGCAAGGGCAGTTAAAAACATGCGAAGTTTCCTACAATAATTTGTTGACTGAAATTCCCTTGGTTAGTGTAAACCTTTGACTCTTTTCCAGAGTTTTGACAAAGTTTGTTCTGACAGCTTTTACTTGTTTTTCAATGATTCTTTAAGGGGTGGGAATGGAACTGCCTGTTATGCCATTTTCCTAATGTCACCTAGAATCCACTTTTAAAGACAAGGGAATCCTGAGAAATTTATATGTTGTTTTCCCCTGTGAATCCTATGAAATGCATGATTTACTTTGTAATTTAATTCTGACTTGGCTAAGAAACTCAGATATATTTGTGGCTACCATTAGCAATTGTGCAAGAATTTATTTTTGGGAGAGACCTTCAAGATGGCAGAGGAGTAAGATGTGGAGATCACTTTCCTGCCCATAAATACATCAGAAGTACATCTACATGTGGAACAACTCCTACAGAACCTACTGAACACTGACAGAAGACCTCAGACTTCCCAAAAGGTAGGAAACTCCCCTCGTACCTGGGTAGGGCAAAAGAAAAATGAAAAAACAGAGACAAAAGAATAGGGACAGCACATGCACTTCTGAGAGGCAGCTGTGAAGGAGGAAAAGTTTCCACACACTAGGAAGCCCATTCACTGGCAGAGACAGGGTGGCAGGGGGGAAGGTTCAGAGCCACAGAGGAGAGCACAGCAACAGGGGTGCAGAGGGCAAAGCAGAGCGATTCCCACACAGAGGATTGCTGCAGACCAGCACTCACCAGCCTGAGACACTTATCTGCTCACCCGCTCTGGCAGATGGGGGCTGGGAGCTGAGGCTCAGGCTTCGGAGGTCAGATCCCAGGGAGAGGACTGAAGTTCACTGTGTGAACACAGCCTGAAGGGGGCTAGTGTGCCACAGCTAGCCAGGAGGGAGTCCATGAAAAAGATTGGAACTGCCTAAGAGGCAAGAGACCATTGTTTTGGGGTGCACGAGGAGAGGGGATTCAGAGCACTGCCTAAATGAGATCCAGAGGTGGGCGCAAGCCGCGGCTATCAGCGCAGACACCAGAGACAGGTATGAAATGATCAGGCTGCTGCTGCAGCCACCAAGAAGCCTGTGTGCAAGCACAGGGCACTATCCACACCTCCCCTCCCAGGAGCTTGTGCATCCCGCCACTGCCAGGGTCCCATGACCCAGGGACAACTTCCCTGGGAGAACAAATGGCATGTCTCAGGCTGTTTCAATGTCATGCCAGCCTCTGCTGCCACAGGCTTACCCCGCATTGCGTAACCCTCCCTCCCCTTGGGCTGAGTGAGCCAGAGCCCCTAGTCAGCTGCTACTTTAACCCTGTCCTATCTGAGTGGGGAAAAAATGCCCTCAGGTGGCCTACACGCAGACGCAGGACCAAATCCAAAGCTGAACTCCAGGCACTATGCGAACAAATAATAGAAAGGGAAATTTCTCCCAGTAGCCCCAGGAGCAGCAGACTAAATCTCCACAATCAACGTGATGTACCCTGCATCTCTGGAATACCTGAATAGACAGCGAATAACCCCAAAATTGAGATGGTGGACTTTGGGACCAACTGTAGACTTGGGGTTTCCTTTATGCATCTAATATCTTTCTGGTTTTATGTTTGTTGTAGCTTAGTATTTACAGTTTATTATCATTGGTAGATTTGTTTACTGATTTGGTTCTCTTCTTTTTCATATATATATATATATATATATATATTCCTTTTTCTGAGTGTGTATGTGTAAGCTTCTGTATGTGATTTTGTCTGTATAGCTTTGTTTTACCATTTGTCCTAGGGTTCTGTCTGTCCTTTTTTTTTTTCTGTATACTTTTTAGAGCTTGTTATCATTTGTGGATTGATTTTTTGATTTGGTTGCTCTCTTCTTTCTTTCTTTCTTTTTTATTTTCTTAACTACTTTTAATTTATTTTTATTTTACTTTTTATTTTAATAATGTTATTTTGTTTCTTCCTTCCTTTTGTTTTTGTTTGTTTGTTTCATTTTTTCTTTCTTTCTTCCTTTTTTTCTCTTTTCTTCTGAGCCGTGTGGCTGACAGGGTATTGGTGCTCCGCCAGGGTGTCAGACCTGGGCCTCTGAGGTGGGAGAGGCGAGTTCAGGAAATGTCCACCAGAGACCAGAGACAGGCTCCATGTAATATCAAATGGTGAAAGCTCTGCCAGAGTTCTCCATCTCAACACTAAGACCCAGATCCACTCAATGATCAGCAAGCTGCAGTGCTAGACACCCTATGACAAACAAGTACAAAACAGGAACACAAACCCAACCATTAACAGAGAGGCTGCCTAAAATCATAATAAGGTAACAGAAACCCGAAAACAACCACTGGACATGGTCCTGCCGACCAGAAAGACAAGATCCGGCTTCATCCACCAGAACACCAGCACCAGCCTCCTCCACCAGGAAGCCTACACAACCCACTAAACCAACCTTACCCACTGGGGTCAGACACCAAAAACAATGGGAAATATGAACCTGCAAACTGTGAAAAGGAGACACCAAACACAGTAAGATAAACAAAATGAGAGAACAGAGAAACACACAGCAGATGAAGGAGCAATGTAAAAACCCACCAGACCAAACAAATGAAGAGGAAATAGAAGTCTACCTGAAAAAAAATTCACAGTAATGATAGTAAAGATGATCCAAAATCTTGGAAATTGAATGGAGAAAATACAAGAAACGTTTAACAAAGAACTAGAAGAACTAAAGAGCAAACAAAAAATAATGAACAACAAAATAAATGAAATTAAAAATTCTCTAGAAGGAATCAATAGCAGAATAACTGAGGCAGAAGAATGGATAAGTGACCTGGAAGATAAAATAGTGGAAATAACTACCACAGAGCACAATACAGAAAAAAGAATGACAAGAATTGAACACAGTCTCAGAGACCACTGAGACAACATTAGAGGCACCAACATTCGATTTATAGGGGTCTCAGAAGAAGAAGAGAAAAAGAAATGGACTGAGAAAATATTTGCAAAGATTAGAGTTGAAAACTTCCCTAACATGGGAAAGGAAATAGTCAATCAAGTCAGGAAGCACAGAGAGTCCTATACTGGATAAATCCAAGGAGAAACACGCCAAGACGCATATTAATCAAACTGTCAAAAATTAAATACAGAGAAACCATATTAAAACCAGCAAGGGAAAAACAACAAATAACACACAAGGAAATCCCCATAAGGTTAACAGCTGATCTTTCAGAAGAAACTCTGCAAGCCAGAAGTGACTAGCAGGACATATTTAAAGTGATGAAGGACAAAAACCTACAACCAAAATTACTCTACCCAGCAAGGATCCCATTCAGATTTGATGGAGAAATTAAAAACTTTACAGACAAGTGTTAATTTCATAGAAAACTACAGGCCAATATCACTGATGAACATAGATGCAAAAATCCTCAACAAAATACTAGCAAACAGAATCCAACAGCACAGTAAAAGGGTCATACACCATGATCAAGTGGGGTTTATCCCAGGAATGTAAGGATTCTTCAATATATGCAAATCAATCAATGAGATACACCATATTAACAAACTGAAGGAGAAAAACCATATGATCATCTCAATAGATGCAGAAGAAGCTTTTGACAAAATTCAGCACCAATTTATGATAAAAACCCTGCAGAAAGTAGGCACAGAGGGAACTTTCCTCAACATAATAAAGGCCATATATGAAAAACCCACAGCCAACATCATCCTCAATGGTGAAAAACTGAAAGCATTACATTTAAGATCAGGAATAAGAAAAAGATGTCCACTCTCACCACTATTATTCAACATAGTTTTGGATAGCCATGGCAATCAGAGAAGAAAAAGAAATAAAAGGAATACAAATTGGAAAAGAAGATGTAAAACCATCACTGTTTGCAGATGACATGATACAATACATAGAGAATCCTGAAAATGCCACCAGCAAACGACTAGAGCTAATCAATGAATTTGGTAAAGTTGCAGGATACAAAGTAAATGGACAGAAATCTCTTGCATTCCTATACACTAATGATGAAAAATCTGAAAGATAAATTATGGAAACACTCCCATTTACCATTGCAAGAAAAGAATAAAATACCTAGGAATAAACCTACCTAGGGAGACAAAATACATGTATGCAGGAAACTATAAGACACTGATGAAAGAAATTAAATATGATACCAAAAGATGGAGAGATATAACATGTTCTTGGATTGGAACAATCAACATTGTGAAAATGACTATACTACCCAAAGCAAACTACAGATTCAATGCAATCCCTATCAAATTACCAGTCACATTTTTTACGGAACTAGAACAAATCATCTTAAAATTTGTATGGAGAGGGGGGAAGATGGCGGAAGAGTAAGACATGGAGATCACCTTGCTCCCCACAGATACATCAGAAATACATCTACACGTGGAACAACTCCTACAGAACGCCTACTGAACGCTGGCAGAAGACCTCAGACCTCTCAAAAGGCAAGAAACTCCCCACGTACCTGGGGAGGGCAAAAGAGAAAAGAATAAACAGAGACAAAAGAATAGGGACGGGACCTACAACAGTGGGAGGGAGCCATGAAGGAGGAAAGGTTTCCACACACTAGAAGCCCCTTCGTGGGCGGAGACTGTGGGTGGTAGAGTGGGGGTGCTTCAGAGCCGCGGAGGAGAGCACAGCAACAGTGGTGCAGAGGGCAAAGTGGAGAGATTTCCACACAGAGAATCGGTGCCGACCAGCACTCAGCAGCCCGAGAGGCTTGTCTGCTCACCCGCCGGGGCAGGTGGGGCTGGGAGCTGAGGCACGGGCTTCGGAGAGGACTGGAGGCGTGAACACAGCCTGAAGGAGTTGGGCACCACGGCTAGCCGGAAGGGAGTCCAGGAAAATGTCTGGACCTGCCGAAGATGCAAGAAACTTTTTCTTCCCTCTTTGTTTCGTGATTCACGAGGAAAGGGGATTAAGAGTGCTGCTTAAAGGAGTTCCAGAGACGGGCGCGAGCCGTGGCTAACAGCACGGACCCCAGGGACGGGCATGAGACGTTAATGCTGCTGCTGCGGCCATCAAGAAGCCTGTGTGTGAGCACAGGTCACTCTCCACACCACCCTTCCGGGGAGCCTGTGCATCCTGCCGCTGCCAGGGTCCCTGGATCCAGGGACAACTTCACCAGAACACACTGCGCCCATCAGGCTGGTGTAAGGTCATGCCAGCCTCTGCCGCCGCAGGCTCACCCCACACTCTGTACCACTCCCGCCCCCCGGCCTGAGTGAGCCAGAGCCCCTGAATCAGTGGCTCCTTTAACCCCGTCCTGGCTGAGCAAAGAACAGAGGCCCTCCGGCAACTTACATGCAGAGGCGGTGCCAAATGCAAAGCTGAACCCCGGGAGCTGTGCGAACAAAGAAGGGAAAGGGAAATCCCTCCCAGCAGCCTCAGGAGCAGTGGATTAAATATCCACAATCAACTTGATGTACCCTTCATCTGTGGAATACCTGAATAGACAATGAATCATCCCAAATTGAGGAGGTGGACTTTGAGACCAAGATTTATTATTTTTCCCCTTTTCCTCTTTTTGTAAGTGTGTATGTGTATGCTTCTGTGTGAGATTTTATCTGTATAGCTTTACTTTCACCCTTTGTCCTAGGGTTCTCTCTGTCTTTTATTTTTTTAACTTTAAATTTTTTTAATAATTATTTTTTTATTTTAATAACTATTTTATTTTAATTTACGTTAACTTATTTTCTTTTATCCTCTTCCTTCCTTCTTTCTTCCTTTCTTTCTTTCTTTTTTTCTTTCTTTCTTTCTTCCTTCCTTTCTTTCTTTCTTTCTTTCTTTCTTTCTTTCTTTCTTTCTTTCTTTCTTTCTTTCTTTCTTCTTTCTACTTTTTCTCCCTTTTATTCTGAGCTGTGTGGATGAAAGGCTCTTGGTGCTGCAGCCACGAGTCAGTGCTGTGTCTCTGAGGTGGGAGAGCCAATTTCAGTACACTGGGCCACAAGAGACCTCCCAGCTCCATGTAATATCAAATGGCAAAAATATCCCAGACATCTCCATCTCAACACCAACACCCAGCTTCACTCACTAAGCAGAAGCCTCAGGGCTGGACACCCTATGCCAAACAACTAGGAAAACAGGAACACAACCCCACCCATTAGCAGAAAGGCTGCCTAAAATCATAATAAGTCCACAGACACCACAAAACACACCACCAGACATGGACCTGCCCATCAGAAAGTCAGGATCCAACCTCATCCACCAGAACACAGGCACTAGTCCCCTCCACCAGGAAGCCTACACAACCCAATGAACCAACCTTAGCCACTGGGGACAGATACCAAAAACAAAGGGAACTATGAGCCTGCAGCCAGCAAAAAGGAGACACCAAACACAGTAAGATAAGCAAAATGAGAAGACAGAAAAACACACAGCAGAGGAAGGAGCAAGATAAAAACCCACCAACCAAACAAATGAAGAGGAAATAGGCAGTCTACTTGAAAAAGAATTCAGAGTTATGATAGTAAAGATGATCCAAAGTCTTGCAAAAGAATACAGAAAATGCAAGAAACATTTAACAAGGACCTAGAAGAACTAAAGATGAAACAACCAACGATGAACAACACAATAAATGAAATGAAAAATACTCTAGAAGGGACCAATAGCAGAATAACTGAGTCAGAAGAACGGATAAGTGACCTGGAAGATAAAATAGTGGAAATAACTACTGCAGAGCAGAATAAAGAAAAAAGAATGAAAAGAACTGAGGACAGTCACAGAGACCTCTGGGACAACACTAAACACACCAACATTTGAATTATATGGGTTCCAGAAGAAGAAGAGGAAAAGAAAGGGAATGAGAAAATATTTGAATTGATTAGAGTTGAAAAGTTCCCTAATATGGGAAAGGAAATAGTTAATCAAGTCCAGGAAGCACAGAGAGTCCCATACAGGATAAATCCAAGGAGAAACACGCTAAGACACATATTACTCAAACTGTCAAAAATTAAATACAGAGAAAAAATATTAAAAGCAGCAAGGGAAAAACAACAAATAACACACAACGGAATCCCCATAAGGTTAAGAGCTGACTTTTCAACAGAAACTCTGCAAACCAGAAGGGAGTGGCAGGACATATTTAAAGTGATGACGGAGAAAAACCTGGAACGAAGATTACTCTACCCAGCAAGGATCTCATTCAGGTTTGATGGAGAAATTAAAACCTTTACAGAAAAGCAAATCCTGAGAGAGTTCAGCACCATGAAACTAGCTTTACAAGAAATGCTAAAGGATCTTCTCTAGGCAAGAAACACAAGAGAAGGAAAAGACCTATAATGACAAACCCAAAACAATTAAGAATATGGGAGTAGGAATATATATATCGATGATTAGCTTAAATGTAAATGGATTAACTGCTCCTGCCAAAAGACACAGACTGGCTGAATGGATACAAAAACAAGACCCATATATATGCTGTCTACAAGAGACCCACTTCAAACCTAGAGACACATAAACACTGAAAGTGAGGGGATGGAAAATGATATTCCATGCAAATGGAAACCAAAAGAAAGCTGGAGAAGCAATTCTCATATCAGACAAAATAGACTTTAAAATAAAGACTATTTGAAGTGACAAATAAGGACACTACATAATAACCAAAGGATCGATCCAAGAAGAAGATATAAAAATTGTAAATATTTATGTACCCAATATAGGAGCACCTCAATACATAAGGCAAATACTAACAGCCATAAAAGGGGAAATGGACAGTAACGCATTCATTTTAGGGGACTTTAACACCCCACTTTCACCAATGGACAGATCATCCAAAATGACAATAAGTAAGGAAACACAAGCTTTAAATGATACGTTAAACAGGATGGACTTAATTGATATTTATAGGACATTCCATCCAAAAACAACAGAACACACATTTTTCTCAAGTGCTCATGGAACATTCCCCAGGATAGATCATATCTTGGGTCACAAATCAAGCCTTGGTAAATTTAAGAAAATTGAACTTGTATCAAGTGTCTTTTCCGACCACAACAGTATTTGACTAGATATCAATCACAGGAAAAGATCTGTAAAAAAATATCAACACATGGAGGCTAAACAATACACTACTTAATATCGAAGTGATCAGTGAAGAAATCAAAGAAGAAATCAAAAAATATCTAGAAACAGTTGACAATGGAGACACGACGATCCTAAACCTTTGGGATGCAGCAAAAGCAGTTCTAAGACGGAAGTTTATAGCTATACAATGCTACCTTAAGAAACAGGAACCATCTCGAATAAAAAACCTAACCTTGCACCTAAAGAAATTAGACAAAGAAGAACAAAAGAAACCCCAAAGTTAGCAGAAGAAAAAAAATCATAAAGATCAGATAAGAAATAGATGAAGGAAATGATAGCAAGGATCAGTAAAACTAAAAGCTGGTTCTTTGAGAAGATAAACAAAATTGATAAACCATTAGCCAGACTCATCAAGAGAAAAAGGGAGAAGACTCAAATCAATAGATTTAGAAATGAAGAAGGAGAAGTAACAACTGACACTGCAGAAATACAAAAGATCATGGGAGATTACTACAAGCAATGCTATGCCAATAAAATGGACAACCTGGAACAACTGGACAAATTCTTAGAAATGCACAACCTGCCAAGACTGAATCAGGAAGAAATAGAAAATATGTACAGATCAATCACAAGCACTGAAATTGAAACTGTGATTAAAAATCTTCCAACAAACAAAAGCCCAGGACCAGATGGCTTCACAGGCGAATTCTATCAAACATTTGGAGAAGAGCTAACACCTATCCTTCTCAAACTCATCCAAAATGTACCAGAGGGAGGAACTCTGGAGAAAGGAAATCCTCTTCAACAAGTGGTACTTTGAAAACTGGACAGGTACATGTAAAAATATGAGATTATTTCACCCCCTAACACCATACACAAAAATAAGCTCAAAATGGATTAAAGTGCTAAATGTAAGGCCAGAAACATTCAAACTCTTAGAGGAAATCATAGGCAGAACACTCTATGACATAAGTCACAGCAAGATCCTTTCGACCCACCTCCTAGAGATATGGAAATTAAAACAAAAATAAAAAAATGGGACCTAATGAAACTTAAAAGCTTTTGTACAGCAGAAGAAACCATAAACAAGACCAAAAGACAACCCTCAGAGTGGGAGAAAATATTTCCAAATGAAGCAACTGACAAAGGATTAATCTCCAAAATTTACAAGCAGCTCATGCAGCTCAATAAGAAAAAAGCAAACAACCCAATCCAAAAATGGGCATAAGACCTAAATAGACATTTCTCCAAAGAAGTTATATAGACTGCCAACAAACACATGAAATAATGCTCAACATCATTAATCATTTGAGAAATGCAAATCAAAACTACAATGAGATACCATCTTGCACCAGTCTGAATGGCCATCATTAAAAGTCTAGAAACAATAAATGCTGGAGAGGGTGTGGAGAAAAGGGAATTCTCTTGAACTGCTGGAGGGAATGTGAATTATTACAGCCACTACGGAAAACAGTATGGAGGTTCCTTAAGAAACTACAAATAGAACTACCATATGACCCAGCAATCTCACTACTGGGCATATACCCTGAGAAAACCATAATTCAAAAAGAGTCATGTTCCAAAATGTTCATTGCAGCTCTATTTACAATAGCCAGGAGATGGAAACAACCTAAGTGTCCATAATTGGATGAATGGATAACAAAGATGTGGCACATATATACAATGGAACATTACTCAGACATAAAAAGAAACGAAATTGAGGTATTTGTCATGAGGTGGATGGACCTAGAGTGTGTCATACAGAGTGAAGTAAGTCAGCAAGAGAAAGACAAATACTGTATGCCAACACATATATATGGAATCTAAGAAAAAAAACTGTCATGAAGAACCTAAGGGTAAGACAGCAATAAAGACACAGACCTACTAGAGAATGGACTTGAGGATATGGAGGGGGGAAGGGTAAGCTTTGACAAAGTGAGAGAGTGGCATGGAGATATATACACTACCAAATATAAAGTGGATAGCTAGTGCGAAGCAGCCGCAAAGCACAGAGAGATCAGCTGGGAGCTTTGTGACCACCTAGATGGGTGGGATAGGGAGTGTGGAAGGCAGGGATACACAAGAGGGAAGAGATGTGGGAACAAATGTATATGTATAACTGTTTCACTTTGTTATAAAGCAGAAACTAACACACAATTGTAAAGCAATTATACTCCAATAAATATGTATAAAAATAGATGAACAAAATAAACATACTTGTTAAAAGCCAAAAAAAAAAAAAATTTATATGGAGACACAAAAGCCCCGAATAGCCAAAGCAGTCTTGAGGGAAAAAATCAGAGCTGGAGGAATCAGACTCCCTGACTTCAGACTATACTACAAAGCTACAATAATCCAGACAATATGGTACTGGCACAAAAACAGAAACATAGATCAATGGAACAAGATAGAAAGCCCAGAGATAAACCCACACACCTATGGTCAATTAATCTATGACAAAGTAGGTAAAGATATACAATGGAGAAAAGACAGTCTCTTCAATAAGTGGTTCCGGGAAAACTGGACAGGTACATATAAAGAATGAAATTAGAACACTCCTTAACACCATACACAAAAATAATCTCAAAATGGATTTGAGGCCTAAATGTAAGACCAGACACAATAAAACTCTTAGCGGAAAACATAAGAAGAACACTCTTTGACATATATCACAGCAAGATCTTTTTTGATCCACCTCCTAGAGTAATGGAAATAAAAACAAAAATAAACAAATGGGACCTAATGAAACTTAAAAGCTTTTGCACAGGAAAGGAAACCATAAACAAGATTAAAAGACAACCCTCAGAATGGGAGAAAATATTTGCAAATGAATCAATGGACAAAGGATTAATCTCCAAGATTTACAAGCAGCTCAATATTAAAGAAACAAACAACCCAATTTGAAACTGGGCAGAAGACCTAAATAAGCATTTCTTCAAAGCAGAGATGCAGATGGCCAAGAAGCACATGAAAAGCTGCTCAACATCACTAATTATTGGAGAAATGCAAATCAAAGCTACAATGAGGTATCACCTCACACCAGTTAGAATGGGCATCATCAGAAAATCTACAAACAACAAATGCTGGAGAGGGTGTGGAGAAAAGGGAACCCTCTTGCACTGCTGGTGGGAATATAAATTGATACAGCAACTATGGGGAACAGTATGGAGGTTCCTTAAAATCTAAGAATAGAATTACCATATGATCCAGCAATCCCACTACTGGGCATATACCCAGAGAACACCATAATTCAAAAAGATACATGCACCCCTCTGTTCATTGCAGCACTGTTTACAATAGCCAGGTCATGGAAGCAACATAAATGCCCATCGACAGATGAATGCATAAAGAAGTTGTGGTACATATATGCAATGGAATATTATTCAGTCATAAAAGGAAAGAAATTGAGTCATTTGTTGAGACGTGGATGGATCTAGAGACTTTCATACAGAGTGAAGTAAGTCAGAAAGAGAAAAACAAATATCGTATATTAATACATGTATGTGGAATCTAGAAAAATGGTACAGATGAACCGGTTTTCAGGGCAGAAGTTGAGACACAGATGTAGAGAACAAACGTATGGACACCAAGTCAGGGAAACCACGGTGGGTCGGGGATGGTGGTGTGCTGAATTGGGTGACTGAGATTGACATGTATACACTGATGTGTATAAAATTGATGACTAATAAGAACCTTCAGTATAAAAAAACAAACGAAAAAATACAACTAATACTAAACTTTCTTTGGGTTATTTTTATGGAAATATGTTAATATAAATGTTTCAGACATTACATGAAATTTCTAAAAATCTTATATGTTCTGGTATAATGTTATAAGTCATAATTCTAGTTATTACTTTAAAATGTATATCTCAGAAATAACTAAATTTCCTTGTCAATTGCATTATTATTAAACTTTCCTCAAATCTTTAACCATGGTCATTTTTAAGTCTTTTGTCATTTACAGACAGTTCTGGGTGTACTCTGATGCTTTTGCAAAAATGTTCCTATAAAAGGTTTTCATCTTCAAGGAATTTATGGAAAAGACTCTGACAAGTACAGGTTTCTGGTAACTGACTATACTGCTGAACTGAGTGAATAAGCATTTTCAGAACTCTAATTGAAAACTGATGAATTCATAAAAGTGCTAACAAAAGATCAAGATAAAAAAATTAATTACATGGGACTGAGTGAACTGATGAGGATGATTATAATTTTTGTGACTTTCTGTTTGAATAAAAAATAAACCCACAGGGACTCAGAGACAAAAAATATACAAATCAGTTTTCACTGCAAAGTAAAGGAGCTGTTACAATGGAGGATTACTGGACTGAATGTCAATATTATGACAGAGTATGAGTGTGTCTTGTGTTTGGTAATTGCAATCATTGTTGCTTTTGTTGTGGTCATCCATTTACAATGCTTATTTATCTCTTATAAAAATAAAATACAGTGTGTGTGTGTGTGTGTGTGTGTGAAAAAAATAAAAAAATAAAATAAAATATATTTTAAAAAAAGAGAAGAAAAATGCTCAGGGATGACTAAGGTTGCCTATATTTACCTGGAGAAAAACATATATGGTTGCCCATGAATGTCTGATGAGTACTTAAGAAATATGATCTGAGTTCACTTTTGCAATAGATGCTCAACAAATTGGTTTGGGGTCAGATGAGTGTTTACCAAACAGTAAGAAAAATAAAAAGGATTGGCTGCTCAAAAAAAAAAAAAAAGTTCCTGAGAAACGTAGGCATCAAGTCATGAAAAGAGTGTATCAGGGCTTCCCTGGTGGTGCAGTGGTTGGGAGTCCGCCTGCCGATGCGGGGAGCGCGAGTTCGTGCCCTGGTCCGGGAGGATCCCGCGTGCCACGGAGCGGCTGGGCCCGTGGGCCATGGCCATTGGGCCTGCGCGTCCGGAGCCTGTGCTCTGTGGTAGGAGAGGCCACAACAGTGAGAGGCCCACATACCGCAAAACAAAACAAAAACAAAGAAACAAAAAAAGAGTGTATCAGCTTAAAAGTTAGACTCCAGTTCAAAACATGACTCTACCATTTACTTATGGTGTGACCTTGAATAGTTAATGAATCTCAGTGTCTTATCTGTAACATTGGGGTAATTCTTACTTCATAAAGCTACTGTAAAAATTCAAGGCATTTGTAAAGCATTCTGTACATCATCTATGCTCCATGAATGGTAATTTCTTTAGGTGACTCTGTTAAGTCACACAGCTGGTTGATAGTAAACAAGGAAATTGGGCCTCCTCATGTCCAGTTTTCTAGTTGTTTCCTTTTATTTAGACATCTAATGTGTTTAATTCCCACGAGCATTTAAGAAAACTTTTACATCATAAACTTATTATTCCTTTTTATATGTCTTTCAAAATAAAAATAATTGATTACAGGAAAAATCATACTACTATACTTGGTTCTAACAGTTGTTATTTGATCTATACACACTTAAATATGCAGTGATATTATAACTAAAATCTGTGTTTCATTAGACATTGTGTGTTTTATGCCATAAATGTCTTATCATTGTATATCCCTCACAAATACTTGCCTACTGTGTAATCTTATCCTTTTGCCTTCAATATGCAGTAGGACCAAGTTTTATGATTATATAATTTTTAATCCAGATGTTAAATGTTCATGTACATGTTCTTTTCAAAGATTTTTGAAAACTATAATAAACAAACAAACAAAAAAATAAAAGAACAGATATGTGTACCCAGTTGTGTCATATTTTGGCACAGATTAGTTTCCCTCAAGAAGAGGACGTCTGTAATAAGGCTGCTGGATGTGCCAAGATTATTTTCTCAGGCTCGACAATGCTGACAATATTTATTTCCAGTTGAAGGTGGTTCTGCTGGGAATATGTTTCTGGTGGAGCAAGCCTGTTGTCAACACTCACTCCCAGTTTTATGCAGTAGGAACTAGAAGAAACTACACTGTTCTTATTTGTGGAAAGAACATATGCTTTGGAATCAGTCAGGGTTTTAAACCCTGGCTTAGCCGTTTCCTAGATGTGTGACCTTGGATGTAACCTACCCTCTGTGAGTCTGTTTCCTCAACTGTAACATTTGAATAAAAAGAGTGCATATGTAAAAATAAATAATAATAATAAATAAACATATGTCGAAGTGAAATATTGGATCAAGAAGAAATCATTTCTTGAATTCCTTTGTTCCTTGAATTCCTTTTCCCCGCAAGAAAGCCAAATCATGCAAATCATTCCCCAATTGAGATATCTAAATTTTAAGAAAGCAAAATTATTTTAATTAAATGTTTAAATAGTGTTCAACAGAGCTAATATATTAATTTGTATCTGATTTATGATATAGTTGAGATATATTTTTATGTGCAAATGTGCTATATTTAGGATTTATATGAAATTAATTAATATGAATAGTAGATCAAGTAATCAATGTGTATAGTAAAATTATGACAATTTTATAAGAATGGGAATATTATTTTCCCATATCTAAATAATACCAAGGTTTAAATTTTTTGTATCCTGAATTTTATGACAGATTGGTGACCATATCAACAGCACACTTAATTGGTATTTCCATTCCTAAGCAGATAAGCACAATTTTTTCTTTTAATTCTTAAGTTTTAGAAGATACTGGAATCTGCCTGGTGGGGAGCGCTAGGCTGCTAATAGTGGAAAACAAGGAGGTGACAAGAAATTTTATTGAAGAATATCCATCTTAATAATAATAGCAAGTATTTCTATAGTGCTTATTATGCCAGGAACTGGATCTAATTTTAAGCTAGCTCCAAATATTAACTCAATCTAATTCTCATTGCAACCCTAAGAGGTAATTATAATTATCATCATCTCCATTTTCCAGATGAGAAGACTAAAACTCAGAGAAAGGACATGATTTGTCCATCTGTCAAACCGCTAAAAATATCAGATCCCAGACATGAACCCAGGCAGCTTGACTGCGGAGTCTGGGTGCCTCGCTATTCTGCATACTTCCACCAGTTGTAAGAAACGAAGGAATATCTGGGGCAGCCAAGCTAGGCAATTATATGGAGTCTATGCAAGGGGATTTTGAAGGCTCAGGGAATGGACATTTGCCTTCCCACTCACCTCTCTAACTATTTACTTGCTGATTCCTGATGTTTCATTTATTGTGATTCATTTATTTGACTTAAGATTTGGCCCACTGTTTATAATGCAACCAACCCCTAGGTGAGGTAACACCAAGAACTAGGAGTTATTTTTATTTTCCCAGTCTGTTTTCATTTTTATTTTATGAATGTCACTTTTCATTGTACAGGTTTGATCTTTATATGGTTGAATCTCTCCATATTTTCCATACGTCACTGTGGCTTTACAACTTATCATCCCTCTAAACCTTTTCTATAATTAAAGCTGTTTTTGCCCTGGACTGAGGGGAGACAAACTCCAACCTTCACATCATAAGTTGCAATGTCCACTCTGAGATATCTAAATAAAATCTCTATCATTGTCTTCTTGAGCATAAATCAAAACAACTTATAATTTTTCATGCTCTGATGCTGTTTCTGTTCATTGAATTCTTTCCAAATTTGGGGGCACAAAATGACTGAGAATTAGGGGGAGTGGAGAGTAAGGTGAAAGGTATTAACATGAATTCCTACTATATTTCAGCCATTGTGCTAAGTGCTTTTTCACGCGTTATCTCTTTTCATCTAATACTTAAACATCTCTATGAGGGGGAGTAGGGACCTATAGGTGGTTTCAGGGTGTTCCAGACTGGGAAAGGTATGAGGGGACCCTGGCAAGATTTAGCCCTCCTGGAAGCCCAGATGCATACCCAGTCCTGGCAATATAAAGAAAGCAGTTAAAATGAGGTTCTGAAGGTTATTGGAAGCAAGACATACAGTTTGGTCATCCTCAAAGAGGTAAGAGTTGAAGGATGATGGAAGGGGTACTGTCAGTTCCCTGAGGGAGAAAGCAGAAGGAAAAAAGATTTGATGTCAGTATCTTGGTGATTACTTCTATTTTGAAGTCAGGAGAAAGAAAAGGAACTGAAGAAGGAAAAGCGCACTCAGAGAAGAAGGCGATAAGGGCAGTGCTGTGGCTAGATAGTCAAGGGAAGAAACCCCATTTCAGCATGACATCACTCTGGGAACATGGCTGTGACCATCTCCTCTGGCAACAATACAGACAGAGCCCAGAAGCTAGCCTGCTGCTCTGCTACCATAGATGCCAATGAGAACTAGGACAGATTGCAACAAAAATGAAACACAGATGAAAGCATTTGGTGAACAGTAAACATACTCACACACAGGTGAACACATGTCTTGGCAAATCCTTCTGACCATTACCAGCTTATTTTTTGGTGGAAGGGAATTATCCAAGGAGTCAGAAAAATTACAAAGATAATTAACCAGCTCCTTTTGCTGCCCAGCAGTCCTAAAGGATACTATTTACAGCATCATAGAATCCCAAAATGACTGAGCTAGAGTACCAGACCACCTAGTCCAATCTCTTTGTGTTAGAAATGTGGGAACAAAAGCCCAGAGAAAGGAACAGACCTGCACAAGGCCACACAGGGAGTTAATGGCAAAGCTGGACAGAGAATCCAGGTCTCCTGCCTCCTCTTCCTCCCATTTGAGTGATTCTGAGTAAATGAGAAATGAATGAGGAAAGGATTGATGACAAATGTTTCCAGTAAGTTGATGAATTTTTAAAAGCATATCTGGTAAAAAATAGAATCTCAAGAATGTCAGCATTACAGAAGTCCCTAGAGTTCATCATCTAGTATTATGTTATTTTATAAATGAGGAAACAGAGAAGGCTTAGCTGTTTAGTGGTGCAGCCAGTCCCTCAACATAACTCTCCTGCTTTCTTAGTCTACCTCTTCATGGAAGCTGATCAGCATAGATTTAGAAAACCTGCATAAATTTATTTAATAAAAAAATACAGCAAAAGTAATTGTTCACATGATTTCTCACCTCTCCTGATCAGAATGCAAGTGCTATGGGGACAAAAATTTCAAGGAAATGAGAGAATGACTACATCATTTAGAAGAGGATAAATAAGAAAGGACAAGGGTAGATGGGCTAAATGACTCACATCTACTGGGGGTTGGGAGGTTGGATGACACAGTGAAATAAACCAGAGAGGGCCTTAGGCTTACATCTTGCTGGGCTTAGAAAATGAGGCTTTAAGCATGTATCCTCTGTTAGGTATTTTATTTTAAGTTCCAGGGGACATTAGAGAGTTCTATCCTATTGTAAAGATGGTAAGACTAAGGCAGTGTCAGAGCTGGGATGTGAATCCAAGGTCCTGGACTTTGTAGCCAGTGTTTCTTCTCCTCCCTTGCATTCTGGATGAAGCTGGTAATGTTTATTAAGAAAATTCAGTAGAGGTATACTAGGCTACTTTTCTAATAGGGTTTTTCACAATAAGGTTTACAGACTTGGAGTGGGGCTCCCCTACTCTACCAGCTCTTCTTTATACCTTGCACTTTACAAGTGGAGGATCTAGGTCAGTGACTTTGGGTAGTTGAGAAAGGATAGAGAAGTGAGAAAGTTCAGTGACACAAAGCCATCAAAAATAGCAAAAATCTCAGCTGAAACATTGCCTGAAAATACCTAGCACAATCCATGTAGGCAGATGCAAATTATATGCTAATTATCCACAATTCCCATTTACTAGGGGAATCTTGGTTAAGGCTTCAATCACTCCCCCACCCCATTATATGAATTAATAGGCCAGAGTAATTGAAGGAATGAAGGACGTGCAAGTTTCGGGAAGAGTGAAAATGGGATTACCCATCTCTGCCCCTAACTCACTGGTTGGACCAAGGCAGGTCAATTAAAATTTCTGCTCTTCGGTTTTTCCATGTGCCACATGTGGGGTCCCTCCAATTCTAACATCCTATGGTTATCTTCCAGTCTTTCCTGTCTCAGTGAATGGCACTACCCTATTACCCAAGCTAAACATCCAGAAGTCATTTTAGATGCCTCTATCTTTCTCTCCGTACATTCGTGAGCTAATCATATCAGTTATGCATCCAATAATCTGTTTCCTATCAATATATTTTTCTTTATATTCACTGTTATAATCCAATCCAAGTCACCATCATCTATTTCCTGGATAACTGCAATAATCTCCTGGCTGGTTTTCCTGCTGCCATTACTGTCCCAATACAATCTATTTTCAGAGCAGTCACAGTGATCTTTAAAAACTAGATGATGTTACGCCCTTACTTAAAACACTCAATGGCTGCCTACTGTAAAGAGAATAAAATCCAAACTCCTCACCATGATTTACAAGATACTGTTTGTCTCTGCCTTCCTCAGTCTACTACTGTTCCCCTCAATCAGTCAGAGACGTGCCTACTTTTTTTGTTTTTTGTATCATCTTTATTTTTTTATTATTATTACTTTAACACCTTTATTGGGGTATAATTGCTTTACAATGGTGTATTAGTTTCTGCTTTATAACAAAGTGAATCAGTTATATATATACATATGTTCCCATATATTTTCCCACTTGTGTCTCCCTTCCTCCCACCCTCCCTATCCCACCTCTCTAGGTGGTCAAAAAGCACCGTCCTGATCTCCCTGTGCTATGCGGCTGCTTCCCACTAGCTATCTACCTTATGTTTGGCAGTGTATATATGTCCATGCCTCTCTCTCGCTTTGTCACAGCTCACCCTTCTCCCTCCCCATGTCCTCAAGTCTGTTCACTAGTAGGTTTGTGTCTTTATACCTGTCTTACCCCTAGGTTCTTCATGACATTTTTTTTCTTAAATTCCATATATTTGTGTTAGCATACGGTATTTGTCTTTCTCTTTCTGACTTACCTCACTCTGTATGACAGACTCTAGGTCTATCCACCTCATTACAAATAGCTCAATTTCGTTTCTTTTTATGGCTGAGTAATATTCCATTGTATATATGTGTCACATCTTCTTTATCCATTCATCCGATGATGGACACTTAGGTTGTTTCCATCTCTGGGCTATTGTAAATAGAGCTGCAATGAACATTTTGCTACATGACTCTTTTTGAATTATGGTTTACTCAGGGTATAGGCCCAGTAGTGGGATTGCTGGGTCATATGGTAGTTCTATTTGTAGTTTTCTAGGGAACATCCATACTGTTCTCCATAGTGGCTGTACCAATTCACATTCCCCCCAGCAGTGCAACAGTGTTCTCTTTTCTCCACACCCTCTCCAGCATTTATTGTTTCTAGATGTTTTGATGATGGCCATTCTGATGGGTGTGAGATGATATCTCATTGTAGTTTTGATTTGCATTTCTCTAATTATTAATGATGTTGAGCATTCTTTCATGTGTTTGTTGGCAGTCTGTATATCTTCTTTGGAGAAATGTCTATTTAGGTCTTCTGCCCATTTTTGGATTGGGTTGTCTGTTTTTCTGTTATTGAGCTGCATGAGCTGCTTATAAATTTTGGAAATTAATCCTTGTCAGTTGCTTCATTTGCAAATATTTTCTCCCACTCTGAGGGTTGTCTTTTGGACTTGTTTATGGTTTCCTTTGCTGTGCAAAAGCTTTGAAGTTTCATTAGGTCCCATTTGTTTATTTTTGTTTTCATTTCCATTTCTCTAGGAGGTGGGTCAGAAAGGATCTTGCTGTGATTTATGTCATAGAGTGTTCTGCCTATGTTTTCCTCTACGAGTTTGATAGTTTCTGTCCTTACATTTAGGTCTTTAATCCATTTTGTGCTTATTTTTGTCTATGGTGTTAGGAAGTGATATCATCTCATACTCTTACATGTACCTGTCCAGTTTTCCCAGCACCACTTATTGAAGAGGCTGTTCTTTCTCCACTGTACATTCCTGCCTCCTTTATCAAAGATAAGGTGACCATATGTGCGTAGGTCTATCTCTGGGCTTTCTATCCTGTTCCATTGATTTATCTTTCTGTTTTTGTGCCAGTACCATACTGTCTTGATTACTGTAGCTTTGTAGTATAGTCTGAAGTCAGGGAGCCTGATTCCTCCAGCTCCGTTTTTCGTTCTCAAGATTGCTTTGGCTATTCGGGGTCTTTTGTGTTTCCATATAAATTGTGAAATATTTTATTCTAGTTCTGTGAAAAATGCCAGTGGTAGATTGATAGGGATTGCATTGAATCTGTAGATTGCTTTAGGCAGTAGAGTCATTTTCACAATGTTGATTCTTCCAATCCAAGTACATGGTATATCTCTCCGTCTATTTGTATCATCTTTAATTTCTTTCATCAGTGTCTTATAATTTTCTGCATACAGGTCTTTTGTCTCCTTAGGTAGGTTTATTCCTAGGTATTTTATTCTTTTTGTTGCAATGGTAAATGGGAGTGTTTTCTTGCTTTCACTTTCAGATTTTTCATCATTAGTGTATAGGAATGCCAGAGATTTCTGTGCATTAATTTTGTATCCTGCTACTTTACCAAATTCACTGATTAGCTCTAGTAGTTTTCTGCTAGCACCTTTAGGATTCTCTGTGTATAATATCATGTCATCTGCAAACAGTGACAGCTTTACTTATTCTTTTCCGATTTGGATTCCTTTTATTTCCTTTTCTTCTCTGATTGCTGTGGCTGAAACTTCCAAAATTATGTTGATTAAGAGTGGAGAGAGTGGGCAACCTTTTCTTGTTCCTCATCTTAGTGGAAATGCTTTCAGTTTTTCACCATTGAGGATGATGTTGACTGTGGGTTTGTCATATATGGTCTTTATTATACTGAGGAACGTTCCCTCTATGCCTACTTTCTCCAGGGTTTTTATCAAAAATGGGTGTTGAATTTTGTCTAAAGCTTTCTCTGCATCTATTGAAATGATCATATGGTTTTTCTCCTTCAATTAGTTAATATGGTTTATCACATTGATTGATTTGCGTATATTGAAGAATCCTTGCATTCCTGGAATGAACCCCACTTGATCATGGTATATGATCCTTTTAATGTGCTGTTGGATTCTGTTTGCTAGTATTTTGTTGAGGATTGTTGCATCTATGTTCATTATTGATATTGGCCTGTAGTTTTCTTACTTTGTGACATCCTTGTCTGGTTTCGGTATCAAGGTGATGGTGGCCTTGTAGAATGAATTTGGGAGTGTTCCTCCCTCTGCTATATTTTGGAAGAGTTTGAGAAGGATAGCTGTTACGTCTTCTCTAAATGTTTGACAGAATTCGCCTGTGAAGCCATCTGGTCCTGGGCTCTTGTTTGTTGGAAGATGTTTAATCACAGTTTCAATTTCAGTGCTTGTGATTGGTCTGCTTATATTTTCTATTTCTTCCTGATTCAGTCTTGGCAGTTGTGCATTTCTAAGAATTTGTCCAGTTCTTCCAGGTTGTCCATTTTATTGGCATAGAGTTGCTTGTAGTAATCTCTCATGATCTTTTGTATTTCTGCAGTGTCAGTTTTTATTTCTCCTTTTCATTTCTAATTCTATTGATTTGAGTGTTCTCCCTTTTTTTCTTGATGAGTCTGGCTAATGGTTTATCAATTTTGTTTATCTTCTCAAACAACCAGCTTTTACTTTTATTGATCTTTGCTGTCATTTCCTTCATTTCTTTTTCATTTATTTCTGATCTGATCTTTATGATTTCTTTCCTTCAGCTAACTTTGGGGTTTTTTTGTTCTTCTTTCTCTAATTGCTTTAGGTGCAAGGTTAGGTTGTTTATTCGAGATGTTTCCTGTTTCTTAAGGTGGGTTTGTATTGCTATAAACTTCCCTCTTAGAACTGCTTTTGCTGCATCCCACAGGTTTTGGGTCGTTGTGTCTCCATTGTCATTTGTTTCTAGGTATTTTTTGATTTCCTCTTTGATTTCTTCAGTGATCACTTCATTATTAAGTAGTGTATTGTTTAGCCTCCATGTGTTTGTATTTTTTACAGATCTTTTCCTGTTATCGATATCTAGTCTCATAGCATTGTGGTCAGAAAAGATACTTGATACAATTTCAATTTTCTTAAATTTACCAAGACTTGATTTATGACTCAAGATATGATCTATTCTGGAGAAAGTTCCATAAGCACTTGAGAAGAATGTGTATTCTGTTGTTTTTGGATGGAGTGTCCTATAAATACCAGTTAAGTCCATCTTGTTTAATGTATCATTTAAAGCTTGTGTTTCTTTCTTTATTTTCATTTTGGATGATCTGTCCATTGGTGAAAGTGGGGTGTTAATGTCCCCTACTATGAATGTGTTACTGTTGATTTCCCCTTTTATGGTTGTTAGTATTTGCCTTAAGTATTGAGGTGCTCCTATGTTGGGTGAATAAATATTTACAATTTTTATATCTTCTTCTTGGATCGATCCCTTGATCATTATGTAGTGTCCTTCTTTGTCTCTTGTATTAGTCTTTTTTTAAAGTCTATTTTGTCTGATATGAGAATTGCTACTCCAGCTTTCTTTTGGTTTCCATTTGCATGGAATATCTTCTTCCATCCCCTCACTTTCAGTCTGTATGTGTCTCTAGGTCTGAAGTGGGTCTCTTGTAGACAGCATATATATGGGTCTTGTTTTTGTATCCATTCAGCCAATCTGTGTCTTTTGGTGGGAGCATTTAGTCCATTTACATTTAAGGTAATTATCGATATGTATGTTCCTATTCCCATTTTCTAAATTGTTTTGGGTTCGTTATTGTAGATCTTTCCCTTCTCTTTTGTTTCTTGCCCAGAGAATTTCCTTTAGCATTTGTTGTAAGGCTGATTTGGTGGTGCTGAACTGTCTCAACTTTTGCTTGTCTTTAAAGGTTTTAATTTCTCCATCAAACCTGAATGTGATCCTTGCTGGGTAGAGTAATCTTGGTTGCAGGTTTTTCTCCTTCATCACTTTAAATATGTCCTGCCAGTCCATTCTGGTTTGCAGAGATTCTGCTGAAAGATCAGCTGTTAACCTTATGGGGATTTCCTTGTGTGTTATTTGTTGTTTTTCCGTTGTTGCTTTTAATATGCTTTCTTTGTATTTAATTTTTGACAGTTTGATTAATATGTGTTTTGGTGTATTTCTCCTTGGATTTTTCCTGTATGGGACTCTCTGTGCTTCCTGGACTTGATTAACTATTTCCTTTCCTGTATTAGGGAAGTTTTCAACTATAATCTCTTCAAATATTTTCTCAGTCCCTTTCTTTTTCTCTTCTTCGTCTGGAAACCCTATCATTCGTATGTTGGGGTGATTAATGTTGTCCCATAGGCCTCTGAGACTGTCCCCGGTTCTTTTCACTCTTTTTTCTTTATTCTGCTCTGCAGTAATTTGCACTATTTTACCTTCCAGCTCACTTATCTGTTCTTCTGTCTCAGTTATTCTGCTATTGATTGCATCTAGAGTATTTTTCAATTCATTTATTGTGTTTTTCATTGTTGTTTGTTTCTTCTTTGGTTCTTCTAGGTCCTTGTTATATGTTTCTTGCATTTTGTCTATTCTATTTCCAAGATTTTGGATTATCTTTACTATCATTATTCTGAATTCTTTTTCAGGTAGATTGCCTATTTCCTCTTCATTTGTTAGGTCTGGTGGGATTTTATCTTGCTCCTTCATCTGCTCTGTGTTTTTCTGCCTTCTCATTTTGCTTATCTTACTGTGTTTGGGGTCACCTTTTTGCATGCTGCAGGTTCATAGTTCCCTTTGTTTTTGCTGTCTTCCCCAGTGGCTAAGGTTGGTTCAGTGTGTTGTGTAGGATTCCTGGTGGAGGGGACTAGTGCCTGTGTTCTGGTGGATGAGGCTGGATCTTGTCTATCTGGTGGGCAGGTCCATGTCTGGTGATGTGTTTTGGGGTGTCTGTGGGCTTATTATGATTTTAGACAGCCTCTCTGCTAATGGGTGGTGTTGTGTTCCTGTTTTGCTAGTTGTTTGGCAAACTAGGGTGTCCAGCACTGTACCTTGCTGGTCGTTGAGTGAAGTTGAGTGCTGGCGTTGAGATGGAGATCTCTGGGAGATTTTCGCTGTTTGATATTATGTTGAGCTGGGAGGTCTCTTGTTGACCAGTGTGCTGAAGTTGGCTCTCCCACCTCAGAGGCACAGCACTGACTCCTGCCTGCAGCACCAAGAGCCTTTCATCCACACAGAAAAAGAGGAAAAGGGAAAAAAATTATACATCTTGCTGTCAAAGTCCACCTCCTCAATTTGGGATGATTCGTTGTCTATTCATGTATTCCACAGATGCAGGGTACATCAGGTTGATTGTGGAGCTTTAATCTGCTGCTTCTGAACCCTGCCTACTTTCTTTCACAGGCCAAGCATGTTTCTGCTTTAGGACCATTGCACTGGCTAATCCCTCTGTCTGGAATACTCTTTCTCCAGATCATTGCATGGCTGACTCCTTCTCAGGTCTCTAATCCAATGTCATCCCTGAAGAAAATCCTTCTCTGACATCCTAACTTAAACATTTCTTCTTCTGCCACCACTCTATTCGATTATCTTCCTTTTTAAAATTTTATTTATTTTTAAAAATTATTTTGGGGTGTAATTCATTTACAGTGTTGTGTTAGTTTCAGGTGTACAGCAAAATGAATCTGTTATACAAATACATATATCCACTCTTTTTTAAATTCTTTTCCAATATAGGCCATTACAGAGTATTGAATAGAGTTCCCTGTGCTATACAGTAGATCCTTACTAGTTATCTATTTTATATATAGCAGTGTGTATGTGTCAATTCCAATCTTCCAATTTATCCCTCCCCCTTCCCTTGCCCCCTGGTAACCATAAGTTTATTTTCTACATCTGCAACTCTATTTCGGCTTTGTAGATGAGTTCATTTGTAGCCTTCTTTTAGAGTCCATATATAAGTGATACCATATATTTGTCTTTCTGTGTCTGACTTACTTCACTTAGTATGAGAATCTCTAGGTCCATTCATGTTGCTGCTGGAGTAATATTCCACTGTATATATGTACCACATCTTCTTTATCCATTCCTCTGTTGATGGTCATGTGGTTTGTTTCCATGTCTTGGCTATTGTAAATAGTGCTGCAATGAACATTGGGGTGCACGTATCTTTTAAAATTACGGTTCCCTCTAGATATATGGCCACGAGTGCGATTGCAGGATCATATGGTAGCTCTATTTTCAGTTTTTTAAGGAACCTCCATACTGTTCTCCATAGTGGCTGTACCAGTTTGCATTCCCACCAACAGTGTAGGAGGGTGCCCTTGTCTCCATTATCTTCTTCTAGTTTTTTTATTGGCCTTATCTCTACCTAAAATTATCATATTTATTTGTTTGTTTTCTTTTCCATGATTATTGTCTCGCACCTCCCACTAGAAACTAAACTTCATGAGGGGAGCAATAGAACATAGTGGTTAAGAACATGGCTTCTGGAGTCGGACTGTCTAAATTCAAATCCCAGTTCTGCCACTTATTAGCTGAGTGACCCTGGGAAAGTTACTTAAATTCTCTATGTCTCAGCTTCCTCTTCTGTAACATGGGGACAGTAATAGTAATACTTCATAGGGTCGTTGCAAGGGTTAAACTGAATTAATACATGCAAAGCACTATATCCCTAGTGCCTAGAAGAGTGTCTGGCATGTAGCAGGTGCCTAAGAAGTATTTAATGGCTGATTGAATGAATGAATCCTGATGCCTCCTACTCCTTCCCTCCTTTCCTGTCTAGTTTCCCCTCACGACTCTTCCTTCAGGAAGCTTTCCCTGACCGTTCTCTACTTTCTAGGACTAAGTTGGTTCTCCTATTTTGTGTGCTCACAGAACCCAGACTTCTTGCAATCCTTAATTGCTGCATATAGTTGTATATTTATGTGTGTGCGATCTTTTTAATAACTGGTCTCTTTAACTACAAGCTTGGTTAAGGAGGGGCCCATGTCTGTCATATCTACTATGGGATCTCTGCTGCCTAGCATAGTGCCTGACACAAAATGTACACAATAAATATTTCTTGGCTGAATGACTCAAAAACTTTGGCTCATTTTTCTCTTAGAAATGCTGATTAAGAAACATGACTTGAGAAATTCAGTATTTTGCAGCACTTTTAAAATTAATTTTTATTGGAGTATAGTTGTTTTACAACGTTGTCTTACTTTCTGCTGTTCTGCAAAGTGAATCAGTTATATATATATATATATATATATATATATATATATATATATATATATATATATATATATATATATTCCCTCTTTTTTAGATTTCCTTCCTATTTAGGTCACGACAGAACATTGAGTAGAGTTCCTGTGCTGTACATTAGGTTCTCATTGCTTACCTATTTTATATATAATAATGTATATATGTCAATCCCGATCTCCAAATTCATCCCACCTCTCCCCTTACCGCTTGGTAACCATAAGTTTGTTCTCTACAACTGTGTTTCTATTTCTGCTTTGCAAATGAGTTCATCTGTACCATTTTTCTAGATTCTACATATAAGTGATATTATACGATATTTATTTTTCTCTTTCTGACTTACTTCACTTTGTGTGACAGTCTCTAGGTCCCTCCATGTCTCTGCAAATGGGACTATTTCATTCCTTTTTTATGGCTGAGTAAGATTCCATTGTATATATGTACCACATCTTCTTTATCCATTTCTCTGTTGATGGACATTTAGGTTGCTTCCATGTCCTGGCTATTGTAAATAGTACTGCAATGAATATTGGGGTGCATGTGTCTTTTTGAATTATGGTTTCCTCTGGGTATGTGCCAAGGAGTGGGATTGCTGGGTCATATGGTAGTTATATTTTTAGTTTTTTTTTTTTACATCTTTATTGGAGTATAATTGCTTTACAAATGATGTGTTAGTTTCTGCTTTATAACAAAGTGAGTCAGTTATACATAAACATTTGTTCCCATATCTCTTCCCTCTTGCATCTCCTCCCTCCCACCCTCCCTATCCCACCCCTCCAGATGGTCACAAAGCACTGAGCTGATCTCTCTGTGCTATGCGGCTGCTTCCCACTAGCTATCTACCTTACATTTGGTAGTGTATATATGTCCATGTCTCTCTTTTGCTTTGTCACAGCTTACCCTTCCCCCTCCCCACATCCTCAAGTCCATTCTCTAGTAGGTCTGTGTCTTTATTCCTGTCTTACCCCTAGGTTCTTCATGACATTTTTTTGAGCTATTTGTAATGAGGTGGATAGACATAGAGTCTGTCATACAGAGTGAAGTAAGTCAGAAAGAGAAAGACAAATACCGTATGTTAACACATATATATGGAATTTAAGAAAAAATATTTTTAGTTTTTTGAAGAACTTCCATACTCTTCTCCATAGTGGCTGTATCAATTTACATTCCCACCAACAGTGCAAGCATGTTCCTTTTTCTCCACACCCTCTCCAGCATTTATTGTTTATAGATTGTTTGTTGATGGCCATTCTGACCGGTGTGAGGTGACACCTCATTGTAGTTTTGATTTGCATTTCTCCAATAATTAGTGATGTTGAGCATCTTTTCATGTATTTGTTGGCTATCAGTATGTCTTCCTTGGAAAAATGTTTATTTAGGTCTTCTGCCCATTTTTGGATTGTGTTGTTTGTTTTTTTGATATTGAGCCGAATAAACTGTTTGTATATTTTGGAGATTAATCCCTTGTCAGTTGCTTTGTTTGCAAATATTTTCTCCCATTCTGACTGTTGTCTTTTCCTTTTGTTTATGGTTTCCTTTGCTGTACAAAAGCTTTTAAGTTTAATCAGGTCCCATTTGTTTATTTTTATTTTCATTACTCTAGGAAGTGGGTCAAAAAGGATCTTGTCATGATTTATGTCATAGAGTGGTGTGCCTATGTTTTCCTGTAAGAGTTGTATAGTATCCAGCCTTACATTTAGTTCTTTAATCCATTTTGAGTTTATTTTTGTGTATGCTGTTAGGGTGTATTCTGATTTCATTCATTTACATGTAGCTGTCAAGTTTTCCCAGCACCACTTATTGAAGAGACGGTTCTTTCTCCATTGTATATTCTTGACTCCTTCGTCATAGGTTAGGTGACCATAGATGCGTGGGTTTATCTCTGGGCTTTCTATCCTGTTCCACTGAGCTATACTTCTGTTTTTTGCTAGTACCATACTGTCTTGATTACTGTAGCTTTGTAGTATAGTCTGAAGTCAGGGAGCCTGATTCTTCCTGCTCTGTTTTCCTTTCTCAAGGTTGCTTTGGCTATTCAGGGTCTTTTATGTTTCCATACAAATTGTAAATTTTCTTATTCTAATTCTGTGAAAAATGCCATTGGTAATTTGATAGGGATTGCATTGAATCTGTAGATTGCTTTGGGTAGTATAGTCATTTTCACAACATTGATTCTTCCAATCCAAGAACATGGTATATCTCTCTACCTGTTGGTATCATCTTTAATTTCTTTCATCAGTGTCTTATAATTTTCTGCATACAGGTCTTTTGTCTCCTTAGGTAGGTTTATTCCTATGTATTTTATTCTTTTTGCTGTGATGGTAAATGGGATTGTTTCTTTAATTTTTTTTATATCTTTCATTGTTATTGTATAGGAATGCAAGAGATTTCTGTGTATTAATTTTGTGTCCTGCAAATTTACTAAGTTCATTGACTAGCTCTAGTAGTTTCCTGGAGGCATCTTTAGGATTTTCTATATATAGTATCATATCATCTGCAAACAGTGACAGTTTTACATCTTCTATTCCAATTTAGATTCCTTTTATTTCTTTTTCTTCTCTTATTGCCATGGCTAGGACTTCCAAAACTATGTTGAATAATAGTGGCAAGAGTTGCCATCCTTGTCTTGTTCCTGATCTTAGAGGAAATGGTTTCAGTTTTTCACCATTGAGAATGACATTTTCTATGGGTTTGTCATATATAGCCTTTATTATGTTGAGGTAGGTTTCCTCTATGCCCACTCTCTGGAGAGTTTTTTCATAAACGTGTGTGAATTTTTTTTGAAAGATTTTTCTGCATCTATCGAGATTTTCATATGGTTTTTATCCTTCAGTTTCTTAATATGGTGTATCACATTGATTGATTTGCGTACGTTGAAGAATCCTTGCATCTGTGAGATAAATCCCACTTGATCATGGTGTATTATTCTTTTAATGTGTTGTTGGATTCTGTTTGCTAGTATTTTGTTGGAGATTTTTGTGTCTATGTTTATCATTGATATTGGCCTGTAATTTTTTTTTTTCTGTGACATCTTTGTCTGGTTTTGGTGTCAGGGTGATGGTGGCCTTATAAAATGAGCTTGGGAGTGTTCCTCCCTCTGTATTTTTTTTTTCATCACATTTTGAAAGGCAATTCAGATTGAAAGCTATTGTTGCATCTCTGCCTCCTGTCTTAATTCAGTTCATTATTGAAACAGAGGGAAAGATGTATGAATTCAAACATTCTGGCCTCCACTCTTTAAATTTTGATATGTTCCCTGAAAGTATCAAGAAGAAACTGGCTCACTTCCCCTTTGCTAACTCCTTACATTTTAATGGTATTCATCCCAATATATCCTGCCTCCTTACCTGTTTCTTAGTAATACGGAGAATATTGATCCTGATAGGACTAAGCTATTTTATTCCCACCACCTCAAATCAATGAACTTTTTCTAATAAAATAACACATTATAACTCAGTGCTAGCACAACTCCAAAATATTCTCTCATCTGTTACAGCCTTCTGATCAATCGAGAGTCACTGAACACCTCTTACTATATGACTACCAGCTTGGCTTGAAGATACTGTTTGAAGTACTGTTTCAGGAGCAAGAGCAGAAGGTATGGTTTCTTTCTATTCCCCTCTCTTTACCTGTAACATTTACCTTCCTCTCACTGCTAGCCTGATTTCTTACAACTCAGCAAGGTGCAGGTGAGACACCTGTTATTAAAGATGTCAAGAAGCCAAGACAAATCCATGAAAGCTACAAGGAATGGACCATTTTCTTAATTGGATACTTTAACTGTTACAAATAGCACAAAACTTACTCCAAGCTCCAGATGCTTCCAGGGCCCCTTCACCTAGATTAACTGTCATCTACCTTTAATGTCCTTGGATTGGGAGCATGGAACACACTTGGCCCTCTACAGGCTCCCTTTATTGGGTGTAATTTCTGGCCCAAGTAACAGAGGAGTTTGTATTCCATTGGGGTAGCAGCAGCTTGATACGGGTAATGTGGGGCTATGCGAAGAGCACAAGTCCCTGAGTACAGGGCTCTGTTTCTGCATCAGACAGTCTGGGTTTACCTTGGATAAGTCCATTGCCTCTCTTGGCCTTGTTCCTCATCTGTGAAATAGGGTTTTGGTGAGGCTTGTTAGACATTTGCCAAATTACTTTGAAAAATCGTATTGTAAACCTATTAACACATTTAACTGAAACAGATACAAAGCTATCTCTAGACCCTTACCAGACATGTGAACACAGCATGAGGTAAAGATTCTAAGAGGAAGTGGATGGCAGAAGAAGAGAAATTAGTTTTAAAACCTCAGAGGCCATTCCTAAATTTTTCCCTCCACATCCCCATGCACACCTTCCATTTCTCTTCAAACAAGAGTTAACTTATAAAGTGATATTTTGACATAAATGTATACATTTAAGATGCCATTTTACTTTTGTTCTTCATATTTTTTCATAGATATTCGCAAGTCCCTTGGTCCAACCTGAGCCCAGGCTCTAGCTTTGTAACTTACTTTGTGGCCTTGGCCAAGCCAGTTTTCCAGAGTCAGTTTTCTTCCTTGTAAAAACAGATAAATCTACTTATCCCCTTCACAGAGATTGAGAGAATGAAATGAGGGACTGTACATACAGCTCTCAGCACAGTAGCTGATACATACCAGGTACTTACATGGATCTGTTCCCTTCCCCCTCCTCTTATAGAACACGGCTGCAGCAAATTCTTGGCTCTGGACTCTAAGGTAGAGTAGCTCAGACCCACAGTCTTTCTGACCAACCAACTCAATAGTCTTCAAACGCCTGCTAGTGACACTACAAAACAAGGATCTTCAAGATCACAAGGAAACTGTTAGGCTGGACACCATGGAGACTTTCCTGGTTGTGAAAGTTATTATGTCTGGGATCCAAAGAAGAGAAGGGCTTCAGCTCCTTCCCTAGAAAACTCTTAAAATCAGTGTGGATATCCAGAATGTCATGAGACTCATGTTCTACTATTGTCCCACTCCCCAAAATATCAAGCCCTGTATTTAGCACTATCTTGGAAAGATCTCACTGACTACTTACAATGGGCCTTTGAGGTGGGGCTAAGTAGGTCTATTTTTCAGATTAGGAAACTGAGGCCTAGAAAAAGAAAGGACAAGATCAATCAGAGAGAGCTCCAGCTTACTTTTAGTTGAGTGAGTCAAAGTCCTCTATGTGTCCAAAACCCAGCTCTCTGGGCCTCTCCATTCTCTCTGAGCAATTACCTCTTCTTACATGCTCTCATCTCCTCCCAGTCATTCTCCGCTTTGCCTCTAGAGTTACCTCCCTAAGACATCCTTCCAACCTTATCACTCCCGTGCTTTGAAACATAAAATAACTTGGCATTATTTAGCACACTTAATAAATGTGTATTGGATGAATGTGTGCCTATAGGATTAAATCCAAACTCTATTTTGGATTAAGTTAAAGGTCTTTCACATTCTGGTTCCAACCTAGCTTTTCTAGGTACATCTCCCATTTCTCTTTCCCACCTCCCCACTCCATATATGAACCTTATGTTCCAGACACCTTGGCTCACTTGTTCTTTCCTTTCTATATGTGTTGTGCCCTGTCCTGGAAAGTCAGTCCTCCCCAGTGGACTGGAAAATTCTCAGTTATATTTTGAAACCTATTTACATCTTCTCTGCTCAGATGACACTTTATCCATTTCTGTATTATGACAGCACAATGCACTGTAATTAATGGGTTACTTTTCTTTCTCTCCTGCTCCTCAAAGGCAAGGACTTGCTTTTATTTATCTTTGCTTCACCCAGTGCCTCCCCCAGTACTTCCTTCGTTGACTGACAAAATTTGAACTCAGTAACTAGAATGGATGGAGAGCTGGAAGGAACGTGGTCAACCTCTCCCCATCCTTCAGCCTTTGCAGCTGCTCCCTCCTCCCTTCCACCTCTTCTCCACCTCCATCTGAATGCCAAAGCCACGAGTTCCCAGACAGCTGCCAGAACACTCAACCTCTCGCTCGCACGGGCCAAACGAATATCACTATTCCCTTGTACTCCTCACGACCTTTGACACAATTATCTGTGACAAATTGACTTAAAGTGCAGCTGCAGGAAGAGAAACAGCAATGTCTCGCTTGGCCTTCTGGGAGTTGTAGTCCTGCAGACCCCCGGGCTGCCTGGCTGGTCCTGGAGCTGCGGACTACAGCTCCCAGGCCTTCTCCATGTCCCTACCGCACAGGCTCAGAGCCCCATGCCGGGAGGAGGTGGTTACATTGTGTCTATTGTATCCCTGGGCTTGTGTGTTTGTACATTTCTCAGGACGTGAAAGTGAGAGTGAAAAGCATGGCAGATGAACAAGAAATCATGTGCAAATTGGAAAGCATTAAAGAGATCAGGTAAGTGGAACTTTGCAGCGCCCTCCCAGTCCCCTCCGAAGCTACCTAAATCCCTGACTGCGGGAGAGGGCTGCTAGCTACGGAAAGTGTCTATTGTTGGGCTACTTGCGGAGGGGGACTGAAAAGGATCCCATTCACCACGGAATTCAAGGATGGGAATGAGGCAGGGGAGAATCGGAACTGAGACTATCAGAGAGAGAGAGAGAGGCAGACAGAGAAACAGACCTACCGAGAGGAATCTCTTGCCAGATGTATCTGAGAAAGCCAGATGCAGACACACGGTGTAAGTGTGTTTGTGTTGGGGGGGGGGGGGACGGGAGTGGGTGGGTGTTGGTCCAAAGACAGCTTTTTGCTTCTTGGGTGGGAGTTGGGGGAATGGCATTCTTGGACACATTATTTTTTAAAGTGTTTGTAAGATCCAAGGTGTATTTGGCTCCTTGCTCTTTAGGTGTCTAGATTTGTTTCTTTCAGTCTTCTGTTCAACTTCAGGACCTCGAGCTCCGGCGAGCCTTTTGAGAGCAGAGTCTAACACATTGGGGCTGGTGGCGGCTGCTGGGGGCTGCAGACTGGGGATGCGGAGGAATCCCTTGCAGGCCAGGACAGGGAGGACAGAGAGCACTCGCTCTTATGTATTTTTTGCTTTCACTTACCACTTTCTACCTCTCCTACCCGGTGCTTGGGAAGGGGGATGGGAGTGATGGAGACTGGGGAGGCAGTTGCCACCTGCAACAGTTGCTCTCAGGCCCCAGAGGTGATGGGCGAATGGGCGGGATGCAAAGTGCGTGTTGCCTGCGTCCCCTACCCCTTTTCTCCAGGAGTGGCATTGGCTAGGCAATGATGCTGTCCTTGCTCAGAGCACAATAACGCCAGTTGAGTGGACTGCCTGGGCCAATACCAGGCCTTCCTTCACCCACTCTTCTCTGCCAGAACCCCCTCCCCGCCACCGACCCGACTCTGCCTCGGCTTCCACCCTCCTTCTGAGGGTGCCCTGGGTTGGGCCGTTCCCTTTAGTGTTTTCCAGGAACCTGAAGAAAAATGAGGGAGGATATCAAGTGTGTCCCTTTAAGAAATAAGAGTTTGACCAAGAGATTTAACTCTTGGAGTGAATGCCTTGGGTGAGACTCACACAAGATGGTGGTGGTGGGGAAGCACCTTGGCTTTTTTGTCCTTTGCAGGGGTTATATTTCTACTTCTGCTGGAGAATAAAAGGAAGGGACTATTATTTATTGAGCCCCTAGTGTGCCAAGCCGCTTGACCTACTATTGCGCATTTGGCTATCTGAGAACTTCCTACACTTCCTTTACAACTGGGAAAATGGAGGCTCAGAAAATTTAAATAATTTCTCCAGAGCCAAACAGTTTGAAAATGCCAGATTTTGACAAGAACCCAGTCAATTTGTGTGCAGAGGCTCTGTTCTTCCCACTCTATCCCTTCAGGGCCTAGGAAAAGGTAGACAGGGTTTATATTGCAATTTTTTTTCTGCAAAAGAATCAGGATATAGGGAGTGAGACACCTTGGTGCAGGAAAAAGTCAGCTGTCATAATAACAGTGCAGCTAATAAGAAACTTATGCCTGCAAGTGAAGAGCCTAGACTTATTTTTACCAGATTTTAAAGGAATCCCTACCCAACCCCAAGGGAAGGAACAGTTGGGAACAAGGAAAAGTGACCCCTTCTAGTATAGACCAAATGGGGGGCCATGGCTTCGACCCTCACCAGTGTTAAACCTGGCATTCCTACCACTACTAGCTGGGATGGGATCCTAAGAGGCCTAAGAGAGGCCAGAACTCTCACCCTCAACCAGCAATAACAAAGATCCTCTCCCCAACTTGGATGTCAATCAGAGACCCAGTGGAGAACCTGGACTTGTACTGCCCCTCTTCCCTGCAAAAGTAGCACATCAGAGGAGGCCTGCAAAGACAAAAGTGTTAAGAGAGATCCAGAGTGTCCAAATTTAATTGAAAAAAAATTACTTGCCATACCAAGATTATCAGTTTCAGTGGCAAGAGGAAGTAAACAGATGCCAGGGTTGAGAGGACACAGAGGTTGGAATTATCTGACAAGGATTTTAAAGCAGCCATCATAAAAATGCTTCAGGGAGCAATCACAACACACTTGCAACAAATGATACAATATAAAATCTCAGCATTTAAATAGAAGGTCTCAAAAAGAAATATAAAACACAAGGAAGAACCAAGTGGAAGTTTGAAAACTGGAAAAAAATCTCTAAAAACTCAATGGATGGGATCAACAGCAAGATGGAGAAGACAGAGGAAAGAATCAGACAACTTAAACATAAAACAATAGAAATAACGCAGTGTAAAAACACAGAGGGAAATTAAATGAAAAAAGAAGAAAGAAAGAAAGAAAGAAAGAAAGAAAGAAAGAAAGAAAGAAAAGAAAAGAAAAGAAGGAATTGAGCAGAGCCAGATCCTCCAGACTTGTGAGACTATAACAAAAGATCTAACAGTCATGTCAACAGAATCTCAGAAAGAGAGGAGAAATAAGGCAGGACCAGAAGTACCTGAAGAAGTAGTGGCTTAAAACTTTCCAAACTGAGCAAAGGGCATAAATTTCTAGATCCAAGTAGCTAAGCAAACACCATCAAAAAGGCCCAAAGAAATTCATACCAAGACACATCATAGTCAACCTTCTGAAATCAGAAGCAGAGAAAAGATGTAGGAAACAGCCAAAGAGGAAAAACATCTTACCTGTACCTTCAGGGAAAAGAAATAGAAAGTCAGCAGATTCCTCATCAGAAACTGATGAGGCCCTAGCAGGAAGTAGCACAACATTTTTCAAGTGCTGAAGGAAAAGAACCGTCAACCCAGAATCCTATGTGCAGTGGTAATATCCTTCAGGAATAAAGGGATAATCAAGACATTCTCAGATGAAAGGAAACAGGGAATTTATCAGTAGGAGGTCTACCCTATAAGAATGAAAAAAGTAAGTCTTAAAACAGAAAAGAAACAATAAAAGTAGGAACCTTGGAAGAAAGAGTACAGTTGGCAAAAACATGGGTACATACAACAGAATTTCTTTTCCTCTTGAGTTGTATGAATCCTGTTTGATGATTGGATCAAAATTTATTACATTGTCTCATGTGGTTCTGAATGTATGTAGAGGAAATAGTTAAGACATTTATGTTAAAGCAGGGAGTATAAAAGAATGTAAAAGGGAGGTAAATTTCCATCTTACTTATCCATTTATCTGTTGAAGGACACTAAGAATTCTTCCATATCTTGGCTATTGTAAATTATGCTGCTATGAACACTGGGGTGCATGTAACTTTTCGAATTAGTGTTTTCATTTTCTTTGGATTATATACACAGGAGTAGTATTACTGGATCATATGGTAGTTCTATTTTTAGTTTTTTGAGGAGATAAATTCTGTATGTTGTCATTTATATGTGGAATCTAAAAAATAAAACAAATGAATGAACATAGCAAAATACAGAAACAGACTCACAGATATAGAGAACAAACTAGTGGTTACCAGCAGGGAGAGGAAAGTGGGTGAGGGGCAAGATAAGGGGTAGGGGATTAAGAGAAACAAAATACTATATATAAAATAAATAAGATACAAGTATTGTAAAACACAGGGAAATAGTGCCAATATTTTATAATTTCAAATGGAGTATAATCTATAAAAATATTGAATCACTATGCTATACATTTGAACCTAATATAATATTGCATGTCAACTATGCTTTAGTTAAAAAAATTATAGATATATCAAAATGAAATTTGAAGAAAATGTTCAAGTCACCCACAGGAAGGCAGGGCAAAGAAAAGAGAAAAAACTAAATCAGAGAGAAAAAACAGGTAACAGAAAATAAAATGACAGACTTAGCCTTAACATATCAATAATTATGTTGAATATAAATGGTCTAAATACACCAATGAAATGACAGTCGATTTAAAAACATGACTGAACTATATGAGAAAGGGTCAATCCATGAAGAAGACATAATTCTAGATGTGTATGCACCAAAAGTGATTTAAATTAGCCTTCTTTTGATAATTTTACAGTAATATGCAAACGTTATATCACTTGGTTTAAGAACTGAAAATAGGAAAAGTATTACAAACACAACTCGATTTTCACATGTGGACCAGTAAAACATGTATGAGAGGTGGAGAGAAGGAAGGGGTAGAAGGAACTGGAGAAAGGAACTAACATTAGTTGAACACCTACTGATTTAAAAGCTCTTAGCTCATTTAGTGTTCAACTCTTGCTAATGGAAATCTGTGGTAGGAATTATTATCCCCATTTTACAGATAAGGATACTAAGGCTCAGGGAGGTTAGGTAACCTATCTATGGTCACACAGCTAGGAAAGGAAGAGAGAATGTATCCTCTTATTCACATGGCATATGCATTTCAACAAATGCTGATAATCTAATTAAGCATTATTCACAGTTCTTCAACTGCTCTAATCCTAAATCCCTCAAAGTTATAAACAAAGCAGCCTATTTCTGTTAAAAAAATAATTTTACTTCTGTACTGAAGTAGCAGTGATGAGGATAATATCACCCAAAAACCTGATTAAGTCAAGCTAAGAGTCAGACACACCCCCAGGCACAAGCACAGAAATATACACATTCATAGTGACACACATTCATGTACATACACACTGATGGCAGAATTTGAAGTGGAAAATGTCTCAGGAATGGATTCTTCCACCACAAATCATTCCCCACTTCTGACTCTGACCACATGCTCACAGCCCTGTCTTTCCTCCTAACCCCAACCACACTCCAACACTATGCTGCAGACCTTGGGCCCCAAGTCCCACACTGGTCTATTTTGCCCATCAATTTCTTGGGCTTCCAAGTGGTGATGAAGGAGCATGTGGATATGTGGAAAGGAGAAGGAAAGAATGGAACAAAAGAGGAGAGATGGAAAAGAGAGAAGGAAAGGAGAAGAAGCCATGAGGTAAAGAAAGTGAGTGTAGCCACTGCTAGAGCAACCAGAGGCCTTCACCAGCTCCCCAAATACATACTAATATTTCCTTAACATGCACATGCCATTCATACACACACGTTGCACACATCCATGCCCTAGTGCACACATATCCATACACAATAAACTTTCCTCACTTAAGAAAGGAAAAACTCATTTTGGAAGTAAATATTGTAGCATTAAGTAGGTCCTCTTAAGTCTTTTCCTTAAGTCTTCTCTTTTTCTCTCTCTACACATTCTCCTGAGTTACCTCTTATACTCCTACAGCTTCAAATATTATCTTCATATCTCCAGTCTCTACCCTCTAACTTCCTTCCAAGCTTCAATCTGATATATCCCACAGTCTACTGGGCTTGTCCACCTGGTTGTTCCACAGACACAGCTGAAGTCAATCAACTCTTAAGACTTTGTCTCTTCCTGCCCCAATCCAGCTCCTCCCACTAAACCACTTGTTTAATGCCATCATTCTCTGCACAGTTACCTCAGATTGAAACCTGGATATTGATGCTGATTACCCTTGCTTTGTTATAACTCACATTTGATCAGTTAGCAAGTCCTACCTTCAACATCTGGCTCATATTCATGCCCCACTCTCAACCTCCACACTCACTGTCCTGTTTTAGGCCTTCATCATGACCAACCTGGATAATTATAATATTGTATCGCTTTCTACCTATAGAATTGCTTTCTTGTCTTCAGTCTGCCCCCTATTTTTAATTCCATCTACACTGCTATGAGAACTACCTTCCTAAAGCACTGGGGTTACTATGTTATTCCTCAAACACATTCACCGATTTCCCATTGCCTGTAGCAGTATTTTTCAAAACACAGATCATGAGCCATTAGTAGGTCATGAAATGAAGTAGCTGCTAGTTGGATTTGTAAAAAAAAAAAATTAAACAAAATAAGATAGAAAATATCAGCATACATTGCATAAGAAATGGTAGGTATTCTCTGTGGGAACTTTTGTTTCAGTTTTCTATCTGTGTTTGTGTGTATTGGGTCACAATATAAGATTCATTTATCATTGTAAGTCATTTCCTACTGTATGTCCATAAACATTTGCCTATAATTGTTGCCATGGCATTCATGTCCCTCTCCCCCACAAGTCTGTCCCAGACCTACCTTTCCAATCTTATCTACTACCTCTGATTTTCATTCACCTTATTCTTTATCCACACAGAAGTTCCTCACTGTTTTATATATTTCCATTTTTCCATGCCTTTGCTAATGTCGGTCCTTCATTCTCTTTTTTTTAATTGGGGTATTGTTGCTTTACACTGTTGTGTCAGTTTCTGCTGTACAGCAAAGTGAATCAGCTATAAATATACATATATCCCCTCTTTTTTTGGTTTCCTTCCCATTTAGGTCACCACAGAGCATTGAGTAGAGTTCCTTGTGCTATACAATAGGTTCTCATTAGTTATCTATTTTATACATATTAGTGTATATGTCAATCCCTATCTCCCAATTCATCCCACATCCTCTTTCCCCCCTTGGTGTTCATACATTTGTTCTCCACGTCTGTGTCTCTACTGCTGCCTTGCAGACAGGTTCATCGGTACCATTTTTGTAGATTCCACATATATGCATTAGTATACGATATTTGTTTTTCTCTTTCTGACTTATTGGGTTGGCCAAAAAGTTCATTCAGGTTTTTCTGTAAGATGTTATGGAAAAATCCGAACGAACTTTTTGGCCAAAACAATACTTCACTCTGTATGGCAGTCTCTAGGTCCATCCACATCTCTACAAATGATCCCATTTCATTCCTTTTTATGTCTGCATAATATTCCATTGTATATATGTACCACATCTTCTTTATCCATTCATCTATCAATGGCCATTTAGGTTGCTTTCATGACCTGGCTATTGTAAATAGTGCTGCAATGAACATTGGGGTGCATGTGTCTTTTTGAATTATGATTTTCTCAGGGTATAAGCCCAGTAGTGGGATTGCTGTGTCATATGGTAATTCTATTTTTAGTTTTTTAAGGAACGTCCATACTGTTCTCCATAGTGGCTGTATCAATTTACGTTCCCACCAACAGTGCAACAGGGTTCCCTTTTCTCCACACCCTTTCCAGCATTTATTGTTTGTAGACTTTTTGATGATGGCCATTCTGACCAGCATGAGGTGATACCTCATTGTAGTTTTGATTTGCATTTCTTTAATAATTAGTGATGTTGAGCATCTTTTCATGTGCCTCTTGGCCATCTGTATGTATTCTTTGGAGAAATGCCTATTTAGGTCTTCCACCCATTTTTTGATTGGGTTGTTTGTTTTTCTGGTATTGAGCTCCATGAGCTGTTTGTATATTTGGGAGATTAATCCCTTGTCCATTGCTTCATTTGCAAATATTTTCTCCCATTCTGAGGGTTGTCTTTTCGTTAAGTTTATGGTTTCCTTTGCTGTGCAAAGGCTTTTAACTTTCATTAGGTCCCATTTTAAAATTTTTGTTTTTATTTTCATTACTCTAGGAGGTGGACAAAAAAGATCTTGCTGTGATTTATGTCAGAAAGTGTTCTTCCCATGTTTTCCTCTAAGAATTTTATACTGTCAATTCTTATATTTAGGTCTTTAATCCATTTTGAGTTTATTTATCTGTATGGTGTTAGGGAGTGTTCTAATTTCATTCTTTTACATGTAGCTGGCAGATCCCTCTTTCTTAATGCCCTTCCCTTATTCCAAGCCTGTAAATCCTACTTATTCTCCAAGGAAGATCCAGAGCAAACACCATCTCTTTTTCAAAACCTCAAATTCTCTAGTCCAAATGAATCACTTACCCCTTTGGGCTCTCACAGGGAGATTTATTATAGCACTCAAGTTATTCTGCCTTATGGTAAAGTTTTTCTCTTTTTTTTTTTGCAGTACACGAGCCTCTCACTGTTGTGGCCTCTCCCGTTGTGGAGCACAGGCTCCGGACACGCAGGCTCAGCAGCCATGGCTCACGGGCCCAGCCGCTCTGCGGCATGTGGGATCTTCCCGGACCGGGGCACAAACCCATGTCCCCTGCATTGGCAGGCAGACTCTCAACCATTACGCCACCAGGGAAGCCCCCTATGGTAAAGTTCTGAATTGACATGAGTCTGTCTTCCTTCCTTCCTTCCTTCCTTCCTTCCTTCCTTCCCTCTGTCATTGTTGTGGCAGCTTCAGCAGGCTCCACTATCACCTCGCTTGAAAACTAAGTCAGCTTTGGCCCCAGTGCTCACTCAACAACAAGTCACAGAACAGCTGGCAACTCTGGAACTTAGGGATGGGCAAGTCAAGCCAATTCTGACTACAGGAGAGAGAATGCAAGGGAGTTGACATTTGGTGCTAAGCTATAAGAAAGTCTTCAAGGTGAACTTTTCAAAGAAAACTTCTTTTCCAACAGTAGCTGCTTTTCCAGATGCACAAATAGATATTAAATGGAAGAACACTTGGTACTTAGGCAATGTTCTCATCAGACTAGAGTAGGCAGGAAAAGCTGGCTCCTTTTTTTTCATTCAGTTACATTTACCAAGCACCTGTTCTAGGCCATACACAGGGCTGGGATATTCTCAGAGTCTAAGATGAATTAGACCTCTTCTCAAGGATCTTAGAATCAAGGTGAATAGCTCTGATCTCTCCCCTGAGTTCTGTACTGACATATCCAACTTCCCACTTAACCAACCCCACTGGATATATCACTGGCACCTTAAACAGACCCCAACAGAACTGTCAACTTTACCCGCATCCCCACCCCCACTCTCCTTTCCTAGTCTCCCCCATCACTAGTAAATGTCACCCCCATCCCCAAATCTGGAATCATTCTTCATTCTTCCCTCTATTACTCCATGTATCCAAAACACTAGCACAGTGGTTGTCAAACTTGGGCGTGCATTAGGCTCCACCTGGCGGGCGGTTGAAACCTAGATTGCTGGGTCCCATCTTCAGAGTCTCTTATTCGGAAGGCCTGAGAATTTGCATTTCTAACAAGTTCCCAGGCAATGCTGTTGCTGCTGGTCCAGGGAACACACTTGGAAAAACCACTGCATTAGTAAGACCTGGCGGATTATGCCTATATAATATATTCTGGATCTGTCCACTTTCCACCATTCCCTTAGCTCATCAACAAATCTGGGCAGTTTTCCATCCAACTCTGCTAGCCAGTGTCTTCACTTTGTCTGCCCATCCTCAAGTCCTACAGGTCCCAGCTTTCCTACTCTGCTTGTTGAGTGAGTGTTGGGGCTAAGTCACTCCTTAAGCTGGGTGACAGTTGAGCCCGCCAAGTTTGTCCCAGGAATAGATGATCCATTGCCCTAGAACCTCTCCTGCTCTCTATCCTTCCTTCTCCACATTAGTCAGCAAAGAGCCATTGGAAAGAAGTTAGCCAGCTGAATATTTTTGTCTTGGTCCAGGACTCTGTCTGGAGAGGCTGTGGCCTAGGGAGGTCAGGAATCTTCATTCAAGATTTAAGTAAGACTGTAGCCCCAGTGATTGTGGAAAACCCTAAGGAAGTATTCTGTGGATTTCCTGGGATTCCGTGGCCATACCAGCTGCGCCTTAGCCTCTTGGGAGGATTTCATTAGGACATTTTCCATATAAAATTGGGTCTTTAATGACTTGGATGCTTTCCTCACTTGTAGGGCCAAACATTCCACAGATTCCATCTCGTGGAGGCATCCAACAACTCTTTGCAGGGCTACACTGAGTCCTACTTCTCAGGTAGATAGAATTTCCAAGCTTCCAAGAGGTTCCATGATGTGCCCTATTTCACCCTTAAAATTGGTGACTGACTGATCCAGGACAAGATTCACCCCATTGGCTTGTTTTCCATGCCTTGAAATAAATCATATGAGGAAAGTTCCTTGGTATGGTGAAAAGGTCATCAGGTTCAGCACACTGGATTCTGCACTTCCTGGCTTTGTGATGTTGGGCAGGTCACTTTACTTCTCGCAGCCTCAAATTCTTCATCTGTAAAAATGAAGCTAAACACACCTAATTATGTGGTCATGATGAAGATTAAATTAGATAGCGTATCAAGTGCCCAGCACAGTTGCTGGAACATAGTAGACACCAAAAATAGATAGATAGATAGATAGATAGATAGATAGATAGATAGGTAGATATTTTTATTAAATAAATCCTTTCTTAACACCCAATTCCTTCCCAGTTTCTGGAACTTATACACTCTTAGTAAATGTTAACTGAATGAATTAAAGCCCCCCACCCATGGTAATATCTTTCTTTCTCTGAGACTACTGAGATTACAGTCAGTACCCTGGACTTACCACTTATTTGCATTCATTATTGTCACTCCAAATGTAATTGTTGAGCCAAAGCAGTGTGCTAGATGACATGGAGTTTACAGACAGAAATATGGCATGGTGTCAATTTCTAGAAGGCTCTTATATATATAATTATCCAGATTTCAAATTGCTTCATTTGAAAGTCTGTACATGTAGAGGACTCAGAGGACCATAGCTGCATGCTCTTGGGCTAGTTCCTTTCCCATTCTGGACATTTGTTTCTTCATTTCTGAAATGAAGAGGATAGATTTTATTGGTGGCTTTGAAGTAATGTTCTGAGGAGCCCTGGGAGTTGCAGGGAGGTGTATCAAGGGCCACTCTGGTAGAGTCAGGCAGGGTTGGATTTGAGGAGAGAATAAAGACTCTGGGACCCACTTCCACTTGAACCATAATAGTTATGATTTGATCTATTTTCTATATTGGACCACAATCAATAATTTTACTTGAAGGAAGGGGTCTTCTCTTCAGTCACCCCCAGGATCCAGCACACTGTTGGGTAAGTGGCACTTGCTTAATACATTTTTTTTGTCTGCAAGATTGATAGAAAATGAAAAGAGAAGGAAGCTGTTATGTGTGTATGCATTTAAGCAGTGGCTGGCATAATGCCCACTCTGTAGATCTGTGAAAGAAACAACCTTTTACTTACATTTAATCTTAGCCCAAACTACCCAGTTGCTGGATAGAGCATGGAAGGCTGGGCATTAAATCCTAAGCCTGAACAGCATGGTGTAGACAATCAACCACAAGGGTAACAAGTCCCCATTTCTTTTTTTCATCACTAACCCACTTCCCATTCCTCCCGGGTACCTCATTTGTCCAAATCCATTTAAAATCTGTTTTATTTACACAAGACTTTTGACGAATCACTCATTTTCCTGGGAAAACAGGAGCAGAGGGGTACAAAGAGCTTAGAATTTGTGTGTTTAGATTTAATTCTGGGTACAGTAAGAAGACATTGGAGGATATATTTTTAACAGCTTTATTGAGTTGTGATTTACATACCATAGAAACCATCCATTTTTGGTATACAGTAAGTTCCCTACACGTTGTGAACTTTCAAAGATGCAAACCTGTGTTCACATGTCCAATCATGTAAATTAGTTCACGTGTCTGACGTGCATTGTTATGTGGGCGCATCTTCTACAAGTGGTTGTACTTTTGTGTACTTTACTGTACAGTACTGTATAGAGCACAGTAGTAAGTATCTTTATTTCAAGCCCAGGATGTCCAGAAGCGTAAAAGCAGCAGTGATGCAGCTGATACTGCTAAGAAGCACCAAACGTTGTACTGTACTACTGTACTTTTCAAGGTACTGTACTGTAAGATTAAAAATGTTTATTTTTTGTGTTTGTTTTCTATGTATTATTTGTGTGAACAGTATTATAAACCTATTACAGTACTTTTCTATATAGCCAATTGTGTTAGTTGGGTACCTAGGCTAACTTTGTTGGACTTACGAACAGATTGAACTTACAAACGTGCTCTTGAAATGGAACTTGTTCATATGTAGGGGACTTACTGTACAATTCAATGACTCTTAGTAAATGTACAGAGTTGTGCAACTATCACCACAATACAATTTTAGAACATCCCCAGCATCCCCAAAAGAGCCCTTATGCCCAGTATCAGTCCATCTCTCTTCCCACACACTGGCCTAGGCAACCAGTAATATATATTCTGTCTCTATAGATTTGCCTTTTCAGGACATTGCACATAATTTAGCATATTGTCTTTTAGGCTCATACACATTGTACCATATATCAGTATTTCTTTCCTTTTTATTGGCAAACAGTATTCCATTGTATGGATATACTGCATTTTGTTTATTCACTCACCACATGAACATTGGGGTTGTTTCCACCTTTTGGCTCTTATGAATGCTGCTCTGAACCTTTACATATAAGTCGTTGTGTGGAAATATGTTTTCATTTCTCCTGGTTAGATTCCTAGAGTGAAATTTCTGGGTCATATGACAAGCATGTGTATAACTTTTTAAAATAATGCAAAACTGTTCTCCAAGTTGGTTGTGCCAATTTCCATCCCCAGAAGCAGAGTATGAAGGTTCCAATTTCTAATCCTGTTGAACATCTTCTTCATGCATTTAGTTGCCATCCATCTGTCTTCTTTGGTGAAGTGTTTATTCAAACCTTTTGCTCATTTTTCAGTTGGGTTATATATTTACTTATTGTGAATTTTGAGTGTTCCTTATATATTCAGGATACAAGGCCTTCAACAGATACATGCTTTGCAAAGATGTTCTCCCAGTTTGCAACTTGTCTTTTCATTTTCTTAAGAGTGTCTTTTGAATTGCAGAAGTTTTTAATGTTGATAAAGAAGTCTTACTCATCAGTATTCTTTTTTTATGGATTGTGATTTTTATATCACATAAAGAAAAACCTTGCCTAAGCCAAAGTCACAAAGATTTTCTTCCAGAAATTTTAAGTTTTACATGTAGGCCTATAATCCATTTTCACTTAATTTCTGTATATGATGCAAAGTATAGGTTGAAGCCTTTTGCTTGTTTTTGCATGTAGATATCCAGTTGTTTCAGGACCATTTGGTGAAAAAGCCATTCTTTCTCCACAGCATTGCCTTTGTATCACTGTAAAAAAAATCAGCTTTCCATATTTGTGGGTTTATTACAGGACTCTCTGTTCTGCTCCATAGGTCTATTTGTGTATCTTTATGCCTATACTTCACTGTTTTGATTACTACAGCTTTAAAATAATTATTTAAACAGGGATTGTAAGTTCTCCAACTTTGCTATTCTTCTTGAGAGTTGTTTTGGCTACTCTAGGCCCTTTGCATTTCTATGTGAATTTTAGGTTTCACTTATCAATTTCTACAAAAATGCCTGCTGAGATTTTGATAGGATTTCCAAGGTACCACACTGCATTTAGACAGCTTTCTTTTGAATAGTGTTAGCATAGTGTATCTTTTCACCTTTACTTGTTCCCTTATATTTAAAGTGGGATTCTTATAGGCAGTCCGCAGTTTGGTTTGTTTGTTTGTTTGCTTGTTTTTTCCAATCTGGCAATCTGCTTTTTAATTGAGGGTGTTTAGACTATTTACATTTAATATGCTTGTTGATATGGTTAGGTTGAGATCTACCACCTTTTTGTTTTCCATTTATCTCATCTGTTTTTTGTTCCCATTCCCCTCCCTTTATGCCTTCTTTTGGATTAAGTATATTTTATGGTCCCATTTGATCTGTTTTTCTGACTTATTAGATATTATTCTGGTTTTTATTATTTTAGTAGTTGCTTTAGAGTCTATAATATACATCTTTACTTGTCACAGTTTATCTTCAAGTGATCTCATACTACTGCAGATATAGTATAAGAAACTTACAGCACTGTAGTTTTATTTCTCCCTTTCTGCCCTCTGTGCTATGACATTGATGCGCTTCTTGGTTTAAACTGTTGGTTATCTTTTTAATGAATTTAAATAATAAGAAAAAGAGTCATTATATTTTTCCGTGTTTGATGCTCTGTATTCCTCTGCTACTATTTTCTTTCTGCTTGAAGAGCATACTGTAACATTTATCATAGAGCAGGTTTGCTGGTGATGTAGCATCCCAACTTTTCTATGTCTCAGAAAGTCTTTATTTCACCTTTGTTTTTAAAAGTTATTTTCAATGTGTAAAGAATTCTATATTGGCAGAGGTTTTTTCTTTTTTTTTTCCCAGTACTTTAAAAATAATATGCCACTGTCATCTTGCTTCGATCCTACTTCTTTCCTCTTGGGTAGCATGCCTTTTTTCCTTGGGCTGCTGTTAAGATTTTCTCTTTATCTTTGGTTTTGAGCAATTTCATTGTGATATGACTTGGTGTAGTTTTCTTCCTGCTTCCCATGCTTGAGACTTGTTGAACATTTTGGATCAGTGCATGTATAGTTTTCATCAAATTTGAAACATTTTCAGTTATTAATTTTTCAAATATTTTTCTTTTCTTCCTCCTTCTTCATCTCCAGTTACATGTACTTTTAGCCACTTGAAGTTGTCCCACAGTTTGCTGATGCTGTTTATTTTTTTGACCATTTTTATCTATATATTTCATTTGGGAAACTTTCTATTGGTATGTCTTCATGTTCATTAATCTTTTCTCCTTTATTGTCTAAATTGACTAATGTAGTTTTCACCTCAGACATTGTAGTTTTCATCTCTAGATATTTTATTTGGGTATTTTTCATCTCTCCCACAACTTTACTTAATGTGGCCAGTATTTCCTCAAGCTTTCTGAACATATGAAATGCATTTATAATAACTACTTGTATCCTTGGCTACTAGTTCTATCAACCATGTCATTTCTTGGTTAGTTTTGATTTTTATTCTCAACATTGTGGATTGCATTTTTCCTGCTTCAAATTGCACACCTGGCAAGGTTTGGTTGGATGCCAGACATTTTCAAATTTACCTTGTTGACTGCATATTTTTGCATTCCTATAAATATTCTTGAGCTTCCTTATGGCATGCCATTAAGACACTTGGAATCTGTTTTATCCTTCTGGGCCTTGCTTTTCAGCTTAGTTAAGTGGGACCATATCAGCATTTAGTGTAGAGCTCATTTTCCTCATTACTGAGGCAGAACTTGTCTTTGTACTCTAATGCTATACAAATTGTGAATATTTTCTACCTTTGTTGTTTGGAACAGTCACTATACTCAGCCCTTTGTGGACTCTGATCACTGTTTCCTCTAATCCTTTGAGGTCTTTCTTTCCTTGGCTTCAGGTAGTTACTTTCCTTACACACATGTGCTGATCAATAATTCAGTGAGTACTTGAGGGGGAGCCTCTGAAAATTGTAAGCATTCTCTCTCTACACAGGTCTCCCCTCTCCAAAACTCTTTCCTGTGAACTCGAGTTTCCTTGGATTCTCCAGACTCATATCTCCATTTCCTCAATTGAGGGAGATGGCCAGGCTCTGTCTGAGTTCCTCATCCCTGTCTTGCAGTCTAGAATATTTCTCTAGGCAGTAGGATGGGGCAATCTTCAGGCTCATCTGAGCTTTTCCATCTCTCAGAGATCACTGACCTTACTTGCCTGATATCCAATGACTTGAGCACCACTTTTTTTTCATATATTTTGTCTTGGTGTTTTTGTTTGTTTTGCTTTTAGTTATTTTGCATAGGTGGGTAAATCTGGTCCCTGTTACTCTATCTTGACTAGAGTGGAAGTGAAAGTTATTCCCCAAATTTGGTTTTAAAGGACCAGATTTCACCATTTAATACACACATATTTTATATTTTAAAAATCTAAAGTCAGGATGTGTGTTAAATACAATTCTACCTTACAACTGCCATTGGCCAAGAGGGAATTGTGTTATTGTTCATGCATTGGCACATGCGAACTTGGCCATGGCTGTTCATATTGTCATCCCTTCAATTGAATTATGTGCATGATTATCACTGTATGTGTTGAGTTTAATTGACATTTAAAGTATCTTCAAAACGAGTTCATCATGGTTTTCCCTTGAAATAAAAAGTTATTGTGTATGAGAAATGACTCAGACTAGAAGAGTCTGATTAAAATAGTGTCTTAAGTCAGTCTACCAGAGCTCTTTCAAAAACTATTAAATGAACATTTAAATTAAAAGAAAACATTTTGTCATAATATAATAGGTAGCATTTTTCTCTTAGTAGTCCATAAGATAATGTGTACCCTATGTCCAATGGCATTTTAGATTCAATTAAATACAGTAGCCAATTAACTGGGATGTTTATTGGTAAAGCTAATCCAACTTGCTTCCAAATTAACAGTGGTTAAAACAAGACAGAAGTTCATTTCCCTCTCACATTATCAGTCTGGGAACAAGTGACCTGTGGTTTGTGTGGTTATTCCATGTTGGGGACTCAGGCCCTTTTTATATTGTTGCTTCACCATGTGCAGGGTGTAGCCTTCATCTACAGGGTTGAAGATGACTTGATGTTGTGTATACATGTTAGGCAGTGGGAAGAGGGCAAAGGAGAAGTGAATGGCACACTCCTTCCCTTTAGGGTCACAGCCTAGATGTTGCACATATCACATGTGTTTTCATCCCACTGGCCAGAACATTGTCACATGGCCACAAACAGCTGCAAAGGAGAGAGGGAAATACAGCCCTTAGTCAAGGTGTCACATGCCCAGATGAAAATCAGAGGTTCTATTATTATGGACGGGGGGAAAATGAATAAGGTGGGGGGGACAAGGAGCATCTGATCTGTGTTCTGTGTGACCCTAGGGTTTTCAAATTGTTGGAGCTGCCTATAGAAGGAATGGATTGTCTAGAGAAATAGTGAGAGCTCTGTGACTACGTTGTTCAAGGAAGGCCTAATTGAACACTTGGAAGTGATGTTATAGAAAGCACTTAAGCAGTGGTTGGCAAAGGGACGATAGATGCCTTTGAAGGTCCCTCCCAGCCTGGAGAGTCACATGTGCTCAGGTCCTACCCACATTGGTCTGTGAGTCCCACTGGCTGTATGTGAATCACTTGTCTGCCGTCTGTGCCAAGGGCTTGGCTTCACTGAAAATGCCCAAATACATACAGAGAGCTCCAGATAAAATTCTATTTAACCCCCAGAGATCAGGGATGGGGCATGGGGGTGGGCAGAGCAGCAATAACTAGTCAAAGCTCTTAATCAGATCTTGATGGTGGTAAGATAGAGCTGCTGGGTGAGTCAGGCAGAGGTTGTTTAAGAGAGAAATGAGACCAGCTCAGGGTGCATTCTGTTACAGGTCTCCAGTTGGGGCATCCCCTAAGCTTCCCCATTGTTCCTCCTTTCTGAGTACAAGCACAGATAACAGGTGCCCTCATGCACTACTGGTGGGAGTGTGAAATGGTGTAGCCATCTTGCACAGCAAATTGGCACTGCTTACATGAAATAAGAATACACGTTACCTGTGCACCAGATTTCCCACTCCTGGGATATAGCCCCCTAAATTTACTCAGACAGGTACAAGAAAATTCATCAAAGTATTGTTTGTGGAGGGGGGATATAGAAACAAAGTGAGAGTTTATCCTTGGAAGGGTGGACAGGTAAAATGTGGTGGATGACCACACTTAGAAGCAAGGAATCCTGTATCTTAACATCAGAGTGCCATGTGAAAACTATATGTTATCATTAGTCTATACCGTGTGTGTGCGTGTGTGTGTGTGTGTGTGTGTGTGTGTGCACGCACGCGTGTGCCCAGGCGCACGTGTATTAGTCAGCTTATTCTGCCACAAAGCAATAACACATTCTGGGTGGCTTAAATAGCAGACATTTATTTTCTCACAATTCTGGAGGCTAGAGATTCACGATATAGATACCAGAAATTTTGATTTCTGGTAAGGGCTCTCTTCCTGTCTTGTAGATGGCTGCTTCCTCCCCATGTCCTCATTTGGCCATTCCTCTGGTCTTGTGTGGAGACAGAAAGAGCTCATGCGTCCCTTCCTCTACTTATAAGGACGTCAATACAACCAGATTAAGGCTCTACTGTGATGACCTCATTTAACCTTACACCTCCCTAAAATTCTCTCTCCAAATATTTTGGAGATTAACCTTATACCTCCCTGAAAGTTCCCTCAAAGTACTTTGCGGGTTAGGGCTTGAACATATGTATATTAGGGGACTCAATGCATTCCATAACATTCCTCCCTATGCCTCCCACCAAATGCATGTCTTTCTCACATGCAAAATTCATTCATCCCTTCCCAACAGCCCCAAATGTCTTAATGTGCTCCAGAACCTATGTCCAGTCAAAAGTCTCATCTAAATATCACCTAATTTAGGTTTGGATGAGACGTGAGTTATGATTCATCCAAAGGGCGAAATTCCCCTCCAGCTGTGAAACCAGACAAATGATCTGCTTCCCAAGTATAGTAATAGGACAAGCATAGGATAGGCATTCCCTTTTGAAAAGGGAGAAACCAGAAAGAAGAGAGGGATGATAGATCCCAAGAAAGTGCAAAACTTAGCAAGGCAAATTTCATTAGATTTTTCAGACTGGAGAATAATCTTTGGCTGGATGCTTTGGGCAGTATCACCCCCACCCTCACAGCCCTTTGCTGTTGCCTTTCTCCTGAGGCAGTAGTCAGGGGAAGCCTGTCCTACTGAAACTGAGGAGGCAACAGCCTTGCCCCCAGGGCCTGTTAGGTCTAGACCCAATGGTGGGAATGGCAGCCCTGATGATCTCTTAATCACCTTTGGTGTCATTCTTTCCTTTACTTGAAGGATGAAGCATGTTTGCAGCTAAGTAACTCTATTGTCCTGCCTTGTAGATTCCAAAAACTTTCCTTTATTTCATCCTCCCTCTGCTCCCCTTGGTCCATGCTGACAGTGCCTGTGCTTGTATAATCCCATCTCTGTTCCTGACTTCTGCTGAGATACCTAATTAAAATAATGAGTAATCTCCTCAAGGAGTGGTTTTCTAGCCACATCCTTGGTGTTCTCTCCAGAAGATGCTTTATATTTTTTGCAATATGGATAGAACGAGAATTTTTCAAATCTTCAAGTTCTGGTTCACCTTGCTTAATGATTCTGCTGATTTCTCTCTCTCCTCTTGCATTTTACTATAAGCAGCTGAGCTTCACATTCACCACTTTGCGTAAAAATCTCCTCAGCTAGATATCTAATTTCATTGCTCACAGGCTCTACCTTCCACAGAAGACTAGAACAAAATTCAGCCAAATTCTTTGCCACTTTATAATAAGGATCACCTTTTCTCCAGTTTCTAATGACACGTTCCTCTTTTCTCTTTGAGACCTCACCAGGAGCATCGTTAATGTCCATGTTTCTACCAACAGTCACTTCAATGCAATATAGGCTTTTTCTAGCATGCGCCTGAAACCTCTCCCAGCCTCTACTCCTCATCTAGTTCCAAATACACTTCCACATTTTTAGGTTTTTATTAAAGTAGTACCCCACTTCATGGTACCAAAATCTGTGTTAATCTGCTCAGTCTTCCACAACAAAATACCACAGACTGGGTGGCTTAAACAACAGACATTTCTTTTCTCACAGTTCTGGAGGCTAGAAGTCCATGGTCAAAGTGCAAGAAAATTTGCTTTCTTGTGAGAGCTCTCTTCCTGGCTTATAGTCAGCTGCCTTCTTGCTATGTCTTCACATGGCCTTTCCTCTGTGCATGTAGAGACAGAGAGGAGGCAACCTCTGGTGTGTCTTCTTCTTCTTCAAAGGGCACCAGTCCAATTGGATTAGGGTCCCACATTTATGACCTCATTTAACCTTAATTACCTCTCTAAAGGCCCCGCTCTAAACACACTCACATTGGGGATTAGGGCTTCAACATATGAATTTTGGAGGGACACGATTCAGTCCATAACGCTCACACTCTCTAGATCTCTCTCTCTCTCTCTCTCTCACACACACACACACACACACACTCTCTTTCCCTCTCCCTCTCCTCCTTCCTCTCCTTTTCTCTCCTTAATATACATCAATAATTTACCATTGAGAAGAGCACATGCAACACAATAAATAGGCATTAAGTAGTTTTGAATGGTTGCCTATGTGGGGCGTAAATGGTGTAGGAAATGGGGATAAAAGGGAAGGAAGGCATAAGGAAGGAAGGAAGAGGAATTACACAACAGAGAGGCCTTATCTACAGAGAAAAAAGAGGGTGAAATTTAAAAATATTTGAAATAATGGCTGAAGACTCTCCAGATTCGTCAAGAGATATACGCCAAGTGATTCAGAGAGGATAGACTCATAGAAATCCACACCAAGACACATCATGGTTAATGTCTGAAAACTAGGGACAAAGAATGCCTTAAACAAGTCAAAGAGAAATTACACCTTACCTATAGGTGAAAATAGTTTGAATGACAGTGAATTTCTCATCAGAAAATATAGAGGCCAGAAGGAAGTGGCACAAGATTTTTCAAGTCCTGAAAGAAGAGAACTATCAACCGCAAATACTACATGTAGCAAAAATATCCATCAAGAATGAGGAATAAATTAAGACATTCTCAGATGAAGAAAACTAAGGGAATCTGTCACCAGCAGATCTACCCTAAAATAATAATAGCTAAAGGAATCTTTCCTAAAAGAAGACAACATGGAATATCAGGAAGGAAGAAAAACCAAGAGAAAGAGTAAAAATATAATTAAAATACATTACATTTTCCTTCTCCTGTTTAGTTTTCTAAATCATTTCTGATGGTGGAAGCAGTAATATGGTTCTCTACAAACATAACTCTTATGTAGGAGAAATATTTCAGATAGTTATATTATAAATGGTGGAGGGTAAAGGGGGCAAAAAGGGAGGTAATGTTTCTACTCTTCACTCACCCTAATAAAAAGATGACACAGAAGACTATGATAAATTATGAAATATAATACCTAGAGCAACCACTGAAAAAACTATAGAAAGAGATACACTTAAAAACAGTATAGGTAAAATGTAATTCCAAAACACATTCAATTAAAGATAGGAAGGCAGCAAAAAGGAAACAGAGAATCGAATAAGAGAGAGATCAAATAGTAAACAAAAATTAAATGATACACTTAAGTTCTAACTTATCAATAAGTACACCGGATATAAATGGCCTAAATATTGCAATCCAAATACTGGTCAGCCAAGATGATTAAAAAATATGACCCGTCTATGTGCTGTCTACAAGAATCTCACTTCAAATGTAAAGATATAGGTATGTTGAAATAATGAAAGAAGATATACCATGGAAACATTAATCCAAGGAAAGCAGGAATGGATATATTAATATCAGATAAAGTAGACTTCAGAGCAAAGAAAATTACTAGGTACAGAGAGGTACATTAGATAATGACAAAAGTGTCAGTCTGCCAAGAAGACCTAGCAGTCCTAAATGGGTATACACCAACAACAGAACTGTAAAATATGAGAGGCAAATCTGACAGAACCAAAGGAAGAAATAGACAAAGCCACAATTATAGCTGGGGTCTTTAACATACGTCTGTCATTTGATGGAACTAGACAGAAAATCAGCAAGGGTATAGAGCTCCACAACACCATCAATGACAGGATCTAATTAACATTTATAGAACATTCCACCCAACAACAGGATATACATACTTTTCAAGTGTCCATGGAACATATACCAATATAGATAGACCATATTCTGGGATACAAAAAAAAATTCTTAACAAATTTAAAAGACAGGGAATACAGTGTGTTCTCTGGCATTAATAAAGTCAAACTAGAAATCAAGAAGTCAGAAAAAATACCAGGAAAAAGGTAATAATAAAAAAAATCTAAAATAACGCATGTTTCAAAGATGAAGTCTCAAGTGAAATAAAAATACATTGAACTGAGTGAAAATGAAACATATCAAAATGAAAAATGAACATATCAAAATGGGATGATGCAGAAGCAGTGGTGAAAGGGAAATTTTTAGCACCAATGTTTACTTTAGAACAGAGGAAATGCCTCTAATTAATAATCTAAGCTCCTACCTCAAGAAACTAGAAAAGAAGAGCAAAATAACACCGAGGCAAGCAGAAAACAGGAAATAATACAGATAAGAGCAGATATTGATGATTAAAAACAGAAAGAAAAGTAGGGAAATCAATGAAACAGAAAGCTTAATGTTTGAAAAAATACATAAAATTGAAAAACCTCTAGCAACCCTAACCAAGAAAAAAGAGAGAAGACACAAATTACAGACATCAGGAATGAAACAGAAAATGTCACTACCAACCCCACAGACTTCAAAAGAATAGCAAAGGAATACTATGAACAATTCTACTCGTGTAAATTAAACAAGTTACATGAAATGGACCGATTCTCAAAAAACACTACCACAACTCACCTGATATAAAATAGATAATTTGAATAACCCTGAAACTATTTAGAAAATTAAATTTGTAAAGTAACAACCCCCAAAACCAGAACCTCCATGCCCATTTGGTTTCACTGGAGAATTCTAACAAATGGTTAAAGAGAATTAACCCTATTTCTTAACAGTCTCTCCAAAAAGCAGAAGTGGAAAGAACACATCTCCATTTATTTTATGAAGCCCTTAATACCCTGAAACAATTTCAGGCAAAGACAATACAAGAAAATTATAAATTAATATCCTTCATGATTGTAGATGTAAAAATCGTTATCAAAGTATTAGCAAATAGAATTCGGCAATATATTAAAAAAGAATTGACACCATGACCAAGAGGGGTTTATTCCAGAGATGCAAGGTTAGTTTGTTATTCAAAAATCAATCAATATTATTTATCATATCAAAAGGCTAAAGAAGAGAAATCGCATGACTATGTCAATTGATACAGATAAAGCACTTGACAAAAGTCGGCACATATTTATGATAAAAATCTCTTTTGAAAACTAGGAATGGGGGTGGGGGGACTTTCTCAACTTGATAAAGTACATCTACAAATACCCTTCAGCTAGCTAACAATACACTTACTTGTCAAAGAATGAATGCTGTCCTACGTAGATCACGAGCAAGGCAAGGATGTCCACTCTCAGCACCGCTGGTCCATATAGCACTAGAGGTTTTAGGCAGGACAATTAGGCAGGAAAGTAAATAAAAGGCGTACAAGATGGAAAGGAAGAAATAAAACTGTTTTCGTTTGCAGATAACATGATTTGTCTATGTAGGGAATCCTGATAAGTCAAAAACAAAACAAAAAACCAAAAAACTCCTACATCTAATACGTGAGTCAGCAAGATTGCAGAATGTAAGATCAGCATTAAAAACAAATAGCAAATATGCATGTGGAAACTATAATTACAAAACATGAAACCACTTACAAGCACTCAGAAACATGAAATACCTAAGTGAAACAAAGATTTAACAAAAGATGCATAGGACTTTTATGCTGAAAACTACAAAATGCTAATAAAACAAATCAAAGGAGATCTAAATAGAGAGAGACACTGTATCCAGGGTTTGGAAGATGAGTCAATATAGTAAAGATGCCAATCCTCCCAAACTGACGTACAAATTTAATAAAATTCCCATCAAAATGCCAGAAAGATTTTTGGTAGATATAGACAAAATTATTCTAAAATTTATATGGCAAGGCAAAAGAACTAGAATGGCCAAAAGTATTTTGAGATATAAAAATAAATGGGAGAAATCACTCTTCCTGATTTCAAAGCTTATTATATAGCTACAGTGATTAAGATTGTGTGATACTGGGCTTCCCTGGTGGCGCAGTGGTTGAGAGTCCGCCTGCCGATGCAGGAGACACGGGTTCGTGCCTCGGTCCGGGAAGATCCCACATGCCGCGGAGCGACTAGGCCCGTGAGCCATGGCCGCTGAGCCTGCGCGTCCCGCAACGGGAGAGGCCACAACAGTGAGAGGCCCGCGTACCACAAAAAAAAAAAAAAAAAAAAAAGATTGTGTGATACTGACAAAGGGACAGACACATAGGTAATTGGAACAAAATTGAGAATCCAGAAATTGACCCACACAGTATGGCCAACTGATTTTTGACAGAGGTGCAAAAGTAATCCGACAAAGGAAGGACAGTCTTTATAGCAAACGGTACTGAAGCAATTGCATATCCATAAGCAAAAAAAAAAAAAAAAAAAAAAAAAAGAATCTCAACCTAAACCTCAAACTCTGTACCAAAGTTAACTCAGAGTGGATTGTAGACATAAATGTAACTATAAAACTTTCTGAAGATAACATAGGAGAAAATTTGCAGACCCTAGAGCTTAGTGAAGACTCTTAGACATGACACCAGAGCATTATCCATAATATATATATATATATATTATGAAGTCCTATATATATATATATATATATATATAGGACTTCATCAAAAAAACAGTTTTAAGTGTTCTGCTAAGGACCTGGTTAAGAGGATGAAAAGGCAAGCTAATAAATGGGAGAAAATATTTGCAAACCTCATATCTGACAAAGCACTCATATCTAGGACACATAAAGAGTTCTCAATACTCAGCCCTGAGTAAACAAACAGTCCAATGGGCCAAAGACATGCACAGACATTTTTTGGAAAAGGACATACAGATGGCAAATAAGTACATGAGAAGATGTTCAGTATCACTAGCCACTAGGGAGATGCAAATTAAGATCACTTTGAGGTATCACCATATACCTTTTAAAACAGTTCAAGCAAAATGGCTGGCTGCATAGAGGAACTAGATCACTCATATATTGTTGGCGGGCATGTGAAACGGTACAGCCGCTCTGGGAAACAGTTTGGCAGTTTCTCAAAAAACTAAGCATGGGGCTTCCCTGGTGGCGCAGTAGTTGGGAGTCCGCCTGCCGATGCAGCGGACGCGGGTTCGTGCCCCGGTCCGGGAGGATCCCGCATGCCGCGGGGCGGCTGGGCCCGTGAGTCATGGCCACTGGGCCTGCGCGTCCGGAGCCTGTGCTCCGCGGCGGGAGAGGCCACAGCAGTGAGAGGCCCGCGTACCGAAAAAAAAAAAAAAAAAAAAAAAAAACACTGAGCATGCAATTACCACACAAACCAGCAATTGCAGTCTTGGTCATTTATCCTAGAGAAATGAAAACTTACGGTCACACTAAAACTCGTAGTTGCATATTCATAGCAGCTTTATTCATAATCGCCAAAAAGTGGAATCAGTCCAGATGTCCTTCAGTGGACATTGTTTAGACTTGTCAGTGCATGGTGATAATAAAGAGCAGACCAACTTTAATTGGTTCTTTTTTTTTTTTATTTCTCTGCACACAATGCACCTCTTTATTTTCCGCACCTGAGGTGGACTGCTCTCACTGCCCGGCCCTTGGTAAACCACTGCTGAGAGGTAACAGTGGTACCGTCAAAGGCTGCAGTGACACCGCTGTCCCTCCACTAAAGCATGGGCCGGGCTCCCCGCCAGCCCCTGAGAAACTGACTTTAGAAATAGCAGTAAATAGAGGCTATTTCTGAACTCCATCTTCATAACCCTGCTTCTTTCTCATAACGAGGAGTCTTAGCCCTTCTGCCCCTTAGTCAGGGTCCCTAGTCCTTGCCATTTCTTGCCACAGTGGACAATAGGAAAAGGCTCCAAAACACCTTGGATTGTGGCCTCCCTGGCCCTCATACCCAAAGGATAAAGCTGCCATTTTGCTGGTGACAGCCTTACTCCTGAAGAAGAGGAAATACCACGGTGCTTTTGAGGAAGCCTTTGTGCCTTTGATTTTCCAGTTCCAGGCAGCACTTTAACTGTGACCCCACCAGGTGAAAACCTTTGGTTTATTTTGACTTAATCTGGGATTGCAGTGTCCCCTGCCCGACAACATGGGGTTGTCTATAAGCAGAATTGGACATGGATGGAGGAGGGAGGATTAGATAAAAGGCACTCATCCAAGCAGGGAAAGATGTACTATGTTGATTTCTATGAAGTGTCAGTGAGAGAGACCTCTCACCCCTGATTTCATTTAGTAGTAGTCGCTAGCATCTTAACTGAATTGATCACAAATTAGGAAGTCTTGGGCCAGCCCTATAAAATGCCATTATTCATACTGACATTACGAGGTGACTTATGTTAATGATTATTATTATAGTCTTAATAAGTGGTAATATACCTTGCTACTCATGCTAGTACATGTGCACACATGCATATGCACACACACACACACACACACACACACATTATACACACATCCTACCCATTGTAGGCTCTTTATAACAAAATTTAAACCACTGTGGTAAAGGAGATAACCATAGCAGAAGAGTTGGGCAGTGTGGGGAGGGATAGGTACTATCATTTGTTGACTGCTCACCACGTGCCACATACTCTGCTTGGGGACTTTACATGTCTTAGCTCATTTAGCCCTCAGCAAAGAACCTGTAAGGTAAGTGCTATTATCATTCCTGTGTTACTGATGAAGAGACCAGGGCTGAGAGAAGTGAAAAGAGATAATCCGATTATGTCACTCCTGCTGCTTAAAGTTCTACAATGATTCCCCCTTCTCCTGAAGATAAAAGTACTCGCTCCTCATCCCAATCTCCAGGTTGTGTTCTGGCAACTTCCCTAGTTTCATCTCAGACAACTCCCACCACACACACACACACACACACACACACACACACACGCACACGCGCACGCACACGCGCACGCACACACACACACACACACCCCACTTGCAGTAGGTGTTCCAGCCACACTGACCTTTTTTCAGTTCCTCTAATGTGCCACATTCTTTTCTGTTCTAGGGCCATTGCAAATAGTATTCTCTCTGCCTGGACTGCTCTCCTCTATGTCTACCTGCTACCCACCATCTACCTCCGACCCATTCTCCAGGTCTTAGCTTAGATGTCACATTCTCAGTTTCTCAGGGGAGCTTCCTGTGACAGCCCCCTTGACTACAGTGCCCCTCAGACTATGTTAGAACCCTTTGGTGTGTCCTTCCATTGCATTCTGCATTTCAACCATATTACTTATCACTTAGTTTTACATGTGTTCAGGGTCTATTTTCCTCATTAGATGAAGATTCCTGTCCACAGGCTGTCCTGTTCTCTGCTCTATCTCTAGCACCTAGTACAGTGGCTGGCACGTGATAAATGTTCCATAAGTATTTGTTGAATGAATGTATCTTCAAGCCTTCTATAATTGGTGCATAATCGGTGCTCAATGAATATAATTAAACTATAAATATAGTTGTTATTCTTATTGTCCAAGGGCAAATAGCTAGTCAGGGGCAGAACCAGGAATCATACCCACGTCTGAATCTAAAGCCCATGTTCCTTTCAAATTATGGCTCTGCCTGCAGAAATGGGTTCTAGGCCTAGCAGTGCCACAAACTGGCTGTATGAGTCAGGGTGAGACACTATATCACTCTGAATCTCAGTTTTCCCATCTGTAAATTGGGGTAGGGCTAGGTGAAGTTTAGACTGCACTGTATGCAATCTAGAGGAAGAGAATAGAAGTCTAGATGGGAGGGGGCTCTAAGTAGTGGATTAACTGACCAGTACAAATCACTATCATCCCTCTGCAAGGCAGTTGAACAGGTATACCGAGAACCCTCAATATGTTTACGCCCCTTAGTCTGGGTAACCCCAGTCAGGCAGTGTGGAGTAGTGGGTGGTGTTAGAGAGCCCTGGGTTCAAATCACAACATCCCATTTACTGCAACTTACCATCCTGAACTCCCAATTTCCTTCTTTACAGATGGGATAATAACACCCATCCTTTTAACCTTTTCTAAGGTAAAAGCAATATAATAACTTGAAAAGAAAATTTTGAATATTGAAAGAAAAATTTCGCCTGTCATCCTACCCACCTTACATAATTCTTTCTGTGGTTCTGTGCCATTGAGGGCCACCTCTTGAGGCAGGAGCCACAGGCAATGCTGAAGAAAGGAGAGAGAATGAACACAGAAGCAGGCTGAGGTCAGAGGCCGGAGGCCAGGGTGTGGAGCAAGAGTAACCATGGGATGGGCTGGGGCAGAGGAGAAAGCCAGCTACTGAGGCAGAATAAAGGAGATGCCTAATCTGAGTAATGGATGATGGCTAGACAGAACCTGAGAACCAGAGAGTAGAGAGTGAGTGGGAGGGCATCAGTGTGCCCTAGAGGGGCTTCCTTCCAAAGTTTTGTGGCTCTTTCACTTAGGCAGGCTTCAGTGGTCTCAAAGATCCTTGAAACTGTACTCTTGCCAATTCCTTTTGTTTAGTCACATGCACGTGTACTTTGAAATTGCAATCCTAGTGTATATACCTTTTCATGGAGTATCTTCAACATTTTCCATGTCACAAGTCTTCATAATGATGCCTTTTAGTGGCTGCCAAATATTCCAATTTTGCCCATAGACCAGAAAGCATATCCCTGTGTATTAACTTTTTGCTTCCTTGACTTATTTCCTTAGAATAAATTGCTAGGTGTGGGATTACTGAGCCAGAGGGTATGCAATTGGGATTTAACAACCAGAAATAGGTTTTATGCTTTCTAGGAAAAGAAATGAGCTGCAGTTCTTCCCGTCTCCTGCCTCTTCTGGAACTGATGAGGGGACCCTATAGAGCTGTGTGGTCCAATATGAGAGCCATTATCCCCATGTGGCTGTTTAAACTTAATTTTAATCAACTGAGTAAAATTAAATAAAATTCAAAATTCAGTTCCTCGGTTGCACTAGCCATATTTTGAATGCTCAGTCGCTTCATGTGCCTAGTGGCTACTGTATTAGAAAGCATAGATACAGAAAATTTCCACCATTGTAGAAAATTTATTGGATAGTGCTGCTCTAGAGTTTCTCAAGAGGTCATGGTTGGCATCTTGGGTGGGAGTTATTTGTGATGTGGGACTTTCCTGTGCATTGAGAGGCTGTTTAGCATTTCTGGCCCATATCCACTAAATGCCAGTAGTGCTCTCCCTTGAATAAATCTAACAGCTAAAACCTGCCCCATGTTTTCAAATGCTCCATCAAGGAACAAAATCATCCCCATTCAAGACCCACTGAGCTTTTAGCTTAGAAGAAAGAATCTCCTGCCTTTGTGGGGACGGCTTCAGGCTGCCTCTGCCTGAAGAGAGGGAAGCTTAGAAAGATGGCTTAACAAGATAGCCCTGGCTCAGAGCCTAACTCTGTACTCCATTTCCTTAACTCTGTACTCCATTTCCCTTTTCCTGCCTTCTCCTGCTGGTCTGTTTCCTCCTTTGGGGGAATGGCAGGAACAAGACCCTGCAGATGGAAAAGATCAAGACCCGTTTGAAGGCTGAGTTTGAGGCCCTTGAATCAGAGGAGAGGCACCTGAAGGAATACAAGCAGGAGATGGACCTCCTGCTACAGGAGAAAATGGCCCATGTGGAGGAACTCCGACTGATCCACGCTGATATCAATGTGGTATGTGGCTGGCTGCCTGAAGCCTATTTCTGGGCCCTTTGAGGAGGAATAGGCAGTGGTGAGTGCTGTGGACTCTCCTTGAGATATGGCTGTGGCCGATTTGGGGGAGTAGGCATCAGGCTATGGTGAAATGGAAGAATCCAGGAGTTCTGAGATCCAGCCCTGGCTCTGTCACTGATCGACTGTATATCACTGGACAAGTTCCTTCTTCTCTCGGGGCCTCATTTTCCTTTTCTGTACCATGAGAGGAATTCAGTCACCTCTGAGGTCTCACTCAGCACTGATGTGCTCTCATTCTGGGAGTCTAGAAGTTGAGAGCTAGCCTTGGGGAAAAGCAGAGCAGGCAGGTGCCTTGGGGATCTAACTTAAATTTAGGGCTCCAAAGCTTCCAACTAAGCCAAACAAACCATCTCTGCCAGCCTACCCAACTGGGGCTCCCTCATTACAGTCTCTCTTTTGGAGACCCTTGGAATGTGGGGAATGAACTGCCTGCTATGGTGATAAGCCCCCCACTTTATAGAGTTATTAAAGCAGAGTCTGAATGATCACCTGTCTGGGCTGCAGTATTGGTGATTCCTTCACCAGGAGGGAGGTTGGAGGTGCTGACCTGTAAGGCCCTTTCCAACCCTTAGAGCCTATGATAATGAGAATTTTTTTTTTAAATCACGTTTGAAGGAGCTAAGTTTCTATTCTTGGGAGACTCATTTCTGTGGCAATATCTACTTCCTGATATTGCCAGGCCTAGGGTCTTAAAGGAAATATGAATGCAATTTGGACAGTAGTTACCTGGGATTGTCTGTGTCACAAGATCACAGGATATCAGGGTCTCATGAGGAGCTGGCAGTTCTGCTGCCAGCTAACTAAGGATAGAGAAATAAACAAGGTATTAGTCACAGAGGGGCTGAAAATCTGGGCCAGTGGATCTCCAACTTGAACATGCCTCCTGAGTCACCTAGAGGGCCTGTTAAAACACAGATTGTTGGACTTCACCGCAGAATTTCTGATTGCTTATATCTGGGGTGGTGCCTGAGAATTTACATTCCTAATGAGTTCCCAGTTGACGCTGATGCTGCTGATCTGGTAACTGCATTTTGGGAACCACTGATCTAGGAGAAAAGCCACTGGTCTGGGAGGCAGAAGCCCTGAGTCTTTATGTAGTCTTTGCTCCTAGGAAGCATTTCTCTGAGGAAGTTACTTCTCTCTGAGTCTCAATTCTCTGATCTGTAAAATGGTGGTGGGGTGCACTACATGAACTCTAAGGGCCATTCCAGCTCTAAGATGCTATATTTGAATAATAACTACCACTAATTGAGCCTTTACTCTGTGTTAGCCCCTGTACTGAGCGCTTATATGAATTCAATCGTTGAATCTTCACCAAGATTATATGAGGTAGGTATGAATGTTACCACCATTATACAGATGAAAAAACTGAGGCTTGACAAGAGTCACATAGAATACATAGTGGGTTGAGGACTTGATCACAGATTGGTTTGGCTCTGGAGCCTGTGCTATTATCCACTCAGCTGTACAGCCTCGCTGAGAATCTTGGAGTCTTTTCTCTGTGCTTGCCTCACTCTGTGTTCCAGATGGAAAACACCATCAAACAGTCTGAGAATGACCTAAACAAGCTGCTAGAGTCTACCCGGCGGCTACATGATGAGTATAAGCCGCTGAAGGAACATGTGGATGCCCTGCGCATGACTCTGGGCCTGCAGAGGCTCCCTGACCTATGTGAAGAGGAGGAGAAGCTCTCCTTGGAGTAAGCTGCCTGCCTCCTGTCCCTGCAACATACACCACAGACACACACACACACACACACACACACACACACACACGTATATATACACACACGTATATATACACACATAAAGCCTGGTCTGAAAGTCAGGGTACCCAGTCCTAGCCCCAGGCCTGTCAGTGGCCGACTCATTGCATGACCTTGGGTAAGTCTCTGTGTTGGGCTGTTAGATGATTAGACTAGAATTACTAGATGGCTTTTAAAGTTCCTTGTGCAATTTTGACAATACAAGACTATGTCTATGACTCTTTGTGTGTGTATGTGTCTGTGACTCTTAAGAGGTCACTTTCCAAGTCAAGGTCTAGAAGGGGTGTCCAGAAACCTTGAACACACAGAAGGGTGAGCTTTCATGGCCTCCAGGGGCTAGCCTGGAACTTTATCTTAAGACCCAGAGTTAAGAACTAGGCTTACTTTACAGAGACACAGAGCTCATTTCAGTAGAAGGAATACAAGGGAACATACTTCCTTAAGGTAGAGCAGGCTGCCTGTGGAAGTGGTGAGCTTCTTATTCCTAGAGGTATGCCAGCAGAGGCCTGAGAACACTTAATAGGAATACTGCAAAGGAACATGGGATGGAGGGCAGACAAATGCCCTTTGAGGACTTGGCTAGCTTTGGGATTTTTTAAATTTTTCTGGGCCTGTCAGAGCCAAGGAGCAGGAGGAGTACCCTTCCCAACACACAGTGGGCCTGGTACCCAGGGAAAAGAGCCTTGGGCTGGAGAGGGTGCAGGAACTTCCTACAGTGAGCCACAGCCTAACCCCCTTCGTTCTGTAGCATGGAGTCCTTAAGAGGGGCAAGGTTCTCCTTGCTTTCAGAATGATCCAGCTAATGTCTCTCATCTCCAAAGTTACTTTGAGAAGCAGAAAGCAGAGTGGCAGACGGAGCCTCAGGAGCCCCCAATCCCTGAATCCTTGGCCGCCGCAGCCGCTGCCGCCCAACAACTCCAAGTGGCTAGGAAGCAGGACACTCGGCAGACAGCCACCTTCAGGCAGCAGCCCCCACCTATGAAGGTGAGTGAGCTGGGTATGGACTGTGGAGGAAGCAAGGTATCCTCAAGCCGCCCCATGGAAGGTTGGGTCTGGGGCTTTGGCCTTACTTATTTGGGGTCTTCCTAAAACAGCCTTCGCTTGGGACACAGAGGAAGGGGTGGTGTGTATGTGTGCTATAGTAGAGCCACTGGTCTTGTTGCCTCATATTCCCAGAGAGGTTAGAATGCAGGGAGATTGGCAGGCTCTGCTAAAGTATAATTTTCAGAAAGTTAGAAACGTGACTCGGACAAATATATAGTGAATGTGTGTCATTAACAAGGGAGCCAGCAGCATCACAAAGCTGGTTCCAGAAGCATTAGAGGAACGGATAATTATATAGTCAAGAAAAGAAAGGAATGCCAAAATAAGTTTGCAATGTTAAATCCAGAACTGGTTAATGTCCTACAGGAAAATAATGTCCTACAGGTTAATGTCCTACAGGAAAATAAAACTGTAATCTTTAGGATTACCTTTTCTTTGTAACAAAAATAATTTGCATCTCTACTGGGCAAAAGCCATTTGTGCCTTATCAACATTAAGTCACAGCATCTGGGCCCTGATCAATAGTAAATAGTCAAATAGTATACTATTTAATGGAAAAGTATTTATAGCCAGTGGAACAGAATAGAGAGCCCAGAAATAAACCCACTCACCTACGTTCAATTAATCTTCGACAAAGGAGGCAAGAATATACAGTGGAGACAAGAAAGTCTCTTCAGCAAGTGGTATTGGGAAAGCTGGACAGCTGCATGTAAATCAATGAAGTTAGAACACTCCCTCACACCATACTCAAAAGTAAGCTCAAAACAGCTTAAAGACTTAAATGTAAGACATGATACCATACAACTCCTAGAAGAGAACACAGGCAAAACATTCTCTGACATAAATTGTACCAGTGTTTTCTTAGGTCAGTCTCCCAAGGCAATAGAAATAAAAGCAAAAGTAAACAAATGGGACCTATTCAAATTTATAAGCTTTTGCACAGCAAAGGAAACCATAAACAAAAATGAAAAGCCAGCCTAAGGAATGGGAGGAAATATTTGCAAATGATGCGACCAACAGGGACTTAGTTCCCAAAATATAAACACAGCTCATACAACTCAATAACACAAAAACAAACAATCCCATCAAAGAATGGGCAGAGGACCTCAATAGACATTTCTCCAAAGAAGACATACAGATGGCCAATAGGCACATGAACAGATGCTCAGCATCACTAATTGTTGGAGAAATGCAAATCAAAACTACAATGAGGTATCACCTCACACCGGTCAGAATGGCCATCATTAAAAATTCTACAAATAACAAATGCTGGAGAGGGTGTGGAGAAAAGGGAACCCTCCTACACTGTTGGCAGGAATGTAAATTGGTGCAGCCACTACGGAGAACAGTATGGAAGTTACCATATGATCCTGCAATCCCACTCCTAGGCACATATCCAAGGGAAAACTCTAATTCAAAAAGGTACATGCACCCCAATGTTCATAGCAGTACTATTTACAATAGCCAAGACATGGAAGCAACCTAAATGTCCATCGACAGATGAACGGATAAAGATGATGTGGTACATATATACAATGGAATACTACTCAGCCATTAAAAAGAATGAAATAATGCCATTTGCAGCAACATGCATGGACCTAGAGATTATCATACTAAGTGAAGTAAGTCAGACCGAGAAAGACAAATACCATATGATATCATTTATATGTGAAATATAAAATATGATACAAATGAACTTATTTACAAAACAGAAACAGACTCACAGACATAGAAAACAAACTTATGGTTACCAAAGGGGAAAGGGGGTGGGACAGGGGTAAATTAGGCTTTTGGGATTAGCAGATACAGACTACTATGTATAAAATAGATAAACAACAGGGTCCTACTGTATAGCACAGGGAACTATATTCAATATCCTGTAATAAACCATAACAGAAAAGAATATCTATCTATCTATCTATCTATCTATCTATCTATCTATCTATCATCTATATCATTTTGCTGTATACCAGAAGCTAACACAACATTTTAAATCAACTATACTTCAATTTTTTAAATAAGTAGTAAATAGTCAAACAAAGAGACATTCTCCTAGGGCAAGGGTCAGCAAACCAGAACCCATAGGCCAAGTGTGACCTGCTCTCTGTTTTTGTAAATAAAGTTTTATTGGCCCCCACACATGCCTGCTTGTTTATGTATTGTCTATAGCTTCTTTTATGTAAGGCAGTTAGAGCTGAGTAGTTGCAACTAAAATCATATGACCTGAAAAGAAAGTCCAAAATATTTACTATCTTGGCCTTTACAGAAAAAGTTTATTGATACCTGTCCTAGAGAATTAAATAATCCTTGAGTGAGTGAGCCTGTTAGACCATGCTCCAGTATAATGCTTAATGAATATGCAATTCACATTTTGCCTTATTGCCAAATTTTGGATATTTTTCCTCAGTACCCCTCTTTGACTCTCACTCCCTTATATCCTTTGCATCCCTTACATCCAGCACAGATCTTGCTACTTGGGACTCACTGCTTGGGTCTTGCTCCTTCCTGTTGGGAAATCGCAATTGCTTGTGGGGGCCCCTGGGAAAGATGAGCCATGGCCTAGAAGAATCTGACCACTAACTTGCTTTGTCTTGTGCCCCCCACCAGGCCTGCTTGTCATGTCACCAACAAATTCACCGGAATGCACCTATATGCCCTCTGTGCAAAGCCAAGAGTCGGTCCAGGAACCCCAAAAAGCCAAAACGGAAGCAGGATGAATGAAAAGAGGGAGAACACTTAGAGCTCTGCTGCTCATAACCCCTCCCCTTGGCCAGAGTGATTGATGTCTCCATGTGAAACAACCCTTCCCCACCTCTACAAAGTCTCCTATTTAATGTGATGGAAGCACAACCCCTCTCTCACTTTGCTCTTATTTCTTTTTGCTCTTGGAGTTTCTGGTTTAGGAAGAGATGTGGTTCAGGTGCTAATGACAGTTGTGTCTAAAGATCCCTTCTCTCTCACCCACATTTCAACCCCTGCCCTTGTTTGGAGCTAAGGGAAGGGCGGAAGTCCCAGATGTGATTCTCTGTCTCTTGTGCCTGAGGCCTGGGGCCTAAGGCCTGAGGGCCTGGGGAGACCCATATCTTGTTTCAGGTGAAGGCTCCAGTGTGCCCCCTCCCTGTACCTTTGCCTTAGGCTCTGAAGGGACAACAAGTCTTCTTGCTGGACTTTTCAATAGGCTTGGTGCATTTATCTGCCCCACCCGCAACCTCATCTCATCCTCAAGGCCCGGAGGTAGCTTGGACAAGCTCTCCTTTTTCATATTCATTTGGGAGGCCTGGCTGTTATTATTGAGCTCACCACCCCACCACCTGGCAGTTTCCCAGATATATTAAAGTTCTCAGGTACCAGGCTATGTGTCTGGGGATCCTAAAATCTGTGGGCTTTTCTCCCATAATAAACCCTAGCTTTTGAAAATCAGTAGCAGATGTTCCCCACAGTGAAATCAGGGAGCCAGACCCACTCCACAAGTCCTGCCTAACTCGTTGCCTAAGTCATTGGTCTGAGGGTTCTGCTATCGGGGCTGCCTTAGGCTGGAGAGGCCCCAGGCTGACATTTGTGTCGACTTTTGTTCAAAACCATTACTCTGGCACTTACTCAAATGGTATATCTTAGAGGTCAGAGTAGTGGGTTGAGATTCAAGTGAATGCCAATCACTTTACACATGCAGGTAGGTGGGATTTCTACTCCAGTCTCTCTTCTCTAAGGCAACCTCAGCTCAGGCCAGCTTTTGGCCACCCCTTTTTCTGTGGATTGTGTAGGTGGATTTCCCTCTCAAAAGAAAAGGCACCAGGCTCCCCAAGCCCTACAGCTCTTCCCTCCTCCAAAGCCACATCTCTAGTCAAGTCACTCTCAAACTTAAGGGACAGGGATTGGGGCTGGCTGACTGAAAAAGTGTTAGCTCCTGGCTGGGGAGGGGGGATATTTTTCCTTCCTTTCTTAGCTGTAGTTTTAAGTTGCCACAGCGTCTGTGTGTTCATAATATATAAAAGGTTCCTCTTCTCTTTGAAAGTAAGAGCGTTATGTCTGTACAAATCCTTTTAAATAAACATTTGTTCATTGGAGTAAATGCTGACTCAGTGCCTACAAGTACCAGGTAACAGAAAAGATGTAATGCCCTTTCCCCTTCTGGGTAGCTCTTCTTTACTCTTATTCACTCACTCCACCCTACAAGTGAGAAAACCAGGCACACCACCGCATAATAATTTACCCTATTTTTATAATAATTTCCATGTACTCAGTGCCTACTCTGTGTCAAGTCTCTATGTAAGATGCTTTATATAGATGATTGTATTTGGTTTTCAAAACAACCTTTCAAGCTAAGTATTCTTATTGCCATTTTCCAAAAATGTAAACTGAAGCTCAGAGAAGTTAAATAACTTGTGCAGAGTTAAACAGACAGATAGTAAGAGAAGTATCAGGATTTGAACACAGATTTGTCTGGTACCAGAGTCCATTTTTTTTCCTACTTTTTCTCCATGATCACTTTTTTAAGCTTTTCTCCCATTTGGGATGGCTTGATCACAGGAGTAGGTGAAATAACTCTGAACTAGAAATCAGGGACTAGGAATTCAGTGACTGATGCAGGAATGTAAAGGCCTGTTCCCCTATGAGGATACAATAGGGAACAACTCCAAAGGGTCATCCCAGCTTCAGAGCTCCCCATGGGTGGACTGTGGTTTCCGTTAAGACTGAGTTGCAGTTCAATAGCTCCCTCTGTCCAATCCTGCCTCCTTCTCTTCCCTTTTCTTCTACAAGTGTTGATCCCAAGGGCACCCTAATTAATATCCTGAACATTAAACAGTCCCAATGCTTTCCAGAAACACAACAGTTGACAGAAACTTCTCTGTGCTTCAGTGTCCTCATCTGGGAAAATAACAGTACCTACTTCTGGCACTGTTGTGAGCAATGCCAGGCATATAGTAAGCACTCAATGCCAGGCATGTAGTAAGTACTTCTACCCCTTGTGCCTCTGGCACCAGGTAGATTGGATGAGCGGTCAAAAGAAACACTATTTGTCTTAGCTGACATTACTCTACCACCCCAGATTTTGTTCAGCTACAAGTCTGCTTTTAAGGTGGCCTAGACTCACTCTGGGCAAAGGGAGGACACTCAGCTGTGTAACTTGGAGTACACCTTAACCTGTATAGCTCTCAGCAGGTCCCCGTAAAGTATAGGAGAAGTGGTCATTGCTTTGCATCTTTGGCACACTGGAGGTCAGATCTGTCAATTCAGTTGCAGCACAACTAGCCAGGTCAGCTGTTTCCCAGGGAACACCTCTGAATGGAAAGGGAACAATCAAATGTTGAGTACCTATACCTGCCAGCCACTGGGTGGGGTGCTACCATCTCATTTAATTTTTCTGGTTCAGCTATCTGTTGTGAAACAAACCACCCAAAAACTTAGTGGCTTAAAACAGCCACCATTTGTTTGCTCGTGATTCTGCAATTTGAGCAGGACTTGCTGGGAATGGCTTATTTCTATTCCATGTGGTGTTGCCTCAGACAGCTTGGCTGGGGCTGAAGGACCCAAGATGTGTGCTCCCTCATATCTGATACCTCAGCTGTGGTGGCTGAAACAGCTGTGGGCTGGCTGGGCCTCCCACCTCCCTTTGTAGTATTTTACTCTCCAGGGCCTTTCTTTCTCCATTGGGCCTCTCTCTCCAAGTAGAATAGTGAGACATTTTTTTTTTATGTGGCAGCAGTCTTCCCAGAGGGTGAAAACAAAAGCTGCAAGGCCTTTTGTGGCATAAGACCAGATGTCAAACAGCAAAACTGCTGCTGTACTCTATTGGTCAAAGCAAGTCACAGAGCCAGCCCAGATTTAAGGAGTGGGGAAAAGAGACTCCGCCTCTTGATGGGAGGAGCTGCATGTATGCCAGAGATGGGGGCAATTCTTGGTCGTATTTGCAGACAACCTACCACATCATCCAACAGAAACCTTACAAGGAAGGCATTATGCGTGTCCATTTTTACAGATGATAAAACTGAGGCTCAAAAAGGGTAAAATAGTTGCCCAACAAAGCACTAGGAAGGGGCAGAGCCAGGAGGCAAAGCTAGGTCTGTCTGCCTTTAAAGCCTGTGTTTCTTCTGCCTAAGAGCAGTTCTTCAGATAAGTCTGAGACCTGGTTAGAGGAGACTAAAGAAAGGAAGAGAAGGAACAAAATAGAGTAAAAGACGAAGACGAGGCAGGTGAAGGAGAGAGAGATGAAGGAGGAGGAGGAGAGTAAGGGAAGTTATTTGTTATATTGGTAAGATGCTGTAAAGCACCTTCTTCAACATTCTCATTTAATGCTCACATTAATAGCCCTGTACTGTTAGTAGTATTACATTTTATAAATGAGACCCAGAGAGGGGAACTGACTTACCCAAGGTCATTTAGCAGGTTAAGAGCAAAGCCACAACTAGAACCCAGGCCTTCCAATCTGGGAATAACCCGGTTTGGGGCTCTCTTTACACGTTTGACACAGTGGGGATGATTGTATACCTGCTTTGTGACAGATGGGTCGCTTTTACACTGAGGATAGGTGCTCACTCCACAGGGGAAGGCCAGGCAATTTTAGCAATTCTGCTCTTAAGTCCAGTTCCCTGTTACTATTATGCCCCCAGCTTTCCCATAGCGATTATCAGCATCTTTGCAATGATCAACATCTCCCAAGGTGAACTCTGGGAAGGCTGTTAACTCAGGGCCAGGTGCCCTTAGGTTAGGTACTTAACCTCTCTGGGGCTCCAATATCTCATATGTGAGGTAGGAATAGTAGTAGTCCTCTCCTCATGGCATTGTTGTGAAGATTAAATGAGCTAATAATATATGTAAAGTGCCTAGAACAACACTTGAGAAGCATTCTGTAAATGATAGCTATGAGGAAGAAAATGATAATGATTATGACTGGCTTCCTGAGAGGCCAAAGATGATGAGGAGGAGGAGGAGGAGGAGGGGGAGGAGGAGGAGGAGGAGGAAGAAGAGAAAGGGAAGGGAAGGGGAGGAGAAGAGTGGGGGAGAAAAGGGAAGAGGAGGCAGGGTGCAATAGGGAAGGGATTGCCCCCATGTAAGGCCTCCCTCAGAGGGAGAGTTGATAGCTAAGAGTCATGGTTCCTTTCCTGGAGCTTGATGAGATTCCGAGGCTCTGCTGCCACTTGCCACTGAGTCTGTTTCATAGCTATAAAAAGACACGGGCCCCTCATGGTAACTAGGCAGAAGCCCCTCTTTTCACCACATTCTTTTCTGCTATGGCTGAGGAAAGACCATCCCTAAACAAGAATCCCCCATAAGTGGTCTAGGCTCATGTGCACTTCAGTGGTTTCTGTACTGTGCAGTACAGGGAAATGACACTGACCCAGGAATGAGTCATTCCTGGGTTCAAATCCCCAATCTTTTATTTATTAGCAGTGCATTCTTGAGGAAGTTATCAAACTTTTCCAACCTCCAGTTTCCTCATCTGTAAACTGGAGATAATACCTACTGTGTGGGGTTGCAGTGAAAGATTTAAAAACAAAGAAGGTGAGGGTGACCATTCACTGGATGTCCAGAATTTAGTGGGCGCTGTGGGAGGCAGCATAGTGTAGTGGCTAAGAGCGTGGATACCAAAGCCAGAGAGTCTGGATTCAACTCTCAGCAATGCCATTTGCTGACCGTGTGACCTTCAGGGAGCTCATTAACTTCTTGAAACCTCATCTGTACAATGGGGGTAATAACAGAATTTACCTCATTGGATTGTTACTAGGATTAAATGAGATAAGATTTATGAGTTGCACATAGAAAGCATTATCTGAGTGTTTCATAAAGTAAACAAATCAAATCTTCCTACCAACACTCAGTGTCATCAACTTAGAGATGAGAAAATTTAAGCTGGTAGAAGTCAACTGCCTTCAAATTTGGGTCTATCTGACTCCACTAAACCTCAAAAATGCTTGGAAGAGTGTAGTGATGTCTACAATTTATTTTGAAATGCATCAAAACTTAGGTGGATTGGTGGATGGATAGAAGAATAGACATGTGATAAAAGAAGTCCAGTAAAATGCTAATTGTAGGATCTAGGTGCGGGCATATGGGTGCTACCTGTAAAATTTGCTGTATATGTAATTTTTTTTCATAATAAAATATCGGGGCCATAATACATCTACCTGATAATGTTATTTCTCTGCCTAGAAGCCTTGGTTTGTTCCCCAGCACTCCCACTTTCTAATTTGACCTCTTGTATAATCAGCATAGCTCTCACTGACCACCCACCCCCGCCCCCACCATGTGGAATTGGCAGAGCACCGAGCACCGCGTAGAACAGATGATAATGGAGAGAGAGGGAGAGACAGCTCTGCGTTCCTACTTAGGGTGACCAACTTGTCCCAGTTTGCCCAGGACTGCTCTGGTTTTAAAACTGAAAGTCCTACATCCTGGGAAATCCCTCAGTCCTAGGCCCAGCTGTACTGTGAGCCTTCTTTCTTTCTGGTAGTGTTAAGGGCAGCTGTCACCTGTTGTTTCTAATCCACGTCATAGCATGCTCAGGGGCTCTGGGCAGACAGTTTCAGATCTGGCCCTGACCCACTTACCCTGCCATCTGGGCAGATGCTGCCCCCTGCTGGTGATGGGGTGAACCTGTTACGGAACCTCCCACCACATTGCTGTGCACACCCAGTGCAGAGGCAGTCAATGCCTCCGCCGTTCTCCTCCACACATCACCTTAGTCCTAGCCGTCTGAGCTTGAAATTCCATAACCCTGACAACTCCAAGGGCCTGAGACACTGTCCGTGATCTCTGGGTCCTACTGCCAACCCTGACTCCAGACATTCTTCCACATCCTGACCAAGTAACCACATTGCCCACCAGGAGACCTCTGGGTTCCATCCAGAAAGCAGAGGGGATGCCTCCACAGCAGGAAGGTGGTTATATTCATCCAAAAGGAGCAAGGAACAGATGTCCATACATGGCAGCACCAGGAAAAAGTGAAGAGTCAGCATAGGGGGTCCCCAAGAATACAAATGGCTGTTTATGGGTTCCCAAGAGAAAAGTGCAGAGAAGTGCACTCCTTCTGCCTAATGCTACTCTGGCAGGGCACCATATCCCTTAAAAAACATGGATTGCCAGGACCCTTGATGGCTCTGCTTTTGGTCCGATGCCTTCTAATATATGTCCCTCTGTGACACATGCATTGGAGTGAAGACAGACCTGAAAGAGACACAGTATAATAGCTTCTCTTTATTGAGTGAGCATTTACTATGGTCTAGGCATTGAACTGTGTGCTTCACATAATGCTCACATTTAACCTTCACAGAAGTCCTAAAAGATACGTGCGATTATTTATCCCCATTTTACAAAAATCGGAGGCACCAAGTGTGTTAGGTTTCTTGCCCAAGGTCGTGCAGTGAGTCGCAGAGCTGGGACTCAAACCTGAGAAATCAGGCACCAAAACTCAAGTGCGTAACCAGTCTCCCAAAGAGATCCGCAATCTGATTTTCAATGGAAGTGCTCCTGGACACAATCACCATGAACTTCATAACTGACGTGAGTGTCCTCCTAAAGCCACAGCAGGACTGGGCGATGATACATTGGAAAGTATTGTTCAGTGCCCTCTCCACCTCTGTCTTTCTAGCCTATCATCCGCAACCCAGGAATAATCAGAGCCTAGCAAGAGAGTACCTCAGCTGTTACACTTCTTACTGACACTAAGCTTAGATTCACTGCTGCTGAATCTATGGGTATAACTGGCTGCTGTTCTCCATTCTACCCCAATGGTGGCATTTACTTCTGCTACTACTCCACCCCTCAGCGCACCACCAGCAGCCCTCAGCCACTTGCATGAGCAGCATAGCTTCAAAAATTTCTATAGGACCCACTGGAGTTTACAGAGGAATAATGTGAAGCCAACACTCATCCCTGAGCACCAGAGAAGACAATCTCCATACAGAGGCCATCTTTATCACCCTTACCCCTGAGAAGATCTGGAAACAGTTACTAAGGAAACAAACCCCATGGCATTCTGTTTCCAGCTGTCAACGTCTATGAAGATTCACTTATCAGCTACTGCCACTGCTCCACCTGCCCTGCCTGGAGCACATTCCCCATCTTCTAGCCCTGTGTCCAGCCCCAGCTAGTTGAGATGGGGAACTGGAGAGCAGAATGGAGGAAGTCTGAACTTCCACTAGCACCACAGTCAGCCCCAGTTTCTGGTGCAGTAAAGGGTTTGGGGCCAGGCGAAAGCTTGTGAAAAGCCACCTTCCATCTCAGGAACGCCCATGAACCCATTAGATTCCTTCACCAATAAAGTGAAGTCCAGGGCCAACCCTTACCAGGGAATAGCATGTATGTGTTGGAGATAGGGGTGCTCCATCTTTGCTCTGGCCATTTAAGCCAACTGGAGAAATGCACAAACTAGGTACCCCATGCCTCATAAATGCCACAAGGCTGTTTATGACAAGCCTCTGAGGCACCCCCTTGCATGTTCCTGGCCTGCATTTGCTCCAATTTCATCCTTTTGCAATGCACACTCTTGGCTCTTGACCTTGATTATACCATTGGTCCTCCTTGGGTCTTGGCGTTTGGGGTTGATTGAGCAGTGCTGGAACCTCAGCTCATCCACTGGCATGCTGTCTTGGGGCTTATGCTCTGGTTGTGGCCTCTCTGCATACAACTTTGACCTCAGTCGGTAAACTTTTTAGACTAGCTGGCCCAGTCCTGGCCCTGTCTTATGAGGAAAATGGTAATCAGACACTTGCTCCATTCCCCTTCCCCTGTCCTGCCTCCCATCATGCTAAGCACTGCCCAAGCCAAACAGTGGTACAGCTCTGGCTGGAATTGCCCAGTGTCTCTCAATGCTTCCCTTCCCCTCTCTGACTCTCTCTTTTGTGGCAATTAGTGACAGGGGGATAGATGCTGGTAGACATCCATATTGTTTCCTGTAGGCAACTCTAGAAGCCTTCTAAACTCCCTTTTTAGTTTCCCCCAAAGCATTCTGCAGGATGGGTCATGATCAACCACAGCATGGAGAAGGTGTTGAGTGAGATGGGATGACCTAAGGCTATGCTGCAATGCCAGCTGATGGGTGACTACTGGAAGATTAATGAGGTTTCCTGATGTGTCTATTTAGTCCATCTTCTAAATGTTAATTTAGACACACTCCTTCTCTTCCTTAAGTTCAGGATTGGAGGAGGGAAGGAAGGAGAAAACCCAGTTTCAGTTTTGCCTCAGAGCCCAATAATATGATAGGTATTCAACCAGCCTACGGCTCTTAGCAGCCTCTGCTCTGTTATGCAACCAGCTTGATCAACTTCGGTATGAAGAAACTCAGCAATTGTCCCTAGACAAGCAGAGGAGTAAACGGCAGCACACCTTAAAGCTTCAAAAATAAATTCAATAATCCCTGTGTGATCCCATTAAAATCCCTTCAATAACTTGCCATACATTAGTTCCCATTCTTTACACAGCTGATCCCTTGTTAGATTTGAGCCTAGGAATTTAGAGCTGGAAAGGTACGTAGAGTCATTTAGTCCAACTCGTCCTCATGCTAACGGGTACATTAAGCCCAGAGAAAGGAAGGGACTGGCACAAGGTCACAAATCAGTCTACTGCGGAGGAAGAGCTAGAACCAAGGTCTCCTTCTGAGTTCCAGCCTATTCTAGGTTCCTGATGCCACCTTTGCCCTGATTCATCAAAGTAGCTAGATGTCCTTCTACTGGATACCCTCTTCTCTGAGGCATCCTTAAGTGACGTTGTCTTCAACGTGACCAAAGGTAGCCTCTGGCCATTGTTGCTGCATGGCAGTGAGCTGTGATGGAGGGGAAGGGGCATAAAGGAGCTCAGTCCAATGGGACAAGCCAACTGTGTTTGGGGAAAAATCCAGCTCCATATACCATCTAGGAAGACTGAGGCTGAACCCCTTCCAGGGACAGGATGGTCTTTACTGCCTGAGGCTCATCTCAAGAGAAGGCATTTGTTCCCTCCAGTTACAGATCAAAGCTTGTTGGACCTTCATCTCTGCTCCTTCTCAACTCCCAATTCCAAGATCTGTCCACGTCCAAAAGGGATAACCTCATAACCTCTAAAATGTTATGACACCATGTCCCCTTTCTGCCCCTCACACCCCTACCATGTTTCCCAGTCTCCTTCCCCTTTCTGTCAGTTCCTTATGCCTACCTAATCTTGGACCCCACAGAGACCTCAGGCCTGGGATCCAACCTGCCTTTCTCCTCCAGCCTGGACCACCTGGTCCATTGCTTCAGCGTTTCATTTGCCAATACCTTCAGCTCTCCTTGTCCCCATCCTTCCTCCATCTTACCCGGAGAACCTCAAATCAAAGATCATTGCTGATGTTCTCCCGGGCAGCCAAGTGCTGCTGGGAACACCTCCCAGTCCTGGGTAGCTTGGCCCTGCTTAGCATTCATGGTCCCTAACCTCATCTGAGCCTTTAGCACCGTGCAGTTAGACCCTGATCACGATCCTTTCCTGTTCCTTCAGTGAAGAGGAGTGAGGGCTGCCACTCAGAGGCCACATGGGTGCTCAGAATTGCATGTGTTACGGCAGCATGGGTAGGGGAGAAGGGCAGTCTACAGTTAGACTGGTTCGAATTTGAATCTTGTATCTTCCACTTATTGGCTGTGTGATCTTGGGCAAGTCAATAATCTCTCTTAAGCCTCATTTTCCTCTCCCATAAAGTGTGGAAAATAGTGTGGTGGGGAATCCATCTAAGGGCTTAGAAGAATACTTAGCAGGTGGTAGGTACTCAATAAATGGTGGCTGTTATTCCCTAGTGACCTGGGTAGCAATACATCTTAATTCCAAGTCTTATTGCTTAGTACAAAGAAGGTGCTGACCAAGTTGTTACTCTGATGGGGACTGGATCAGGGTCTGTGATGGGCCTGAGCCTGCAGGTGGACACATGAGGGGCTTAGTTTGGGAAGAAGACATGGGTGGGGGACCCAAGGATGTAGAGGCTGGGGTCAGACAGATCTGAAATCTTTGTGACCTGGAGTAAGTCACTTTACCTTTCTGAGCCTCAGTTTGCTCATGTGTAAAATGGGGGTAATAGTTATTGCTCAGAACACCTCCCAGGACTTTGGGGAGGATCAAATAGCATAATGGATGATAACGTGATTTTACGAATTATAACAAACAAACTCTCCTCATGTTAGTTGCACACACGCATGCGTGTGTGTGTGTGTGCGCACGCGCGCGCGTGTTTGTGAGCGTATTCTCTCACAAGGGCTATCTATGTTCTTGAACCCTGACTCAGAAGGTGGCAAGAAGCAACATTGGGGTGGCCACCCTAGGATGTCACTCTGAGGAAGAGCTTCCCCAGAAGAACAAACCGCAAGGTTAGCCAGGGTCCAGTTAACTTGACTCTTCTTTTTTCCATTCTGGCAGCAGTTTAGGGTGAAAGACTTGAAATCTTTTTCTAAGATTGAGGCTACCCTATGAGCTAAATGTTGAATCATCTAAAAAACTGATTATGTGAGCTCTGCCTCAATGACCTTTTGAGGATCCATCTAGCCCCAGGATCTGGTGGTATTATGAATTTCAAATCAGAATTATAGTCTCATCTCTGCCACTAACTTCCTGTGTGATCTTGTGTGTGTCCCATCTTCTCTCTGGGCTTCAATATTCCTAGGAGTCAGACAAGATCGGTGGTTTCCGAATGCTGATCCATGGACTGGATGCCTCAGAATCACCTGGGAAAGGAAGACCACTCAATGCCTATGAAGTAGCTATGTTGATGAGTTGACATGAATCTGATCAAGTCTCTAGATGTAATTACCATATTACAGGATATACAAGGGACAGAGGAACATGTTGAATGACACCACGGGAATGCAATCAACTAAATTCAGAATGTAGGAGATTCTGTAGGACAAATGTGGTTTCACCAAGAAATAAATGGAGAGAGAGAAAAGAGGGTAAGAGAATGAATTAGTTTTCAATGTGATGTTTTAACAAATTACCACAAACTTGGTGGGTTAAAACAACACAAACTTATTATCTTACAGTTCTGTAAGTCAAAGGTCCAACACGGGTATCACTGGGACAAAACCAAAGTGTTGACAGAGCTCTTTTCCTTTCTGGAGGCTCTAGGGTATAATCCATTTCCTTGTGCTTTCCAGCTTCTAGAGACTGCCCACATTTCTTGGCTCATGGCCGCCTTCCTCCATCATCAAAGCCAGCAATGTTGAATCTCTCTGACATTCTTCTGTACTCGCATCTCCCTCTGATTCTTCTCTCCTGTCTACCTCTTCCACTTTTCAGGGCCCTTGTGATTACACTGGATCCACCCAGATAATACGGGATAATCGCCTTATTGTAAGATCAGCTAATTAGCAAACTTAATTCTACCTGCAACCTTAATTTCCCTTTGCCATGTAACCTAATGCATTCATTACTTTCAGCATTTAGGATGTGGACATGTTGGGGGGGGGCATTAATCTGCCTATCACTGATAATTTGTAAGTTAAAAGAGAATTAAGATATGAATCAACAGAATGCAATTTCTAGATCTTGGATTGGATCCCAATTCAAACAAACTAACTGTAAAGTATAAGAAAAGTCAGGGAAATTTGAGCACTGATGGACTATTTGATGACATTAGGAATTGTGAAGTCTTTAAGCTGTGATAATGATACAGCAGTAATATTGGGAGGAAAAAAATGGGTCCTTATCTTTTAGAAATACATACTGAAGTATTTTAGGATGAAATGAAATGATGTTTGGGATTTGCTACAGACTACTCCAATAAGGAGGTGAGAGAGTAAAGAGGGATATAGAGTGGCCATGTGCAGACAAATGTTAAAACTGGGAGGTGGGCGCTTGAGGTTTGATCACACTATGCTCTGTTTGTGTATATGCTTGAAATTTTTCATTATAAAATAATCTGGGGAAAAAATGGGCCACAAATTAATAGTAACATTTTTTTTTCTAGCTCTACCCAGACTCCCTCAGTGGGAAGTCAAGGACATTGAAACGCCTCCTAAGGAAACCTGGGAATCCTCAGGAGGTTCTCATGTATTCTGCTAATATATTCCTTCCGATTACTACCTGGTGTCAGTCATTTCACTTCATTTTCCTTTTGCTCCCTGGTGTGATGCCCCCTTTCTCTGCTTGATTCCTGAGCCACTTGGTCTGTTTTATGAGGAAAAGCAGACTCTACTTTAACTAGTTCCATGTAACACAGGCAAAGTTGCCAGTGAAATCTCTAAGTCCTACTTTCATGAGACTTAGGAATGGGTTCTCAGAGACCGGGCAAATGTTAGTGGCAGACCCTATACTGTACTCAGAATCTTTCCACTGAACACTGAGCCATTATTCTTGACTCTCCCACCCTTTAGGGTAACTGTTTCCCCAGAAGGCTCCTTGGTTTCATATGCAAACATACTCCTGTGGAGTTGAAGGGGCCATCCTATTGGCATTTCAGTTCTATCTGACTTCTGAAGTGAACATAGTTGGAATCTCTGTTATACTCCAAACCATCATTCTAACTAGGCATTAATAGATCCACATTACTGATGAAGGAACTAAAGCTCAGAGGTTAAGTAATTTGCCTAAAGTCACAATATTAGTGCCATCCGGAGGAAGCGAGACTATGCTTGCTCGGGCAGTAGGAGGAAACAGAATGGGACCGATGGGCAGGCAGACTCCTGCCCGGCCGCAGGTGCCCCTGGATGAGGCCACCCCATGCACCCTGAGCAGGGGAGAGCAGCCAAGATGGCAGAGTAGAAAGACCCTAAGCTCACCTCCTATCATGAGCACACCAAAATCACAACAATCTGCAGAACAGCCATCGTTGGAAAGGACTGAAACCTACCAGGAAAGATCGTCCACAACTAAAGACATAAAGACGGAACCACAACGAGACTAGTAGGAGGGGAAGACTCATGATATAAGCAAATCCCATACCCTCAAGGGTGGGTGACCCACAAACTAGAGAATAATTACATTACAGAGGTTCTCCCACAGGAGTGAGAGTTCTGAGCCCCATGTCAGGCCCCCCCATCCCAGGTGTCCGGCACCAGGAAGAGGAGCCCCCGGAGCATTTGGCTTTGAAGGCCACCAGGGCTTGATTGCAGGAGCTCCACAGGACTGGGGGAAATAGAGACTTCACTCTTAAAGGGCACACACAAATTCTCATGTGCACTGGGACCAAGAGCAAAAGCAGTACTTTGATAGGACCCCAAACCAGACCTAACTGCTGGTTTTGGAGGGCCTCCTGGGGAGGCAGGGGGTGGCTGTGGCCCACCCTGGGGACACAGACACTGGTGGCAGGTATATCGGAGAGCATTCATGTGTGTGAACTCTCCTACAGGCTGACATTTTGGCACCAAGACCTGGCTCCATCCAACAGCCTGAAGGCTCCAGTGCTGGGATGCCTCAGGCCAAGCAGCCAACCGGGTGGGGACACAGCCCCACCCATCAGCAGACAGGCTGCCTAAAGACTTCCTGATCCCACAGCCGCCTCTAGACATACCCCTAGACACAGCCCCTGCCCACCAGAGGACCAAGACCCAGCTCCACCCACCAGGGGCAGGGACCAGCCCCTCCCACCAGGAAGCCTACACAAACCTCTAGACCAGCCTCACCCAGCAGGAGGCAGACACAAGCAGCAAGAAAACTACTGTCTCACAGCCTGCAGATCAAGTCTGCAAACACAGGCCAGACACTACCCTGGGACCAGCTGGCCCCTGGCCCTTGGGGGGATGAGAGGGGAGCGCACTGCAGGGACAGATAGGATGTCTCCTACAGAGGGCCACTTCTCCAAGATCGAGAAATGTAACCAAACTACCACATACATAAAAATACAAGTATCAATTTAGGCAAAATGAGGTGACAGAGGAAAATGTTTCAGACGAAGGAACAAGATAAAACCCCAGAAGAAGAACTAGGTGAGGTGGAGACAGGCAATCTACTCGGGAAAGGGTTCAGAGTACTGATTGTAAAGACGATCAAAGAACTTGGGAGGAGAATGAATGCACAGAGTGAGAAACTGGACGTTTTTAACAAATAATTAGGAAATACAAAGAAAAATCAAACAGAATTAAAGAATGCAATAACTGAAATGAAAAATACACTAGAAGAAATCAATCGTAGACTAAGTGAGGCAGAAGGACGGATCAGTGAGCTGGAAGACAGAGTAGTGGAAATCACTGCTGCCAAACAGAAACAAGAAAAAAGAATGAAAAGAATGAGAACAGTTTAAGAGACCACAGGGACGACACCAAGGGCACTAATATTCGCATTATAGGGGTCCCAGCAGGAGAAGAGAGAGAGAAAGGCCCGGAGAAAGTATTTGAAGGGATAATAGCTGAAAACTGTTTTAACCTGGGGAAAGAAACGGTCACCCAAGTCCAGGAAGCACAGACAGTCCCATACAGGATTAACCCACAGAGGAATAAACCACAACACATTGTAATCAAAATGACAAAAAATAAAGACAAAGAGAGAGTATTAAAAGCAATGAGGGAAAAGCAACAAATAACATAAAAGGGAACTCCCATAAGGCTATCAGCTGATTTTTCCCCAGAAACTCTGCAGGCCAGAAAGGAGTGGCACAATATATTTTAAATGATGAAAGAGAAAATCCTACAACCAAGAATACTCTACCCAGCAAGGCTCTCATTCAGATTTGATGGAGAGAGGGGAGAGAGGCAGGCCTGGAGAGAGCATGGAAGATCCACGCCATTCCCACATACCTTGTCTTATGCATCTCATCTATATGGCTGTTCCTGAGTTATATCCTTTTATAACACACTGATGATCTATATCAGAAAGATTCTGTTCCATTATCTCCAGTTGTCTATGGATTCTGTTGAAAAGGCAGCCATCTTTTAAACTGTCGTTCCTGGGGAGCTTTGGAAAGATTCTCCATTTTCTCTGGTCCTCCATGGAGTCTGCTGAAAAGGCAGCAGCCATCTTTTAAATCGTTGTTCTGGGATAGGTTCTCTGGGGGCAAGGACACTGGTGGCAGAGGCTCCAGAGAATATTGATCAGCGTGAGCTCTCCCAGAGGTCCCCATCTTGGCACCAAGACCCGATCCCACCCAACAGCCTACAGGCTCCAGAGCTGGAATGCCTCAGACCAAACAACCAGCAAGACAGGAATGCAGCCCCACCCATCAGCAGACAGGCTGCCTAAAGTTGTACTGAGCTCACAGCTACCTCAAAACACACCCCTTGACACGGCCCTGCCCATCAGAGGGACAAGACCCAGCTCCACCCACCAGAGGGCAGGCACCAGTCCCTGCCACCAGGAAGCCTGCACAAGCCCTTGCAACAACTTCATGCACCAGGGGTGGACACAAGAAGCAAGAGGAACTATGATCCTGCAGCTTGTGGAAAGGAGACCACAAACACAGAAAGTTAGACAAAATGAGATGACAGAGAAATATGTCACAAACGAAGGAACAAGATAAAAACCCTCAAGAACAACTAAATGAAGAGGAGATAGGCAATCTACCTGAAAATGAATTCAGTGTAATGATAGTAAAGATGATCCAAAATCTCGGGAAAAGAACGGAGACACAGATTGAGAAGATACAGGAAATGTTTAACAAGGAGCTAGAAGATTTAAAGAACAAACAAACAGAAATGAGCAATACAATAACTGGCATGAAAAATACACTAGAAGGAATCAAGAGCAGAATAACTGAGATAGAAAAACGAAAAAGTGAGGTGGAAGACAGAGAGGTGGAAATCATTGCCACAGAATAGAATAAAGAAAAAAGAATGAAAATAAATGAGGACAGTCTCAGAGACCTCTGGGACAACATTAAACACACCAGCATTCACATTATAGGGTCCCAGAAGGAGAAGAGAAAGAGAAAGGGCCTGAGAAAATATTTGAAGATATTATAGCCAAAAACATCCCTAACATGAGAAAGGAAACACTCACTCGAGTGCAGGAAGCACAGAGTCCCATACGGGACGAACCCAAGGAGGAACACGCCGAGACACATATTAATCAAACCGACAAAAATTAAAGACAAAGAAAAAAATATTAAAAGCAACCAAGGAAAAGCAACAAATAACATACAAGGAAATCCCCATAAGGTTTTCAGCTGATTTTTTTAGCAAAACTCTGCCAGTCAGAAGGGAAGAGTGGCATGATGTATTTAAAGTGATGAAAGGGAGGAACCTACAACCAAGAATACTCTATCCAGCTAGGCTCTCATTCAGATTCAACAGAGAAATCAAAAGCTTCACAGACAAGCAAAATCTAAGAGAATTCAGCACCACCTAACCATCTTTACAACAAATGCTAAAGGAACTTCTCTAGGCGGGAAAGAGACCAGCAACTTAAAACAACATCGTACCTATACACACTGCTATATCGAAACCTCATGGGAACAGCAAACCCCAAAACTACAATAGACACACACACACAAAAGAAAAAGCAACCCAAACACAACACCAGAGATAGTCATCAAATCACAAGAGAAGAGAACAAAAGAGGAAGGGAAGAAAAAAGACCTACAAAAAAAATCCAAAACAATTAAGAAAATGTCAATAGGAGCATGCATAATGATAAGTACTTTAAGGTAAATGGATTAAATGCTCCAACCAAAGGACATAGACTGGCTGAATGGATACGAAAACGAGACCCGTGTGTATGCTGTCTACGAGAGACTCACCTCAGATCTAGGGGCATGTACAGACTGAAAATGAGGGGATGGAAAGAAGTATTCCATGCAAATGGAAATCAAAAGAAAGCTGGAGTAACAATACTCATATCAGAGGAAATAGACATTAAAATAAAGACTGTTGCAAGAGACAAGGAAGGACACTATATAATGATCAAGGGATCAATCCAAGAAGAAGATATAACAATTGTAAATATACATGCACCCAACATAGGAGCAGCTCAATATATAAGCCAAATGCTAACAGCCATAAAAGGGGAAACTGACAGTAACACAATGATAGTGTGGGACTTTAACACCCCATTTACACCAGTGGACAGATCAGCCAGACAGAAAATCAATAAGGAGTTCATTGCAGCATATGGAAGCAACCTAAATGTCCATCGACAGAGGAATGGATAATGATGATATGGTACATGTACACAAAGGAAAACTACTCTGCCTTAAGAAAAGAATGAAATAATGCCTTTGCATCAACACAGATGGACCTACAGATTGTCATATTGGGTGAAGTAAGTCAGACAGAGAAAGACAAATATCATATGATATCATTTATATTAGAATCTAAAAAAGAACGATACAAATGAACTTTTTTAGAAAAACGAAATAGACTCACAGACTTGGAAACAATCTTATGGGTACCAAAGTGGATAGTTTGGTCACGGGAGATAGATAAATTTGAAATATGGGGCTAAGATATACACATAACTCTATAACTATATATAAAATAAGTAAACATAAAGGACTTACTGTATAGCATACGGAACTCTACTCAATATCTTGTAATAACCTATAATGAAAAAGAATCTGAAATAGTATATATATATATGTGTGTGTGTGTGTGTGTGTGTAATTGAATCGCTTTGCTCTACACTTGAAACTAACACAACAGTGTAAATTAACTAATCTTCAATTAAAAAATAAAAGAAAAATATTAACATCTGTGTTCTTCCTCTTTCCCCACACTACCATATAGCAACATTGGGCTTTATTTCCTCTGCTAATTACTTACTTTTTCATGATACAAATGTTGATGTGCTGAGGAGAGTGAGGAGAATAACGTGAGGCTAGTGGAAGTTTTATATTAAGAAAGAGTAAGAAGTAAAACTGGATAGGTGGGTTGGCCCTGATTACAGTTGGTCTGGAAACATCAGGCTGAAGAGGATAAATTTGCTTTGAGAAGGAATAGGGAGATCTTGTGATATCTGAAATAAGGTGGGTGTGATGGAATCAAACTCCAGGAATGTGAAAAGTTTGAGCAAAATAGAATAGAGTCTTTGTTGCTTTAGTTGTTGTTGTCTTAAATGTCATAGAGAGAGGCTTCAGTCTTTGGTTGCTGAAGCCAAAAGGAGTCCAAAGAAATCAGATCAGAAATTGAAAACAGTCTCTGAGTAATGAGTAACTTTCATTTATGTCTCTATTTCACATTCACTTTCATTTCCATCCAAAACAGGCTCCTGAAAGCAAATTAAAAACTTAAATATAAGAGAAAAATATGCTCTTGTGTGTTGTAGGGAAGAAAAATAAGTTTTCCTCTACCCTTTGAAGTTCTTGGCTGGGCTCCTGTAACAAAAGACAGATTAACAAGAGAAAAACAAAAACATTTATTAAAATGTATGTCTCATATATACTTTGGAGATACCCAGGGAAAAATAGATGACTCTGAAAGAGATGGCTTAGAATTTAGTCTTAAGTTCGCATCATAACAAGAACAATAACAACAAAATGGTAATTATGTGAGGTGAAGGATGTGTTAACTAACTTTATCATGGTAAACATTTAACAATATGAGCATTAATCAAATAATCACTTTTTACACCTTAACCTTACACAGTGTTACATGTCAGTTGTATAGCAACAAAGCTGAAAAAAAGAATAATGCAGGCTTAAATACCATCTTCAGCTGAAACAAAGAAAGGGTGCGGAGGAGGCCAGTTATGGGGAGGCGACTAGGAAAAGCACTGTTAGGAAGGGAGAAGTTTGTTATGGAGATTTAAATAGGTACCTTCTCCACTGACAAGATTATTTTATGATTTAGAGTCTTCCTTCTCTTCCTGGTGCAGAGAGGGAGATACCCTTATAAATGGAGATTTTTTATATATGTACATTTCCTGTACAAAATGGTAATTTTTAGTCTGTTTTCAGAGCTTCTCCTATGTCTTCTGTTTCTCAAAATAATCAGCTGGAAATAATCTTTACACCAAAGAGGCACATTTTTGAATGATGTCGATGAAAAATGTTAATCAACAGTTGAACTAAGAAAGAAGTGGAAAATTTTATTCTAGCCAATCTGAGGATCATAACCCAGGAGACAACCATTCAGAAAACTCTGAGCACTATTCTGCCCATTAGAGGTCAAAGAACAGTTATATAAGTTTTTGAGACAATGGGTTATATGTCAAATGATGTATTGACAGTTTACACAATCCACATCTGCACTTACAAAGCGAGTATTGGGTCATGGGTCTTCATGACCCCTTACAAGATTAAGAAAGAATGTTATCTCTTAGGGAGGTCTGGTTAATGCAGATGTACAATACACATTAAAGAGAAGGGAGGAGGCCCAAATGGGCAAAGAAAGATTTTATGTTTAAAATTTTCTTGTCTTGCCATAAAATATGAATTTTATTTCATCAGTGGCATATTCTGCCACCCTTCAATGTTACTAAGTGCTCCACGCACATAGGAAAAAGGAACCCTAAATTCAGAAAAGAACTATCCTATCTTGCTCCTAAAACATACAACACCTATGCAGTAGCCCTGGAAAGGGGTTTTCACTTCCTGTCACACCCCATTGCAATACAGAGAAGTTCAGGGAGGTAGAAAGCTATATTCTTAAGATGAACTAAAATATTCTCCTGGTAGATTTTTCTGAGTCCTTCTTGTTCTAACTCCTGAAAATCTATATAGAATCCATCAATAACCAGTTCTATGTAGCAGCCTTCTATATTTGAAGACAGTTCCAGCTGCCCTTGGCTATCAATTACATCACCTACTTGTGCCAAAGAAAATTTAAATGTTACCTTTTACTTTGCAACAAAGAAATTATAGTCTGAATTTTCCATGGAAACACAATTACATATTTACCCAAAGGTGATTTCATCCAAAAATTTCACTCACAGATGCACACACACACACACACACACACACACACAGTATGCATAACTCATGGTTATCATAGATTGGTGAGTGGATTTGGTGAAAGGGAAAGAGACTGGGGTGCATTTTCTATGGGAAATTACATTTCTGTGGGCCTTTCTTGAACAAAACTCCTTGTGTATAGAGACACTGTGTGCATCTCTGATCCTTTCTTTGGTGCAGTTTGGTGCATATCTGGTCCTGATGGAATATTCTAAGCATTTTATCATATTTGAGAGGGTGGATAAGTCAATTATGGCCTTGCTGTTCACATATCCCTTAGTGATGTTTTGCCCATCCTTCTGTAAGAAAAAAAGTCATTTGAAATCCTTATTTGATTAGGCCTATCCCTGTGCCAGGGCACACAAGTCACATCATGGTCTCCATGGTAGCCTTGAAAACTAGCAGCTTCACAACCATGGTAGCTGTGAAAACAAGCAGTCTAGTAGACTGGGTTTGGAATTTTTCAAAAAGCCCCTTCCCCAGACTGTTGTCATTTGCCAAGTCAGGAATTTCTCTAAAAAAGCAACATTCACAGGGCTTGTCATTATTTGACCTGACTCAGAGGCTTGGCTCAGTAGGCAAAGTTCTATCACCATGGCATTTGTTGAAATCAATTGCTGGCAGTTGTTTAACATTGCAGTTGCCTAGGGCAGTGAAACTAGTTCTGTCAAATAAGATGTTGGCCAAAATGCTTAAGAAAATCTATGTGATGAGATGTCCATAGGGGGATTTGAAAAACTCCAATATACTCCTAGGAATCTAGAAGGACTTGCATGTGTGCAGGGATATAGAAGGACATGCACATGTTTGTGCCCAGGAAAGACCTAAGAAGATCCTAATCTATCATTTCTGACTGACCTTGAGGCGCTGCATAAGCAGGAAGTGAAGGCTAAGACTGAGTTGCCAGAACATTGAAAGTGTGTCCCAAAGCACACACAGAACCCCTCAGCAAAGGCTGACAGGTTTATTGGTTCAGGGAATTTAAGGAAATCTTTGTTCAATCACTAGATGACTACTAAGGTAACTGAGCAGAGACTGCAGTGCCTGCACATTACAGGGAATGCAGACTTTACATAACTAGTCAAGGAAAATCACTAGGCAAGCAAAGAATAACACCAACATCAATAATAACAACAATAAAACAGCAACAACAAACCCTGAGGGGTGGGAGAAATCTGATATCTAGAGTTGCCATATTATATAATGCAAAACATCTAGTTTTGAACAAAAAATTATGATACAGGCAAATAAACAGGAAAAGTATAGCCCACAAAGGGGGGAAAAATAAATCAATAGAAATTGTTCCTGAGGAAGCCCACATATTGGTCTTAATAGACAAAGACTTCAAATTGGCTGCTACAAAAATATGTTCAAAATACTATAGGAAGCCACATCTACATAATTAAAGGAAATTATGAGAACAATGTCTCACCAAATAGAGAAGATCAATAAAAAGATAGAAATATTAAAAAGCACCAAGTAGATATTCTGGAGTTGAAAAGTATAATAACAGAAATGAAAAACAAATCAATAGAGGGACTCAATAACAGACTCAAGCTGGCAGAAAAAAAGAATCAGTGAACTTAAAAATAGATGTGGATGGCTGATAATGGCTTCCGAAAATATGCTTATGTCCTAATCCCTGAAACCTATGACTGTTACTTAATTTGCAAAATGGGTCTTTGCAGATGGGATTAAGTTAAGGATCTTGAGATGAGGAGAATATTCTGCTGGGCTCTAAATGCCAACACAAGTATCCTTACTACAGAGAGATTGAAGGAGATCACACACACACACACACACACACACACACACACACACACACACACGAGAAGAAGATGTGAAGATGGAAGCAGAGGTTGGAGTGATGCAGCCTCAAGCTAAGGAATGCTGGCAGGCAACAGAAGCTGAAAGAAGCAAGAAATGAATTCTCCCTTAGAGCCTCTAGAGGGAGCATGGCACTGCTGACACCTTCATTTCAGACTTTTGGCCTTCAGAACTGTGAGAGAATCAATTTCTGTGTTTAAGCAACAGAATTTGTGACAATTTATTACAGCAGCCATAGAAAAGCAAAGCAATAGGTAAGTTGAAATTATGCACTGTGAGAAACAAGCAAAGAATGAAGAAAACTGAACAGAACCTCATAGACCTGTGAGGCAAATCAAACTTACAAATATGTTTATGAGGGAGAGACTGAGAAGGAGAGAAGAAAATAAAAGGACATAAAAATATTTGAATAAAAAATGGTCCAAACTTTCCAAATTTGATGAAAAACCATCTACATATCTAAGAAAGCCAGCAAACTTTAAATAGGATAAGACTCCAAGGGATCCAGAGCTAGACAAATCATATTAAAACTGGCAAAAGGGACTCCCTGGTGGTGCAGTGGTTAAGAATCCGCCTGCCAATGCAGGGGACACAGGTTCGAGCCCTGGTCTGGGAAATCCTACATGTCATGGAGCAACTAAGCTCGTGCATGACAACTACTGAGCCTGTGCACCTAGAGCTTGTGATCTGCAATCAGAGAAGCTACTGCAATGAGAAGCCCACGCACTGCAATAAAGAGTAGCCCGAACTCACCACAGCTAGAGAAAGCCTATGTGCAGCAACGAAGACTCAGCACAGGAACAAATAAATAAATAAATTTATTTAAAAATTACTGGCAAAAGGTGAAGACAAAGAGAACATCTTGAAAGCAGCAAGAGATAAACAACTCATCACATGCAAGGGATCCATATAAAATTAACAGCTGAGTTCTCAACAGAAACCATTGAGAGCGGAAGGTAGTGGGACGCCATATTCCAAGAGCTAAAAGAAAATATCTGTTAACCAAGAATTCTACATCCAGAAAAAAAAATCCTTCAAAAAAAGGAGAAATTAAGACATTTCAAGATAAACAAAAATTTAGAGAATTTGTCACTATCAGATCTGCCCTACAAAAAGTGCTAAAGGAAATTCTTCAGGCTGAAATAACAGGACACTAGACAGTGCCACAACAAAACAAGAAGTAAGGAACACCAATAAAGGTAAATATATAGGTATATACAAATTATAGTAAAAAATGTATTTTTATTTGTAACTCTTTCATTCCCCAAATGATATAAAAGACAACTACATAAGGCAACCATTGTAAAACTGTGTTGGTGAGCATACAATATGTTTTTTACATCTTTATTGGAGTATAACTGCTTTACAATGGTGTCTTAGTTTCTGCTTTATAACAAAGTGAATCAGTTATACATATACATATGTTCCCATATCTCTTCCCTCTTGCATCTCACTCCCTCCCAAACTCCCTATCCCACCCCTCTAGGTGGTCACAAAGCACCGAGCTGATCTCCCTGTGCTATGCGGCTGCTTCCCACTAGCTATCTATTTTACGTTTCGTAGTGTATATATGTCCATGCAACTCTATCGCTTTGTCACAGCTTACCCATTCCCTTCCCCATGTCCTCAAGTCCATTCTCTAGTAGGTCTGTGTCTTTATTCCTGTTTTACCTCTAGATACCTCATGACATATTTTTTCTTAAATTCCATATATACGTGTTAGCATACAGTATTTGTCTTACTATATCTGATGTACTTCACTCTGTATGACAGACTCTAGGTCCATCCACCTCACTACAAACAGCTCAATTTCATTTCTTTTTATGGCTGAGTAATATTCCATTGTATATATGTGCCACATCTTCTTTATCCATTCATCTGATGATGGGCACTTAGGTTGTTTCCATCTGCTGGCTATTGTAAATAGAGCTGCAATAAACATTTTGGTACATGACTCTTTTTGAATTATGGCTTTCTCAGGGTATATGCCCAGTAGTGGGATTGCTGTGTCATATGGTCGTTCTATTTGTAGCTTTTTAAGGAACCTCCACACTGTTCTCCATAGTGGCTGTACCAATTCACATTCCCACCAGCAGTGCAAGAGAGTTCGCTTTTCTCCACACCCTCTCCAGCATTTATTGTTTCTAGATTTTTTGATGATGGCCTTTCTGACTGGGGTGAGATGATATCTCATTGTAGTTTTGATTTGCATTTCTCTAATGATTAATGATGTTGAGCATTCGTTCATGTGTTTGTTGGCAATCTGTATATCTTCTTTGGAGAAATGTCTATTTAGGGCTTCTGCCCATTTTTTTTTAACATCTTTATTGGGGCACAATTGCTCAACAATGGTGTGCTGGATTCTGCTTTACAACAAAGTGAATCAGTCATTCATATACATATGTTCCCAGATCCCCTCCCTCCCGCATCTCCCTCCCTCCCACCCTCCCTATCCCACCCCTCCAGGCGGTCACAAAGCACTGAACCGAAATCCCTGTGCTATGCGGCTGCTTCCCACTAGCCATCTATTTTACATTTGGTAGTGTATATATGTCCATGCCTCTCTCTCACTTTGTCACACCTCACCTTTCCCCCTCCCCATATCCTCAAGTCCGTTCTCCAGTAGGTCTGTGTCTTTACTCCTGTCTTACCCCTACGTTCTTCATGACAGTTTTTTTTCTTAAATTCCATATATATGTGTTAGCATACGGTATTTGTCTTTCTCTTTCTGACTTACTTCACTCTGTATGACAGACTCTAGGTCTATCCACCTCATTACAAATAGCTCAATTTCGTTTCTTTTTATGGCTGAGTAATATTCCATTGTATATATGTGCCACATCTTCTTTATCCATTCATCCGATGATGGACACTTAGGTTGTTTCCATCTCCGGGTTATTGTAAATAGAGCTGCAATGAACATTCTGGTACATGACTCTTTTTGAATTATGGTTTTCTCAGGGTATGTGCCCAGTAGTGGTATTGCTGGGTCATATGGTAGTTCTATTTGTAGTTTCTTAAGGAACCTCCATACTGCTCTCCATAGTGGCTGTACCAATTCACATTCCCACCAGCAGTGCAGGAGTGCTCCCTTTTCTCCACACCCTCTCCAGCATTTATTGTTTCTAGATTTTTTGATGATGGCCATTCAGACCGGTGTGAGATGATAACTCATTGTAGTTTTGATTTGCATTTCTCTAATGATTAATGATGTTGAGCATTCTTTCATGTGTTTGTTGGCAGTCTGTATATCTTCTTTGGAGAAATGTCTATTTAGGTCTTCTGCCCATTTTTGGATTGGGTTTTCTGTTTTTTTTTGTTATTGAGCTGCATGAGCTGCTTGTAAACTTTGGAAATTAATCCTTTGTCAGTTGCTTCATTTGCAAATATTTTCTCCCATTCTGAGGGTTGTCTTTTGGTCTTGTTTATGGTTTCCTTTGCTGTGCAAAAGCTTTGAAGTTTCATTAGGTCCCATTTGTTTATTTTTGTTTTTATTTCCATTACTCTAGGAGGTGGGTCAAAAAGGATCTTGATGTGATTTATGTCATAGAGTTTTCTGCCTATGTTTTCCTCTATGAGTTTGATAGTTTCTGGCCTTACATTTAGGTCTTTAATCCATTTTGAGCTTATTTTTGTGTATGGTGTTAGGGAGTGATCTAATCTCATACTTTTACATGTACTTGTACAGTTTGCCCAAAACCACTTATTGAAGAGGTTGTCCTTTCTCCACTGTACATTCCTACCTCCTTTATCAAAGGTAAGGTGACCATATGTGCGTGGGTTTATCTCTGGGCTTTCTATCCTGTTCCATTGATCTATCTTTATGTTTTTGTGCCAGTACCATACTGTCTTGATTACTGTAGCTTTGTATTATAGTCTGAAGTCAGGGAGCCTGATTCCTCCAGCTCTGTTTTGGGTTCTCAAGATTGCTTTGGCTATTCGGGGTCTTTGGTGATTCCATACAAATTGTGAAAATTTTTGTTCTAGTTCTGTGAAAAATGCCAGTAGTCGTTTGATAGGGATCACATTGAATCAGTAGATTGCTTTGGGTAGTAGAGACATTTTCATAATGTTGATTCTTCCAATCCAAGAACATGGTATATCTCTCCATCTATTTGTATCATCTTTAATTTCTTTCATCAGTGTCATAGTTTTCTGCATACAGGTCGTTTGTCTCCATATGTAGGTTTATTCCTAGATATTTTATTCTTTTTGTTGCAATGGTAAATGGGAGTGTTTTCTTGCTTTCACTTTCAGACTTTTCGTCATTAGTGTATAGGAATGCCAGAGATTTCTGTGCATTAATTTTGTGTCCTGCAACTTTACTAAACTCATTGATTAGCTCTAGTAGTTTTCTGATAGCATCTTTAGGATGCTCTATGTATAGTATCATGTCATCTGCAAACAGTGACAGCTTTACTTCTTCTTTTCTGTTTTGGATTCTTTTTATTTCCCTTTCTTCTCTGATTGCTGTGGCTGAAACTTCCAAAACTATGTTGAATAAGAGTGGTGAGAGTGGGCAACCTTGTATTGTTCCTGATCTTAGTGGAAATGCTTTCAGTTTTTCACCATAGAGGACAATGTTGGCTGTGGGTTTGTCATATATGGCCTTTATTATGTTGAGGAAAGTTCCCTCTATGCCTACTTTCTGCAGGGTTTTTATCATAAATGGGTGTTGAATTTTGTCGAAAGCTTCCTCTGCCTATACATATGGTTTTTCTCCTTCAATTTTTTAACATGGTGTATCACACTGATTGATTCACATATATTGAAGAATCCTTGCATTCCTGGAATAAACACCACTTGATCATTGTGTATGATCCTTTTAATGTGCTGTTGGATTCTGTTTGCTAGTATTTTGTTCAGGATTTCTGCATCTATGTTAATAAGTGATATTGGCCTGTAGTTTTCTTTCTTTGTGATATCCCTGTCAGGTTTCAGTTTCATGGTGATGGTGGACTCATAGAATGAGTTTCGGAATGTACCTCCCTCTGCTGTATTTTGTAAGAGTTTGAGAAGGACAGGTATTAGCTCTTCTATACATGTTTGATACAATTCACCTCTGAACCTCTCTGGTCCTGGGCTTTTGTTTGTTGTAAGATTTTTAGTCACAGTTTCAATTTCAGTGCTTGTGATTCGTCTGTTCATATTTTCTATTTCTTCCTGATTCAGTCTTGGCAGGTTTTGCATTTCTAAGAATTTGTCCATTTCTTCCAGGTTGTCCAACTTATTGGCATAGAGCTGCTTGTAGTAATCTCTCATGATCTTTTGTATTTCTGCAGTGTCAGTTGTTACTTCTCCTTTTTCATTTCTAATTCTATTGAGTTGAGTGTTCTCCCTTTTTTTCTTGATGAGTCTGGCTAATGGTTTATCAATTTTGTTTATCTTCTCAAAGGACCAGTTTTCAGTTTTATTGATATTTTCTATCATTTCCTTCATTTCTTTTTCATTTATTTCTGATCTGATCGTTATTATTTCTTTCCTTCTGCTAACTCTGCAGAATTTTGTTCTTCTTTCTATAATTGCTTTAGCTGCAAGGTTAGGTTGTTTATTCGAGATGTTTCCTGTTCTTAAGGTAGGATTATATTGCTATAAATTTCCCTCTTAGAACTGCTTTTGCTGCATCCCATAGATTTTAGGCCGCCGTGTCTCCATTGTCATTTGTTTCTAGGTATTTTTTTATTTCCTCTTTGATTTCTTCAGTGATCACTTCGTTATCAAGTGGTGCATTGTTTAGCCTCCTCGTGTTTGTATTTTTTACATATTTTTTCTTGTAATTGATATCTAGTCTCATAGTGTTGTGGTCGGAAAAGATACTTGATACAGTTTCAATTTTCTTAAATTTACCAAGGCTTGATTTGTGACCCAAGATATTATCTACCATGGAGAATGTTCCATGAGCACTTGAGAAAAATCTGTATTCTGTTGTTTTTGAATGGAATGTCCTATAAATATCAATTAAGTCCATCTTGTTTAACGTACAAATTAAAGCTTGTATTTCCTTATTTATTTTCATTTTGGATGATCTGTCCGTTGGTGAAATTGGGGTGTAATGTCCTGCACTATGAATGTGTTACTGTCAATTTCCCCTTTTATGGCTGTTAGCATTTGCCTTATGTATTGAGGTGCTCCTATGTTGGGTGCATAAATATTTACAACTGTTATATCTTCTTCTTGGATCGATCCCTTGATCATTATGTAGTGTCCTTCTTTGTCTCTTCTAATAGTCTTTATTTTAAAGTATATTTTGTCTGATTTGAGAACTGCTACTCCAGCTTTTGATTGGTTTCCATTTGCATGGAATATCTTTTTCCATTCCTTCCATTTCAGTCTGTTTGTGTCTCTAGGTCTGAAGTGGGTCTCTTGTAGACAGCATATATATGGGTCTTGTTTTTGCATCCTTTCAGCCAGTCTGTGTCTTTTGGTGGGAGCATTTAATCCATTTACATTTAAAGTAATTATCTATATGTATCTTCCTATTCCCATTTTCTTAATTGTTTTTGATTTGTTATTGTAGGTCTTTTCCTTCTCTTGTTTTTCTTGCCTTTAAAAGATCCTTTAGCATTTGTTGTAAAGCTGGTTTGGTGGTGCTGAACTCTCTGAGCTCTGCTTGTCTGTAAAGATTTTAATTTCTCCATCAAATCTGAATGAGATCCTTGCTGGGTAGAGTAATCTTGGTGCAGGTTCTTCTCCTTCATCACTTTAAATATGTCCTGCCAGTCCCTTCTGGCTTGCAGAGTTTCTGCTGAAAGTTCAGCTGTTAACCTTCTGCTGAAAGTTCAGCTGTTAACCTTCTAACCTTGTGTGTTATTTGTTGTTTTTCCCTTGCTGCTTTTAATTTGTTTTCTTTGAATTTAGTTTTTGATAGTTTGATTAATATGTGTCTTGGTGTGTTTCTCCTTGGATTTATCCTGTATGGGAGTCTCTGTTCTTCCTGCACTTGATTAACTATTTCATTTCCCATATTAAGGAAGTTTGCAAATATAATCTCTTCAAATATTTTCTTAGTCCCTTTCTTTTCTTCTTCTTCTTCTGGAACCCTTATAATTCGAATGTTGGTGTGTTTAATATTGTCCCAGAGGCCTCTGAGCCTGTCCTTGGTTCTTTTCATTATTTTTTCTTTATTCTGCTCTGCAGTAGTTATTTCCACTATTTTATCTTCCAGGTCACTTATCCGTTTTTCTGCCTCAGTTATTATGCTATTGATACCTTCTAGAGAATTTTTGTTTTCATTTATTGTGTTGTTCATTGTTGCCTGTTTCCTCTTTAGTTCTTCTAGGTCCTTGTTAAATGTTTCTTTCATTTTCTCTATTCTATTTCCAAGATTTTGATCATCTTTACTATCATTATTCTGAATTCTTTTTCAGGTAGACTGCCTATTTCCTCTTCATTTGGTAGTTCTGATGTGTTTTTATCTTGCTCCTTCATCTGCTCTGTGTTTTTCTGTCTTCTCATTTTTCTTATCTTACTGTGTTTGGGGTCACCTTTTTGCAGGCTGCAAGTTCTTATTTCCCATTATTTTTGGTGTCTGTCCCCAGTGGCTAAAGTTGGTTCAGTGGGTTTTGTAGGCTTCCTGGTGGAGGGGACTAGTGCCTGTGTTCTGGTGGATGAGGCTGGTTCTTGACTTTCTGGTGGGCAGGTCCATGTCTGTTGGTGTGTTTTGGTGTGTCCGTGGACTTCTTATTATTTTAGGCAGTCTCTCTTCTAATGGGTTGTGCTGTGTTCCTGTCTTGCAAGTTGTTTGGCATTGGGTGTCCAGCACTGTAGCTTGCTGGTAGTTGAGTGAAGCCGGGTTTTGGTGTTGAGATGAAGATCTCTAGGAGATTTTCACCATTTGATATTATGTGGAGTTGGGAGGTCTCTTCTGGACCAGTGTCCTGAAGTTGGCTCTCCCACCTCAGAGGCACAGCACTGACTCCTGGCTGCAGTACCAAGAACATTTCATCCACACAGCTCAGTATAAAAGGGAGAAAATGTAGAAAGAAAGAAAGAGGATAAAAGAAAAATGGTAAAGTAAGATAAAATAAAATACAGTTATTAAAATAAAAAATAATGATTAAGAATAATTTTTTTTTAAAAAGTAAAAATAAACAAAAACAAACAAACAAAAAATACCGGACGGAAAGAACCTTAGGACAAATGATGAAAGCATAGCTATACAGACAAAATCTCACACAAAAGCATACACATACACACTCACAAAAAGAGGAAAAGTTGAAAAAATAATAAATCTTGCTCTCAAAGTCCACCTCCTCAATTTGGGATGATTCCTTGTCTATTCAGGTATTCCACAGATGCAGGGTACATCTAGTTGATTGTGGAGGTTTAATCCACTGCTCCTGAGGCTTCTGGGAGAGATTTCCCTTTCTCTTCTTTGTTCACAACGCTCCCGGGGCTCAGCTTTGGACTTGGCCCTGCCTCGGCATGTAGGTCACCATAGAGAGTCTGTTCTTCGCTCAGACAGGACGGGGTTATAGGAGCCGCTGATTCGGGGGTTCTGGCTCACTCAGGCCGGAGGGAGGGAGAGGCATGATGTGGGGCGAGCCTGCAGTGGCAGAGGCTGGCGTCACCTTGCACCAGCCTGAGGCGCACCATGCATTGTCCCGGGGAAGTTGTCCCTGGATCCCAGAACCCTGACAGTGGCGGGCTGCACAGCCTCCCTGGTAGGGAGGTGTGGATAACGACCTGTGCTCACACACAGGCTTCTTCACAGGCAGCAGCAGCCTTAGCATCTCATGTCCATCTCTGGGGTTTGCGCTTTTAGCTGTGGCTCACACCCGTCTCTGGAGCTCCTTTAAGCAGCGCTCTTAATCCCCTCTCCTCGCACACCAGGAAACCAAGAGGGAAGAAAAAGTCATTGCCGGTTCGTCATGTCCAGACTTTTCCCCAGACTCCCTCACGGCTAGCCGTGGTGCACTAACCCCCTGCAGGCTGTGTTAATGCCACCAACCCCAGTCCTCTCCCTGCGCTCCGACTGAAGCTTGAGCCTCAGCTCCCAGCTCCACCCATCCCAGCGGGTGAGCAGACAAGCCTCTCGGACTGGTGAGTGCTGGTCAGCACTGATCCTCCGTGTGGGAATCTCTCCGCTTTGCCCTCCTCACCCCTGTTGCTGTGCTCTCCTCCGCAGCTCCGAAGCTTCCCCCCTCCGCCACCTGCATTCTCCGCCATGAAGGGGCTCCTAGTGTGTGGAAACCTTTCCTCCTTTGCAGGTCCCTCCCACTGGTGCAGGTCCCTTCCCTATTCTTTTGTCTCTGTTTATTCTTTTTTCTGTTGCCCTACCCAGGTACGTGGGGAGCTTCTTGTCTTTTGGGAGGTCTGAGGTCTTCTGCCAGCATTCAGTAGGTGTTCTGAATGAGTTGTTCCACGTGTAGATGTATTTCTGATGTATCTGTGGGGAGGACGGTGATCTCCACGTCTTACTCTTCCCCCATCTTCTGTAACTGTCTTGCATATAATTTTAAAGATCTAATTTGCATGACAATAATAATACAATAGAAGGGAGGAAATGGAAGTATATTGGAGCAAAGTATTTTCATACTACTGAAATGAAGTTGGTACTAATCCATTCTAGATTGATTTAAGTTAAGATGTTAAATGTAATCCTCACAAACAAAATAAGAAAATGACTCAAAAAGTAGAATAAAAGAAACAAGGGGGCTTCCCTGGTGGTGCAGTGGTTGAGAGTCTGCCTGCTGATGCAGGGAACACAGGTTCATGCCCCGGTCCGGGAAGATCCCACATGCCGCAGAGCGGCTGGGCCTGTGAGCCATGGCCGCTGAGGCTGCGCGTCCGGAGCCTGTGATCTGCAACGAGACAGGTCACAACAGTGAGAGGTCCCTGTACCGCAAAAAAAAAAAAAAAAAAAAAAGAAACAAGGGAATTAAAACGGTACACTAGAAAATATCTATTTAACCCAAAAAAGGCAGAAATGGAGAAACAGACCAAAAAGATAAGGAAAACAAATAACAAAATGGCAGATGTAAATCTTATTGTATCCATAATCATATTAAACATAAAAGGATTAGGGGACTTCCCTGGTGGCCCAGAGTAAAGAATCCACCTTCCAATGCAGAGGACTCGGGCTCAATTCCTGGTCAGGGATCTCGATCCCACATGCCGCGGGGCAAATAAGCACATGTGCCGCAACTACTGAGCTCATGCACCTCAACTAGAGAGCCCACATGCCACAAACTACAGAGCCCAAGTGCCACAACTGGAGAAGAGAAAGCCTAAATGCCACAACTAGAGAGAAGCCCATGCACCGCAACAATGAGCCTTCACATTGCAACAAAAGATCCTGCGCACCTCAATGAAGACAGCATATGCTGCAACTAAGACCTGACGCAGCCTAAATAAATAAATAAATAAGATTTTTTTTAAGTAAAAGGATTAGATCCCCTAATGAAATGTACAGAAATGATTAAAAAATAATCCAATCATACTGTCTAGAAGAAACACACTTTACAGGCAAAGATACCAATAAGTTGAAAGAGAATAGAAAAGAGGTAAACCGCAAACTTAGTGACCAAAAGGGAGCTGGAGTGCCTGTACTAATATCAGACAAAATTGGCTTTAAGGCAAAAACTGTTGTTAGAGACAAGTACATTTTATAATGATAATAGAGTCAATCCTTTAAGAAGACATAATTATAAATATATATGCACCTCAAAACAGTCTTAAATTATGTGAAACAAAAACAGAATTGAAAGGAGAAATAGACAATTCAACAATAATAATTGGAGACTTCAATACTCTACTTTCAATAATGTATAGAGCAACCAGGCAGAAGATCAAGACATAAATAGAAGACTTAAGCACAATTCTTTAAATCAACTAGACCTAGCAGAGACCTATAGAATCCTTCACCCAACAACAGCAGAATACATTCTTCTCATGTGCCCATGAAACATTCATCAGGATAGACCATATGTTAAATCATAAAAAGGCCTCAATAATTTAAAAGGATTGAAATTATCCAAAGGCTCTTCTCTGACTACAAAGCAGAAGGAAATTTGGAAATTATGTTGGAATTAAACATCACACCACTGACTAACCAATGGATCAAAGAGGAAGTCACAGGAAAATTTAGAAAAGTACTTTAATGTGAATGAAAATGAAAACACAACACACCAAAACATGTAGGATGCAGTGCTTAGAGGGAAATTTACAGCTATAAATATATTAATAAAGAAACATCTGAGACCAGAAACCTAGCTTTGTACCTTAGAAGCTAGAAAAAGAAGAGCACACTAAACCCAAACCAAGAGAAGGAAGGAACGTAAAGAGTAGAGTAGAAATAAATGAAATAAAGAATAGAAAACTAATAGAGAAAATCAATGAAACCAAATGTTGATTCTTCAAAAACATCAGCAAAATTGACACACCTTAACTAGAGTGACGAAGAAATAAAAAGAGAGAGAAGATCCTAATTACTAAAATCAGGAATGAAAGAAGAGATATTACTATCGACCTTATAGAAATAAAAAGGATAATAAGGGAACACTATGAACACCTGCATGCCAACAAATTACATAACCCAGATGAAATGGACAAATTCCTAGAAAAACATAAATATATTGCAGATAAGAATATAAAATTGTGCCACCAGTTTTTGAAAAAGAGTCTGGCTGTTCCTCAAAAAGTTAAACATAAAGTTTCCATACGCTTTATCAATTCTACTCTTAGGTATATACACAAGATAAATTAAAATATGTGTCTACACACCAACTATCCATAATAGTCAAAAGGTGTGAACAACCCAAATGTCCATCAACTGATGAATGTATAAATCAATGTAGTATATCCACATCAGAAAATATTATTCTGCAATGAAAGTAATGAAGTACTGAAACACGCTACAACATGGATAAACCTTGAAAACACTCCAACTTTGGACCCCAATACAGGCAGAACCACACCCCACCACCACACACGCACAGGTATATACACACACACACTCTCTCTCTCTACCAGCAACCTCACTCTTTGGCCTTGGGCATGCCATGTACCTTCCATGGCTTGTGAATAATAAACGTTTTTTCAAAGTTCCCTGACGGTTGTTGCTGAGGTTCATCTTGCAAACAAAATAAGAACCACAAGGGATGGTCTAGCCACAACATTGGCTCTGGTTAAGGAAATATCTGTGGAGGCTTGCCCACAAGTAGTAGGGCCCAGGTGAGTGCCCCCAAGCATTTCTCGCTGATAACATCACAATTGATAGGCTGAGATCTACATGAAACAACACACATACTGGTAAACTTGCTTTTAAGCTTCAGAAATGTGAAACTGAGAGAAAGATTATTTGTCCTTACAATATCATTCCTTTTGATTGTTTCATGGGTTGATTCATTCACCTCTGAAACCTATCACAAAGTTGCAGTCTCCTTAGGTATAATTATAAAACGCACGTTCATATTCTCTTCCATTACTCTAATTTTCCTCACAATTTTCACATATTCACTTGCAGCATTTTAAAACTATTTATATGTCATAACAGCTAATAGGTAATTTACAGAAATTATGAAAACAAGTGTAAAATGTGAATGAATGAAATAGAAACAAGAAAACCACAAATCCATAGAAAGCTGTTAAAATGTCTGCAGAGAAACACAGCTTGATTGTTACTATGACATGCATACAATTCATAAACAATAAATCTCTCTCCCCCGCACCACCACCTCATAGAACAACCCCCTCACATTTACACTCACACACAGAATCTGGATGAGGGAGAAGCAATAATACCATTGTCTTCTTTCATAAAGCTTTTCTGAACACTGAAGAGATTTTTTTAATGTCAAATTTTATAGTTTGCATGTACATAGTTTTTGTTCTCTCCAAGGCCAATATAACATTGGTAAACTTTATGTCTAGCAATATAAATAACAGTACCAAAGCTGAAAGGGAATTAATAGAAGGGGCTAGACTGAGAAGAGGAGCCAAGTTCTGTGGCAGAACTGAGGAGTGAGAAACAATGGAGGGAGGAATGCAAGATGGTAGGAAGAAGGAGAGCATTTACTCTCTGGTGGCTTCTTATGACATCCCAGTGACATTTCTGAGGTGGGAGGCAAGTACCCAGACTTGCAGTTCAAGCCTAAACCTTGCCCATTGGACCAGGTTCTGGAGCTGACGGGGAGGTGAAATGACTAGAGACTTAGCTCCTCTTCAATTTACTCATGTTCCCTATCTTAGGTCAGCTGGGGTGCCACTAGCCCACATGGCACCTTTGGAAGATTAATAAGATTAGAAGAATTGTAAAGATTAGAAGGTTGCTCTTTGGGGAAAATAGAGCCCTGGGCAAGAGAGCACCTCTTGGCAAGTGGAATATGGGCTGGATTTCATATTTCCTCCTTACCTGTGTCCACAACTTCCTTGGGGCTTAGCACTCAGTGCAATAATTTCTTGCCCCAGTCTCTGGTGTACCAGATGGAGTCCTAACACAGAAGCTGAATGACCTACAGTAAGAATAACCTTTTACCTGACAACTGGCTACATACCTACCTACAACCCCCACACACACATACATTTATGACTTGAACCCTACTGAAAGTTTTACCAAAAAAACCTACTTTGATGCACTCTTGATATTTTCTATTCTATTCAAAAAACCTGGTTAAGGTCCACTAAAATGATTGTATGATCCTCTAAGAGATTGTAACCCGCTGTTTGAAAAAACACTGTCTTACTGGGGTAATAGCAATTCGAAGGATTGCCATATGAGCTTGATGGAGACATGGCAAGCCTCAGTTATCTCATCTGTGCACTGGGAATAGTAATGCTACCTACCTCATATGGTAGAATCTAGCTAAAATGACTGAAGGACACTGGAACAGGTTCAGAGAGAGTACACTGTAGAGAGGATTCAAACCCAGGATCAATGATGAACCTTTGAAGGATATGATCTTCATCTTTGAGTCTCTAAAATCTGATCACTCATTATGTGAGGTCACAAGAGTAGAAGACATAGGGAACCAATTTCAACTTTCCACTGTCAGAGGTGTCCATAAATAGAATCAGATTCTTCTGGAAGGTGTGTGTTGCTTATCACTGGAGAAATTCTAAACAGACTAGATAACTAGTGGCAGCGTGACATCATGGAAAAACTTGAGTGTGAATACTGGCTTAGTTACAGACTGCATAGCTTTGTGCAAATCCCTTCACCTCTTTAAGACTCAGTTTCCATATTTGTGAAGTGTAAGTCTTTTTAACAGTAAATTATATAATGTGTGCAAAATGCCTAGCCAAGGGTCTGAAACACAGTAACACTTCATTCATTGCCACTCTGGTTCTTTATCAGGGATGTAGAAGAAATTTAGACATAATGAGTATCTAAGAGGGGAGTGATCACATCTAGCTGGGAAGTTGGATTAAGTGACCTTTGGAGTTCTTTCTGCCCAGAGGTTCTATGATTCTAGGATCTGAGGCTTCAAGACTGGGGAATTGGAAAATCATATCAGATTTGGAGCTGAAAAGGAAAGTGAAAGCCCAGTTGTTAATATGCGGTCATCATCTCCAAAGATACTGATCAGACATTTTTACCGTGCCAGATGCAAAAATAGAGTCTGAGAAACCTTCCTGGGCCTCACATGCCACCAATCCCAAAACTCTTCAACTGGAGGTTTTTTATAGGCCAGCACTTAACATGGACACTGACCCAGTCACTGGGCTAGGCTCCAGGCTCCAAGAGTGCCAACAGAAACTCCGTCTGGTCCCAGAAACTTTAGTTTCTTAGCAATCCCAGAGCACTTCACTTTCCTTCTAAGAGCCAGCGTTGGAGAGTCCATAGGCTGACTTCCCTGAGACCCTGTGTTTTTTTTTTTTTAACATCTTTATTGGGGTATAATTACTTTACAATGGTGTGTTAGTTTCTGCTTTATAACAAAGTGAATCAGTCATACATAAACATATGTTCCCATATGTCTTCCCTCTTGTGTTTCCCTCCCTCCCACCCTCCCTATCCCACCCCTCCAGGCTGTCACAAAGCACCGAGCCAATATCCCTGTGCCATGCGGCTGCTTCCCACTAGCTATCTACCTTATTACGTTTGTTAGTGTGTATATGTCCATGACTCTCTCTCACCCTGTCACAGCTCACCCTTCCCCCTCCCCATAACCTCAAGTCCGTTCTCTAGGAGGTCTGCGTCTTTATTCCTGCCTTACCCCTAGGTTCTTCATGACATTTTTTTTCTTAAATTCCATATATATGTGTTAGCATACGGTATTTGTCTTTCTCTTTCTGACTTACTTCACTCTGTATGACAGACTCTAGGTCTATCCACCTCATTACAAATAGCTCAATTTCGTTTCTTTTTATGGCTGAGTAATATTCCATTGTATATATGTGCCACATCTTCTTTATCCATTCATCCGATGATGGGTACTTAGGTTGTTTCCATCTCCGGGCTATTGTAAATAGAGCTGCAATGAACATTTTGGTACATGACTCTTTTTGAACTTTGGTTTCCTCAGGGTATATGCCCAATAGTGGGATTGCTGGGTCATATGGTAGTTCTATTTGTAGTTTCTTAAGGAACCTCCATACTGCTCTCCATAGTGGCTGTACCAATTCACATTCCCACCAGCAGTGCAGGAGTGCTCCCTTTTCTCCACACCCTCTCCAGCATTTATTGTTTCTAGATTTTTTGATGATGGCCATTCTGACTGGTGTGAGATGATATCTCATTGTAGTTTTGATTTGCATTTCTCTAATGATTAATGATGTTGAGCATTCTTTCATGTGTTTGTTGGCAGTCTGTATATCTTCTTTGGAGAAATGTCTATTTAGGTCTTCTGCCCATTTTTGGATTGGGTTGTTTGTTTTTTTGTTATTGAGCTGCTTGTAAATTTTGGAGATTAATCCTTTGTCGGCTGCTTCATTTGCGAATATTTTCTCCCATTCTGAGGGTTGTCTTCTGGTCTTGTTTATGGTTTCCTATGCTGTGCAAAAGCTTTGAAGTTTCATTAGATCCCATTTGTTTATTTTTGTTTTTATTTCCATTACTCTAGGAGGTGGGTCAGAAAGGATCTTGCTGTGATTTATGTTATAGAGTGTTCTGCCTATGTTTTTTTTTCCATGTATTTCGCACTATGCCCAGCATTGCTTGGCATAGATGTTAGAGACACTTTTAAATAAGTTTCTCCCTTCAGTCCTCACTTTGACTTATCTATTAGGCAATAAATACACCAAGCTGACACTCACTGAGTGCCCACTTTGTGTCAAGCTCTGTACTAGGCCCATGGGTTAGAGGGATGAACCAGCTATTGTTATTATCTCTAATTTACAGACAAGGAAGTAGGATAAGAAGGAATCCCTTCTCTATTTCCACTCTCTCTTCTGGCACCACTCTCTTCTGCCCACCTACCCCTTTTCACCGTGATCCAGCCACACTGGCCTCCTTTTTGTTTCTCTAATAGCCCAACCCTCTTCTCATTTCAAGACTTTTTTACTAGTTGTTACTTCTTCCTGAAATGCTCTTCTCCTGCTTCTCTGAGTAGTTGGCTTCCTCTTATCCTTTCTTTAGGTCTCAGCTGATAAACTTTCCCTAGCCACCCCTTTTTCAGTTACTCTCTAATATGTCATCCTATTTATTCCCTCAGAACATTACTTAACACAAGTGTTAGTTTTCTTACTTATTTATTTATTTGCTTCATGTTTATCATGTGTCTCCTCCCTTGCCTGTCCATCTTCACTAGAATTTAAGCTCCTTATACGTTGAATCTTTGTCTTGTTTACTGTTCCATCGTCAGCAACAAGCACAGAGTTTGGCACAAAGTAGTTACTTGACAATGTCTGTTGATTGACAGACTGAACTGTAATAAAATTGTGGGAGTGTTTATCTAACTACTCTTAGCACAGTGTCTGACACTTAGTAGGTGCCCATGTAATATTTATTGAATGGATGAGAGACTGAATGAATGAACTTGCCCAAGGATGATCAGCTACTAAGAGGAAGAGTTAGAATTCTTTGGAGTCTTATAAACCTTGGACTCTTTCCATTCTACCTCCTCCTCTCCAACTCCTCAACCTCTAGTACCATCTTTGCCTATAGAATTGAAGTAAACTGTCCTTCTGCCAGCTGTGGAGACCCAAACTTACTTCTCAGTCCTCTGTTTTCTTATTAATCATTATGTGATTAGTATCACTAATCAGCAGTTACAATTATCTGTGTTGATCATTGAAGATAGCAAAGACCACTCTCCACCCTAGGAGACAGATTGTAATGCATTCCCCATCACCTTCTCTCTCAACACACAAAAGTGGGAAAGCAGGTTATGATCTCAAAACCAGGGGCTATGTTGATAAAGAGGCCAGACCCAGAGAGCCACCTCTTTTGTTTTCTAATTTGTAAGATCTCCACTAACACAGGGAGACTTCAAAAAACGCCACACCCTCATTCAGTGTTACCAAGACTCTGGCTGTTTCTTTGGGAAGTTGAAAAACAACTGGTTAATGGGCTCTTGTTCACTTTCATCCAGTTGTTTGGTCTTAATCAGTGAGTACTCAGAATGGACAATATTAATAACAACCTTTCAAATCCACCTGCAGCCTCTTCCAGAGATCTGACAAATGTTTAAGTGATGACACTCCTATTATGTCAATTAAAAACCTCTGAATGTTGTCTATTTCCCTACCCAACTGCAACTACTGCTGGGGAAAGGATTAACTTCTTTGATGGAGAAATCCTACCTGTGGTTACCAATATGCTGACAAAAGTCTTACTGGCATGTATTTTGATACTTGCAAAATTTTAATCTACCAATCTAAATACCTCCTTTCCCCTACCTGGAAATAATTTTGATTGTGGTGGATACGTTCAGGAAGATGATGCATTTTTACCCCTGCCTCCACTCCACTCTCCAACTTGCCAACAGCTACAGCTATTTTGCTCACCACGAGGATGCCCAGCCTCTGAGGATTTCCCGGCCACTCAGATAGAGACCAACTTTTATTCCTTCTCAAGAGTTTTCAAAAACAGTTTTTCCACTCAAATGCAATCAAGTGGAACCAAAAACAATGATTAAAAAACAGAATTACTTGGCTGAAATGATTGACAGCCTTGGGTACAACCCTCTTAGCCATCACCTTGATTGCTGTACTTGAGGACACTCAATGGAACCATTTGGGGATTCTCAGAGCAGTTTACAAACCACCACCTGATGTTGAATGTTCACCTGCTAACAGGACTGAGTCAATTCATCTTATTGCTGCAGAATGTGTAACAGATCACTGAGACTATTTATTGAGCACTTAGCATGTGCCAGACCCTGTGTTGAGTGTTCTAGATATCTTTTCATTCAATCCTTACCACAACCATATAAGGTAGGTAGCACTACTATTCGCAGTGCACAGATGAGAAAACTGAGGCTTGCCATGTCTCCATCAAGCTCATATGGCAATCCTTTGCATTGCTATTACCCCTAGTAAGACAGTGTTTTTTCAAACAGCAGGTTACAGTCTCTTAGAGGATCATGCAATCAATTTAGTGGAACTTAACCAGGTTTCTTGAATAGAATAGAAAATATACGAGTGCATTAAACTGTTGTGTTTTTTTTTTGGTAAAACATTGCTTTCAAGTCATAAATATGCGTGCATGTGTGTGGGGTGGGTGGGTGGGTGCGTGTAGGAGGATATGTAGCTGGTTGTCAGGTAAAAGTTTTTTCTTACTGTGGGACATTCAGCTTCTGTCTTTATTTTAAAGTCTATTTTGCCTGATATAAGAATTGCAACTCTGGCTTTATTTTGATTTCCATTTGCCTTTTTCCAACCCTTCACTTTCAGTCTGTATGTGTCTCTAGATCTGAATTGAGTCTCTTGTAGGCAGCATATATACAGGTCTTGTTTTTGTATCCATTCAGCCAGTCCATGTCTTTTGGTCGGAGCATTTAATCCACTTACATTTAAGGTGATTATCAATATGTATGTTTCTATTGCCATTTTGTTAATGTTTTGGATTTGTTTTTGTAGGCCTTTTTTGTTTCTTTCTCCTTTTGTTCTCTTCTCTGTGATTTGATGACCATCTTTAGTGTTATGTTTGAATTCCTTTTTATTTTTTTGTATATATCTATTATAGATTTTTGTTTTGCAGTTACCATGAGGTTTTCGTATGAGTCTATATTTATACGTGCTTGTTTTAAGTTGCTGATCTCTTAATTTCAAAAGCATTTTAGATATCCTGCAACTGTACTCTCTTCCCTCACGATTACTATGTTTGATTTTATATTTTCCATCTAACTGTTTTGTGTATCCGTTAACTGCTTATTGTGAATACAAATGATTTTACTATTTTGTTTTTTAACCTCCCTACTAGCTTTGCACATAGATGATTTCCTACCTTTGTTGTAGGTTTGCCTTTACCAGTGAGCATTTCCATTTTGTAATTTTCTTGTTTCTAGTTGTGGCCGTTTCTTTTCCACCTAGAGAAGTTCCTTCAGCATTTGTTGTAAAGCTGGTTTGGTGATGCTGAATTTTTTTAGCTTTTGCTTGTCTGTAAACTTTTGATTTATCAATAAAATCTTTTTTTAAAAATTGGAGTATAGTTGATATACAATGTTGTATTAGTTTCATGTGTACAGCGAAGTGAATCAGTTATACATATACATATATCAACTCTTTTTTGATTCTTTTCCCATATAGGTCATTACAGATTATTGAGTAGAGCTCCCTGTGGATACAGTAGGTCCTTATTAGTTATTTTATATATAGTACTGTGTATATGTCAATACCAATCTCTCAATTTATCCCTCCCCCTCTTCCCCCTGGTAACCATAACTTTGTTTTCTACATGTGTGAGTCTATTTATGTTTTGTAAAGAAGTTCATTTGTACCATTTTTCAAGATTCCACATATAAGCAATATCATATGATATTTGTCCTTCTCTGTCAGACTTACTTCACTCAGTATGACAATCTCTAGGTCCATCCATGTTGTTGCAAATGGTATTATTTCATTCTTTTTTATGGCTGAGTAATATTCCATTGTGTATATTTACCACATCTTCTTTATTCATTCCTCTGTCGATGGACATTAGGTCCACGTCCTGGCTAATGTATTTTGTTTGTTTGTTTGTTTTTACTTAGAGCAATCAATCTTTTTAATTTTTTGAAATTTTTGTATTTCTTTTTTTTTGGTTTTGTTTTAACTTTTTATTTTATATTGGAGTATAGTTGATTAACAATGTTGTGTTAGTTTCAGTTGTACAACAAAATGATTCAGTTATACAAATACATGTACCTTTCTTTTTCAAATTCTTTTCCCAATTAGGTGGTTACGAAATATTGATCAGAGTTCCCTGTACTGTACAGTAGTTCCTTGTTGGTTATCCATTTAAATATAGCAGTGTGTACATGACAATCCCCAAATTCCTAACTATCCTTTCCCCCCACATTCCCCCCGGTAACCATAAGTTCATTCTCTAAATCTGGTTCTGTTTTGTAAATATGTTCATTTGTATCATTTTTTAAAATAGATTTCTCATGTAATCTATATCATACAATATTTCTCTGTCACTGTCTGACTTACTTCACTCAGTATGACAATCTCTAGGTCCATCCATGCTGTTGCATATGGCATTATTTCATTCTTTTTTTGTGGCTGAGTATTATTCCTTTGTATGTATGTACCACATCTTTTTTATCCATTCTTCTGTCAATGGACATTTAGCCTGCTTCCATGTCCTGGCTATTGTAAACAGAACTGAAATGAACATTAGAGTGCATGTATCCTTTCAGATATTTTTCTCCAGGTATATGCCTAGGAGTGGGATTGCAGGATCATATGGTAGCTGTATTTTTAGTTTCTTAAGGAATGTTCATATTGCTTTCCATAGAGGCTGCACCAATATACATTCACACCAACAGTGTAGGAGGATTCCCTTCTCTCCACACCCCCTCCAGCATTTATTATTTGTGGATTTTTTGATGATAGCCATTATGACTGATGTGAGGTGATATCTCATTGCAGTTTTGATTTGCATTTCTCTAATAATTAGCAATGTTGAGTATCTTTTCACGTGCCTCTTGGATATTTATATATCTTCTTTGGGGAAATGTCTATTTAGGTCTTCTGCCCATTTTTTGATTGGGTTTTTTGTTTTGATGATATTAAGGTGCATGATCTGTTCATAAATTTTGGAGACTAATACTTTGTTAGTCACATCATTTGCAAATATTGATATTTTCTCCCATTCTGTGGGTTGTCTTTTAATTTTGTTTATGGTATCCTTTGCTGTGCAAAAGCTTTTGAGCTTCATTAGGTCCCATCTGTTTATTTTTGTTTTTATTTCCATTACTCTGGGAGATGGATCAAAAAAGTTATTGCTGTGATTTATGTCAGAGAGTGTTCTGCCTAAGTTTTCCTCTAAGAGTTTTATAGTGTCCAGTATCACATTGAGGTCTTTAGTCCATTTTGAGTTTATTTTTGTGCATAGTGTTAAAGAATGTCCTAATTTTATTTTTTTACATTTAGCTCTCCAGTTTTCCTAGCACCATTTGTTGAAGAGACTGTCTTTCCACCATTGTATAGTCTTGCCTCTTTGTCATAGATTAATTGACCATAAGTGTATGGGTTTATTTCTGGACTTTCTATTTGTTCCATTGAGCAATATTTATATTTTTGTGCCAGTACCAGACTCTCTTGGTGACTATAGTTTTGTAGTATAGTCTGAAGTCAAGGAGCCTGATTCCTCTAGCTCCGTTTTTGTTTCTCAATATTGTTTTGGCTATTTGGGGTCTTTTTTGTCTCCATACCAATTTAAAGATTTTTTGCTCTAGTTCTGTGCCATTGGTAATTTATAGGGACTGCATTGAATCTGTAGATTGCTTTGGGTAGTATAGTCATTTTCACAATATTGATTCTTCCAATCCAAGAAAATTGTATATCTTTCCATCTGGTTGTGCCATCTTTGATTTCTTTCATCAGTATCTTATAGATTTCTGCGTAGAGGTCTTTTGCCTCCTTAGGTAGGCTTATTCCTAGGTATTTTATTCTTTCTGATGCAAGGTTAAATGGGCTTGTTTCCTCAATTTCCCTTTCTGATCTCTCATTGTTAGTGTACAGGAATGTAAATGGTTTTCTGTGTATTAATTTTGTATCTGTAACTTTACCAAATTCATTGGCTCCAGTAGTTTCTGGTAGCATCTTTAGGATTTTCTATGTAGAGTATCATGTCATCTGCATACAGTGACTGTTTTATTTCTTTTCCAGTTTTGATGTATTTTATTTCTTTTTCTTCTGTGATTGTTTTGGCTAGGACTTCCAAATCTATATTGAATATTAATGGTGAAAGCAGACATCCTTGTCTTGTTCCTGATTTTAGAGGAAGTGCTTTTAGCTTTTCACCATTGAATATGATGTTAGCAGTATGTTTGTTGTATATGGCCTTTATGATGTTGAGGTAGGTTCCCTCTATGCCTACCTTCTGGAGAGTTTTTTTTAATCATAAATGGCTGTTAAATTTTGTCAAAAGCTTTCTCTGCATCTATTGAGATGATCATATGGTTTTTATTCTTCAATTTGTTGATGTGGTATACTGCACTGATTGATTTGCAGATACTGAAAAATCCTTGCATCCCTGGGATAGATCCTTGATCATGGTGTATGATCCTTTTAATGTATTGTTGAATTCAGATTGATAGTATTTTGTTGAGGATTTTTGGTCTATGTTCATCAGTAATATTGGCCTGTAATTTTCTTTTTTTGTGGTACCGCTGTCTGGTTTTGGTATCAGGGTGATGGTGGCCTCATAGAATGAGTTTGGGAGTTTTCCTTCCCCTTCAATTTTTTCTGGAAGAGTTTCAGAAGGGTAGGTGTTAACTCTTCTTTAAATGTTTGGTAGAATTTACCTGTGAAGCCATCTGGTCCCGGACTTTTGCTTGTTTTTTTTTTTTTTTTAATTTAAATATATATATATTTTTTGGCTCTGTCAGCTCTTAGTTGTGGCACATGGGATCTTTCATTGTGGCATGCAGGCTTCTCTCTAGTTGTGGTGAACAGGCTTTTTCTAGTTCTTGCACGCGGGCTCCAGAGCACGTGGGCTCAGTAGGTGTGGCACACAGGCTCTCTACTTGTGGTATGTGGGCTCCAGAGTGAGCGGGCTAAGTACTTGCAGTTTGCAGGCTCTCTAGTTGTGGCGCATGGGTTCCAGAGCATGTGGGTTAAGTAGTTACAGCATGTGGCAATCAGCTTTTAGTTTCTTTGCTACTGTTTTCTTCATCTCTATTTCATTTATTTCTGCTCTGATCTTTATGGTTTCTTTCCTTCTACTAACTAGGTTTTGTTCATTCTTCTTTCTCTAGTTGCTTTAGATGTAATGTTAGGTTGTTTATTTGAGATTTTAATTGTTTCCTCAGGTAAGATTGTATTGCTATAAGCTTCCCTGTTAGACTGCTTTTGCTGCATCCCATAGGTTTCAGATCATGATGCTTTCATTGCCATTTGTCTCTAGGTATTTTTTGATTTACTCTTTTATTTCTTTAGTGATCCATTGGCTTCTTAGTAACATATCATTTAGTCTCCACGTGTTTCTGTTTTTTAAATTTTTTCCTGTAATTTATTTCTAATCTCATGGTGTTGTGGTTGAAAAAGAAGCTTGATATGATTTCAATATTCTTAAATTTACTGAGGTTTGAATTGTGGCCATATAGGTGATCTGTCCTGGAGAATGTACCATGTGCACTAGAGAAGAAAATGTATTCTGCTGTTTTTGGCTGGAACACCTATAAATATCAATTAAGTCCATCTGGTCTAATATGCCATTTAAGGCCTGGGTTTCCTTATTGATTTTCTTTTTTTAAAATTTTTATTCAATGTTGATTTAGTTTCAGACATAGAGCAAAGTTATTCAGTTATACATATACATATATTCACTCCTATTTAGATTCTTTTCCCATATAGGTCATTACAGAGTATTGAGTAGAATTCCCTGTGCAATGTGGTAGCTCTTGATTACTTATCTTTTTCATATATAGTAGTGTGTATATGTCAATTCCAATCTCCCAATTTATCCCTTCCCTGCTTTCTCCATTTTTAAGCAAAATATTGTTTTTTTTCACACATGTAAGTCTACTTCTGTTTGGTAAATAAGTACATTTACACCATTTGTCAAAATTTCACATGTAAGCAATATCATATTTTTGTCCTTCTCTGTCTGACTTACTTCACCCAATATGACAATCTGTAGGTCCATCTGTGTTGATGCAAAGGCATTATTTCATTCTTTTCTTAAGGCAGAGTAGTTTTCCTTTGTGTACATGTGCCATATCATCATTATCCATTCCTCTGTCGATGGACATTTAGGTTGCTTCCATATGCTGCAATGAACTCCTTATTGATTTTCTGTCTGGCTGATCTGTCCACTGGTGTAAATGGGGTGTTAAAGTCCCACACTATCATTGTGTTACTGTCAGTTTCCCCTTTTATGGCTGTTAGCATTTGGCTTATATATTGAGCTGCTCCTATGTTGGGTGCATGTATATTTACAATTGTTATATCTTCTTCTTGGATTGATCCCTTGATCATTATATAGTGTCCTTCCTTGTCTCTTGCAACAGTCTTTATTTTAATGTCTATTTCCTCTGATATGAGTATTGTTACTCCAGCTTTCTTTTGATTTCCATTTGCATGGAATACTTCTTTCCATCCCCTCATTTTCAGTCTGTACATGCCCCTAGATCTGAGGTGAGTCTCTCGTAGACAGCATACACACGGGTCTCGTTTTCGTATCCATTCAGCCAGTCTATGTCCTTTGGTTGGAGCATTTAATCCATTTACCTTAAAGTACTTATCATTATGCATGCTCCTATTGACATTTTCTTAATTGTTTTGGATTTTTTTTGTAGGTCTTTTTTCTTCCCTTCCTCTTTTGTTCTCTTCTCTTGTGATTTGATGACTATCTCTGGTGTTGTGTTTGGGTTGCTTTTTCTTTTGTGTGTGTGTGTCTATTGTAGTTTTGGGGTTTGCTGTTCCCATGAGGTTTCGATATAGCAGTGTGTATAGGTACGATGTTGTTTTAAGTTGCTGGTCTCTTTCCCGCCTAGAGAAGTTCCTTTAGCATTTGTTGTAAAGATGGTTAGGTGGTGCTGAATTCTCTTAGATTTTGCTTGTCTGTGAAGCTTTTGATTTCTCTGTTGAATCTGAATGAGAGCCTAGCTGGATAGAGTATTCTTGGTTGTAGGTTCCTCCCTTTCATCACTTTAAATACATCATGCCACTCTTCCCTTCTGACTGGCAGAGTTTTGCTAAAAAAATCAGCTGAAAACCTTATGGGGATTTCCTTGTATGTTATTTGTTGCTTTTCCTTGGTTGCTTTTAATATTTTTTTCTTTGTCTTTAATTTTTGTCGGTTTGATTAATATGTGTCTCGGCGTGTTCCTCCTTGGGTTCGTCCCGTATGGGACTCTGTGCTTCCTGCACTCGAGTGAGTGTTTCCTTTCTCATGTTAGGGATGTTTTTGGCTATAATATCTTCAAATATTTTCTCAGGCCCTTTCTCTTTCTCTTCTCCTTCTGGGACCCTATAATGTGAATGCTGGTGTGTTTAATGTTGTCCCAGAGGTCTCTGAGACTGTCCTCATTTATTTTCATTCTTTTTTCTTTATTCTATTCTGTGGCAATGATTTCCACCTCTCTGTCTTCCACCTCACTTTTTCGTTTTTCTATCTCAGTTATTCTGCTCTTGATTCCTTCTAGTGTATTTTTCATGCCAGTTATTGTATTGCTCATTTCTGTTTGTTTGTTCTTTAAATCTTCTAGCTCCTTGTTAAACATTTCCTGTATCTTCTCAATCTGTGTCTCCGTTCTTTTCCCGAGATTTTGGATCATCTTTACTATCATTACACTGAATTCATTTTCAGGTAGATTGCCTATCTCCTCTTCATTTAGTTGTTCTTGAGGGTTTTTATCTTGTTCCTTCGTTTGTGACATATTTCTCTGTCATCTCATTTTGTCTAACTTTCTGTGTTTGTGGTCTCCTTTCCACAAGCTGCAGGATCATAGTTCCTCTTGCTTCTTGTGTCCACCCCTGGTGCATGAAGTTGTTGCAAGGGCTTGTGCAGGCTTCCTGGTGGCAGGGACTGGTGCCTGCCCTCTGGTGGGTGGAGCTGGGTCTTGTCCCTCTGATGGGCAGGGCCGTGTCAAGGGGTGTGTTTTGAGGTAGCTGTGAGCTCAGTACAACTTTAGGCAGCCTGTCTGCTGATGGGTGGGGCTGCATTCCTGTCTTGCTGGTTGTTTGGTCTGAGGCATTCCAGCTCTGGAGCCTGTAGGCTGTTGGGTGGGATCGGGTCTTGGTGCCAAGATGGGGACCTCTGGGAGAGCTCACGCTGATCAATATTCTCTGGAGCCTCTGCCACCAGTGTCCTTGCCCCCAGAGAACCTATCCCAGAACAACGATTTAAAAGATGGCTGCTGCCTTTTCAGCAGACTCCATGGAGGACCAGAGAAAATGGAGAATCTTTCCAAAGCTCCCCAGGAACGACAGTTTAAAAGATGGCTGCCTTTTCAACAGAATCCATAGACAACTGGAGATAATGGAACAGAATCTTTCTGATATAGATCATCAGTGTGTTATAAAAGGATATAACTCAGGAACAGCCATATAGATGAGATGCATAAGACAAGGTATGTGGGAATGGCGTGGATCTTCCATGCTCTCTCCAGGCCTGCCTCTCTCCCCTCTCTCCATCAAATCTGAATGAGAGCCTTGCTGGGTAGAGTATTCTTGGTTGTAGGATTTTCTCTTTCATCATTTAAAATATATTGTGCCACTCCTTTCTGGCCTGCAGAGTTTCTGGGGAAAAATCAGCTGATAGCCTTATGGGAGTTCCCTTTTATGTTATTTGTTGCTTTTCCCTCATTGCTTTTAATACTCTCTCTTTGTCTTTATTTTTTGTCATTTTGATTACAATGTGTTGTGGTTTATTCCTCTGTGGGTTAATCCTGTATGGGACTGTCTGTGCTTCCTGGACTTGGGTGACCGTTTCTTTCCCCAGGTTAAAACAGTTTTCAGCTATTATCCCTTCAAATACTTTCTCCGGGCCTTTCTCTCTCTCTTCTCCTGCTGGGACCCCTATAATGCGAATATTAGTGCCCTTGGTGTCGTCCCTGTGGTCTCTTAAACTGTTCTCATTCTTTTCATTCTTTTTTCTTGTTTCTGTTTGGCAGCAGTGATTTCCACTACTCTGTCTTCCAGCTCACTGATCCGTCCTTCTGCCTCACTTAGTCTACGATTGATTTCTTCTAGTGTATTTTTCATTTCAGTTATTGCATTCTTTAATTCTGTTTGATTTTTCTTTGTATTTCCTAATTATTTGTTAAAAACGTCCAGTTTCTCACTCTGTGCATTCATTCTCCTCCCAAGTTCTTTGATCGTCTTTACAATCAGTACTCTGAACCCTTTCCCGAGTAGATTGCCTGTCTCCACCTCACCTAGTTCTTCTTCTGGGGTTTTATCTTGTTCCTTCGTCTGAAACATTTTCCTCTGTCACCTCATTTTGCCTAAATTGATACTTGTATTTTTATGTATGTGGTAGTTTGGTTACATTTCTCGATCTTGGAGAAGTGGCCCTCTGTAGGAGACATCCTATCTGTCCCTGCAGTGCGCTCCCCTCTCATCCCCCCAAGGGCCAGGGGCCAGCTGGTCCCAGGGTAGTGTCTGGCCTGTGTTTGCAGACTTGATCTGCAGGCTGTGAGACAGTAGTTTTCTTGCTGCTTGTGTCTGCCTCCTGCTGGGTGAGGCTGGTCTAGAGGTTTGTGTAGGCTTCCTGGTGGGAGGGGCTGGTCCCTGCCCCTGGTGGGTGGAGCTGGGTCTTGGTCCTCTGGTGGGCAGGGGCTGTGTCTAGGGGTATGTCTAGAGGCGGCTGTGGGATCAGGAAGTCTTTAGGCAGCCTGTCTGCTGATGGGTGGGGCTGTGTCCCCACCCGGTTGGCTGCTTGGCCTGAGGCATCCCAGCACTGGAGCCTTCAGGCTGTTGGATGGAGCCAGGTCTTGGTGCCAAAATGTCAGCCTGTAGGAGAGTTCACACACATGAATGCTCTCCGATATACCTGCCACCAGTGTCTGTGTCCCCAGGGTGGGCCACAGCCACCCCCTGCCTCCCCAGGAGGCCCTCCAAAACCAGCAGTTAGGTCTGGTTTGGGGTCCTATCAAAGTACTGCTTTTGCTCTTGGTCCCAGTGCACATGAGAATTTGTGTGTGCCCTTTAAGAGTGAAGTCTCTATTTCCCCCAGTCCTGTGGAGCTCCTGCAATCAAGCCCTGGTGGCCTTCAAAGCCAAATGCTCCGGGGGCTCCTCTTCCTGGTGCCGGACACCTGGGATGGGGGGGCCTGACATGGGGCTCAGAACTCTCACTCCTGTGGGAGAACCTCTGTAATGTAATTATTCTCTAGTTTGTGGGTCACCCACCCTTGAGGGTATGGGATTTGCTTATATCATGAGTCTTCCCCTCCTACTAGTCTCGTTGTGGTTCCGTCTTTATGTCTTTAGTTGTGGACGATCTTTCCTGGTAGGTTTCAGTCCTTTCCAACGATGGCTGTTCTGCAGATTGTTGTGATTTTGGTGTGCTCATGATAGGAGGTGAGCTTAGGGTCTTTCTACTCTGCCATCTTGGCTGCTCTCCCCTGCTCAGGGTGCATGGGGTGGCCTCATCCAGGGGCACCTGCGGCCGGGCAGGAGTCTGCCTGCCCATCGGTCCCATTCTGTTTCCTCCTACTGCCCGAGCAAGCATAGTCTCGCTTCCTCCGGATGGCACTAATATTGTGACTTTAGGCAAATTACTTAACCTCTGAGCTTTAGTTCCTTCATCAGTAATGTGGATCTATTAATGCCTAGTTAGAATGATGGTTTGGAGTATAACAGAGATTCCAACTATGTTCACTTCAGAAGTCAGATAGAACTGAAATGCCAATAGGATGGCCCCTTCAACTCCACAGGAGTATGTTTGCATATGAAACCAAGGAGCCTTCTGGGGAAACAGTTACCCTAAAGGGTGGGAGAGTCAAGAATAATGGCTCAGTGTTCAGTGGAAAGATTCTGAGTACAGTATAGGGTCTGCCACTAACATTTGCCCGGTCTCTGAGAACCCATTCCTAAGTCTCATGAAAGTAGGACTTAGAGATTTCACTGGCAACTTTGCCTGTGTTACATGGAACTAGTTAAAGTAGAGTCTGCTTTTCCTCATAAAACAGACCAAGTGGCTCAGGAATCAAGCAGAGAAAGGGGGCATCACACCAGGGAGCAAAAGGAAAATGAAGTGAAATGACTGACACCAGGTAGTAATCGGAAGGAATATATTAGCAGAATACATGAGAACCTCCTGAGGATTCCCAGGTTTCCTTAGGAGGCGTTTCAATGTCCTTGACTTCCCACTGAGGGAGTCTGGGTAGAGCTAGAAAAAAAAATGTTACTATTAATTTGTGGCCCATTTTTTCCCCAGATTATTTTATAATGAAAAATTTCAAGCATATACACAAACAGAGCATAGTGTGATCAAACCTCAAGCGCCCACCTCCCAGTTTTAACATTTGTCTGCACATGGCCACTCTATATCCCTCTTTACTCTCTCACCTCCTTATTGGAGTAGTCTGTAGCAAATCCCAAACATCATTTCATTTCATCCTAAAATACTTCAGTATGTATTTCTAAAAGATAAGGACCCATTTTTTTCCTCCCAATATTACTGCTGTATCATTATCACAGCTTAAAGACTTCACAATTCCTAATGTCATCAAATAGTCCATCAGTGCTCAAATTTCCCTGACTTTTCTTATACTTTACAGTTAGTTTGTTTGAATTGGGATCCAATCCAAGATCTAGAAATTGCATTCTGTTGATTCATATCTTAATTCTCTTTTAACTTACAAATTATCAGTGATAGGCAGATTAATGCCCCCCCCCCAACATGTCCACATCCTAAATGCTGAAAGTAATGAATGCATTAGGTTACATGGCAAAGGGAAATTAAGGTTGCAGGTAGAATTAAGTTTGCTAATTAGCTGATCTTACAATAAGGCGATTATCCCGTATTATCTGGGTGGATCCAGTGTAATCACAAGGGCCCTGAAAAGTGGAAGAGGTAGACAGGAGAGAAGAATCAGAGGGAGATGCGAGTACAGAAGAATGTCAGAGAGATTCAACATTGCTGGCTTTGATGATGGAGGAAGGCGGCCATGAGCCAAGAAATGTGGGCAGTCTCTAGAAGCTGGAAAGCACAAGGAAATGGATTATACCCTAGAGCCTCCAGAAAGGAAAAGAGCTCTGTCAACACTTTGGTTTTGTCCCAGTGATACCCGTGTTGGACCTTTGACTTACAGAACTGTAAGATAATAAGTTTGTGTTGTTTTAACCCACCAAGTTTGTGGTAATTTGTTAAAACATCACATTGAAAACTAATTCATTCTCTTACCCTCTTTTCTCTCTCTCCATTTATTTCTTGGTGAAACCACATTTGTCCTACAGAATCTCCTACATTCTGAATTTAGTTGATTGCATTCCCGTGGTGTCATTCAACATGTTCCTCTGTCCCTTGTATATCCTGTAATATGGTAATTACATCTAGAGACTTGATCAGATTCATGTCAACTCATCAACATAGCTACTTCATAGGCATTGAGTGGTCTTCCTTTCCCAGGTGATTCTGAGGCATCCAGTCCATGGATCAGCATTCGGAAACCACCGATCTTGTCTGACTCCTAGGAATATTGAAGCCCAGAGAGAAGATGGGACACACACAAGATCACACAGGAAGTTAGTGGCAGAGATGAGACTATAATTCTGATTTGAAATTCATAATACCACCAGATCCTGGGGCTAGATGGATCCTCAAAAGGTCATTGAGGCAGAGCTCACATAATCAGTTTTTTAGATGATTCAACATTTAGCTCATAGGGTAGCCTCAATCTTAGAAAAAGATTTCAAGTCTTTCACCCTAAACTGCTGCCAGAATGGAAAAAAGAAGAGTCAAGTTAACTGGACCCTGGCTAACCTTGCGGTTTGTTCTTCTGGGGAAGCTCTTCCTCAGAGTGACATCCTAGGGTGGCCACCCCAATGTTGCTTCTTGCCACCTTCTGAGTCAGGGTTCAAGAACATAGATAGCCCTTGTGAGAGAATACGCTCACAAACACGCGCGCGCGTGCGCACACACACACACACGCATGCGTGTGTGCAACTAACATGAGGAGAGTTTGTTTGTTATAATTCGTAAAATCACTTTATCATCCATTATGCTATTTGATCCTCCCCAAAGTCCTGGGAGGTGTTCTGAGCAATAACTATTACCCCCATTTTACACATGAGCAAACTGAGGCTCAGAAAGGTAAAGTGACTTACTCCAGGTCACAAAGATTTCAGATCTGTCTGACCCCAGCCTCTACATCCTTGGGTCCCCCACCCATGTCTTCTTCCCAAACTAAGCCCCTCATGTGTCCACCTGCAGGCTCAGGCCCATCACAGACCCTGATCCAGTCCCCATCAGAGTAACAACTTGGTCAGCACCTTCTTTGTACTAAGCAATAAGACTTGGAATTAAGATGTATTGCTACCCAGGTCACTAGGGAATAACAGCCACCATTTATTGAGTACCTACCACCTGCTAAGTATTCTTCTAAGCCCTTAGATGGATTCCCCACCACACTATTTTCCACACTTTATGGGAGAGGAAAATGAGGCTTAAGAGAGATTATTGACTTGCCCAAGATCACACAGCCAATAAGTGGAAGATACAAGATTCAAATTCGAACCAGTCTAACTGTAGACTGCCCTTCTCCCCTACCCATGCTGCCGTAACACATGCAATTCTGAGCACCCATGTGGCCTCTGAGTGGCAGCCCTCACTCCTCTTCACTGAAGGAACAGGAAAGGATCGTGATCAGGGTCTAACTGCACGGTGCTAAAGGCTCAGATGAGGTTAGGGACCATGAATGCTAAGCAGGGCCAAGCTACCCAGGACTGGGAGGTGTTCCCAGCAGCACTTGGCTGCCCGGGAGAACATCAGCAATGATCTTTGATTTGAGGTTCTCCGGGTAAGATGGAGGAAGGATGGGGACAAGGAGAGCTGAAGGTATTGGCAAATGAAACGCTGAAGCAATGGACCAGGTGGTCCAGGCTGGAGGAGAAAGGCAGGTTGGATCCCAGGCCTGAGGTCTCTGTGGGGTCCAAGATTAGGTAGGCATAAGGAACTGACAGAAAGGGGAAGGAGACTGGGAAACATGGTAGGGGTGTGAGGGGCAGAAAGGGGACATGGTGTCATAACATTTTAGAGGTTATGAGGTTATCCCTTTTGGACGTGGACAGATCTTGGAATTGGGAGTTGAGAAGGAGCAGAGATGAAGGTCCAACAAGCTTTGATCTGTAACTGGAGGGAACAAATGCCTTCTCTTGAGATGAGCCTCAGGCAGTAAAGACCATCCTGTCCCTGGAAGGGGTTCAGCCTCAGTCTTCCTAGATGGTATATGGAGCTGGATTTTTCCCCAAACACAGTTGGCTTGTCCCATTGGACTGAGCTCCTTTATGCCCCTTCCCCTCCATCACAGCTCACTGCCATGCAGCAACAATGGCCAGAGGCTACCTTTGGTCACGTTGAAGACAACGTCACTTAAGGATGCCTCAGAGAAGAGGGTATCCAGTAGAAGGACATCTAGCTACTTTGATGAATCAGGGCAAAGGTGGCATCAGGAACCTAGAATAGGCTGGAACTCAGAAGGAGACCTTGGTTCTAGCTCTTCCTCCGCAGTAGACTGATTTGTGACCTTGTGCCAGTCCCTTCCTTTCTCTGGGCTTAATGTACCCGTTAGCATGAGGACGAGTTGGACTAAATGACTCTACGTACCTTTCCAGCTCTAAATTCCTAGGCTCAAATCTAACAAGGGATCAGCTGTGTAAAGAATGGGAACTAATGTATGGCAAGTTATTGAAGGGATTTTAATGGGATCACACAGGGATTATTGAATTTATTTTTGAAGCTTTAAGGTGTGCTGCCGTTTACTCCTCTGCTTGTCTAGGGACAATTGCTGAGTTTCTTCATACCGAAGTTGATCAAGCTGGTTGCATAACAGAGCAGAGGCTGCTAAGAGCCGTAGGCTGGTTGAATACCTATCATATTATTGGGCTCTGAGGCAAAACTGAAACTGGGTTTTCTCCTTCCTTCCCTCCTCCAATCCTGAACTTAAGGAAGAGAAGGAGTGTGTCTAAATTAACATTTAGAAGATGGACTAAATAGACACATCAGGAAACCTCATTAATCTTCCAGTAGTCACCCATCAGCTGGCATTGCAGCATAGCCTTAGGTCATCCCATCTCACTCAACACCTTCTCCATGCTGTGGTTGATCATGACCCATCCTGCAGAATGCTTTGGGGGAAACTAAAAAGGGAGTTTAGAAGGCTTCTAGAGTTGCCTACAGGAAACAATATGGATGTCTACCAGCATCTATCCCCCTGTCACTAATTGCCACAAAAGAGAGAGTCAGAGAGGGGAAGGGAAGCATTGAGAGACACTGGGCAATTCCAGCCAGAGCTGTACCACTGTTTGGCTTGGGCAGTGCTTAGCATGATGGGAGGCAGGACAGGGGAAGGGGAATGGAGCAAGTGTCTGATTACCATTTTCCTCATAAGACAGGGCCAGGACTGGGCCAGCTAGTCTAAAAAGTTTACCGACTGAGGTCAAAGTTGTATGCAGAGAGGCCACAACCAGAGCATAAGCCCCAAGACAGCATGCCAGTGGATGAGCTGAGGTTCCAGCACTGCTCAATCAACCCCAAACGCCAAGACCCAAGGAGGACCAATGGTATAATCAAGGTCAAGAGCCAAGAGTGTGCATTGCAAAAGGATGAAATTGGAGCAAATGCAGGCCAGGAACATGCAAGGGGGTGCCTCAGAGGCTTGTCATAAACAGCCTTGTGGCATTTATGAGGCATGGGGTACCTAGTTTGTGCATTTCTCCAGTTGGCTTAAATGGCCAGAGCAAAGATGGAGCACCCCTATCTCCAACACATACATGCTATTCCCTGGTAAGGGTTGGCCCTGGACTTCACTTTATTGGTGAAGGAATCTAATGGGTTCATGGGCGTTCCTGAGATGGAAGGTGGCTTTTCACAAGCTTTCGCCTGGCCCCAAACCCTTTACTGCACCAGAAACTGGGGCTGACTGTGGTGCTAGTGGAAGTTCAGACTTCCTCCATTCTGCTCTCCAGTTCCCCATCTCAACTAGCTGGGGCTGGACACAGGGCTAGAAGATGGGGAATGTGCTCCAGGCAGGGCAGGTGGAGCAGTGGCAGTAGCTGATAAGTGAATCTTCATAGACGTTGACAGCTGGAAACAGAATGCCATGGGGTTTGTTTCCTTAGTAACTGTTTCCAGATCTTCTCAGGGGTAAGGGTGATAAAGATGGCCTCTGTATGGAGATTGTCTTCTCTGGTGCTCAGGGATGAGTGTTGGCTTCACATTATTCCTCTGTAAACTCCAGTGGGTCCTATAGAAATTTTTGAAGCTATGCTGCTCATGCAAGTGGCTGAGGGCTGCTGGTGGTGCGCTGAGGGGTGGAGTAGTAGCAGAAGTAAATGCCACCATTGGGGTAGAATGGAGAACAGCAGCCAGTTATACCCATAGATTCAGCAGCAGTGAATCTAAGCTTAGTGTCAGTAAGAAGTGTAACAGCTGAGGTACTCTCTTGCTAGGCTCTGATTATTCCTGGGTTGCGGATGATAGGCTAGAAAGACAGAGGTGGAGAGGGCACTGAACAATACTTTCCAATGTATCATCGCCCAGTCCTGCTGTGGCTTTAGGAGGACACTCACGTCAGTTATGAAGTTCATGGTGATTGTGTCCAGGAGCACTTCCATTGAAAATCAGATTGCGGATCTCTTTGGGAGACTGGTTACGCACTTGAGTTTTGGTGCCTGATTTCTCAGGTTTGAGTCCCAGCTCTGCGACTCACTGCACGACCTTGGGCAAGAAACCTAACACACTTGGTGCCTCCGATTTTTGTAAAATGGGGATAAATAATCGCACGTATCTTTTAGGACTTCTGTGAAGGTTAAATGTGAGCATTATGTGAAGCACACAGTTCAATGCCTAGACCATAGTAAATGCTCACTCAATAAAGAGAAGCTATTATACTGTGTCTCTTTCAGGTCTGTCTTCACTCCAATGCATGTGTCACAGAGGGACATATATTAGAAGGCATCGGACCAAAAGCAGAGCCATCAAGGGTCCTGGCAATCCATGTTTTTTAAGGGATATGGTGCCCTGCCAGAGTAGCATTAGGCAGAAGGAGTGCACTTCTCTGCACTTTTCTCTTGGGAACCCATAAACAGCCATTTGTATTCTTGGGGACCCCCTATGCTGACTCTTCACTTTTTCCTGGTGCTGCCATGTATGGACATCTGTTCCTTGCTCCTTTTGGATGAATATAACCACCTTCCTGCTGTGGAGGCATCCCCTCTGCTTTCTGGATGGAACCCAGAGGTCTCCTGGTGGGCAATGTGGTTACTTGGTCAGGATGTGGAAGAATGTCTGGAGTCAGGGTTGGCAGTAGGACCCAGAGATCACGGACAGTGTCTCAGGCCCTTGGAGTTGTCAGGGTTATGGAATTTCAAGCTCAGACGGCTAGGACTAAGGTGATGTGTGGAGGAGAACGGCGGAGGCATTGACTGCCTCTGCACTGGGTGTGCACAGCAATGTGGTGGGAGGTTCCGTAACAGGTTCACCCCATCACCAGCAGGGGGCAGCATCTGCCCAGATGGCAGGGTAAGTGGGTCAGGGCCAGATCTGAAACTGTCTGCCCAGAGCCCCTGAGCATGCTATGACGTGGATTAGAAACAACAGGTGACAGCTGCCCTTAACACTACCAGAAAGAAAGAAGGCTCACAGTACAGCTGGGCCTAGGACTGAGGGATTTCCCAGGATGTAGGACTTTCAGTTTTAAAACCAGAGCAGTCCTGGGCAAACTGGGACAAGTTGGTCACCCTAAGTAGGAACGCAGAGCTGTCTCTCCCTCTCTCTCCATTATCATCTGTTCTACGCGGTGCTCGGTGCTCTGCCAATTCCACATGGTGGGGGCGGGGGTGGGTGGTCAGTGAGAGCTATGCTGATTATACAAGAGGTCAAATTAGAAAGTGGGAGTGCTGGGGAACAAACCAAGGCTTCTAGGCAGAGAAATAACATTATCAGGTAGATGTATTATGGCCCCGATATTTTATTATGAAAAAAAATTACATATACAGCAAATTTTACAGGTAGCACCCATATGCCCGCACCTAGATCCTACAATTAGCATTTTACTGGACTTCTTTTATCACATGTCTATTCTTCTATCCATCCACCAATCCACCTAAGTTTTGATGCATTTCAAAATAAATTGTAGACATCATTACACTCTTCCAAGCATTTTTGAGGTTTAGTGGAGTCAGATAGACCCAAATTTGAAGGCAGTTGACTTCTACCAGCTTAAATTTTCTCATCTCTAAGTTGATGACACTGAGTGTTGGTAGGAAGATTTGATTTGTTTACTTTATGAAACACTCAGATAATGCTTTCTATGTGCAACTCATAAATCTTATCTCATTTAATCCTAGTAACAATCCAATGAGGTAAATTCTGTTATTACCCCCATTGTACAGATGAGGTTTCAAGAAGTTAATGAGCTCCCTGAAGGTCACACGGTCAGCAAATGGCATTGCTGAGAGTTGAATCCAGACTCTCTGGCTTTGGTATCCACGCTCTTAGCCACTACACTATGCTGCCTCCCACAGCGCCCACTAAATTCTGGACATCCAGTGAATGGTCACCCTCACCTTCTTTGTTTTTAAATCTTTCACTGCAACCCCACACAGTAGGTATTATCTCCAGTTTACAGATGAGGAAACTGGAGGTTGGAAAAGTTTGATAACTTCCTCAAGAATGCACTGCTAATAAATAAAAGATTGGGGATTTGAACCCAGGAACGACTCATTCCTGGGTCAGTGTCATTTCCCTGTACTGCACAGTACAGAAACCACTGAAGTGCACATGAGCCTAGACCACTTATGGGGGATTCTTGTTTAGGGATGGTCTTTCCTCAGCCATAGCAGAAAAGAATGTGGTGAAAAGAGGGGCTTCTGCCTAGTTACCATGAGGGGCCCGTGTCTTTTTATAGCTATGAAACAGACTCAGTGGCAAGTGGCAGCAGAGCCTCGGAATCTCATCAAGCTCCAGGAAAGGAACCATGACTCTTAGCTATCAACTCTCCCTCTGAGGGAGGCCTTACATGGGGGCAATCCCTTCCCTATTGTACCCTGCCTCCTCTTCCCTTTTCTCCCCCACTCTTCTCCTCCCCTTCCCTTCCCTTTCTCTTCTTCCTCCTCCTCCTCCTCCTCCCCCTCCTCCTCCTCCTCCTCCTCATCATCTTTGGCCTCTCAGGAAGCCAGTCATAATCATTATCATTTTCTTCCTCATAGCTATCATTTACAGAATGCTTCTCAAGTGTTGTTCTAGGCACTTTACATATATTATTAGCTCATTTAATCTTCACAACAATGCCATGAGGAGAGGACTACTACTATTCCTACCTCACATATGAGATATTGGAGCCCCAGAGAGGTTAAGTACCTAACCTAAGGGCACCTGGCCCTGAGTTAACAGCCTTCCCAGAGTTCACCTTGGGAGATGTTGATCATTGCAAAGATGCTGATAATCGCTATGGGAAAGCTGGGGGCATAATAGTAACAGGGAACTGGACTTAAGAGCAGAATTGCTAAAATTGCCTGGCCTTCCCCTGTGGAGTGAGCACCTATCCTCAGTGTAAAAGCGACCCATCTGTCACAAAGCAGGTATACAATCATCCCCACTGTGTCAAACGTGTAAAGAGAGCCCCAAACCGGGTTATTCCCAGATTGGAAGGCCTGGGTTCTAGTTGTGGCTTTGCTCTTAACCTGCTAAATGACCTTGGGTAAGTCAGTTCCCCTCTCTGGGTCTCATTTATAAAATGTAATACTACTAACAGTACAGGGCTATTAATGTGAGCATTAAATGAGAATGTTGAAGAAGGTGCTTTACAGCATCTTACCAATATAACAAATAACTTCCCTTACTCTCCTCCTCCTCCTTCATCTCTCTCTCCTTCACCTGCCTCGTCTTCGTCTTTTACTCTATTTTGTTCCTTCTCTTCCTTTCTTTAGTCTCCTCTAACCAGGTCTCAGACTTATCTGAAGAACTGCTCTTAGGCAGAAGAAACACAGGCTTTAAAGGCAGACAGACCTAGCTTTGCCTCCTGGCTCTGCCCCTTCCTAGTGCTTTGTTGGGCAACTATTTTACCCTTTTTGAGCCTCAGTTTTATCATCTGTAAAAATGGACACGCATAATGCCTTCCTTGTAAGGTTTCTGTTGGATGATGTGGTAGGTTGTCTGCAAATACGACCAAGAATTGCCCCCATCTCTGGCATACATGCAGCTCCTCCCATCAAGAGGCGGAGTCTCTTTTCCCCACTCCTTAAATCTGGGCTGGCTCTGTGACTTGCTTTGACCAATAGAGTACAGCAGCAGTTTTGCTGTTTGACATCTGGTCTTATGCCACAAAAGGCCTTGCAGCTTTTGTTTTCACCCTCTGGGAAGACTGCTGCCACATAAAAAAAAATGTCTCACTATTCTACTTGGAGAGAGAGGCCCAATGGAGAAAGAAAGGCCCTGGAGAGTAAAATACTACAAAGGGAGGTGGGAGGCCCAGCCAGCCCACAGCTGTTTCAGCCACCACAGCTGAGGTATCAGATATGAGGGAGCACACATCTTGGGTCCTTCAGCCCCAGCCAAGCTGTCTGAGGCAACACCACATGGAATAGAAATAAGCCATTCCCAGCAAGTCCTGCTCAAATTGCAGAATCACGAGCAAACAAATGGTGGCTGTTTTAAGCCACTAAGTTTTTGGGTGGTTTGTTTCACAACAGATAGCTGAACCAGAAAAATTAAATGAGATGGTAGCACCCCACCCAGTGGCTGGCAGGTATAGGTACTCAACATTTGATTGTTCCCTTCCCATTCAGAGGTGTTCCCTGGGAAACAGCTGACCTGGCTAGTTGTGCTGCAACTGAATTGACAGATCTGACCTCCAGTGTGCCAAAGATGCAAAGCAATGACCACTTCTCCTATACTTTACGGGGACCTGCTGAGAGCTATACAGGTTAAGGTGTACTCCAAGTTACACAGCTGAGTGTCCTCCCTTTGCCCAGAGTGAGTCTAGGCCACCTTAAAAGCAGACTTGTAGCTGAACAAAATCTGGGGTGGTAGAGTAATGTCAGCTAAGACAAATAGTGTTTCTTTTGACCGCTCATCCAATCTACCTGGTGCCAGAGGCACAAGGGGTAGAAGTACTTACTACATGCCTGGCATTGAGTGCTTACTATATGCCTGGCATTGCTCACAACAGTGCCAGAAGTAGGTACTGTTATTTTCCCAGATGAGGACACTGAAGCACAGAGAAGTTTCTGTCAACTGTTGTGTTTCTGGAAAGCATTGGGACTGTTTAATGTTCAGGATATTAATTAGGGTGCCCTTGGGATCAACACTTGTAGAAGAAAAGGGAAGAGAAGGAGGCAGGATTGGACAGAGGGAGCTATTGAACTGCAACTCAGTCTTAACGGAAACCACAGTCCACCCATGGGGAGCTCTGAAGCTGGGATGACCCTTTGGAGTTGTTCCCTATTGTATCCTCATAGGGGAACAGGCCTTTACATTCCTGCATCAGTCACTGAATTCCTAGTCCCTGATTTCTAGTTCAGAGTTATTTCACCTACTCCTGTGATCAAGCCATCCCAAATGGGAGAAAAGCTTAAAAAAGTGATCATGGAGAAAAAGTAGGAAAAAAAATGGACTCTGGTACCAGACAAATCTGTGTTCAAATCCTGATACTTCTCTTACTATCTGTCTGTTTAACTCTGCACAAGTTATTTAACTTCTCTGAGCTTCAGTTTACATTTTTGGAAAATGGCAATAAGAATACTTAGCTTGAAAGGTTGTTTTGAAAACCAAATACAATCATCTATATAAAGCATCTTACATAGAGACTTGACACAGAGTAGGCACTGAGTACATGGAAATTATTATAAAAATAGGGTAAATTATTATGCGGTGGTGTGCCTGGTTTTCTCACTTGTAGGGCGGAGTGAGTGAATAAGAGTAAAGAAGAGCTACCCAGAAGGGGAAAGGGCATTACATCTTTTCTGTTACCTGGTACTTGTAGGCACTGAGTCAGCATTTACTCCAATGAACAAATGTTTATTTAAAAGGATTTGTACAGACATAACGCTCTTACTTTCAAAGAGAAGAGGAACCTTTTATATATTATGAACACACAGACGCTGTGGCAACTTAAAACTACAGCTAAGAAAGGAAGGAAAAATATCCCCCCTCCCCAGCCAGGAGCTAACACTTTTTCAGTCAGCCAGCCCCAATCCCTGTCCCTTAAGTTTGAGAGTGACTTGACTAGAGATGTGGCTTTGGAGGAGGGAAGAGCTGTAGGGCTTGGGGAGCCTGGTGCCTTTTCTTTTGAGAGGGAAATCCACCTACACAATCCACAGAAAAAGGGGTGGCCAAAAGCTGGCCTGAGCTGAGGCTGCCTTAGAGAAGAGAGACTGGAGTAGAAATCCCACCTACCTGCATGTGTAAAGTGATTGGCATTCACTTGAATCTCAACCCACTACTCTGACCTCTAAGATATACCATTTGAGTAAGTGCCAGAGTAATGGTTTTGAACAAAAGTCGACACAAATGTCAGCCTGGGGCCTCTCCAGCCTAAGGCAGCCCCGATAGCAGAACCCTCAGACCAATGACTTAGGCAACGAGTTAGGCAGGACTTGTGGAGTGGGTCTGGCTCCCTGATTTCACTGTGGGGAACATCTGCTACTGATTTTCAAAAGCTAGGGTTTATTATGGGAGAAAAGCCCACAGATTTTAGGATCCCCAGACACATAGCCTGGTACCTGAGAACTTTAATATATCTGGGAAACTGCCAGGTGGTGGGGTGGTGAGCTCAATAATAACAGCCAGGCCTCCCAAATGAATATGAAAAAGGAGAGCTTGTCCAAGCTACCTCCGGGCCTTGAGGATGAGATGAGGTTGCGGGTGGGGCAGATAAATGCACCAAGCCTATTGAAAAGTCCAGCAAGAAGACTTGTTGTCCCTTCAGAGCCTAAGGCAAAGGTACAGGGAGGGGGCACACTGGAGCCTTCACCTGAAACAAGATATGGGTCTCCCCAGGCCCTCAGGCCTTAGGCCCCAGGCCTCAGGCACAAGAGACAGAGAATCACATCTGGGACTTCCGCCCTTCCCTTAGCTCCAAACAAGGGCAGGGGTTGAAATGTGGGTGAGAGAGAAGGGATCTTTAGACACAACTGTCATTAGCACCTGAACCACATCTCTTCCTAAACCAGAAACTCCAAGAGCAAAAAGAAATAAGAGCAAAGTGAGAGAGGGGTTGTGCTTCCATCACATTAAATAGGAGACTTTGTAGAGGTGGGGAAGGGTTGTTTCACATGGAGACATCAATCACTCTGGCCAAGGGGAGGGGTTATGAGCAGCAGAGCTCTAAGTGTTCTCCCTCTTTTCATTCATCCTGCTTCCGTTTTGGCTTTTTGGGGTTCCTGGACCGACTCTTGGCTTTGCACAGAGGGCATATAGGTGCATTCCGGTGAATTTGTTGGTGACATGACAAGCAGGCCTGGTGGGGGGCACAAGACAAAGCAAGTTAGTGGTCAGATTCTTCTAGGCCATGGCTCATCTTTCCCAGGGGCCCCCACAAGCAATTGCGATTTCCCAACAGGAAGGAGCAAGACCCAAGCAGTGAGTCCCAAGTAGCAAGATCTGTGCTGGATGTAAGGGATGCAAAGGATATAAGGGAGTGAGAGTCAAAGAGGGGTACTGAGGAAAAATATCCAAAATTTGGCAATAAGGCAAAATGTGAATTGCATATTCATTAAGCATTATACTGGAGCATGGTCTAACAGGCTCACTCACTCAAGGATTATTTAATTCTCTAGGACAGGTATCAATAAACTTTTTCTGTAAAGGCCAAGATAGTAAATATTTTGGACTTTCTTTTCAGGTCATATGATTTTAGTTGCAACTACTCAGCTCTAACTGCCTTACATAAAAGAAGCTATAGACAATACATAAACAAGCAGGCATGTGTGGGGGCCAATAAAACTTTATTTACAAAAACAGAGAGCAGGTCACACTTGGCCTATGGGTTCTGGTTTGCTGACCCTTGCCCTAGGAGAATGTCTCTTTGTTTGACTATTTACTACTTATTTAAAAAATTGAAGTATAGTTGATTTAAAATGTTGTGTTAGCTTCTGGTATACAGCAAAATGATATAGATGATAGATAGATAGATAGATAGATAGATAGATAGATAGATAGATAGATAGATATTCTTTTCTGTTATGGTTTATTACAGGATATTGAATATAGTTCCCTGTGCTATACAGTAGGACCCTGTTGTTTATCTATTTTATACATAGTAGTCTGTATCTGCTAATCCCAAAAGCCTAATTTACCCCTGTCCCACCCCCTTTCCCCTTTGGTAACCATAAGTTTGTTTTCTATGTCTGTGAGTCTGTTTCTGTTTTGTAAATAAGTTCATTTGTATCATATTTTATATTTCACATATAAATGATATCATATGGTATTTGTCTTTCTCGGTCTGACTTACTTCACTTAGTATGATAATCTCTAGGTCCATGCATGTTGCTGCAAATGGCATTATTTCATTCTTTTTAATGGCTGAGTAGTATTCCATTGTATATATGTACCACATCATCTTTATCCGTTCATCTGTCGATGGACATTTAGGTTGCTTCCATGTCTTGGCTATTGTAAATAGTACTGCTATGAACATTGGGGTGCATGTACCTTTTTGAATTAGAGTTTTCCCTTGGATATGTGCCTAGGAGTGGGATTGCAGGATCATATGGTAACTTCCATACTGTTCTCCGTAGTGGCTGCACCAATTTACATTCCTGCCAACAGTGTAGGAGGGTTCCCTTTTCTCCACACCCTCTCCAGCATTTGTTATTTGTAGAATTTTTAATGATGGCCATTCTGACCGGTGTGAGGTGATACCTCATTGTAGTTTTGATTTGCATTTCTCCAACAATTAGTGATGCTGAGCATCTGTTCATGTGCCTATTGGCCATCTGTATGTCTTCTTTGGAGAAATGTCTATTGAGGTCCTCTGCCCATTCTTTGATGGGATTGTTTGTTTTTGTGTTATTGAGTTGTATGAGCTGTGTTTATATTTTGGGAACTAAGTCCCTGTTGGTCGCATCATTTGCAAATATTTCCTCCCATTCCTTAGGCTGGCTTTTCATTTTTGTTTATGGTTTCCTTTGCTGTGCAAAAGCTTATAAATTTGAATAGGTCCCATTTGTTTACTTTTGCTTTTATTTCTATTGCCTTGGGAGACTGACCTAAGAAAACACTGGTACAATTTATGTCAGAGAATGTTTTGCCTGTGTTCTCTTCTAGGAGTTGTATGGTATCATGTCTTACATTTAAGTCTTTAAGCTGTTTTGAGCTTACTTTTGAGTATGGTGTGAGGGAGTGTTCTAACTTCATTGATTTACATGCAGCTGTCCAGCTTTCCCAATACCACTTGCTGAAGAGACTTTCTTGTCTCCACTGTATATTCTTGCCTCCTTTGTCGAAGATTAATTGAACGTAGGTGAGTGGGTTTATTTCTGGGCTCTCTATTCTGTTCCACTGGCTATAAATACTTTTCCATTAAATAGTATACTATTTGACTATTTACTATTGATCAGGGCCCAGATGCTGTGACTTAATGTTGATAAGGCACAAATGGCTTTTGCCCAGTAGAGATGCAAATTATTTTTGTTACAAAGAAAAGGTAATCCTAAAGATTACAGTTTTATTTTCCTGTAGGACATTAACCTGTAGGACATTATTTTCCTGTAGGACATTAACCAGTTCTGGATTTAACATTGCAAACTTATTTTGGCATTCCTTTCTTTTCTTGACTATATAATTATCCGTTCCTCTAATGCTTCTGGAACCAGCTTTGTGATGCTGCTGGCTCCCTTGTTAATGACACACATTCACTATATATTTGTCCGAGTCACGTTTCTAACTTTCTGAAAATTATACTTTAGCAGAGCCTGCCAATCTCCCTGCATTCTAACCTCTCTGGGAATATGAGGCAACAAGACCAGTGGCTCTACTATAGCACACATACACACCACCCCTTCCTCTGTGTCCCAAGCGAAGGCTGTTTTAGGAAGACCCCAAATAAGTAAGGCCAAAGCCCCAGACCCAACCTTCCATGGGGCGGCTTGAGGATACCTTGCTTCCTCCACAGTCCATACCCAGCTCACTCACCTTCATAGGTGGGGGCTGCTGCCTGAAGGTGGCTGTCTGCCGAGTGTCCTGCTTCCTAGCCACTTGGAGTTGTTGGGCGGCAGCGGCTGCGGCGGCCAAGGATTCAGGGATTGGGGGCTCCTGAGGCTCCGTCTGCCACTCTGCTTTCTGCTTCTCAAAGTAACTTTGGAGATGAGAGACATTAGCTGGATCATTCTGAAAGCAAGGAGAACCTTGCCCCTCTTAAGGACTCCATGCTACAGAACGAAGGGGGTTAGGCTGTGGCTCACTGTAGGAAGTTCCTGCACCCTCTCCAGCCCAAGGCTCTTTTCCCTGGGTACCAGGCCCACTGTGTGTTGGGAAGGGTACTCCTCCTGCTCCTTGGCTCTGACAGGCCCAGAAAAATTTAAAAAATCCCAAAGCTAGCCAAGTCCTCAAAGGGCATTTGTCTGCCCTCCATCCCATGTTCCTTTGCAGTATTCCTATTAAGTGTTCTCAGGCCTCTGCTGGCATACCTCTAGGAATAAGAAGCTCACCACTTCCACAGGCAGCCTGCTCTACCTTAAGGAAGTATGTTCCCTTGTATTCCTTCTACTGAAATGAGCTCTGTGTCTCTGTAAAGTAAGCCTAGTTCTTAACTCTGGGTCTTAAGATAAAGTTCCAGGCTAGCCCCTGGAGGCCATGAAAGCTCACCCTTCTGTGTGTTCAAGGTTTCTGGACACCCCTTCTAGACCTTGACTTGGAAAGTGACCTCTTAAGAGTCACAGACACATACACACACAAAGAGTCATAGACATAGTCTTGTATTGTCAAAATTGCACAAGGAACTTTAAAAGCCATCTAGTAATTCTAGTCTAATCATCTAACAGCCCAACACAGAGACTTACCCAAGGTCATGCAATGAGTCGGCCACTGACAGGCCTGGGGCTAGGACTGGGTACCCTGACTTTCAGACCAGGCTTTATGTGTGTATATATACGTGTGTGTATATATACGTGTGTGTGTGTGTGTGTGTGTGTGTGTGTGTGTGTCTGTGGTGTATGTTGCAGGGACAGGAGGCAGGCAGCTTACTCCAAGGAGAGCTTCTCCTCCTCTTCACATAGGTCAGGGAGCCTCTGCAGGCCCAGAGTCATGCGCAGGGCATCCACATGTTCCTTCAGCGGCTTATACTCATCATGTAGCCGCCGGGTAGACTCTAGCAGCTTGTTTAGGTCATTCTCAGACTGTTTGATGGTGTTTTCCATCTGGAACACAGAGTGAGGCAAGCACAGAGAAAAGACTCCAAGATTCTCAGCGAGGCTGTACAGCTGAGTGGATAATAGCACAGGCTCCAGAGCCAAACCAATCTGTGATCAAGTCCTCAACCCACTATGTATTCTATGTGACTCTTGTCAAGCCTCAGTTTTTTCATCTGTATAATGGTGGTAACATTCATACCTACCTCATATAATCTTGGTGAAGATTCAACGATTGAATTCATATAAGCGCTCAGTACAGGGGCTAACACAGAGTAAAGGCTCAATTAGTGGTAGTTATTATTCAAATATAGCATCTTAGAGCTGGAATGGCCCTTAGAGTTCATGTAGTGCACCCCACCACCATTTTACAGATCAGAGAATTGAGACTCAGAGAGAAGTAACTTCCTCAGAGAAATGCTTCCTAGGAGCAAAGACTACATAAAGACTCAGGGCTTCTGCCTCCCAGACCAGTGGCTTTTCTCCTAGATCAGTGGTTCCCAAAATGCAGTTACCAGATCAGCAGCATCAGCGTCAACTGGGAACTCATTAGGAATGTAAATTCTCAGGCACCACCCCAGATATAAGCAATCAGAAATTCTGCGGTGAAGTCCAACAATCTGTGTTTTAACAGGCCCTCTAGGTGACTCAGGAGGCATGTTCAAGTTGGAGATCCACTGGCCCAGATTTTCAGCCCCTCTGTGACTAATACCTTGTTTATTTCTCTATCCTTAGTTAGCTGGCAGCAGAACTGCCAGCTCCTCATGAGACCCTGATATCCTGTGATCTTGTGACACAGACAATCCCAGGTAACTACTGTCCAAATTGCATTCATATTTCCTTTAAGACCCTAGGCCTGGCAATATCAGGAAGTAGATATTGCCACAGAAATGAGTCTCCCAAGAATAGAAACTTAGCTCCTTCAAACGTGATTTAAAAAAAAAATTCTCATTATCATAGGCTCTAAGGGTTGGAAAGGGCCTTACAGGTCAGCACCTCCAACCTCCCTCCTGGTGAAGGAATCACCAATACTGCAGCCCAGACAGGTGATCATTCAGACTCTGCTTTAATAACTCTATAAAGTGGGGGGCTTATCACCATAGCAGGCAGTTCATTCCCCACATTCCAAGGGTCTCCAAAAGAGAGACTGTAATGAGGGAGCCCCAGTTGGGTAGGCTGGCAGAGATGGTTTGTTTGGCTTAGTTGGAAGCTTTGGAGCCCTAAATTTAAGTTAGATCCCCAAGGCACCTGCCTGCTCTGCTTTTCCCCAAGGCTAGCTCTCAACTTCTAGACTCCCAGAATGAGAGCACATCAGTGCTGAGTGAGACCTCAGAGGTGACTGAATTCCTCTCATGGTACAGAAAAGGAAAATGAGGCCCCGAGAGAAGAAGGAACTTGTCCAGTGATATACAGTCGATCAGTGACAGAGCCAGGGCTGGATCTCAGAACTCCTGGATTCTTCCATTTCACCATAGCCTGATGCCTACTCCCCCAAATCGGCCACAGCCATATCTCAAGGAGAGTCCACAGCACTCACCACTGCCTATTCCTCCTCAAAGGGCCCAGAAATAGGCTTCAGGCAGCCAGCCACATACCACATTGATATCAGCGTGGATCAGTCGGAGTTCCTCCACATGGGCCATTTTCTCCTGTAGCAGGAGGTCCATCTCCTGCTTGTATTCCTTCAGGTGCCTCTCCTCTGATTCAAGGGCCTCAAACTCAGCCTTCAAACGGGTCTTGATCTTTTCCATCTGCAGGGTCTTGTTCCTGCCATTCCCCCAAAGGAGGAAACAGACCAGCAGGAGAAGGCAGGAAAAGGGAAATGGAGTACAGAGTTAAGGAAATGGAGTACAGAGTTAGGCTCTGAGCCAGGGCTATCTTGTTAAGCCATCTTTCTAAGCTTCCCTCTCTTCAGGCAGAGGCAGCCTGAAGCCGTCCCCACAAAGGCAGGAGATTCTTTCTTCTAAGCTAAAAGCTCAGTGGGTCTTGAATGGGGATGATTTTGTTCCTTGATGGAGCATTTGAAAACATGGGGCAGGTTTTAGCTGTTAGATTTATTCAAGGGAGAGCACTACTGGCATTTAGTGGATATGGGCCAGAAATGCTAAACAGCCTCTCAATGCACAGGAAAGTCCCACATCACAAATAACTCCCACCCAAGATGCCAACCATGACCTCTTGAGAAACTCTAGAGCAGCACTATCCAATAAATTTTCTACAATGGTGGAAATTTTCTGTATCTATGCTTTCTAATACAGTAGCCACTAGGCACATGAAGCGACTGAGCATTCAAAATATGGCTAGTGCAACCGAGGAACTGAATTTTGAATTTTATTTAATTTTACTCAGTTGATTAAAATTAAGTTTAAACAGCCACATGGGGATAATGGCTCTCATATTGGACCACACAGCTCTATAGGGTCCCCTCATCAGTTCCAGAAGAGGCAGGAGACGGGAAGAACTGCAGCTCATTTCTTTTCCTAGAAAGCATAAAACCTATTTCTGGTTGTTAAATCCCAATTGCATACCCTCTGGCTCAGTAATCCCACACCTAGCAATTTATTCTAAGGAAATAAGTCAAGGAAGCAAAAAGTTAATACACAGGGATATGCTTTCTGGTCTATGGGCAAAATTGGAATATTTGGCAGCCACTAAAAGGCATCATTATGAAGACTTGTGACATGGAAAATGTTGAAGATACTCCATGAAAAGGTATATACACTAGGATTGCAATTTCAAAGTACACGTGCATGTGACTAAACAAAAGGAATTGGCAAGAGTACAGTTTCAAGGATCTTTGAGACCACTGAAGCCTGCCTAAGTGAAAGAGCCACAAAACTTTGGAAGGAAGCCCCTCTAGGGCACACTGATGCCCTCCCACTCACTCTCTACTCTCTGGTTCTCAGGTTCTGTCTAGCCATCATCCATTACTCAGATTAGGCATCTCCTTTATTCTGCCTCAGTAGCTGGCTTTCTCCTCTGCCCCAGCCCATCCCATGGTTACTCTTGCTCCACACCCTGGCCTCCGGCCTCTGACCTCAGCCTGCTTCTGTGTTCATTCTCTCTCCTTTCTTCAGCATTGCCTGTGGCTCCTGCCTCAAGAGGTGGCCCTCAATGGCACAGAACCACAGAAAGAATTATGTAAGGTGGGTAGGATGACAGGCGAAATTTTTCTTTCAATATTCAAAATTTTCTTTTCAAGTTATTATATTGCTTTTACCTTAGAAAAGGTTAAAAGGATGGGTGTTATTATCCCATCTGTAAAGAAGGAAATTGGGAGTTCAGGATGGTAAGTTGCAGTAAATGGGATGTTGTGATTTGAACCCAGGGCTCTCTAACACCACCCACTACTCCACACTGCCTGACTGGGGTTACCCAGACTAAGGGGCGTAAACATATTGAGGGTTCTCGGTATACCTGTTCAACTGCCTTGCAGAGGGATGATAGTGATTTGTACTGGTCAGTTAATCCACTACTTAGAGCCCCCTCCCATCTAGACTTCTATTCTCTTCCTCTAGATTGCATACAGTGCAGTCTAAACTTCACCTAGCCCTACCCCAATTTACAGATGGGAAAACTGAGATTCAGAGTGATATAGTGTCTCACCCTGACTCATACAGCCAGTTTGTGGCACTGCTAGGCCTAGAACCCATTTCTGCAGGCAGAGCCATAATTTGAAAGGAACATGGGCTTTAGATTCAGACGTGGGTATGATTCCTGGTTCTGCCCCTGACTAGCTATTTGCCCTTGGACAATAAGAATAACAACTATATTTATAGTTTAATTATATTCATTGAGCACCGATTATGCACCAATTATAGAAGGCTTGAAGATACATTCATTCAACAAATACTTATGGAACATTTATCACGTGCCAGCCACTGTACTAGGTGCTAGAGATAGAGCAGAGAACAGGACAGCCTGTGGACAGGAATCTTCATCTAATGAGGAAAATAGACCCTGAACACATGTAAAACTAAGTGATAAGTAATATGGTTGAAATGCAGAATGCAATGGAAGGACACACCAAAGGGTTCTAACATAGTCTGAGGGGCACTGTAGTCAAGGGGGCTGTCACAGGAAGCTCCCCTGAGAAACTGAGAATGTGACATCTAAGCTAAGACCTGGAGAATGGGTCGGAGGTAGATGGTGGGTAGCAGGTAGACATAGAGGAGAGCAGTCCAGGCAGAGAGAATACTATTTGCAATGGCCCTAGAACAGAAAAGAATGTGGCACATTAGAGGAACTGAAAAAAGGTCAGTGTGGCTGGAACACCTACTGCAAGTGGGGTGTGTGTGTGTGTGTGTGCGTGCGCGTGTGCGTGCGCGTGTGCGTGTGTGTGTGTGTGTGTGTGTGTGTGTGTGTGTGGTGGGAGTTGTCTGAGATGAAACTAGGGAAGTTGCCAGAACACAACCTGGAGATTGGGATGAGGAGCGAGTACTTTTATCTTCAGGAGAAGGGGGAATCATTGTAGAACTTTAAGCAGCAGGAGTGACATAATCGGATTATCTCTTTTCACTTCTCTCAGCCCTGGTCTCTTCATCAGTAACACAGGAATGATAATAGCACTTACCTTACAGGTTCTTTGCTGAGGGCTAAATGAGCTAAGACATGTAAAGTCCCCAAGCAGAGTATGTGGCACGTGGTGAGCAGTCAACAAATGATAGTACCTATCCCTCCCCACACTGCCCAACTCTTCTGCTATGGTTATCTCCTTTACCACAGTGGTTTAAATTTTGTTATAAAGAGCCTACAATGGGTAGGATGTGTGTATAATGTGTGTGTGTGTGTGTGTGTGTGTGTGCATATGCATGTGTGCACATGTACTAGCATGAGTAGCAAGGTATATTACCACTTATTAAGACTATAATAATAATCATTAACATAAGTCACCTCGTAATGTCAGTATGAATAATGGCATTTTATAGGGCTGGCCCAAGACTTCCTAATTTGTGATCAATTCAGTTAAGATGCTAGCGACTACTACTAAATGAAATCAGGGGTGAGAGGTCTCTCTCACTGACACTTCATAGAAATCAACATAGTACATCTTTCCCTGCTTGGATGAGTGCCTTTTATCTAATCCTCCCTCCTCCATCCATGTCCAATTCTGCTTATAGACAACCCCATGTTGTCGGGCAGGGGACACTGCAATCCCAGATTAAGTCAAAATAAACCAAAGGTTTTCACCTGGTGGGGTCACAGTTAAAGTGCTGCCTGGAACTGGAAAATCAAAGGCACAAAGGCTTCCTCAAAAGCACCGTGGTATTTCCTCTTCTTCAGGAGTAAGGCTGTCACCAGCAAAATGGCAGCTTTATCCTTTGGGTATGAGGGCCAGGGAGGCCACAATCCAAGGTGTTTTGGAGCCTTTTCCTATTGTCCACTGTGGCAAGAAATGGCAAGGACTAGGGACCCTGACTAAGGGGCAGAAGGGCTAAGACTCCTCGTTATGAGAAAGAAGCAGGGTTATGAAGATGGAGTTCAGAAATAGCCTCTATTTACTGCTATTTCTAAAGTCAGTTTCTCAGGGGCTGGCGGGGAGCCCGGCCCATGCTTTAGTGGAGGGACAGCGGTGTCACTGCAGCCTTTGACGGTACCACTGTTACCTCTCAGCAGTGGTTTACCAAGGGCCGGGCAGTGAGAGCAGTCCACCTCAGGTGCGGAAAATAAAGAGGTGCATTGTGTGCAGAGAAATAAAAAAAAAAAAGAACCAATTAAAGTTGGTCTGCTCTTTATTATCACCATGCACTGACAAGTCTAAACAATGTCCACTGAAGGACATCTGGACTGATTCCACTTTTTGGCGATTATGAATAAAGCTGCTATGAATATGCAACTACGAGTTTTAGTGTGACCGTAAGTTTTCATTTCTCTAGGATAAATGACCAAGACTGCAATTGCTGGTTTGTGTGGTAATTGCATGCTCAGTGTTTTTTTTTTTTTTTTTTTTTTTTTTCGGTACGCGGGCCTCTCACTGCTGTGGCCTCTCCCGCCGCGGAGCACAGGCTCCGGACGCGCAGGCCCAGTGGCCATGACTCACGGGCCCAGCCGCCCCGCGGCATGCGGGATCCTCCCGGACCGGGGCACGAACCCGCGTCCGCTGCATCGGCAGGCGGACTCCCAACTACTGCGCCACCAGGGAAGCCCCATGCTTAGTTTTTTGAGAAACTGCCAAACTGTTTCCCAGAGCGGCTGTACCGTTTCACATGCCCGCCAACAATATATGAGTGATCTAGTTCCTCTATGCAGCCAGCCATTTTGCTTGAACTGTTTTAAAAGGTATATGGTGATACCTCAAAGTGATCTTAATTTGCATCTCCCTAGTGGCTAGTGATACTGAACATCTTCTCATGTACTTATTTGCCATCTGTATGTCCTTTTCCAAAAAATGTCTGTGCATGTCTTTGGCCCATTGGACTGTTTGTTTACTCAGGGCTGAGTATTGAGAACTCTTTATGTGTCCTAGATATGAGTGCTTTGTCAGATATGAGGTTTGCAAATATTTTCTCCCATTTATTAGCTTGCCTTTTCATCCTCTTAACCAGGTCCTTAGCAGAACACTTAAAACTGTTTTTTTGATGAAGTCCTATATATATATATATATATATATATAGGACTTCATAATATATATATATATATATTATGGATAATGCTCTGGTGTCATGTCTAAGAGTCTTCACTAAGCTCTAGGGTCTGCAAATTTTCTCCTATGTTATCTTCAGAAAGTTTTATAGTTACATTTATGTCTACAATCCACTCTGAGTTAACTTTGGTACAGAGTTTGAGGTTTAGGTTGAGATTCTTTTTTTTTTTTTTTTTTTTTTTTTTGCTTATGGATATGCAATTGCTTCAGTACCGTTTGCTATAAAGACTGTCCTTCCTTTGTCGGATTACTTTTGCACCTCTGTCAAAAATCAGTTGGCCATACTGTGTGGGTCAATTTCTGGATTCTCAATTTTGTTCCAATTACCTATGTGTCTGTCCCTTTGTCAGTATCACACAATCTTTTTTTTTTTTTTTTTTTTTTGTGGTACGCGGGCCTCTCACTGTTGTGGCCTCTCCCGTTGCGGGACGCGCAGGCTCAGCGGCCATGGCTCACGGGCCTAGTCGCTCCGCGGCATGTGGGATCTTCCCGGACCGAGGCACGAACCCGTGTCTCCTGCATCGGCAGGCGGACTCTCAACCACTGCGCCACCAGGGAAGCCCAGTATCACACAATCTTAATCACTGTAGCTATATAATAAGCTTTGAAATCAGGAAGAGTGATTTCTCCCATTTATTTTTATATCTCAAAATACTTTTGGCCATTCTAGTTCTTTTGCCTTGCCATATAAATTTTAGAATAATTTTGTCTATATCTACCAAAAATCTTTCTGGCATTTTGATGGGAATTTTATTAAATTTGTACGTCAGTTTGGGAGGATTGGCATCTTTACTATATTGACTCATCTTCCAAACCCTGGATACAGTGTCTCTCTCTATTTAGATCTCCTTTGATTTGTTTTATTAGCATTTTGTAGTTTTCAGCATAAAAGTCCTATGCATCTTTTGTTAAATCTTTGTTTCACTTAGGTATTTCATGTTTCTGAGTGCTTGTAAGTGGTTTCATGTTTTGTAATTATAGTTTCCACATGCATATTTGCTATTTGTTTTTAATGCTGATCTTACATTCTGCAATCTTGCTGACTCACGTATTAGATGTAGGAGTTTTTTGGTTTTTTGTTTTGTTTTTGACTTATCAGGATTCCCTACATAGACAAATCATGTTATCTGCAAACGAAAACAGTTTTATTTCTTCCTTTCCATCTTGTACGCCTTTTATTTACTTTCCTGCCTAATTGTCCTGCCTAAAACCTCTAGTGCTATATGGACCAGCGGTGCTGAGAGTGGACATCCTTGCCTTGCTCGTGATCTACGTAGGACAGCATTCATTCTTTGACAAGTAAGTGTATTGTTAGCTAGCTGAAGGGTATTTGTAGATGTACTTTATCAAGTTGAGAAAGTCCCCCCACCCCCATTCCTAGTTTTCAAAAGAGATTTTTATCATAAATATGTGCCGACTTTTGTCAAGTGCTTTATCTGTATCAATTGACATAGTCATGCGATTTCTCTTCTTTAGCCTTTTGATATGATAAATAATATTGATTGATTTTTGAATAACAAACTAACCTTGCATCTCTGGAATAAACCCCTCTTGGTCATGGTGTCAATTCTTTTTTAATATATTGCCGAATTCTATTTGCTAATACTTTGATAACGATTTTTACATCTACAATCATGAAGGATATTAATTTATAATTTTCTTGTATTGTCTTTGCCTGAAATTGTTTCAGGGTATTAAGGGCTTCATAAAATAAATGGAGATGTGTTCTTTCCACTTCTGCTTTTTGGAGAGACTGTTAAGAAATAGGGTTAATTCTCTTTAACCATTTGTTAGAATTCTCCAGTGAAACCAAATGGGCATGGAGGTTCTGGTTTTGGGGGTTGTTACTTTACAAATTTAATTTTCTAAATAGTTTCAGGGTTATTCAAATTATCTATTTTATATCAGGTGAGTTGTGGTAGTGTTTTTTGAGAATCGGTCCATTTCATGTAACTTGTTTAATTTACACGAGTAGAATTGTTCATAGTATTCCTTTGCTATTCTTTTGAAGTCTGTGGGGTTGGTAGTGACATTTTCTGTTTCATTCCTGATGTCTGTAATTTGTGTCTTCTCTCTTTTTTCTTGGTTAGGGTTGCTAGAGGTTTTTCAATTTTATGTATTTTTTCAAACATTAAGCTTTCTGTTTCATTGATTTCCCTACTTTTCTTTCTGTTTTTAATCATCAATATCTGCTCTTATCTGTATTATTTCCTGTTTTCTGCTTGCCTCGGTGTTATTTTGCTCTTCTTTTCTAGTTTCTTGAGGTAGGAGCTTAGATTATTAATTAGAGGCATTTCCTCTGTTCTAAAGTAAACATTGGTGCTAAAAATTTCCCTTTCACCACTGCTTCTGCATCATCCCATTTTGATATGTTCATTTTTCATTTTGATATGTTTCATTTTCACTCAGTTCAATGTATTTTTATTTCACTTGAGACTTCATCTTTGAAACATGCGTTATTTTAGATTTTTTTTATTATTACCTTTTTCCTGGTATTTTTTCTGACTTCTTGATTTCTAGTTTGACTTTATTAATGCCAGAGAACACACTGTATTCCCTGTCTTTTAAATTTGTTAAGAATTTTTTTTTGTATCCCAGAATATGGTCTATCTATATTGGTATATGTTCCATGGACACTTGAAAAGTATGTATATCCTGTTGTTGGGTGGAATGTTCTATAAATGTTAATTAGATCCTGTCATTGATGGTGTTGTGGAGCTCTATACCCTTGCTGATTTTCTGTCTAGTTCCATCAAATGACAGACGTATGTTAAAGACCCCAGCTATAATTGTGGCTTTGTCTATTTCTTCCTTTGGTTCTGTCAGATTTGCCTCTCATATTTTACAGTTCTGTTGTTGGTGTATACCCATTTAGGACTGCTAGGTCTTCTTGGCAGACTGACACTTTTGTCATTATCTAATGTACCTCTCTGTACCTAGTAATTTTCTTTGCTCTGAAGTCTACTTTATCTGATATTAATATATCCATTCCTGCTTTCCTTGGATTAATGTTTCCATGGTATATCTTCTTTCATTATTTCAACATACCTATATCTTTACATTTGAAGTGAGATTCTTGTAGACAGCACATAGACGGGTCATATTTTTTAATCATCTTGGCTGACCAGTATTTGGATTGCAATATTTAGGCCATTTATATCCGGTGTACTTATTGATAAGTTAGAACTTAAGTGTATCATTTAATTTTTGTTTACTATTTGATCTCTCTCTTATTCGATTCTCTGTTTCCTTTTTGCTGCCTTCCTATCTTTAATTGAATGTGTTTTGGAATTACATTTTACCTATACTGTTTTTAAGTGTATCTCTTTCTATAGTTTTTTCAGTGGTTGCTCTAGGTATTATATTTCATAATTTATCATAGTCTTCTGTGTCATCTTTTTATTAGGGTGAGTGAAGAGTAGAAACATTACCTCCCTTTTTGCCCCCTTTACCCTCCACCATTTATAATATAACTATCTGAAATATTTCTCCTACATAAGAGTTATGTTTGTAGAGAACCATATTACTGCTTCCACCATCAGAAATGATTTAGAAAACTAAACAGGAGAAGGAAAATGTAATGTATTTTAATTATATTTTTACTCTTTCTCTTGGTTTTTCTTCCTTCCTGATATTCCATGTTGTCTTCTTTTAGGAAAGATTCCTTTAGCTATTATTATTTTAGGGTAGATCTGCTGGTGACAGATTCCCTTAGTTTTCTTCATCTGAGAATGTCTTAATTTATTCCTCATTCTTGATGGATATTTTTGCTACATGTAGTATTTGCGGTTGATAGTTCTCTTCTTTCAGGACTTGAAAAATCTTGTGCCACTTCCTTCTGGCCTCTATATTTTCTGATGAGAAATTCACTGTCATTCAAACTATTTTCACCTATAGGTAAGGTGTAATTTCTCTTTGACTTGTTTAAGGCATTCTTTGTCCCTAGTTTTCAGACATTAACCATGATGTGTCTTGGTGTGGATTTCTATGAGTCTATCCTCTCTGAATCACTTGGCGTATATCTCTTGACGAATCTGGAGAGTCTTCAGCCATTATTTCAAATATTTTTAAATTTCACCCTCTTTTTTCTCTGTAGATAAGGCCTCTCTGTTGTGTAATTCCTCTTCCTTCCTTCCTTATGCCTTCCTTCCCTTTTATCCCCATTTCCTACACCATTTACGCCCCACATAGGCAACCATTCAAAACTACTTAATGCCTATTTATTGTGTTGCATGTGCTCTTCTCAATGGTAAATTATTGATGTATATTAAGGAGAGAAAAGGAGAGGAAGGAGGAGAGGGAGAGGGAAAGAGAGTGTGTGTGTGTGTGTGTGTGTGAGAGAGAGAGAGAGAGAGAGATCTAGAGAGTGTGAGCGTTATGGACTGAATCGTGTCCCTCCAAAATTCATATGTTGAAGCCCTAATCCCCAATGTGAGTGTGTTTAGAGCGGGGCCTTTAGAGAGGTAATTAAGGTTAAATGAGGTCATAAATGTGGGACCCTAATCCAATTGGACTGGTGCCCTTTGAAGAAGAAGAAGACACACCAGAGGTTGCCTCCTCTCTGTCTCTACATGCACAGAGGAAAGGCCATGTGAAGACATAGCAAGAAGGCAGCTGACTATAAGCCAGGAAGAGAGCTCTCACAAGAAAGCAAATTTTCTTGCACTTTGACCATGGACTTCTAGCCTCCAGAACTGTGAGAAAAGAAATGTCTGTTGTTTAAGCCACCCAGTCTGTGGTATTTTGTTGTGGAAGACTGAGCAGATTAACACAGATTTTGGTACCATGAAGTGGGGTACTACTTTAATAAAAACCTAAAAATGTGGAAGTGTATTTGGAACTAGATGAGGAGTAGAGGCTGGGAGAGGTTTCAGGCGCATGCTAGAAAAAGCCTATATTGCATTGAAGTGACTGTTGGTAGAAACATGGACATTAACGATGCTCCTGGTGAGGTCTCAAAGAGAAAAGAGGAACGTGTCATTAGAAACTGGAGAAAAGGTGATCCTTATTATAAAGTGGCAAAGAATTTGGCTGAATTTTGTTCTAGTCTTCTGTGGAAGGTAGAGCCTGTGAGCAATGAAATTAGATATCTAGCTGAGGAGATTTTTACGCAAAGTGGTGAATGTGAAGCTCAGCTGCTTATAGTAAAATGCAAGAGGAGAGAGAGAAATCAGCAGAATCATTAAGCAAGGTGAACCAGAACTTGAAGATTTGAAAAATTCTCGTTCTATCCATATTGCAAAAAATATAAAGCATCTTCTGGAGAGAACACCAAGGATGTGGCTAGAAAACCACTCCTTGAGGAGATTACTCATTATTTTAATTAGGTATCTCAGCAGAAGTCAGGAACAGAGATGGGATTATACAAGCACAGGCACTGTCAGCATGGACCAAGGGGAGCAGAGGGAGGATGAAATAAAGGAAAGTTTTTGGAATCTACAAGGCAGGACAATAGAGTTACTTAGCTGCAAACATGCTTCATCCTTCAAGTAAAGGAAAGAATGACACCAAAGGTGATTAAGAGATCATCAGGGCTGCCATTCCCACCATTGGGTCTAGACCTAACAGGCCCTGGGGGCAAGGCTGTTGCCTCCTCAGTTTCAGTAGGACAGGCTTCCCCTGACTACTGCCTCAGGAGAAAGGCAACAGCAAAGGGCTGTGAGGGTGGGGGTGATACTGCCCAAAGCATCCAGCCAAAGATTATTCTCCAGTCTGAAAAATCTAATGAAATTTGCCTTGCTAAGTTTTGCACTTTCTTGGGATCTATCATCCCTCTCTTCTTTCTGGTTTCTCCCTTTTCAAAAGGGAATGCCTATCCTATGCTTGTCCTATTACTATACTTGGGAAGCAGATCATTTGTCTGGTTTCACAGCTGGAGGGGAATTTCGCCCTTTGGATGAATCATAACTCACGTCTCATCCAAACCTAAATTAGGTGATATTTAGATGAGACTTTTGACTGGACATAGGTTCTGGAGCACATTAAGACATTTGGGGCTGTTGGGAAGGGATGAATGAATTTTGCATGTGAGAAAGACATGCATTTGGTGGGAGGCATAGGGAGGAATGTTATGGAATGCATTGAGTCCCCTAATATACATATGTTCAAGCCCTAACCCGCAAAGTACTTTGAGGGAACTTTCAGGGAGGTATAAGGTTAATCTCCAAAATATTTGGAGAGAGAATTTTAGGGAGGTGTAAGGTTAAATGAGGTCATCACAGTAGAGCCTTAATCTGGTTGTATTGACGTCCTTATAAGTAGAGGAAGGGACGCATGAGCTCTTTCTGTCTCCACACAAGACCAGAGGAATGGCCAAATGAGGACATGGGGAGGAAGCAGCCATCTACAAGACAGGAAGAGAGCCCTTACCAGAAATCAAAATTTCTGGTATCTATATCGTGAATCTCTAGCCTCCAGAATTGTGAGAAAATAAATGTCTGCTATTTAAGCCACCCAGAATGTGTTATTGCTTTGTGGCAGAATAAGCTGACTAATACACGTGCGCCTGGGCACACGCGTGCGTGCACACACACACACACACACACACACACGCACACACACGGTATAGACTAATGATAACATATAGTTTTCACATGGCACTCTGATGTTAAGATACAGGATTCCTTGCTTCTAAGTGTGGTCATCCACCACATTTTACCTGTCCACCCTTCCAAGGATAAACTCTCACTTTGTTTCTATATCCCCCCTCCACAAACAATACTTTGATGAATTTTCTTGTACCTGTCTGAGTAAATTTAGGGGGCTATATCCCAGGAGTGGGAAATCTGGTGCACAGGTAACGTGTATTCTTATTTCATGTAAGCAGTGCCAATTTGCTGTGCAAGATGGCTACACCATTTCACACTCCCACCAGTAGTGCATGAGGACACCTGTTATCTGTGCTTGTACTCAGAAAGGAGGAACAATGGGGAAGCTTAGGGGATGCCCCAACTGGAGACCTGTAACAGAATGCACCCTGAGCTGGTCTCATTTCTCTCTTAAACAACCTCTGCCTGACTCACCCAGCAGCTCTATCTTACCACCATCAAGATCTGATTAAGAGCTTTGACTAGTTATTGCTGCTCTGCCCACCCCCATGCCCCATCCCTGATCTCTGGGGGTTAAATAGAATTTTATCTGGAGCTCTCTGTATGTATTTGGGCATTTTCAGTGAAGCCAAGCCCTTGGCACAGACGGCAGACAAGTGATTCACATACAGCCAGTGGGACTCACAGACCAATGTGGGTAGGACCTGAGCACATGTGACTCTCCAGGCTGGGAGGGACCTTCAAAGGCATCTATCGTCCCTTTGCCAACCACTGCTTAAGTGCTTTCTATAACATCACTTCCAAGTGTTCAATTAGGCCTTCCTTGAACAACGTAGTCACAGAGCTCTCACTATTTCTCTAGACAATCCATTCCTTCTATAGGCAGCTCCAACAATTTGAAAACCCTAGGGTCACACAGAACACAGATCAGATGCTCCTTGTCCCCCCCACCTTATTCATTTTCCCCCCGTCCATAATAATAGAACCTCTGATTTTCATCTGGGCATGTGACACCTTGACTAAGGGCTGTATTTCCCTCTCTCCTTTGCAGCTGTTTGTGGCCATGTGACAATGTTCTGGCCAGTGGGATGAAAACACATGTGATATGTGCAACATCTAGGCTGTGACCCTAAAGGGAAGGAGTGTGCCATTCACTTCTCCTTTGCCCTCTTCCCACTGCCTAACATGTATACACAACATCAAGTCATCTTCAACCCTGTAGATGAAGGCTACACCCTGCACATGGTGAAGCAACAATATAAAAAGGGCCTGAGTCCCCAACATGGAATAACCACACAAACCACAGGTCACTTGTTCCCAGACTGATAATGTGAGAGGGAAATGAACTTCTGTCTTGTTTTAACCACTGTTAATTTGGAAGCAAGTTGGATTAGCTTTACCAATAAACATCCCAGTTAATTGGCTACTGTATTTAATTGAATCTAAAATGCCATTGGACATAGGGTACACATTATCTTATGGACTACTAAGAGAAAAATGCTACCTATTATATTATGACAAAATGTTTTCTTTTAATTTAAATGTTCATTTAATAGTTTTTGAAAGAGCTCTGGTAGACTGACTTAAGACACTATTTTTTTAAATTAATTAATTAATTTATTTATTTTGGGCTGTGTTGGGTCTTCGTTTCTGTGCAAGGGCTTTCTCTAGTTGTGGCAAGTGGGGGCCACTCCTCATTGTGGTGCATGGGTCTCTCACTAGCGCACCCTCTCTTGTTGTGGAGCACAGGCTCCAGATGCGCAGGCTCAGTAGTTGTGGCTCACGGGCCTAGTTGCTCCGTGGCATGTGGGATCTTCCCAGACTAGGGCTTGAACCCATGTCTCCTGCATTAGCAGGCAGATTCTCAACCACTGCGCCACCAGGGAAGTCCCTAAGACACTATTTTAATCAGACTTTTCTATTCTGAGTCATTTCTCATACACAATAACTTTTTATTTCAAGGGAAAACCATGATGAAATCTTTTTGAAGATACTTTAAATGGCAATTAAACTCAACACATACAGTGATAATCATGCACATAATTCAATTGAAGGGATGATAATATGAACAGCCATGGCCAAGTTCACATGTGCTCATGCGTGAACAGTAACACAATTCCCTCTTGGCCAATGGCAGTTGTAAGGTAGAATTGTATTTAACACACATCCTGACTTTAGATTTTTAAAATATAAAATATGTGTGTATTAAATGGTGAAATCTGGTCCTTTAAAACCAAATTTGGGGAATAACTTTCACTTCCACTCTAGTCAAGATAGAGTAACAGGGACCAGATTTACCCACCTGTGCAAAATAACTAAAAGCAAAACAAACAAAAACAGCAAGACAAAATATATGAAAAAAACTCAAGTCATTGGACATCAGGCAAGTAAGGTCAGTGATCTCTGAGAGGTGGAAAAGCTTAGATGAGCCTGAAGATTGCCCCATCCTACTGCCTAGAGAAATATTCTAGACTGCAAGACAGGGACGGGGAACTCAGACAGAGCCTGGACATCTCCCTCAATTGAGGAAATGGAGATATGAGTCTGGAGAAGCCAAGAAACCTGGAGTTCACAGGAAACAGTTTTGGAGAGGGGAGACCTGTGTAGAGAGAGAATGTTTACAATTTTCAGAGGCTCCCCCTCAAGTACTCACTGAATTATTGATCAGCACATGTGTGTAAGGAAACTAACTACCTGAAGCCAAGGAAAGAACCACCTCAAAGCATTTGAGAAAATAGTGATCAGAGCCCACAAAGGGCTGATAATAGTTTTGCTTTCACTTTACAGGTAAATAAAGCAAAGAAAAAACAAAAAATGAAAAAAAAACACAAAAAGAACCCACCACTACTTTGCTTATGACCTATAATGAAACTGTAAGCAACTTTCAAGCAAGGAACAGATTGATTAACAGATCAACTATTACATGAACTCTTGCTTTCAATATTCATTGCACAATTATCATTCTTCTCCTCCCTTTTCACTTCATGTTGTTTTAGTTATTTTTTTACCCATGGTTTTACCTCATGTTATTTCACTTTTTATTTTTTCATGTCCAGTTTTTTCTGTGTCACTTCATGATGGTCATAGTCATACTTTGTATTGGTAGGACTGTGTTTAGATACAACTCAGGTTCTTCTGACTCTGCCTGTGTCTCTTAATATCACTGTTCATTATCTGTAGTTATTGCAGCAGCTATGTGAACTAACTTTGCCAGGTACATTCAAAAGCTATGGAACAGGAATAATTTTCCAAAAATGAAGTTCATTAAATACTGTATTAGTGTCTTAAGAGACTTCTTCAGAATCACTCTCCATGGAAATCTTGTCTAATCTGAGGGTCTCCAGTGTCCTCATTCAACTTAAGTTTGAAAATGAACAAGTGATATGGTCCCAAGGTGGCTTCCAGAATAAAAGATTATAGGTTATAAATGTGTGAAATCAAATGACCTTTGCAATGCTACTGACATCTATACCTCCATCATCTGGACCTTAAAAATAATAGACAAATGAATGGAATTATGCTTGGAATTTCTTATCCTCCCAAATCTGTAGCATCTCAGTTCCACAAAAAGGAAGTGCTGACTTTCTGATAGTTTCTACTGTACCATCAAAGAATAGGAAGCTCTTTGGCAGCGAGGTCTTTTCCCCTTTATATTGAAGAGGCTCATCTAATAAAGCTGTCTCCTTAAATTAGGGGCCTGTCCTTGTATCTTTGCAGGGACGATCGTTTGTGATATTTAGAGACAATGAAGTTAGGAACCTCCTTACAATCTGAGCATTAGTGAATTCTTCTGGGTAGGTGAGAAAATGAAGGAAATGAGGTTGCTGGTCCAGGCTGTGGGTTGTCCCTTTGTAAGCCGAAGAGGTTGGAAGTCAAATCCTAGATCCATTCTTATTCTGATGGTCTATCTCTGTCTCAGTCCTTAGCCTAATGGACAAAGAGCAGGACAGAGGTTGCTTCTAGGACCATAAAGAGCTAGCTTCCCTGGTGCCTCATTCCACCTGAGCCCACTTATCTCAGTGTCCCAACAAAGAATCCCTCAGGAATTGGACACTGCTGAGAGGAACAGGAAAAGGACAGACAACTCCCAGAGGTGTGGTTTGGGTTAAGATGGGAGTAGGAGAGAGGCACAGGATAGCAAGGATGCTATCCTGTGGTAGGCTCAAAGAATCGCAAGGGACATCATCCAAAACTCCCAGCCGGAGGACACCTCTGCTGTAAATTCCCTTAAATCCAACCAGCAGTTACCCAGCACCTCCTCTGTGCCACTCTAGACACTGGGACAAAATAATAAATAAGGTCAAGGCTCCCATTATTAAGGGGTGCACCTCTCCAGAACCCAGAGCTGGGCAAATTGTTCTTGCCTGAACCTCAAATCATCTTTTCACTTCCTAAGAGGCAAAAGCCTAAAATTAAACCAGTTCCCCCACCTCCCGCCTGGCTTGCAGTTGGTGTGTGGCTTCAGGACTAGCAGTGGTGGGGGTGGGAGGAACAGGACAGAGGCAACTAGGATGAGGTGACATGATTTCATTTGCCACATTTCTCTGTTTGTGGGCGTACCCACGTGACCACATCCCCCTAGAAAATGTTGAACAGTTCCAAGCTGCGCTCATTTGCTGAGCAAGACTGCACCAAGAGTGAGCTTCTGTAGCTGCAGCAGTCCCCTGCTGGCACGCCGCCACCCCCCACCACACACAAACACACACACACACATACACGATGCCTTGCACCCTTGAAACGGGCATCATCCAGAGCCCAGCCCAGTGCCGAGAGTCTGTGAACCACACAGCTAGGGGGCCTACTCACTCTTCAGGTGAAAAGATGGGTGGGTGGTGGGGCTTTGGCACTGGCTAAAGAAGCTGGTCTGTGGGGTGGGATGGGGAGTCAAGAGAGAAAGAAATAGCTCCAAGTGTGAGAAAACACTTGTAAGGATGAGTTCTGTTTGTGCGTGTGGGTCCCGCTGTACTTGCAAGGCTTTGGGGGAGCCGTGTTGGACTCCAGATGGGAAAAGTGCTGTGGACTGGGAGTCCAGAAGCCTGGGGTTGCTCCCCAACCCAGCCTCAACCTTGCAGCTTAACCTTGAGCAAGAAGGCTTTATTAACTTCTCCAAAACTTAGTTTTCCCATTTGCAAGAACCAGTCTCAGACTCTTGTCTTTTCCAGCTAGTAATGCACCTGAGGGCACCCAAGCAATGTGCACCTGTGCCAAGGGCTGTGGAATTGAGGCACGGTGAAAGAGCCCATCCCATAGGGGCGAAGGCCGTCTCCAGAATGGGAATGGAGTATGTGGGGGCGAAGCTGGGACGTTCAGCCCCACGGCACCCTTGTGCGGATCCAGATGCTGTTGTGCACACAGTTGGGGTCCGTTGGCCCTCCCACTCCCAGGGCTGCTGAGTCCTTCCAACTGGGCCAGCGTCCTTTTGGCATTCCTGTGCCCTACCTATGGCAGAGGGACCCCAAATTGCTAGATATAGCTCCCCAGAATGCCTAGGCTCCTCCCTGGCCACCCTCTCCCCAAGATGCACCTGCTCTGGGATCACTGCGGGAAAGGGAGGGGGAGGGGAAGAGAGCGCAAGAACAGTCAGGGAGGAAAGGGGTGTCTGTATGTGTGGTGAGGGGGTGAGAGAATACAGCGGGGAATTCTCAGGCGTCCAGCCCATGCCAAAGACATGATCTGAAGCCCCAAGCTTCCACTCTCAATTCACGAGGGATCCCCACCACTGTCCTTGAGGTAACAGCTGAGAGACCACGCCCCACCTGGAAAAGGGGTGGGTAAGCAAGAGGCTCACCCTCCTGGAGCCCAGAGGCCATAATCCTCCAGTCTAAACCTGAGAGTGCTTTTGAGACACACAGGTTTCATCCCACATTGAGAAAGGAGTGGAGGAGGGAGGGAAAGGCAAGGTGAAGTGGGGTGGAGATGGCATAGGATGGTCCCCATTAGTCCAAATCCTTATCTGGCAGCTCCGTCTGACAACAGTGGCAGCTGCACCAACCATCTGAATGGCGGAGAAGCCTGGAAGGGGAGGGAATCACCCTGAGGACTTTATGCTTCCAACGCAAGGTACCCTGGGGAAGAGTGGAGCCAGGGAAGGGCATAAGCCCCCAGCTCTTCCCACCTTTTGAATCCTAGACTGTGGTCCTTTGTCTTCATTGGGCAAGGACAGGGTAGTGCACCTACCTTTAAAGCAACTAGCTTTTGCTACCCCTGCTAGCAATGCACTTTCACCTGCCCTTACTTGCAAGTGGTAATAATTTCCCTTTTACAGTATCTACCACCTCCAGTTCCCATCAACAAGTAACTATCAGGACTCCAACCCTTTGCAGGACCTGAGATGGATTTCCAAGAAGAAATGACCCTCAGTGAGGTTGTCTGGTCGGGCAGAGAGGCCACCATTACAGCGATTGAGCCACTCCTCCTTTCAGTATCTTCTCCTGTATGTGGGGGTTTTAGGTTAGCCAGAAGCTGTAGGGCTCAGTTTTCATAAGAGATACACACACACTCATGAACTGACAACTCATGGTACAGTCAGAAGCTAAATAAGGTATCGCCATAACTTCTCACTATGTCACTTAATTTACTACTTTTTCACTTGATTCTCCTTCCCCCAGACATTAAAATGGAAATCAGTGTACACCAGCCAACAGTCCTGATTGGGGATGGGAGGAAGTAATCTGCTAAAGAAAGATATCTAGACTCAGGCAGAGAAACAGTTTTACAGATTGTTATGGGAGAATAAAGAGGTGACAGTGATCTTCAATGCGTGGTTTTCAAAGATGGTGCCTAAGCATGTCCAGACCTGAAATTCAACCCTTCCTTTCTAGTGGCCCTAAGTGGAGAGGAGCTCAGCATTAGACTAGGGAAGTGTGCTGGTGCCTGCCCCTCCTTAGTAACACAGCTTCAGATAGCAGTGAGGTACCTTAAAGTTAGCCTAGGAACTATAGCCCTATAAAATTTGCCTGGGGACTTAGTGCTTCAGTGTGAGGCTGCTTTAAGGGCAATGGTGTTATTTTGTTTTTGTTTTAATACCATCTTTGTTTAAAAAACTTTATAGACACAAGTTAGATGGAAGACATTTTCATTGCCACCTATGCTAAAGTAAAATTAAAACACACAACAACTACCAACTACTCTTACAAACATATACAAAAGAGAAAGTTTTAAGCCATGGAGTCTCAATTTCTGTTTTTAGGTTTTATTCACATCTATTGAAGTCAAATCCATAAGCAGTAAGAAATATATTATTCCTTGGGCAAGAGTCAGAGGGAATGGAGGAGGGGTATGACAGGAGGGAGCAAAGACGAGAGCAAATACTCAGAGGCAGCAGTAAGTGATCAATTTGTGTTGGTTTTACCAAGTTTCTGGAAACTCTTCAGATGCTGGATTTCAGGAATGAGAAAAGAACAAGCTAATCATACGCTTGAATATGTGACACCAGCAGATGGGACTTAAGCTTTCACAAATGCACCTGAGGCAGGCTACTGAAGCAAGGAGGCTGAAGGCCTTATATGTATCTGTAGCTAAATCCCTCCCCTCCGTACACAACTCACACACACAAGTTTGATGAATCTTTGTTGAATTCACTTGAACTCAAGGAATAAGTACCCAAAACTGACATAGGAATGATTCCATATTCCCTGTCCCTCTGAATCTCTGCTTAGATCATAAATAAGACTAAACAGAGGAAATGGGACAGGGCATTGTATAGAATTAAACTCACTAACTGGCTTATTTAAAGCTTCATTTTACATGTCCTCTGTTATTCGGAAACACATCTGTACGTTTAATGAATGACTTGTATGGCTAATTCTGAAAGCCCATTCTGATGCAAATAATTGTTCATTCATGTGATTTGATAGTGGGAAGAACAAGACTCCAGGTTTATTTTTCTTCTGTGGGCTCCACAATTACATTAATAAAATTTCAGTTTTGGAGGGCAAAGCTGGGAGGTGGGGTGGATAGCTGAGTCGGTACAATTTTAAAGGTTCTTTGAAAAGGAGTTTGCCAAAGCATACTACTTGCCTTGTTTTTCAAGGCCAGCTCAGCAGCAACTCTCTGATCCAGATGACTACCTCATGCTGAATATTTAATCCATGACTAACTGGCAGTGGAAATTGATATTTCATTCTCTGTTGCAAGCAGTATATCACTTAGAAATGCAAAACATGTCTCCCATCTTCCTAGTTCGACTCAGCCTTTTAAACTGGAAAATAAGGGGACTAAATAAACTGTTTAAAGCCTTTTCCAGCTATGACATTCTACAATTTTATGCTTCTGTGAAACTCTAAGATATACCTCCAACTACACAGGTCCCTTTAATGAAGCCAGAAACAGATCTGGAAGGGCGATTGATATTTTATAAAGAATTATTTGGCCTTTTAGGGGAGGAGCATACAGAGGGTCTGCAACATATCTCTGCATCTTTTGCCTGTCACGCTCCACCAGGATACATGGCTCATTTCAAAACCACAGCTATGCAAACTAAAGAATGTCACTTGCCATCTAGTTCTTCTTTTAATATCCTTATTGGAGTATAATTGCTTTACAACGTCGTGTTAGTTTCTGCTCTAAAACAAAGTGAATCAGCTATGTGTATACATATATCTCCATACCCCCTCCCTCTTGAGCCTCTCTCCCACTCTCCCTTTCCGACCCCTCTAGGTCTTCACAAAGCACGGAGCTGATCTCCCTGTGCGATGCAGCAGCTTCCCACTAGCCATCCATTTTACATTTGGTAGTATATATATGTCAATGCTACTCTCTCACCTCATCCCAGATTCCCATTCCCCCACCGAGTCCTCAAGTCTATTTTCTACATCTCCGTCTTTATTCCTGCCCTGCGACTAGGTTCATCAGTATTGGTTTATTTAGATTCCATTTATGTTCGTTAGCATCCAGTATTGGTTTTACTCATTCTGACTTACGTCATTCTGTATGACAGACTCTAGGTCCATCCTCATTACAAAAGACTCAATTTAGTTCCTTTTTAAGGCTGAGTAATATTCCATTGTGTATATGTGCCCCATCCTCTTTATCCATTCATCTGTTGATAGACACTTAGGTTGCTTCCATGTCCTGGCTATTGTAAATAGTGCTTCAATGAATATTGTGGTGCATGTCTCTTTTGGAATTATGGTTTTCTCAGGGTATATGCCCAGTGGTGGGATTGCTGGGTCACATGGTAGTTCTATTATTAGTTTTATAAGGAACTTCCATACTGCTCACCATAGTGGCTGTATCAATTTACATGACCACCAACAGTGCAACTGGGTACCCTTTTCTCCACACCCTCTCCAGCATTTATTGTTCCTAGATTTTTTGATGCTGGCCATTCTGACAGGTGTGTGGTGATACCTCATTGTGATTTTGATTTGTATTTCTCTAATGATTAATGATGTTGAGCATCTTTTCATGCATTTGTTGGCAATCTGTATGTTTACTTAGAAGAAATGTCTATTTAGGTATTCCACCCATTTTTGGATTGGGATGTTTGTTTTTCTGATATTGAGCTGAATGAGCTGCTTGTATAATTTGAAGATTAATCCTTTGTCAGTTGCTTCGTTTGCAAATATTTCCCCCATTATAAGGGCTGTCTTTTCATCTTGTTTATGGTTTCCTTTGCAGTGCAAAAGCTTTTAAGTTTCAATAGGTCCCATTTGTTTATTTTTGATTTTATTTCCATTTCTCTAAGAGGTGGGTCAAAAAGGATCTTGCTGTGATTTATTTCATAGAGTGTTCTGCCTATGATTTCCTCTAAGAGATTTATAGTGTCTGACCTTACATTTAGGTCATTGATCCATTTTGAGTTTCTCTTTGTATGTGGTGTTAGAAAGTGTTCTAATTTCATTCTTTTACATGAAGCTGTCCAGGTTTCCCAGCTCCACTTATTGAAGAGGCTATCTTTTCTCTGTTGTATATTCTTGCCTCCTTTGTCAAAGATAAGTTGACCATATGTGTGTGGGTTTATCTCTGGGCTTTCTATCCTGTTTCATTGATCTATATTTCTGTTTTTGTGCCAGTACCATACTGTCCTGATTACTGTAAATTTGTAGTATAGTCTGACGTCAGGGAGTCTGATTTGTCCATTTTTCTTTCTCAAGATTGCTTTGGCTATTTGGGGGCTTTGGTGTTTCCATACAAATTGTAAAATTTTTGTTCTACTTCTGTGAAAAATGCCATTGGTAGCTTGACAGGGATTGCACTGAATCTGTAGATTGCTTTGGGTGGTATAGTCATTTTCACAATGTTGACTCTTCCAATCCAAGAATGTGGTATATCTCTCCATCTGTTTGTATCATCTTTCATTTCTTTCACGAGTGTCCTATAGTTTTCTGCATACAGGCCTTTTGCCACCTTAGGTAGGTTTATTCCTAGGTATGTTTTTCTTTCTGTTGTAATGGTAAATAGGAGTGTTTCCGTAATTTCTCTTTCAGATATTTCATCATTAGTGTATAGGGATGCAAGAGATTTCTGTACACTAATTTTGTATCCTGGTATTCTACCAAATTCGTTGATTACCTCTAGAAGTTTTCTGGTAGCATCTTTAGGATTCTCTATGTATAGTATCATGTCACCTGCAAACAGTGACAGATTTACAACTTCTTTTCCGATTTGGATTCCTTTTCTTCCTTTTTCTTCTCTGATTGCTGTTGCTAGGACTTCCAAAACTATGTTAAATAATAGTGGTGAACGTGGGCACCCTTGTCTTGTTCCTGATCTTAGAGGAAATGCTTTCAGTTTTTCACCACTGTGAATGATGTTTGCTGTGGGTTTGTCATATGTAGCTTTTATTATGTTAAGGTAGATTTCCTCTATGCCCAGTTTCTGAAGAGTTTTTATCATAAATTGGTGTTGAATTTTGTCAAAAGTTTTTCTACATCTATTGAGGTGATCAAATGGTTTTTATCCTTCAGTTTGTTAATATGGTGTATCACATAGATTGATTTGCGTATATGAAGAATCCTTGCATTCCCGGGATAAACCCCAGTTGATCATGGTGTATGATCCTTTTAATGTGCTGTTGGATTCTGTTTGCTAGTATTTTGTTGAGTATATTTGCATCAATGTTCATCAGTGATATTGACCTGTAGTTTTCTTTATTCCTGACATCTTTTCTGGTTTTGGTATCAGGGTGATGGTGGCCTCATAGAATGAGTTTGGGAGTGTTCCTCCCTCTGCTATATTTTGGAAGAGTTTGAGAAGGATAGATGTTAGCTCTTCTCTAAATGTTTGATAGAATTTGCCTCTGAAGCCATCTGGCCCTGGTTTTCTGTTTGTTGGAAGATTTTAAATCACAGTTTCAATTTCAGTGCTTGTGATTGGTCTGTTCATGTCTTCTACTTCTTCCTGATTCAGTCTTGGAAGGTTGCACTTTTCTAAGAATTTGTCCATTTCTTCCAGGTTGTCCATTTCATTGGCATATAGTTGCTTGTAGTAGTCTCTCATGATCATTTGTATTCCTGTGGTGTCAGTTCTTACTTCTCCTTTTTCGTTTCTAATTTTGTTGATTTTGGTCTTCTCCCTTATTTTCCTGATGAGTCTGGCAAATGTTTTATCAATTTTGTTTATCTTCTCAAAGAAACAGCTTTTAGTTTTATTGATCTTTGCTATGAATTACTTCATTTCTTTTTCATTTATTTCTGATCTGATCATTATGATTTCTTTCCTTCTGCTAACTTTGTGATTTTTTGTTGTTGTTGTTCTTTCTCTAACTGCCTTTGGTGTAAGGTTAGGTTGTTTATTTGACATTTTTCTTTTTTTTTGTGGTAGGATTGTATTCCTATAAACTTCCCTCTTAGAACTGCTTTTGCTGCATCCCATAGGTTTTGGGTCATCCTGTTTTTGTTATCATTTGTTTCTATGTATTTTTTTTATTTCCTCTTTGATTTCTTCAGTGATCTCTTGGTTATTTAGTAGCGTATTGTTTTGCCTCCATGAGTCTGTATTTTTCACAGTTTTTTTTCCTGTAATTGATATCTAGTCTCATAGTGTTGCGGTTGGAAAAGATACTTGATACAATTTCAATTTTCTTATATTAACCAAGGCTTGATTTGTGACCCAAGATATGGTCTATCTTGGAGAATATTCCATGAGCACTTGAGAAGAATGTGTATTCTGTTGTTTTTGGATGGAATGTCCTATAAATATTAATTAAGTCCATGTTGTTTAATATGTCATTTAAAGCTGTGTTTCCTTATTTATTTTCATTTTGGATGATCTGTCCACTGGTGAAAGTGGGGTGTTAAAGTCCCCTCCTGTTATTGTGTTATTGTCGATTTCCCTTTTTATGGCAGTTAGCATTTGCCTTATGTATTGAGGTGCTCCTATGTTGGGTGCATAAATATTTACAATTGTTATATCTTCTTCTTGGATTGATCCCTTGATCATTATGTAGTGTCCTTCTTTGTCTCTTGTGGTAGTCTTTATTTTAAAGTCTATTTTGTCTGATATGAGAACTGCTACTCCAGCTTTCTTTTGATTTCCATTTGCATGCAATATCTATTTCCATCCCCTCACTTACAGTCTGTATGTGTCCCTAGGTCTGAAGTGGGTCTCTTGCAGACAGCATATATATGTGTCTTGTTTTTGTATCCATTCAGCCAGTCTATGTCTTTTGGTTGGAGCATTTAATCCATTTACATTTGAGATAATTATCGGTATGTATGTTCCTATTACCATTTTCTTAATTGTTTTGTGTTTGTTATTTTAGGTCTTTTCCTTCTCTTGTGTTTCCTGCCTAGAGAAGTTCCTTTAGCATTTGTTGTAAAGCTGGATTTGTGGTGCTGAATTCTCTTAACTTTTGCTTGTCTGTAAAGTTTTAATTTCTCTATCGCATCTGAATGAGATCCCTGCTGGTTTGAGTAATCTTGGTTTAGGTTTTTCCCTTTCATTTCTTTAAATATGTCCTGCCACTCCCTTCTCGTTTACAACATTTCTGATGAAGGACCTGCTGTTAGTCTTATGGGGATTCCTTTGTATGTTATTTGTTGCTTTTCCCTTGCTGCTTTTCATATATTTTTTGTATATAATTTTTGATAGTTTGATTAGTATGTGTCTTGGCATGTTTCTCCTTGGATTTATCCTGCATGGGACCCTTTGTGATTCCTGGACTTGGTTGACTATTTCCTTTCCCATGTTAGGGAAGTTTTCAACTATAATCTCTTCAAACATTTTCTGAGACCTTTCTTTTTCTCTTCTTCTTCTGGGACCCCTATAATTCGAATGTTGGTGCATTTGATGTTGTCTCAGATGTCTCTGAGAGTGTCGTAAATTCTTTTCATTCTTTTTTCTTTATTCTGTTCTGCAGTATTTAATACCATGATTTTATCTTCCAGATCACTTCTCCATTCTTCTGCCTTAGTTATTCTGCTATTGATTCCTTCTAGAGAATTTTAAATTTCATTTATTGTGTTGTTCATCATTGTTTGTTTGCTCTTTTGTTCTTCTATGTCCTTGTTAAACGTTTCTTGTATTTTCTCCATTCTATTTCCAAAATTTTGGATTATCTTTACTGGCATTACTTTGAATTCTTTTTCAGGTAGACTGCCTGATTCCTGTTCATTTGTTTCATCTTGTAGGTTTTTACCTTGTTCCTTCATCTGATGCATGTTTCTCTGTCTTATTTAGTTTAACCTACTGTGTCTGTGGTCTCTTTTTTGCAGGTTGCATGTTCGTAGTTCATGTTGTTTTTGGTGTCTTCCCCCAGTGGTTGAGACTGGTTCAGTGTCTTGTGTAAGCTTCCTGTTTGAGGGGACGGGTGCCTGTGTTCTGGTGGGTGGGCTTTGATCTTGTCTTTCTCGTGGGCATGGCCACTCTGGCATTTTGTTTTGGAGTCTGTCAACTTAGTATGTTTTTAGGCAGCTTCTCTGTTAATGGGTGGATTTGTGTTCCTTTCTTGCTAGTTGTTTGGCATGGGACATCCAGCACTTGATTTTACTGGCCGTTGGTTGCAGCAGGGTCTTAACATTGAGATGGAGATATCTGGGAGAGCTCTCGCTGATTGATATTACATGGGGCCAGGAGGTCTCTGGTGGTCCAATGTCCTGAACTCAGCTCACCCACCTCAGAAGCTCAGGCCTGACTCCAGCCTGGGGCACCAAGACCCTCTCAGCCACATGGCTCAGAAGAAAAGGGAGAAAAAAAGAAATTAAAATTAAAAGAATAATGAAAAGGAAAAAAGTATTAAAATAAAAATATAATAATAAATAAAGAAGATGCAACCAAACCAATAAACAAATCAACCAATGATAACAAGTGCTAAACATTAAACTAAGATAAACATAAAAATCAGAAACAAATCAGTCACAGATAGCAAACCCCAAGTCTACAGTTGCTCCCAAAGTCCACTGCCACAATTTTGGGATGATATGTTGTCCCTTCAGTTATTCCACAGATGCAGGGTACATCAAATTGATTGTAGGGATTTAGTCTGCTGCTTCTGAGGTTGCAGGGAGACATTTCTCTTTCTTTTTGATGTATGTGGGGAGGAAGGTGATCTCCATGTCTTAGTCTTCCTCCATCTTGAAGGTCCCTCCCCAAATGTCAGTTCTATTAAATGTTTAAGAGAAATTTCATTCCTATTTTATATAAATGTCTCTAGGAAGTAGAAAGTGAGAAACCTGCTCAGTTCAGTTTTAAAAATTGATTTATATTTCACTGCTCTACTCATTCTATGAGGCAACCAAAATTGTGGTTCTAAGGCCAGATAAAGATAATTCAAGAAATAAAATATGGACATAGATGCAAACATTCTACCTAGAATATTAGCTAACTAAATCCAACATAGTCTTAAAAGATACATTTCATGATCAAATAGGATTTAACCCAGACATACAGCCTCTCATGGTCCTCAACATCAGAAAATATCTCAATGTAATTTGTTACATTGATAAACGAAATGTGAAAACTCATATGTTTATCCAGTCACTGTAGAACTGTAAAAATATTTTACAAAGTAAAAAAATAACATAAGCTATATAATACTGTATAACAAATATTACAATAATTGTATTAGTTTTCTATTGCCCTGCAACAAATTACTACAAACTTAACAGCTTAAAACAACACATATTTATTATCTCACAGTTTCTGTGGTTCAGGAGTGTGGACATGACTTAAATATGCCCTCTGCTTAGGTTCTCACAAGGCTACAGTCAAGGTGTCTTCTGGGCTGCATTCTCATCTTGAAGTGAGAATGGAGAAGAATCCGCTTCCAAGCTCACTCAGTTTATGGGGAGAATTCATTTCCTTGTGACTTTAAGACTGAGGACCCAAGCTTCATTCTGGATGCTGGCTGGAGGTCTCCAAGAGTTCCTAGAGGATCCCTACAGCCCTTTGCAATGAAGGCTTGGGATCCTCAATATGACCACTTTATCAAGCCAATAAGGAAAGTCTCTAATGCTAGCAAGACAGAAAATTATTAAAGAATAAAATAATCAGAGGCATGACATCTTATCACCTTTGACATATTCTAATGATTAAAATCAAGTCACAGTTTCAGGCCACACTCAATTGGAGAGGATTACACAAATGTGTGAACACCAGGAGGTAAGGACCATGAGGTGCTGAACTAGAGTCTGTCTATCACATTAATGGATAAAATTTAAATGCACTTACTTTAAGATCAGAAATTAGAGAAAGTTTCCCTCTATCACTGCTGTCATTTACTATATGATTGGACATCCTGGCCAAAGCAGAAAGAAAAATATATAACACAAGGTAGAAAGATTGCAAGGGAGAAAATAAAGTTGCCATTACACAGATGGCCCTAGGGGGAAAAAAAAACCAAGAGAATAACAGACAACTAATAAGAAAATTTAATGAGACTGCCAGATACAAGATCATACCCTTAGAACTCTCCCCCACAAACAAACAAAAAAATTCAATGTAATTCTTTTATATAATTCACAGTAGCAATAAAAACTAAAAAGTAGCTAGAATGTTAACCAGGAATACACAAACCTCTGTGAATAAGATGGTAAAGCTCTAGTAAAGGACATAAATCATGATCTGAACAGATGAAGACCTCCCATGCTCTTATATGAAATGACCTAAAATTATAAAAATGTTGTATTAGTTGTCTATTGTAATAAATTGTCCCAAACTTAGTGCCTAAATATTACACATTTATTTACTCACAGTTCTGTAACTCAAAATACCAAAATGGTTCTTTCCGGAATAAAATCAAGGTGACAGGCAGGGTCATGTTCTATTCTGAAGGTCCTATGGAAGAATCTAGTTCCTTGCACTTTTCAAGCTCTAGAGGCCATCGACTTTCCTGGACTCATGGCTTTCCTCCATTTTCGAAGCCTGCAACATCAGGCCTGGTTCTTCTCACATTGCATCACTCTACCAAGATGGGTTAAATAACAAAATGTAAAAGGTAAAAACATAATGGTAAGAGAAAAAATATGAAAGATTACCTCTGATTCTTAGGAACAGAAAATGCTATCTTTAAACTTCAAAAACACAAACAGTAAACTTTATTTTTTTAAAGATTTTTTTGATGTGAACCATTTTTAAAGTCTTTATTGAATTTGTTGGAATATTTCTTTTGTTTTATGTTTTCATTTTTTAGCCCTGAGGCATGTGAGGTCTTAAATCCCTGACCAAGGATTGAAAGCACACCCCCTGCATTGGAAGGTGAAGTCCTAACCACTGGACCAACAGGGAAGTCCCACAAACAGTAAACTTTAAATAAAATGATAGGAATTAGAGTTAATGCAAAATTAAGGTATTCTATTCAATAATGGACACCAAGGACAAATATAATAAACATATGGAACACATGGAGAAGCTATTTGCAATTTCTAAAATCAGCTAGTGAGTAATACCAAAATATACTTTTAAACAGCAAACAAACAGGAAGAGGAGACAGGAGGGCAGAGTAGAAGGACTTGAGCTCACCTCCTCTAATAAGAACACAAAAATCACAACTAATTGCTGAACGATCATCGACAAAAACGACTGGAACTTACCAAAAAAATATGCTACATCCAAAGACAAAGAAGAAGCCACAATGAGACAGGAGAAAGGGGGCTTTTGTGATATAATTAAGTCCCATACCCGTCGGGTGGGTGACCAGAAACTGGAAGATAATTATATCACAAAGGTTCTCCCACAGGACTGAGAGTTCTGCCCCCACATCAGGCTCCCCATCCCAGAGGTGTGGCATCAGGAGGAGGAGTCCACAGAGCATTTGGATTTGAAGGGCAGCAGGGATTTTGTGCAGGAGCTCCACAGGACTGGGAGAAACAGAGACTCCACTCTTACGGGGTGCACACAAGGTGTCACATACATGGGGACTCAGGGCAAAACAGTGACTCCATAAGAGCCTGGGCCAGACCTATTGTAGATTAACTATAAATAGAGTATAACCTTTAAAAATTGTGAATCACTATATTGTACACTTGTAACTTACATAATATTGTACATCAACTCTACTTCAATTAAAAAAAAAGGGCCACAAATTGGGTGCAAGCAATGCTCATTGCTATTGGATAGACCATTGTTTCTGATAGTTTGCCATTATTGCATTTCTCTTTGTCTTCTGGGCGTATCTCCACAGGGATTTACAATCAAAGGACTTTGTGATGAAGTCACTTGGAATGGTTTCATTCTGTGAGTTTTGCCACCAAATCCGATGCACATTTAGGTTTATATGTTTATTTTATTTTAAACTTTTAGGTTTTATTTAAAATGGTCTTTGAAATTTAATTTTGTATTATGACTATACAAAATTTGTATACCGTCCAGATTCAAATCCATAAAAAACTACACTGAATCCCTGTCCCCTCGATCCTATTTGCCCCCTCCATCTATCGGCAATCTTTTTTTAGATGTTATGAATTGTTATCCTATTATTAATTTTAAGCATATAAGCATATATACATGCTTATCTATATATTATATATTAATACATACTATATATTATTATACATATCTATGTATAATTTATAAGATATTATATGTTATATATTTTATAACAACATACAATATATAATTTTAATACAATGATGTATTCTTTGCTATATATAACATATTATGTAACTATATTTATATTACTATTCCCTTTTCTGAGATAAATGTAGCATATTAGATGCACTATTTTGTACCTTTTCATTTCTACTGAACGATATTTTTGTGCAATCAGTTTGTGGTAGTATATAAGGATGTCCCTCATATTTTTGTTTTGTTTTCTTTTACATCTGATCATACCATATTTCGTGGATGTGATTTTAAATCTTCCTCAATATATTAGTTGAAAAAGAATATCTCAATGTGACTTTGCATTCACTTTTTTTGTATGAACAAAGTTGAGCTAAATGCATTCATTTTCTTGTGAACTGTCTGATCATATCTCCAGCCTATTTTTCTACAGGATTGTTTGTATTTTTTCCTCATTTTAGAATTTCTATTTTCATTTAAATATGTTAACTCTTACTCTATGGAAAAAGTTGTAAATATTTCTCCAGCCTGTCACCTGACTTTTACTTTTGTTTATGGAAGACAAAAATATCTTAAATTATATTTTTATGTAATCAAATTTATATGGTATTCTTCATATTGATTCTGAATTATTAGTAATTTTAGGAAAGATTTAAACATTCCCATCATATAGAGGAATTCATATAGGCTTTCTACTAATAACCCTATGTTTCAAACCTTTACATTTAAATAGCGGATCCACTTGGAATTTATCATGTAATGAATCAAATTGTATCTTTTCCCATAAAACTCTCTAGTTATCCAAATTCCATTTATTAAGGACTACATTTCCCCAGTGATTTAAGAGCTAGCTTATGTGTATACTAAATTTGCATGTGTAATTGAGTATCTCTCGTTTCTTTTCCTATTTTGTTCCATCGGTCTGTTTGTCTAGTCATGCACCAATACCTCATTTTAAATACCTCTAACTATCTAGTAGTGTTAGCTACTTTCATTTCCTGGTACATCCCTCTTCTTTTTCAGTATTTTTCTGGTTATTCTTGCTTGTATGTTCCTACAGATGTTGGCTGTTCAGTTTTCCTACACAACAATATGTGTGTTGGGATAATGAGATTTGAATAAATGCAAATAAGTCCACTTTTATGTCATTCAGATGTGATTTTTGTAGGTTACATTTATAATCAGCTCCTCTTTTGTTCATAATTACACTCTTGATTTTAGAAGTCCTTTTATATGGGAGCCCACATATTCAAAGTGTTAAGAACACATGAACAGTATTTTGTTGCTGAAAATTGTCTCAGTATGAGATAATCCCCTTATTTCCTTTAGTACCTTACAGTGTACAAAGCATTTTCCCCATGAAGTATGTCAAAAATGACAAAAAGGCATTTGATAAAATTCTATAATGATTCACTATTTAAAAGGAAAAAAATAGCAGACTAGTGATAGAAGGTCACTTCCTTAATTGAATAAAAGGTATCCACCTAAAGCCCACAGTATGCATCATATTTAGTGGTTAAACATTATAAAATTACAGTTCAATATCACTGATTAACATGGACGCAAAACTCCTCAACAAAATACGAGCAAACCTAATCCAAAAACACATTAAAAGGATCATACTCCATGATCAAGTGGGATTTATTCCAGGGATGCAAGGATTCTTCAATATCTGCAAATCAACCAGTGTGATACACCACATCAACAAACTAAAGAATAAAAACTGCATCTCAGTAGATGCAGGAAGAGCTTTTGACAAAATTCAACTCCCATTTATGACAAAAACTCTCCAAAAAGTGGGCATACAGGGAACCTATCACAACATAATAAAGGCCATATATGACAAACCCACAGCCAACATCATTCTCAATGGTGAAAAACTGAAAGCATTTCCTCTAAGATCAGGAACAAGACAAGGATGTCCACTCTCACCACTATTATTTAACACAGTTTTGGAAGTCCTGGCCACAGTAATCACAGAATAAAAAAGAATAAAAGTAACCCAAGTTGGAAGAAAATGAGTAAAACTCTCACTGTTTGCAGATGACATGATACTATACATAGAAAACCCTAAAGTTGCTACTAGAAAACTGCTAGAGCTCATTAATGAATTTGGTAAAGTTGCAGGATACAAAATGAATACACAGAAAACTCTTGCATTCCTATACACTAACAACGAAAGATCAGAAAGACAAATCAAGGAAACAATCCCATTTACTACTGTATCAAAAAGAATAAAATACCTAGGAATAGACCTACCTAAGGAGGCAAAAGACCTATACTTAGAAAATTATATGATACTGATGAAAGTAATGGAAGATGACACAAACAGATGGAGATATATACCATGTTCTTGGATTGGATGAATCAATACTGTGAACATGACTATACTACTCAAAGCAATCTACAGATTCAATGCAATCCCTATCAAACTACCAATGGCATTTTTCACAGAATTAGAACAAAAAAATTGTACAATTTATATGGAAACACAAAAGACACCAGTTAGCCAAAGCAATCTTGTGAAAGAAAAACTGAGCTAGAGGAATCAGGCTCCCTTGACTTCAGACTAAAAAGCTACAGTAATCAAAAAGGTATGGTAGTGTCACAAAAACAGAAATATAGGTCTATGGAACAGGATAGAAAGTTCAGTGATAAAGTCACACACATATGGTCACCTAATCTATGACAAAGAAGCAGAATATACAATGGAGAAAAGACAGTCTCTTCAATAAGTGGTGCTGGGAAAACTGGACCACTCCATGTAAACGAATGAAATTAGAACACTCCCTAACATCATATACAAATAAACTCAAAATATATATTGAATTTTTATCCTGCAACTTTACTGAATTCATTTATTAATCTAATAGACTTTCTGTTTGGTGAAGTCTTTAGGTTTTCTATATAGAATATGTCATCTGCAAACAGTGACAGTTTTACATCTTCCTTTTCAGTTTGGATTTGTTTTATCTATTATTCTTGTTTGATTGCTGTGGCTAGGACTTCCAATACTATGGTGGATAAAAGTTTCAAGAGTGGGCATCCTTATCTTTCTCCTGTCTTAGAGGAAAAGCTTTCAACTCTTCACCATTGAGAGTGTGATCTTAGCTGTGGATTTGTCCTATATGACTTTTATGATGTTGAGCTACAGTCCCTCTGTACCAACCTTCTAGAGATTTTATCATAAATTGGTGTTGAATTTTAACAAAAATTTTATCAGCATTTATTGAGATGATTATGATTTTTATCCTTCACTTCATTAATGTGATGTGTAACATTGATTTGCAGCTGTTATACCATCCTTGCATCCCAGGGGTAAATTACACCTGATCATAGTATATTATTATTTTAATGTGTTGTTGAATTCAGTTTTCTAATATTTTCTTGAGGACTTTTGCATCTATGTTTATCAAAGATGTTTTTTTGTAGTGTCCTCGTCTGTTTTTGTTATCAGGGTTAAGCTGGTCTCCTAGAATGAGTTTGGAAGCTTTATTTTCTCTTCAATATTTTAGGATAGTTTCAGAAGAATGGGTATTAATTCTTTAAATGTTTGGTAGAATTCACCTGTGAAGCCTTCTGGTCCTGGACATTTGTTTGTTGGAATTGTTTATTATTATTATTACTGATTCAATTTCCTTACTAGTGAATGGTCAGATCAGATTTTCTATTTCTTCCTGATTCAGTCTTGGGAGAGTGTATATTTCTAAGAATTTATCCATTTCTTCTATGTTGTCCAGTTAGTTGGAATATAATTGTACATATATGAAATCATTGCTTATGATCATTTGTATTTCTGTGGTGTTGGTTTTAACCTTCATTTCTGACTTTATTTATTGGAACTATTTCTCTTTTTTTTCCTTGATGAGTCTGGCTAAAGATTTATCAATTTGGATTATCTTTCAAAGAACCACTCCTAGTTTATTGTATTTTTCTTTTTATAGGGGGGTCTCTATTTCATTTATTTCCACTCTTGTCTTTTTTTATATCCTTTCTTCTACTAACTTTGTGCTTTGTTTGCTCTTCTTTTTTAGTTCATTTTAGAGTAATGCCAAATAGTTTATTTGAGACTTATTTCCTGAGGTACGCCTAAGTTGCTGTCAACTTCGCCCTCAGAACTGCTTTTACTGCATTCCATAAATTTTGGATATTGTGGTTTCATTTTCATGTGTCTCAAGGTATTTTTAAATTTTCTCTTTAATTTCTTCAGTGACATATTTGTTACTTAGAAACAGATTGTTTATCCCTATGAGTTTATGTATTTTCCAGTTTTTGTCTTGTAATTGATTTGTAGTTTCATATGGTTTTGGTGTATTACTGTCATTTTCTCCCTTTATGTCTGTTAATATTCGCATTATGTATTCAGGTATGCCTACATTGGGTTCATAGATATTTACATTTTTTATATCCTCTTTTGGGATTTATACTTTATCACTGTGTAATACCCTTCTTTGTCTCTTGGTAGAGTCTGTTTTAAAATCAGACTTGATATTAAAGGACTTGGTAGAGTCCTTTTTATGATATTTGTATTTCTACCCAGCTTTCTTTTCTTTTGTTTTTCTTTTTTTTGCTGTACCTGGGCCTCTCGCTGCTGTGGCCTCTCCCATTGCAGAGCACAGGCTCCCGACATGCAGGCTCAGAGGCCACGGCTCATGGGTCCAGCCTCTCCATGGCATGTGGGATCCTCCCGGACCGGGGCATGAACCCATGTCCCCTGCATTGGCAGGCGGACTCTCAACCACTGCACCACCAGGGAAACCCCCAGCTTTCATTTGTTTCCATTTGCATGTAATATAACTTCCATTTCTTCCCTTTCAGTCTGCTTGTGTCTTTAGATCTAAAGTGAGCCTCTTATAGGCAACATATCACTGGTTCTTGTTTTTTATCCACTCAGCCACCCTATGTCTTTTTACTGGTATAGTTATTCCACATACACTTAAAATAATTATTGATAGGTTTGTGTTTGTTGCCATTTTGTTAATTGTTTTCTGGTTGTTTTGTGAAGTTCTTCTTTTTCTATCTTCCCTTGTTCTTGTCACTTGTGATTTAATGACTTTCTTTAGTGTTATGTTTATATTCTTTTCTCTTTGTTTTCTGTGTATCTGTTATGGGTATTTGGTTTGTGGTTATTATGTAGTTCATATATGACAAACTACATATACAACAGTCCATTTGAAGCTGATGGTCACTTAAGTTCTAGCATATTCTAAAAGCATTATATCTTATTGCCCTCACAATCATTTTATGTTTTTGATGTCATATTTTATATGTTGTATTTTGTATATTATGTGACTAATTATTTTAGATATTGATGATTTTACTACTCTTGTCTTTTAACCTTCATACTTGCTTTATAAGTGGTTGATCCACTATCTTTACTATATATTTCCATTTACCAGTGATATTTTTCTTTTACGATTGTTTCCAGTTATAGCATTTTTTCCATTTAAAATAGTCCTTTATATAATTTCTTGTATGGCCGGTTGAGTAGTGATGAACCCCTTTAGCTTTTGATTTTCTGCAAACTCTTTATATCTCTCCTTCAATTCTGAATGATAACCTTGCCAGGTAGAGCATTCTTGGTTGTAAGATTTTTTTCTTTTAGCACTTTGAATATATGGCACCAGTCCTTTCTGTCCTATAAAGTTTCTCTGAAAAATCAGCTTGTAGTCTTATGTGGGTCCCCTTGTATGTAACTAGCTGTTTTTCCCTAGCTGCCTTTAAGACTCTCTTTATCTTTAATGTTTGATATTTTAATTATAACTTGTCTTTGTATGGGTCTCTTTGGACATATCTTGTTTGGGACTCCTTCTGCTTCCTGGACTTGTATATCTGTTTTTTCACCAAGTTAGGAAGTCTTTGGCCATTATTTCTTCAAATATGTTTTCTGTCTTTTTCTCTCTCTCCTCTATTTCTGGGAACCCTGTAATGTAAATGTTAGTGTACTTGATGTTGTCCCAGTGGTCCCTCAAACTATCCTTATAATTTTTTTCTTTTTGCTGTTTTGATTGAATGATTTCCACTCTGCTGTTTTCCAGATCACCGATTCATTCTCCTGCATACTCTAATCTGTTGTTGAAATTGATATTTTCAATTTCAGTTAATTTTGATTGGTTCTTTTTTGTGTTTTCTATTTCTTTGTTGAAGTTGCCAGTGTTTTCTTCCATTTTCTCCCAAGCATAATGAGCATCTTTATTACCATATTTTGAACTCTTTATCTGGCAAATTGCTTATCTCTGTTTCACTTAGTTCTTTCTCTGAGGTTTTGTCTTATTATTTTGTTTTGAATATATTCCTGTATCTTCTCATTTTGCTTAATTTTCTCTGTTTGTTTATATATATTAGATATATCAATTATGTCTCCTGGTCTTGAAAGAATATATATCCTTAGCTGTAGAAAATCTGTTCTGTTAATCTTCAGATTGTTCTCAAAGATGGTTGTTCAATATATAGTTAAGTAGATTTGATTTCTACTTTAAGAGGCTGCTTTTTGTTCTTTTAAATTTAAATTTATTTTAAGAATACTTAAATATTTAAAACACTCAACATTTTATAAGTTTATAACATGGGTCCCAGTGGTGTGGTTTTCTCAGTTTCCAGAGTCAAGGGCTCCAGAGGTACCCCCTATGGGGTATTTCTGCACCTTCCTTCTGTGGTTGAGCCATGATTCCTACAGGTCCCGTGGTTGGTGGGCCTGGCCTCCAGACTGGCATGCCACAAGGTCCAGCCAGAACTGCTGTGGGTGCACTGGTGGGTGAGGCTACTCTCATGGAGAAGGAGCCACTTTGGAGGGGCATTGGCACTGGCAGAATTTGCCCAACAGGTGGTTCATGGTGGAAGACACTTTGGAGGGCTTCTTGTGATGGCCAGAGCTGCCTGCTGTGTGGGCAGGGTAGGAACTGCTTTGGTGGAATGCAGGTACTGGCTAAGGCCACTCACCATGTGGGGCTAGGCAGGAGCCACTTTGGAGTGATCAACCAGGGCAGGTGATTTGGCCTGGGTGGGTCCTCATGGAATAGCTGGGTGGGGTACAGTGATAGCAAGTTTGATAGAGAGTGACAGAAATGGCACCAGTCAGCAACAGACCAACTAAGTGGAAGGAGAGTGAAGAAAATGGCATCCACCAGTACTTCTTTCCCCAGAGAAAGTTCTACCGGATTCTTGCCCTTCCAGAACATGCTGTAAAATTAGTCAATTAATCTCCTTCTCATATGACCCAGGAACTTTTCAAGCTGCTGCCTCTGTGCTGGGACTTAGAGCTAGTGAGTTCACATTTGAGCCCTTCAAGAGTGGAGTCTTAGTTTCCCACAACCCTCTGGCTCTCCAGGATGTGAGCCCCACTATTTTTCAAAGCCAGACATTATGGGGCTACTCTTCCCCCTGTAAGTCTGTCAGTTTGGGAAGCCAAACATGGTGCACAAACCCCTCATTCCCCCATTCTGCTTCCAGTACTAATCTGCTTTACCTATAAGTTGGTGATTGCTATAGGTTGGAGAAAAATATATAGAATAACTTGGGGATTGCAACTGTGGCTCCAGTATTGTTAATTTATGCCAGTAAATTAGAGAATAGCTTTGTCAACTTGTGTTTTTTGGGTATGACACCAAAGGCACAAGCACACAAAAAATGACAATTTGGACTTCATCAAAAGTAAATGTGTGATATCCCTCCCACTTGTGGCTCACTGCCCTGGGGGTGTGAGTTCCAGATAGACTGCATCTCTGCCACTTCTACCCATCTCTATGTGGCCTTTCCTTTATATCCTTAGTTGTAGAAAATCTGTTCTGTTAATCTTCAGATTGTTCTCAAAGATAGTTGTTCCATATATAGTTAAGTAGATTTGATTTCTACTTTAGGAGGTTGCTTTTTTCAATTTAAATTTATTTTCAGAATACTTAAATATATAAAACACTCAAATTTTAAAAGTTTCAAAATTACAGCTATATAAAAAGGTATATTCAGAGAAGTCTTGCTTCCATGCCTATCTCCCTATCCTATATTCCTCTGCATCTTATTAATAAACCATTTTTATTACTTTGTGATTTATCATCCCAATGTTTACTGATGCAAAGTAAGTAAATATATGAATATATGATTATTCTCCATTCTTCCTTATACAAAACTAGAATATTGTATGTAACTACCTTGCCTTTTTTATTTAACAATATATCTGAGAAACCATTATCAATACACAGAGATCTTTCTCAGAGAAAGGTTAGATAGATTTTTTCTTGTTTTCTAATAAAATAGAACTAATTAGATCAAAGTTAAAAGCTAAGATCAACAAAAAGCATTATCCTCCTGCCAAATACCCTTAAGCTAGAATGTTTTGTATATATAAATGGAGGTGGGAAATGTCCACAAATCAGAAGGTTTCGTATTCCACATATAAAGTTAACAAGTGGATTTTGGATATTTACCTAGTTGACAAAACACTGTGAAATTTCCTCCCTTTGGGGTGTAACTCATTCCTAATATTTGAACTCCTAGGACAAATTATAAAACACATACTTTTTTCTCTCATCTATCAATTTCAGTTCAAGTACCTCTAAAGCACAGGCTTAAAGAAAAAAGGTAATTCCACTAGAAAAATAATCTAAAATATTTTTCTTAAATTATAAGGAATATTTTATTTAAAAACATAATAAACTTTTTCTCTAGCTAAGATAATATAGTCCAAAAGCAGGCACATGAATAAAATTAGTCCTATACAAATTCTACTTCTACTTTAAATAAATTAAATGCAATATGAAAAGTCAAAAAACATTCTCTCAGTTTTTCAAAAGAAAAACTAAAAGAAATGATTTAAAAAATACTGCTAACAAATATCCTCATTCAGTCTGTTTTTTAAAGTAATAAAAGTATTTTTAATCAATCACGCCACTCATGTAGCAGTTCTACAGTACATTTTTTTTCCAAGTACAATAAAAGCATCCTGACAAAGAGTTTCTGAAATGCTAATACATATAATATTATGGTAAAGAGTTCAGAAGTATTCCTTTTTATTCAATCCTTAATTTAAGCTGAAGTATTAAAAGTTAACAATAGGGGCTTCCCTGGTGGCACAGTGGCTGAGAATCTGCCTGCCAATGCAAGGGGCACGGGTTCGAGCCCTGGTCTGGGAAGATCCCACATGCCATGGAGCAACTAGGCCTGTGAGCCACAACTACTGAGCCTGCGCATCTGGAGCCTGTGCTCCGCAACAAGAGAGGCCGCGATAGTGAGAGGCCCACGCACTGTGATGAAGAGTGGCCCCCACTTGCCGCAACTAGAGAAAGCCCTCGCACAGAAACGAAGACCCCAAACGAAGACCCTAGTCAAAATAAATAAATTAATTAATTTTTTAAAAAGTTAACAATCCACGGATTTAGGAGTACATTGCCTCACAAGTAGTGGAGCACATTTATCAAGGTACTTGGGCAACAGCAAATTTTATAGAGCTTTAGAAAACTCAGTGTGGAAACAGAGAAAGATTGGCTATGGTTGTACATCTAGCTTTATTTAGAAAGATTGAAGAACAGGGAAATAAGTATAGAGCCCAAAATTGGCCTGGAATTTGTGAATTGGCTGACAATATATTGTGTTTCTAGACAGGCAGAGCACTTACAGGAACACAAAAGTTTGGGCTATTGATGTGACATCACGGTCAGAAGTGTCTCTCCATTGGGCATAGAAATTTATTTCAATAGTCCCTCCTTTTGGTCATTCTCTTGACCATTCAACAGCTTTGATTAAATAAAATCAGCCTTATCGAAGATAAGATGACATTATGCATGTGGGTTTATCTCTGGGCAGTCTATCCTGTTCCATTGATATATATTTCTGCTTTTGTGCCAGTACCATAACTGTCTTGATTACTGTAGCTTTGTAGTATAGTCTGAAGTCAGGGAACCTAATTCCTGCAGCTCTGTTTTTCTTTCTCAAGACTATTTTGGCTATTCAGGGTCTTTTGAGTTTCCATAAAAATTGTGAAATTTTTTGTTCTAGTTCTGTGAAAAACTGCCCTTGGTAGTTTGATAGGGATTGCATTGAATCTGTAGATTGCTTTGGGTAGTATAGTCATTTTCACAATGTTGATTCCTCCAATCCAAGAACACGGTATATCTCTCCATCTGTTTGTATCATCTTTAATTCTTTCATCAGTGTGTTATCGCTTTCTGCATGCAGGGCTTTTGTCTCCTTAGGTAGGTTTATTCCTAGGTGTTTTATTCTTTTTGTTGCAATGGATTGTTACAAATAGGATTGTTTCCTTAATTTCTCTTTCAGAGTTTTCATCATTAGTGTATAGTAACGCAAGAGATTTCTGTGCATTAATTTTGTATCCTGCTACTTTACCAAATTCATTGATTAGCTCTAGTAGTTTTCTGGTAGCAACTTTAGGATTCTCTACATATAGTATCATGCCATCTGCAAACAGTGACAGTTATACTTCTTCTTTTCCAATTTGGATTCATTTTATTTCTTCTTCTTCTCTCATTGCCATAGCTAAAACTTCCAAAACTATGTTGAATAATAGTGGAGAGAGTGGGCAAGCTTGTCCTGTTCCTGATCTTAGAGGAAATGGTTTCAATTTTTCACCATTGAGAACGATGTTGGCTGTGAGTTTGTCATATATGGCCTTTATTACGTTGATGTAGATTCCCTCTATGCCTAGTTTCTGGAGAGTTTTTATCATAAATGGGTGTTGAATTTTGTCAAAAGCTTTTTCTGCATCTATTGAGACTATCATATGGTTTTTATCTTTCAATTTGTTGATATGGTGTATCACATTGATTGATTTGCGTATATTGAAGAATCCTTGCATTCCTGGGATAAACCCCACTTGATCATGGTGTATGATCCATTTACTGTGCTATTGGATTCTGCTTGCTAATATTCTGTTGAGGATTTTTGCACCTATGTTCGTCAGTGATATTGACCTGTAGCTTTCTTTTTGTGTGACATCTTTGTCTGATTTTGGTATCAGGGTGATGGTCGCCTCGTAGAATGAGTTTGGGAGTGTTCCTCCCTCTGCTATATTTTGGAAGAGTTTGAGAAGGACAGGTGTTAGCTCTTCCCTAAATGTTTGATAGAATTCACCTGTGAAGCCATCTGGTCCTGGGCTTTTGTTTGTTTGAAAATTTTTAATCAGAGTTTCCATTTAAGTGATTGTGTTTGGTCTGTTTATATTTTCTATTTCTTCCTGGTTCAGTATTGGGAGATTGTACCTTTCTAAGAATTTGTCCATTTCTTCTAGGTTGTCCTTTTTATTGCCATATAGTTTCTTGTAGTAGTCTCCTATGATAATTTTATGTCTTTATTGTCAGTTGTAACTTCTTTTTCATTTATAATTTTATAGATTTGAGCCCTTGCCCTTTTATTCTTGATGAGTCTGTAAAGTTTTATTGATTTTTTAATCTTTCCAAAGAACCAACTTTTAATTTCATTGAACTTTTCTATTGTTTTCTTGTTTCTTTTCATCTCTATTTCTTGAATTTCTGGTTTCATCTTTAGGATTTCTTTCTTTTTACTAACGTTGAGTTTTGTTTTTTCTTCTTTCTCTAGTTGCCTTAGGTGTAAAACTTCATTGTGTGATTGAGATTTTTCTTGTTTCCTGAGGTAAGAATATATGGCTATAAACTTCCTCTTGGAATTGCTGTTGCTGCATCCCATAGGTTTTGGATTGTCATGCTTTTGTTGTCTCTTAGTATTTTTTATTTCCTCTTTGATTTCTTTGGTGATCCATTGGTTGTTTAGTAACATATGATTTAGTCCCCACATGTTTATGTTTTTTACAGTTGTTTTCCTTTAATTTATTTCTAATCTCATGGCATGTGGTTGGAAAAGATGCTTCATATGAATTCAATTTTCTTAAATTTACTGAGGCTTGATTTGTGGCCCAATATGTAATCTATGCTGCAGAATGTTCCATGTGCACTTGATAAGAAAGTATATTTTGCTGCTGTTGGATGAGGTGTTCTATAAATATCAGTTAATTCCATCTGGTCTAATATGCCATTTAAGGCCTTTGTTTTATTTTCCTTTTCTTTTTCTTTCTTTTCTTTTTTTTCTTTTTTTTTTTTTTTTGCGGTATGCGGGCCTCGCACTGTTGTGGCCTCTCCCGTTGCAGAGCATAGGTTCTGGATGCATAGGTTCAGCAGCCATGGCTCACGGGCCCAGCCACTCCGCGGCATGTGGGATCTTCCCAGACCAGGGCATGAACCCGTGTCCCCTACATTGGCAGGCGGACTCTCAACCACTGTGCCACCAGGGAAGCCCAGGCCTTTGTTTTCTTATTGATTTTCTATCTGGATGATCTCTCCATTTGTGTAAGTATTGTGTAAATCCCCTACTACTGTGTTACTGTCGATTTCCCCTTCTGTGGTTGGTAGCATTTACCTTATATATTGAGGTTCTCCTATGTTGCGTGCATATATATTTACAATTGTTATATCTTCTTCTTGGATCGATCCCTTGATCATTATGTAGTGTTCTTCCTTGTCTCTTGTAACAGTCTTTATTTAAAGTCTACTTTGTCTGATATGAGTATTGCTACTCCAGCTTTCTTTTTTTTTAACATCTTTATTGGAGTATAATTGCTTTACAATGGTGTGTTAGTTTCTGCTTTATAACAAAGTGAATCAGTTATACATACACATATGTTCCCATATCTCTTCCCACTTGCGTCTCTCTCCCTCCCACCCTCTCTCTTCCACCTCTCTATGTGGTCACAAACCACCGAGCTGATCTCCCTGTGCTATGCGGCTACTTCCCACTAGCTATCTATTTTACATTTGGTAGTGTATATATGTCCATGCCACTGTCTCACTTTGTCACAGCTTACCCTTCCCCCTCCCCATATCCTCAAGTCCATTCTCTAGTAGGTCTCTGTCTTTATTCCCATTTTACCCCTAGGTTCTTCATGACCTTTTTTGTTTTCTTAGATTCCATATATATGTGTTAACATACGGTGTTTGTTTTTCTCTTTCTGACTTACTTCACTCTGTGTGACAGACTCTAGGTCCTTCCACCTCACTACAAATATCTCAATTTTGTTTCTTTTTACAGCTGAGTAATATTCCATTGTATATATGTGCCACATCTTCTTTATCCATTCATCCGATGATGGACACTTATGCAGCTTTCTTTTTGTTTCCATTCGCATGGAATACCTTTTTCCATCCCCTCAGTTTCAGTCTGCAGATCCAAAGTGGGTCTCTTGTGTATAGCATATATATGGGTCTTGCTTTTGTAGCCATTCAACCAGTCTATGTCTTTGGTTGGAGCATTTAATCCATTTACATTTAAGATAATTATCGATATGTACATTCCTATTGACATTTTGTTAATTGTTCTGGGTTTGTTTTTGTAGGTGTTTTTACTTGCCTCCCTCTTTTGTTCTTTTGTCTTGTGATTTGATGACTACCTTTGGTGTTGTGTTTAGGTTGCCTTTCTTTTTTGTGTGTATCTATTGTAGTTTTTTGGTTTGCTGTTCCCTTGAGGTTTTGATGTAGCAGTCTATATATGTACAAGGTGTTTTTATTTGCTGGTCTCTTTCACATCTAGAGAAGTTCCTTTAGTGTTTGCTGTAAAGCTGGTTTGGTGGTGCTGAATTCTTGTAGATTTTTCTTGTCTGTAAAGCTTTTGATTTCTCCATCGAATCTGAATGAGATTCTTGCTGGTTTGAGTATTCTTTGTTGTAGGGTTTTATCCCCTCCTTTCATCACTTTAAATGTATCATGCCACTTCCTTCTGGCCTGCAGATTTTCTGCTGAAAAAATCATCTGATAACCTTATGGGGATTCCCTTGTATGTTATTTGTTGTTTTCCCTTGTTGATACTTAATATTTTTAAATTGTCTTTAATTTTCGTCACTTTGATTAGTATGTGCCTTGCTATGTTCCTCCTTAGGTGCATTCTGTATGGGACTCTCTGCACTTCCTGGACTTGAGTGAGTGTTTCCTTTCTCATGTTAGGGATGTTTTTGGCTATAATATCTTCAAATATTTTCTCAGGCCCTTTCTCTTTCTATTTTCCTTCAGAGACCCCTATAACGAGAATGTTGGTGCATTTAATCTTGTCCCAGATGTCTCTGAGACTGTCCTCATTTCTTTTCATTCTTTTTCCTTTATTCTGGTCTGTGACAGTGATTTCCACTACTCTGTCTTCTGCTTCACCTGTTCATTCTTCTGCTTTACTTATTTCTGCTATTAGTTCCTTGTAGTGCATTTTCATTTCAGTTATTGTATTGCTCATCTCTTTGTTTTTCCTTTAAATCTTCTAGCTCCTTGTTAAACATTTCATATATCTTCTCGATCTGTGCCTCCATTATTTTTCTGACATCTTCGGCCATCTTTACTATCATTACTCTGAATTCTTTTTCAGGTAGATTTCCTATCTCCTCTTCATTTATTTGTCTTGTGGGTTTTTACTGTGTTCCTTCTTTCACAACTTATTTCTCTGTCATCTCATTTTCTCTAAGTTTCTGTGTTTGTGGTCTCCTTTCCACAGGCTACAGGATCATAGTTCCTCTTGCATCTTTTGTCTGCCCCCTGTGCGTGAGGTTGGTCCAGGGGCTTGTGCAGGCTTCTTGGTGGGAGGAACTGGTGCCTGCCCTCTGTTGGGTGGATATGGGTTTTGTCCCTCTGATGGGCAGTGCTGTGTCCAGTGGTGCGTTTTGAGGTAGCTGTGAGCTCAGTATGTATTTAGGCAACCAATATGCTGATGGGTGTGGCTGTGTTTCCGTCTTTCTGGTTGTTTGGGCTGACATGTTCCAGTTCTGTAGACTGTAGAGTGTTGGTTGTAGCTGGATCTTGGTGGTGAAATGGGGACCTCTTTGACAGCTCATGCTGATCAACATTCTCTTGGCCCTCTGCCACCAGTGTCCTTGCACCTACAGTGAGCTACAGCCTACCCCTGCCTCCCCAGGAGACCCTCCCAGATATCTAGTTAGGTCTAGTTCCAGTTCCTATGAAGGTATTGCTTTGTGGTGGGTCCCAGTGCACATGAGGTCTTGTGTGCACCCTCCAAGAGTGGAGTCTCTCTTTCTCCCAGGCCTTGGTGTTCCCGCACTCAGGCTGTGCTGGCCTTCAAATCCAAATGCTCTTGGGGTTCTTCCACCTGGTGCTTGAACCTCAAACTCTCTTGGAGGGCTATTTTTACGAAGGAACATCCCTGTGTAGTCTTAGCGTTTAGTAATTTTTGGTGTGAGGCCTATTTTTAGTATGAATATTTGGCACATCTTTTCTCAGTGTGTGCTCACCATTATACACTTGATAGGTGTTGTTATTGATGTTGTGGTGACATGAGCCTGCACTGGATATTGGGTGGGGCCTCCCCTTTGCTCTGTGGTTGTTACTGCCCATTCAGAGTCAGTGTCTGCTCCCTAGTTGTTGGAGTAGAGGCCCCCACATCTGTTTCTGAGCTATGTTTCTATTCTGTGGCACTAGACAGGTGGGATTTGAGAACTCCCACTGGGAGAGAAGCCACTGAGTTTTCCTCCTCTGGAGCTGTTCACCTGTGAGTATACTCTGTTGTGTCACTTTTTACCTGTTGTTTGGCTCACAAATTACACTGTTGTTGGAACTGCTCTCAGTCTAACCTTAACTGTGGATATGCTGGCAATTGACCTTGGTATCTCTCATATGTTGTTTTCTCCAGGCCACCTGCACCAATCCACCAAAGTCAGGTCCCAGGACTGTAGTAATCATGTACTTGGACTTACTATGGGAGCTATGGAGGAAGCTCAGATTCTGGCCTGGTCCAGTCCCCACATGTACATGCTCACAAAGCCCACAGCTGTTAAAGATAGACCAGTCTCAGCTGCAGGGGCATTCATCCATTCAGATGCTCTGCAGGCACTGAGTTTACAAAGCCAGCAGTGGGGGGTGTAAAACCACAGTTCCTGCAACCACAAGGAGAGATTTCAACTCTTCTTTCTTAGTTGCTCAGCCCCTAGGGCCGAGCTGTTGTTTCAGCCCCACCTCTGTGTGTGTCCCTCCCTCTGCTTCTGAGGCTTCCCCAGAGCACATGTGCCTGCCCAGGTGGGCAGGGACAGAGGTAGCAACAGGCAGGATAGGAAAGCCCACCAGGGCCAGAGGAGGCAGTGGTGGGTTTGGCACAAGAGCCCACCAGAGGCTGGCTGGGGCAAAGGATGCATTGGTGGGAGGGGTACATGAGCCTGTTGGGGCTGGCAGGGAGGGTGGAGACATTGGTGAGAGGGGTCTGTGAGCCCACCAGGGACTGGTGGGGGTAGAGGAAGCACTGGTGGGCAAGGTGGGTGAGGCTCCTCAGCCAGGCACCTCTCCTAGTGCCCTCGGAGGCAGAGGCCAGTGTATAGGGAAGGTGGATACAATGGCGGCCCTGCCCCTTGGCACCACTCAACAATGGCACCCTGCTTCTATGGTGGTCTGGGCTTCTTCCATGAATATTCCCTTTGTGGAGTTCCTTACTCCTTTTCCTTTAGGCTGTTTCTTCATGGCCAACAGCTGTTCCCTCCCTGGGTCCATTCTCCAAACCCAATGTTCCAGCAACCAGCCCCACTCCACTCCAGCAGACACACAACTCAGGCTGGGCCGTGCAGGGCTGTGGCACAGACCATCTGTGTAAATCTTATTCTGTCCTGCCTGCCACAGTCTGGTTGTTGTGCTCTCCTCCAAGCCCCCGAAGTTCCCTCTCTCTCCCAGCTGATGTCCCTGCCAGTGAGAGGACTTTCCTGAGTGCAAGAACCAATCCTCTCCTTCAGATCCCCCACCCCCACAAAATGGGTGCAGGTCCCATCTTATGTTCTCTTTTCTTTTTTTCTTTCTTTCATCCTACCTGGTTGTGAAGGGATTTTTCTTGTCCTTTTAGGTGTCTGAGGTTCTCTGCTAATGTTCACCAAGTGCTCTGTGAGGATTGTTCCATTTTTAGATGTATTCTTGATGTATTTGAAGGAGGAGGCGAACTGGAAGTCCTCATATTCTGCCATCTTGACTCCACTGCCTGCTCTTGCCACTTTTATTCAGCATAGTTTTGGAAGTCCTAGGCAGGCAATCAGAGAAGTAAAGGAAATAAAAGAAATACAAATTGGAAAAGAAGAAGTAAAACTGTCATTGTTTGCAGATGACATGACGCTATGCATAGAAATTAAACTCGTAAAGATGCTAAGAGAAAACTGCTAGAGCTCATCAATGAATTTGGTAAAGTTTCAGGATACAAAATTACTGCATAGAAATCTCTTGCATTCCTATACACTAACAATGAAAGATCAGAAAGAGAAATTAAGGAAACAATCCATTTACCATCACATCAAAAATTATAAAATACCTAGGAATAAACGTACCTAAGGAGGCAAAAGACCTGTACTCAGAAAGGTAAAAGATACTGATGAAAGAAATAAAAGATGACACAAACATGGAAAGATATACCATATTCTTGGATTAGAAGAATCAATATTGTGAAAATAACTATACTACTCAATTTACAGCTTCAGTGGAATCCCTATCAACTTACCAATCACATTTTTCACAGAATTAGAACAAAAAATTTTTACAATTTGTATGGAAACACAAAAGACCTTGAATAGCCAAAGCAATCTTGAGAAAGAAAAATGGAGCTGGAGGAATCAGACCCTGACTTCAGACTATACTACAAAGCTACAGTTGTCAAAACAATATGGTACCAGCACAAAAACAGAAATATAGAATGGAACAGGCTAGAAAGCCCAGAGATAAACCCACACTCCTATGGTCCATTCATCTATGAAAAAGGAGATAAAAATATACAATGGGGAAAAGACAGCCTCTTCAATAAATGGTTCTGGGAAAACTGGAAAGCCACATGTAAAAAAAAAATGAAATTAGAACACTCTATAACACCATACACAAAAATAAACTCAGAATGGATTATGGACCTAAATGTAAGACAGGATACTATAAAACTCAGAGGAAAACATAAGCAGAACACTCTTTGAGATAAATTGCAGGAATATCTTTTTTGATCTGTCTTCCAGAGTAATTTAAATAAAAACAAAAATAAACAAATGGAAACTAATTAAACTCAAAAGCTTTTGCACAGCAAAGGAAACCATAAACAAAATTAAAAGACAACCCACAGAATGGGAGAAAATATTTGCAAATGAAGCGAGCAACAAGGGATTAATCTCCAAAATATACAAACAGCTCATGTGTCTCAATATCAAAAAAAAACAAACAACCCAATCAATAAATGGGCAGAAGACCTAAATGGACATTTTTCCAAAGAAGATATACAGATTGCCAACAAACACATGGAAAGATGCACAACATCAGTAATTGTTAGAGAAATGCAAATCAAAACTACAATGAGATGTCACCTCACACCAGTCAGAATGACCATCATCAAAAATCCACAAACAGTAAATGCTGGAGAGGATATGGAGAAAAGGGAACCCTCCTATACCGTTGGTGGGAATGCAAACTGGTACAGCCACTATGGAGAGTAGTATGGAGGTTCCTTAAAAAACTAAAAATAGAGCTACCATATGATCCAGCAGTCCCACTCCTGGGCATCTATACAGAGAAAAAACATGGTTTGAAAATAAACATACACCCCAATATTCATTGCAGTGCTATTTACAATAGCAAAAACATGGAAGCTATCTACATATCCATTGTTAGATGAATGGATAAAGAAGACATGGTACATATATACAATGGGATATTACTCATCCTTTAAAAAGAATGAAATAATGCCATTTGCAACAACATGGATGGACCTGGAGATTATCATACTAAGTGAAGTATGTCAGAGAAAGACAGATATTGTATGATATTGCTTATATGTGGAATCAAAAAATGATACAAATGAACTTATTTAAAAAACTGTAATGGACTCACAGACTTAGAGAACAAACTTATGGTTACTGGGGGGAAGGATCTGGAGGAGGGATAGATTTGGAGGTTGGGATTGACATGTACACACTACTATATTTAAAATAAAATAGATAAACAACAATGACCTACTGTATAGCACAGCAAAATCTGCTCAATATTCTGTAATAACCTAAATGGGAAAAGAATTTGAAAAAGAACAGATACTTGTATATGTATAACTGAATCACTTTGCTGTAAGGGGGAGGAAAGGGAGGGAGCCAGAGGGAGGAAAGAAGTCTAGGAAGAAAGGACAAGTAAGGAGGGAGGAAGAAAGGAAGGAAGGAAGGAAGGAGCGAGAAACAAAAACAAAAGAAGGCAGAGAAGAGTGAATATTTGTGTTAACGCTTGCAATTGGGTGTAAGGATAGCTGCCATAAGTGTTCATCTTTTGGGGTTTTGGAGGGAAATGCGTTGAGGGAAGAGGATTTGGGCTTTGCTTAGAATGACTTCTGATTTCTAACAGACTTCCTCTTTGGATAAATCCCTTATTCTCTCACAGGTCTCATCTCATTTCCCTCCCAGGAAAATGAACCAACATTTTAGAAGTTGGTACTTTCCATTTCTGCCATGGGGCAATTACTTAGAAGGAGCTCCCTCCCAGTTACACACACAGATGAGCCATTTTCAGAGCCCAGCAGGAGCCCACGGTTTCTCAGACTCTTGGTCCCTGTGAGTTTTAGCAGTCAGTCCCCCCTCACCCACACCTTTCCTTCTGCCAGCCTGCTCTTCAAGCTGCATACTAGGAGGCAGAAGGGAAATTTCTTATGCAATTCTACTAGAATGATGGGAACAGGGCCAACGTGTACCCAGTCCCATAATCTAGGCTCTCACCTCTACCTTTCCCTGATGCCTTTCTCACTGCCTAGGCAGTCACAACAGTGCTGTCCCCCCACTCTGTAGCAGAGACTGCCTGCACTGCTCCCGGCTCTCTACATTGGCCTTCCAGATTCTTCTTCATTGGGGGAGGAAAGAGAGAAAGAAAGAAGGAGTCAATTGCCTGACTGGGAAGAAATTGAAAGGAAGGAGTAAAAGACAACCTGAGACGTTAGACACAGTTGAGGAAAAGCCTGGAGAAAGAAAAGGAAGAACAAGGGGTGAAGATGAGGTTGTGACTAGAATGGCACTTTCCATCTCTCTAGCACTCCTCCCCCCTGATTTTACCATACCAATAAGCTAGCTGCCAAGGGCATTCTGACTCTTGCAGCCAGAATTTCCGGCATTTTTCCTAAGCTGCTCACATATTCATTCACAAATATGAAGTGCCAGAGCTAACAGGGTGCTGTGTTAGGTCCCAGGGACTTAATCAAGGTGTTAATAAGACCCAACACTATCCCAAGTTATCTTGGAATCCAGTGAAGAGACTAACAGTTTCAAAAACAGCCAATATCTGAAAAAGGATATAAACATAATAGAAGGACAAATGCAATTATGGGAATATAAAGGAAGTTGCAGGTAAGCAGTGGCATTTGAACTAAACTTTGAAAGATTATCTATCAGTACTTTGACTTATAGTCAAGAAAAGAATGGGCACCTAGACATAAGGAAGCACATGATTCAAGAGAAAGAGTGTAAAAATACATAGTTTCCCTATAGAGTAAATAGTCTTGTGCACTTAAAGGGCTGGTGGGGGGCGTGTACACAGACTAATGTGAGCTTAGACTGAGACTATATTTTATTCATTTCTGTATAGTAGGTGCTCAGTAAATTATTCAAGTGCTAGATAGGCCATATCTTAGTGAAGAACTTGGATACTAGTGAAAAGTAGTTTGCCTTTATTTATTTATGGTAATGGGGAGCCATTAGAAGGTTATTTGGTGGGGAAGTCCTGATAAGATCAAGTAAGATTACTTTGGCATTCTGAATTGAGTGAAAGGAAATAGAGAGACTAGAGGCAAGAAAAACAGTTGGGAAATTAGTGCAGTCAGTTCACCAGATCAGGAAAGGTAAGACTGACCTAAGGCAGTAGCTCAAAAGCAGTAAGTATATGATCATAATCTATTTAAGCCATGGCCATTAAAAAAATTTAGACAAAAAATGATCTTGTATTTGATTTCACAGCCTTCCTTGATTTTTGAAAGAACAGAATATCAGACTGTATGAAGAACGTTAAGGTTAAACCCTCTATTTTTATAGATGAGGAAACTAAAACTCAGAAAAAATAAGAGATTTGGCCAACATTACAGAGTTACACAATGGCAGTTAGGACTTGAACCCAGGTTCCTTAACTTTACTTAGTAATGTCTCCTGAAGGTTGCTCCCATTATCTCAAAGCATCATTTTTAACATCTTCTTTCATCACTTCACTGGCATCCCACATTTATCTCTCTAACATTGCCTTGACATAACACACTTTTTCTGTTCCAAAGCTCTACTCTACCCACCATCTTTGCTCCTGACTCTTCTATGGATAGCATGTTCTGAACTTATATCCTCCTTCCTACAGTGTTCCAGCCTCAGTGTGAGTAGCCAGCCTCTGCTAATCCTGTGACCTGCGCAGGTATGATCATATCCTCATTTACAAAGGCAGGGAAGTGGTGAACCAGCGATATGAAGTAACTTTATTCACTCATTCATGCTCATAGACATCTTATTACAGAAAGCAGTTTGAGGAAGTAAATGAAAAGAAATGTCACCAAGACTCTCAGAAGGAGTTCCACTGCTTCTGTAAGTAATGCCCCTTTGTGCTAGGAAACTGTTGTTTTGTTTTGTTTTCTCTGTTCCATTTTAGCTTGTAAAGATACCATTATACAGTTACATATTGACTGTGCTTTTTGTACTCTCTGTTCTGGATATCAGCAGGATATATTTAAAGCTTAAGATTTTATGAGGTCATAAATGAAGTGGAGGAGAGTGGAAGTATTGGGTTCTCCTATGGTTAGTAACCTCCTCTACCTGTGGTAATCAGTCAAATATTCATAGTGTTTATTGATAACAAGAAGAGTACATAACCAGAATATCAAATTACAAGAACTCTTCGTTCTCTTATTTTAGTTAACAGAATTTAAGAAGACATTTCCCATATGAAGTAATATTGAGAAGGACCATTTCCCTTTCCCAAAAGTACAGAAGTTTAACCAGTTCCTCAAGAGGTTGTACTACTACATCCTCCTTTTCACTGGTAGTAAAATGAATGACAGAAGCATTTTTCTACTCCTAGGATGAGTTATTGTTTCACTGGGTTAGTAAATAAGTGGCCATCTTCGAGGTTGCATGAATGAAAACCAATCTGTTTTTAGATTTGCTATTACATCTACCTCCAGAGAACTGAAACACTTGATTAAGAGATTTGTCATTGGCTTTGTCTTGATAGTTATATCAGATCTGTCTGCTTTGGACTTTGAAGATCAAATCAGGATTATACTTGACAAGAAAACTATGTCAATTATGTAATAATGATAATTAATATTGATATAACATGTTGACAGTTCAGAAAGCAATTTTACATTTTTATGTCATTTAATCCTCATAATAATCTCATGTCATCATTCTTTTAGAGTGGAATCTGAGTCTCATGAATTTGCACAGCTGACTATAATAAGTCAAATAATTTAGGTGCATACATGTTACCATTCAAGGTAATTTACAGTCAATGGTTCATTCAATCCTCTCAGTGAGATTAAGATATTGGTATTATACATATCTTCATTTTATAGATAAGGAAGAAATGCTATCAAATTGTGTAAGATCACATAGCAAGAAAGTGAAAAACAGAATTTGAACCTAGGCTTGACTTGAGAGCCTGTATCTTTGTTTGTAAGTTAAAAATGGATATTATTGACAAAGGCCTCTTTCTTCCCATCTCCATTCTCATTCTTGAATAACTCACTCCCTAGAAGTGGCCATTATCCTAAATTTGGTGGGTTTCCTTTCACTCCATGTTTATATATTTTATAAATAGTTATATAGACAAAAACAGTATATAAATTTTTTTGTTAGAATTACATAAAAGATATTATATTATAATCATTATTCTACCACTCATTTTTTTTTCATTCAGCGTTTTGGCTCTGTTGATAAAAGCATATATGGCTCATTCATTTTTAATTGCTGTATAGTACTCCATTGATTGACTATACCACTACTTCTATATTACCATACAGACGTAGAGTTAAGTTTGGTCTGACTTATAGTTATTGATAACAATGCTATTAACACTGTTGTGTATTCCCCCACCCAAACCCTGGCACTTAATAACCTCTTTATTGCTTTATTTTTTTCCATACCGATTTATCACCTTCAATATATTTACTTGTTTATTTTTTTAATATATTTTTTTGATTTTTTTAAATATCTTCATTGGAGTATAATTGCTTTACAATGGTGTGTTAGTTTCTGCTTTATAACAAAGTGAATCAGTTATACATATGTTCCCATATCTCTTCCCTCTTGCATCTCCCTCCCTCCCACCCTCGCTATACTCCCCTCTAGGTGGTCACAAACCACCAAGCTGATATCCTTGTGCTATGTGGCTGCTTCCCACTAGCTATCTATTTACGTTTGCTAGTATATATATTTCCATGCCACTCTCTCACTTTGTCAGAGCTTACCCTTACCCCTCCCCATATCCTCAAGTCCATTCTCTAGTAGGTCTGAGTCTCTATTCCTGTCTTACCCCTAGGTTCTTCATGAACTTTTTTTTATCATAGATTTCATATATATGTGATAGCATATGGTATTTGTTTTTCACTTTCTGACTTACTTCACTCTGTATGACAGACTCTAGGTCCATCCACCTCACTACAAATGACTCAATTTCGCTACTTTATATGGCTGAGTAATATTCCATTGTATATATGTGCCATATCTTCTTTATCCATTCATCTGTTGATGGACACTTAGGTTGCATCCATGTCCTGGCTATTGTAAACAGAGCTGCAAGGAATATTTTGGTACATGACTCTTTTTGAATTATGGTTTTCTCAGGGTATATGCCTAGTAGTGGATTGTTGGGTCTTATGGTACTTCTATTTGTAAGTTTTTAAGGAATATCCATACTGTTCTCCATAGTGGCGATATCAACTTACATTCGTACCAACAGTGCAAGAGTGTTCCCTTTTCTCAACACCCTCTCCAGCATTAGATTTTTTGATGATGGCCATTCTGACCAGGGTGAGAAGACATCTCATTGTAGTTTTGATTTGCATTTCTCTAATGATTAATGATGTTGAGGATTCCTTCATATGTTTGTTGACAATCTGTATATCTTCTTTGGAGAAATGTCTAATTAGGTCTTCTGCCCATTTTTGGATCGGGTTGTTTGTGTTTTGTTATTGAGCTGCATGGGATGCTTGAAAATTTTGGAGATTAATCCTTTGCCAGTTGCTTCATTTGCAAATATTTTATTTCCATTTCTCTAGGAGGTGGGTCAAAAAGGATCTTGCTGTGATTTATGTCATAGAGTGTTCTGCCTATGTTTACCTCTAAGAGTTTGATAGTTTCTGGCCTTACTTTTAGGGCTTTAATCCTTTTTGAGCTCATTTTTGTGTATGCTGTTAGGGAGTGTTCTAACTTCATACTTTTACATGTACCTGTGCAGTTTTCCCAGCACCACTTATTGAAGAGGCTATCTTTTCTCCACTGTATATTCTTGCCTCATTTATCAAAGATAAGGTGACCATATGTACGTGGGTTTATCTTTGGGCTTTCTAACCTCTTCCAATGATCTATATTTCTGTTTTTGTGCCAGTACCATACTGTCTTCATTACTGTAGCTTTGTAGTATAGTCTGAAGTCAGAGACCCTCATTCCTCCAGCTCCATCTTTTGTTCTCAAGATTGTTTTGTCTATTCGGGGAATTTTGTGTTTCCTTACAAATTGTGAAATATTTTGTTCTACTTCTGTGAAAAATGCCAGTGGTAGTTTGATAGGAATTGCATTGAATCTGTCAATTGCTTTGGGTAGTAGAATCATTTTCACAATATTGATTCTTCCAACCCAAGAACATGGTATATCTCTCCATCTATTTGTATCATCTTTAATTTCTTTCTTCAGTGTCTTATAATTTTCTGCATACAGGTCTTTTGTCTCCTTAGGTAGATTTCTTCCTAGATATTTTATTCTCTTCGTTGGAATGGTAATTGGGAGTGTTTTCTTAATTTCACTTTCAGATGTTTCATCATTAGTGTATAGGAATGCCAGAGATTTCTGTGCATTAATTTTGTTTCCAGCTACTTTGTGAAATTCACTGGTTAGATCTAGTAGTTTTCTGGTAGCATTTTTCGGATTCTCTATGTATAGTATCATGTCATCTGCAAACATTGACAGATTTACTTCTTCTTTTCCGATTTGGATTACTGTTATTTCTTTTCCTTCTCTGATAGCTGTAGCTACAGCTTCCAAAACTGTGTTGAATAAGAGTGGTGAGAGTGGGTAACATTGTCTTGTTCCTGATCTTAGTGGAAATGGTTTCAGTTTTTCACCATTGAGGACGATGTTGGCTGTGTGTTTGTCATATATGGCCATTATTATGTTGACGAAAGTTCCCTCTATGCCTACTTTCTGCAGTGTTTTTATCATAAATGGGTGTTGAGTTTTGTCGAATGCTTTCTCTGCATCTATTGAGATGATCATATGGTTTTTCTCCATCAACTTGTTAATATGGTGTATGAAGTTGATTGATTTGCGTATATTGAAGAATCCTTGCATTCCTGGAATAAATCCCACTTGATCATGGTGTATGATCCTTTTAATGTGCTGTTGGGTTCTGTTTGCTAGTATTTTGCTGAGGAATTTTGCATCTGTGTTCATGAGTGTTATTGGCCTGTAGTTTTCTTCCTTTGTGACATCTTTGTCTGGTTTTGATATTAGAGTGACGGTGGCCTCGTAGAATGAGTTTGGGAGTATTCCTCCCTCTGCTGTATTTTGGAAGAGTTTGAGAAGGATAGGTGTAAACTCTTCTCTAAATGTTTGATAGAATTCGCCTGTGAAGCCATCTGGTCCTGGGCTTTTGTTTGTTGGAAGATTTTTAATCACAGTTTCAATGTCACTGTTTGTGATTGGTCAATTCATATTTTCTATTTCTTCTTGGTTCAGTCACAGCAGGTTGTGCATTTCTAAGAATTTGTCCATTACTTCCAGGTTGTCCATTTTATTGGCATACATTTGCTTGTAGTAATCTCTCATGATCCTTTGTATTACTGCAGTGTCAGTTGTTACTTCTCCTTTTTCATTTCTAATTCTATTGATTTGAGTCTTCTCCCTTTTTTTCTTGATGAGTCTGGCTAATGGTTTATCAATTTTGTTTATCTTATCAAAGAACCAGCTTTTAGTTTCATTGATCTTTGCTATTGTTTCCTTCATTACGTTTTCATTTATTTCTGATCTGATCTTTATAATTTCTTTCCTTCTGCTAACTTTGGGTTTTTTTTGTTCTTCTTTCTCTAATTGCTTGAGGTGCAAGGTTAGGTTGTTTATTTGTGATGTTTCCTATTTCTTAAGGTAGGATTGTATTTCTATACACTTCCCTCTGAGGACAGCTTTTGCTGCATCCCCTAGGTTTTGGGTGGTCGTGTCTCAATTTTCTTTTGTTTCTAGGTATTTTTTGATTTCCTCTTTGATTTCTTCAGTGATCATTTGGTTATTAAATAGTGTACTGTTTAACCTCCATGTGTTTATATTTTTTACAGATCATTTCCTGTAATTGGTATCTAGTCTTGTGGTTGTGTTGTGGATAGAGTGTTGTGGTCAGAAAAGATACTTGATATGTTTTCAATTTCTTATATTTACCAAGGCTTGATTTGTGACCTAAGATATGAACTAACCTGGACAATAATCCAGGAGCACTTGAGAAAAATGTGTATTCTGTTTTTTGTTGAATGGATTATCCTATAAATGTGAGTTACGTCCGTCTTGTTTAATGTACCCTTTAAAGCTTGAGTTTCCTTATTGATTTTCATTTTGGATGATCTGTCCATTGGTGAAAGTGGGGTGTTAAAGTCCCCTACTATGATTGTGTTACTGTTGATTTCCCCTTTTATGGCTATTATTATTTGCCTTATGTATTGATGTGCTCCTATGTTGGATGCATAAATATTTACAAGTGTTATATCTTCTCCTTGGATCGATCCCTTGATCATTATGTAGTGTCCTTCTTTGTCTCTTGTCTTTATTTTAATGTCTATTTTGTCTGATATGAGAATTGCTACTCCAGCTTTATTTTGGTTTCCATTTGCATGGAATATCTTTTTCTGTCCCCTCACTTTCAGTCTGTAAGTGTCGCTATGTCTGAAGTGGTTCTCTTGTAGACAGCATATATACGGGTCTTGTTTTTGTATCAGTTCAGCCAGTTTGTGTCTCTTGGTGGGAGCATGGAATCCAATTACCTTTGAAGTAATTATTGATATGTATGTTCCTATTCCCATTTTCTTAATTGTTTTGGGTTTGTATTTTATGTCTTTTCCTTCACTTGTGTTTCTTGCCTGGAGCAGTTCTTTTAGCATTTGTTGTAAAGCTGGTATGATGGTGCTGAACTCTCTCAACTTTTGCTTGTTTGTACAGGTTTTAATTTCTCCATCAAATCTGAATGAGATCCTTGCTGGGTAGAGTAATCTTGGTTGTAGGTTTTTCTGTTTCATCACTTTAAATAAGTCCTGCCACTCCCTTCTGGCTTGCAGAGTTTCTGCTGAAAGATCAGCTGTTAACCTTATGAGGATTCCCTTGTGTGTTATTTTTCCCTTGCTGCTTTTAATATGCTTTCTTTGTATTTAATTTTTGACAGTTTGATTAATATGTGTCTTGGTGTGTTTCTCCTTGGATTTATCCTGTATGGGATTCTCTGTGCTTCCTGGACTTAATTAACTATTTCCTTTCCCATATTAAGGAAGTTTTCAACTGTAATCTCTTCAAATATTTTCTCAGTCCCTTTCTTTTTCTCTTCTTCGTCTGGGACCCTTATAATTCGAATATTGGTGCATTTAATGTTGTCCCAGAGGTCTCTGAGACTGTCCTCAGTTCTTTTCAGTCTTTTTTCTTTACTCTGCTCTGCAGTAGTTAGTTCCACTATTGTATCTTCCAGAGCACTTTTCCGTTCTTCTGCCTCAGTTATTCTGCCATTGATCCCTTCTAGAGTATTTCTAATTTCATTTATTGTGTTGTTCATCATTACTTGTTTCCTCTTTAGTTCTTCCATATCCTTGTTAAATGTTTCTTGCATTTTGTCTATTCTTTTTCCAAGATTTTGTATCATCTTTACTATCATTATTCTGAACTCTTCTTCAGGTAGACTGCCTATTTCCTCTTCATTTGTTAGGTCTGTTGGGTTTTTACCTTGCTCCTTCATTCTGTGTGTTTTTCTGTTTTCTCATTTTGCTTATCTTACTGTGTTTTGGGTGTTCTTTTCACAGGCTGCACGTTCGTAGTTCCCGTTGTTTTTGCTGTCTGACCACAGTGGCTAAGGTTGGTTCAGTGTGTTGTCTGGGCTTCCTGGTGGAAGGGACTAGTGTCTGTGTTCTGATGGATGAGGTTGGGTCTTGTCTTTCTGGTGGGAAAGTCGACGTCTGTTTGTGTGTTTCGGGGTGTCTGTGGCCTTATTATGATTTTAGGCAGCCTCTGCTAATGGATGGGGCTGTGTTCCTGTCTTGCTTGTTCTTTGCCACAGGGTGTCTAGTAGTGTAGCTTGCTGGTCATTGAGTGAAGCTGGGTTTTGGTGTTGAGATGGAGATCTCTGGGAGATTTTCATCATTTGATGTTACATGGAGCTGGGAGGTCTCTTGTGGACCAGTGTCCTGATGTTGGCTCTCCCACCTCAGAGGCACAGCACTGAGTCCTGGCTGGAGCACCAAGAGCTTTCTTCCACATGGCTCAGAATAAAAGGGAGAAAAAGTAGAAAGAAAGAAGGAAAGAAGGAAAGAAAGAAAGAAAGTAAGAAAGAAAGAAAGAAAGAAAGAAAGAAAGAAAGAAAGAAAGAAAGAAGGAAAGAAAGGATAACATAAAATAAAAAATAATTATTAAGAAAAAAATTTTAAAAGTTAAAAAAAAAAAACGGACAGACATATCCGTAGGATAAATGTTGAAAGCAAAGCTATACGGACAAAGTCACACACAGAAGCATACACATACACACTCAGAAAAAGAGTAAAAGTGGAAAAAATAACATATCTTGCTCCCAAAGTCTACCTCCTCAATTTGGGATGATTCTTTGTCTATTCAGGTATTCCACAGATGCAGGGTACATCAAGTTGATTCGGGAGATTTATTCCACTGCTCCTGAGGCTGCTGGGAGAAATTTCCTATTCTCTTCTTTGTTCGCACAGCTCCTGGGATTCAGCTTTGGATTGGCATATGCCTCTGCATTTAGGTCACCTGAGGGTGTCTGTTCCCACTCAGACAGGATGGGGTTAAAGGAGCAGCTGCTTCGGGGGCTCTGGCTCACTCAGGCTGGGGGGAGGGAGTGGTGCAGATGCGTTGCGAGCCTGCAGCAGCAGAGGTCTCTGTGCCGTTGTTGCAGCAGCCTGAGGCGTGCCGTGCGTTCTCCCGGGGAAGTTGTCCCTGGATCGTGGGAACCTGGGGGTGGCGGGCTGCACACGCTCCTTGCAGTAGAGGTGTGGAGAGTGACCTGTGCTTGCACACAGGCTTCTTGGTGGCAGCAGCAGTGGCCTTAGTGTCCAATGCCCATTTCTGGGGTTGCGCTGTTAGCCGCGGCTCGTGCCTGTCTCTGGAGCTCCTTTAAGCAGTGCTCTTAATCCCCTCTCCTTGCACACCAGGCAACAAAGAGGGAAGAAAATCTCTTGCCTCTTCGGCAGCTCGAGACTTTTTCCCAGTGCATCCTCCTAGCCGTGGTGCACTAGCCCCCTTCAGGCTGTGTTCATGCCACCAACACCAGTCCTCTCCCTGTGATCCTACCGAAGCCAGAGCCTCAGCTCCCGGCCCCCACCCATCCCCTCGGGTGAGCAGACAAGCCTCTTGGACTGGTGAGTGCAGGTCAGCACCGATTCTCCGTGCAGGATCTCTCCGCTTTGCCCTCCGCACCCCTGTGGCTGTGCTCGCCTCCATGGCTCCAAATCTTCCCCCCTCCACCACCCGCAGTCTCCCCCCGTTAAGGGGCTTCCTAGTGTGTGGACACCTTTCCTCCTTCACAGCTCCCTCCCACTGGCGCAGGTCCCATCCCTGTTCTTTTGTCTCTGTTTTTTCTTTTGGCTTACCCAGGTACGTGGGTAGTCTCTTGCCTTTTGGGAGGTCTGAGGTCTTCTGCCAGCATTCAGTAAGTGTTCTAAAGGAGCAGTTCCACGTGTAGATGTATTTCTGATGTATCTGTGGAGAGGAAGGTGACCTCCACGTCTTACTCTTCCACCATCTTCTCCCTTCAAACTTTTTAAGTCAGAGATTTTGTCTTGTCCACTGATTCCCCAGTGCCTAGAACACTTTATGGCACATAGGAGGTACTCAATATATATTTGCTAAATGAATTAATGGATAAATTTAAATCATTAATCTTTCTGGAATTCATTTTTGCATGGTATGATCTAATTTTTTTTGTCTGTGAGGATAGTCAATTGTCATAAACCATTTCTTATGCATTTATTTATAATAGAACTCTTTTGTATTCCATGTTCTCATATATGTGTGTCTGTTTATGGACACTATTTTTCTGTTCCATTGATATATTTGGATATCTCTATACTAATACCACACCTTTTTATATTTTTCTAATGTTTTGCTATGTTAGGTACGACAAAATTCCTCCTCTTTGTTATTTTTCAGAATTGCATTTGATATTCTTAAACCTTTATTCTTCCACATGAATTTTAGATTCTTCTTGTCCAGTTCAAAATAAAATATTTTTGAGGTTTGGCTAAGAGTCGGTATGCTTTATCCCTATACCATACTCCTGGTAAACAGCAGTGCCAAGACTGCTGGCTCTAAAGTCCAAGAAGCTTCTACCATGCCTTGGTGACTTCTTGAATACTAGACTAGCAGCAGCAGCAGCAGCAGCAGGAGCAATAGTTAGCCATATACTACATATAAGAACTGAGTGGAGCCAGATAAATTCCAGGGGCTGCTTCCTAACACCAACTAGGTCATCTCTCCACTTTCCTCTGTAAATTTGTGAAGGTTATCATAGTAAGAAACGTTTAGATATTCTATTCTTCCTTTAATAAAGAGCCATTTATTCTCTTTAAGCTTCAGTTTGCTCATTTATTAATTTAATAAACCAAAAAGTGATATACAAATGTTAGCAGTAGTAGCTATTATCAGTCCATCTTCTACAAAGTTTTGGACAGGTCTACTTGCGTTCCCAGTCTAAATTTAGTTTGTTTTTTTTTTTCTTTTAACATCTTTATTGGGGAATAATTGCTTTACAATGGTGTGTTAGTTTCTGCTTTGTAAAAAAGTGAATCAGTTATACATATACATATGTTCCCATATGTCTTCCCTCTTGTGTCTGCCTCCCTTCCACCCTCCCTATCCCACCCCTCCAGGCTGTCACAAAGCACCAAACCAATATCCCTGTGCCATGCGGCTGCTTCCAACTAGCTATCTACCTTACTACGTTTGTTAGTGTGTATATGTCCATGACTCTCTCTCGACCTGTCACAGCTCATCCTTCCCCCTCCCCATACCCTCAAGTCTGTTCTCCAGTAGGTCTGCATCTTTATTCCTGTCTTACCCCTAGGTTCTTCATGACATTTCTTTCCTTAAATTCCATATATATGTGTTAGCATACGGTATTTGTCTTTTTCTTTCTGACTTACTTCACTCTGTATGACAGACTCTAGGTCTATCCACCTCATTACAAATAGCTCAATTTCATTTCTTTTTATGGCTGAGTAATATTCCATTGTACATATATGCCACATCTTCTTTATCCATTCATCTGATGATGGGCACTTAGGTTGTTTCCATCTCTGGGCTATTGTAAATAGAGATGCAATGAATATTTTGGTACATGATTCTTTTTAAATTTTGGTTTCCTCAGGGTATATGCCCAGTAGTGGGATTGCTGGGTCATATGGTAGTTCTATTTGTAGTTTTTTAAGGAACCTCCATACTGTTCTCCATAGTGGCTGTAACAATTCACATTCCCACCAGCAGTGGAAGAGTGTTCCCTTTTCTCCACACCCTCTCCAGCATTTATTGTTTGTAGATTTTTTGATGATGACCATTCTGACTGGTGTGAGATGATATCTCATTGCAGTTTTGATTTGCATTTCTCTAATGATTAATGATGTTGAGCATTCTTTCATGTGTTTGTTGGCAGTCTGTATATCTTCTTTGGAGAAATGTCTATTTAGGTCCTCTGCCCATTTTTGGATTGGGTTGTTTGTTTCTTTGTTATTGAGCTGCATGAGCTGCTTGTAAATTTTGGAGATTAATCCTTTGTCAGTTGCTTCATTTGCAAATATTATCTCCCATTCTGAGGGTTGTCTTTTGGTCTTGTTTATGGTATCCTTTGCTGTGCAAAAGCTTTGAAGTTTCATTAGGTCCCATTTATTTATTTTTGTTTTTATTTCCATTACTCTAGGAGATGGGTCAGAAAGGATCTTGTTGTGATTTATGTCATAGAGTGTTCTGCCTATGTTTTCCTTTAAGAGTTTGATAGTTTCTGGCCTTACATTTAGGTCTTTAATCCATTTTGAGCTTATTTTTGTGTATGGTGTTAGGAAGTGATTTAATCTCATACTTTTACATGTACCTGTCCAGTTTTCCCAGCACCACTTATTGAAGAGGCTGTCCTTTCTCCACTGTACATTCCTGCCACCTTTATCAAAGATAAGGTGTCCATATGTGCGTGGGTTTATCTCTGGGCTTTCGATCCTGTTCCATTGATCTATCTTTCCGTTTTTGTGCCAGTACCATACTGTCTTGATTACTGTAGCTTTGTAGTATAGTCTTAAGTCAGGGAGCCTGATTCCTCCAGCTCCATTTTTTGTTCTCAAGATTGCTTGGGCTATTCGGGGTCTTTTGTGTTTCCATACAAATTCTGAAAGTTTTTGTTCTAGTTCTGTGAAAAATGCCAGTGGTAGTTTGATAAGGATTGCATTGAATCTGTAGATTGCTTTGGATAGTAGAGTCATTTTCACAATGTTGATTCTTCCAATCCAAGAACATGGTATATCTCTCCATCTATTTGTATCATCTTTAATTTCTTTCATCAGTGTCTTATAATTTTCTGCATACAGGTCTTTTGTCTCCTTAAGTAGGTTTATTCCTAGATATTTTATTCTTTTTGTTGCAATGGTAAGTGGGAGTGTTTTCTTGATTTCAATTTCAGATTTTTCATCATTAGTATATAGGAATGCCAGAAGAAGAAGAGTAAAAGAAAATGACTGAGAAAATATTTGAAGAGATTATAGTTGGAAACTTCCCTAATATGGGAAAGGAAAGAGTTAATCAAGTCTAGGAAGCACAGAGAGTCCCATACAGGATAAATCCAAAGAGAAATATGCCAAGACACATATTAAACAAGCTGTTAAAATGAAACATAAAGAAAGCATATTAAAAGCAGCAAGAGGCAAACAACAAATAACACACAAGGGAATCCCCCTAAGGTCAACAGCTGATCTTTCATCAGAAGCTCTGCAAGTCAGAAGGGAGGGGCAGGACATATTTAAAGTGATGATGAAGAAAAACCTGCAACCAAGATTACTCTACCCAGCAAGGATCCCATTCAGATTTAATGGAGAAATTAAAACATTTCCAGACAAGCAAAAGCTGAGAGAGTTCAGCATCACCAAACCAGCTTTTAAAGAAACGCTAAAGGAACTTCTCTAGGCAAGAAACACAAAAGAAGGAAAAGACCTACAATAACGAACCCAAAACAATTTAGAAAATGGGAATAGGAGCATACAAATTGATAATTACCTTAAATATAAAAGGATTAAATGTTCCCAGCAAAAGACACAGATTAGCTGATTGGATATAAAAACAAGACCTTTATATATGCTGTCTACAAGAGACCCACTTCAGACTTAGAGACACATGCAGACTGAAATTAATGGGATGGAGAAAGATATTCCATGCAAATGGAAACCAAAAGAAAGCTGGAGTAGCAATTTTCATATCAGACAAAATAGACTTAAAAATAAAGACTATTACAAGAGACACAGAAGGACACTACATGATGATCAAGGGACTGATCCAAGAAGAAGATATAAGAAGTGTAAATATTTATGCACCCAACATGGGGCACCTCAATACATAAGGCAAATACTAACAGCCATAAAAGCGGAAATCGACAGTAACACAATCATAGTAGGGGACCTTAACACCCCACTTGCACCCATGGACAGATCATCCAAAATGAAAATAAATAAGGAAACACAAGCTTTAAATGATACATTAAACAAGATGGACTTAATTGATATTTATAGGACACTCCATCCAAAAACAACAGAATACATATTTTTCTCAAGTGCTCATGTAGCATTCTCCAGGATAGATCATATCTTGGGTTAAAAATCAAGCCTTGGTAAATTTAAGAAAATTGAAATTTTTCAAGTATCTTTTCCGACCACAATACTATGAGACCAGATATCAATTACAGGAAAAGATCTGTAAAAAATACAAACACATGGAGGCTAAACAATACATTAGTTAATAACAAAGTGATCACTGAAGAAATCAAAGAGGAAATAAAAAAAATACCTAGAAACAAATGACAATGGAGACATGACAACCCAAAACCTATGGGATGCAGAAAAAGCAGTTCTAAGAGGGAAGTTTATAGCAATACAAGCTCACCTTAAGAAACAGGAAACATCTCAAATAAACAACCTAACCTGGCACCTAAAGCAATTAGAGAAAGAAGAACAAAAACCCCGAAAGTTAGCAGAAGGAAAGAAATCATAAAAATAAGATCAGAAATAAATGAAAAAGAAATGAAGGAAACAATAGCAAAGATCCATAAAACCAAAAGCTGGTTCTTTGAGAAGATAAACAAAATCGATAAACCATTAGCCAGACTCACTAAGACAAAAAGGGAGAAGACTCAAATCAATAGAATTAGAAACGAAAAAGGAGAAGTAATAATTGACACTGCAGAAATACGAAAGATCATGAGAGATTACTACAACTCTATGCCAATAAAATGAACAACCTGGAAGAAATGGACAAATTCTTACAAATGCACAACCTGCCAAGACTGAATCAGGAAGAAATAGAAAATATAAACAGACCAATCACAATCAATGAAATTGAAACTCTGATTAAAAATCTTCCAACAAACAGGGCTTCCCTGGTGGCGCAGTGGTTGAGAGTCTGCCTGCCAATGCAGGGGACACACGTTCGAGCCCTGATCTGGGAAGATCCCACGTGCCACGGAGCAACTGGGCCCGTGAGCCACAAATACTGAGCTCTGTGCATCTGGAGCCTGTGCTCCGCATCAAGAGAGGCCGCGACAGTGAGAGGCCCGCGCACCGCGATGAAGAGTAACCCCCGCTTGCCACAACTAGAGAAAGCCCTCACACAGAAACGAAGACCCAACACAGCCAAAAATAAATAAATGAATAAATAAAGTTATAAAAAAAAATCTTCCAACAAACAAATGTCCAGGACCAGATTGGCTTCACAGGTGAATTCTATCAATCATATAGAGAAAAGCTAACACCTATCCTTCTCAAACTCTTTCAAAATACAGCAGAGGGAGGAACACTCCCAAACTCATTCTACGAGCTCAGGATCTCCCTGATACCAAAACCAGACAAAGATGTCACAACGAAAGAAAACTACAGACCAATATCATGGATGAAAATAGATGCAAAAATCCTCAACAAAATATTAACAAACAGAATCCAACAGCACATTAAGAAGATCATACAGCATGATCAAGTGGCATTTATTCCAGGAATGCAAGGATTCTTCAATATACGCAAATCAATCAATGTGAAAAACCATATTAACAAATTGAAAGAGAAAAACCATATGATCATCTCAATAGATGCAGAGAAAGCTCTTGACAAAATTCAACACCCATTTATGATAAAAACCCTGCAGAAAGTAGGCATAGAGGGAACTTTCCTCAACATAATAAAGGCCATATATGACAAACCCACAGCCAAAATCAACCTCAATGGTGAAAAACTGAAAGCATTTCCACTAAGATCAGGAACAAGACAAGGTTGCCCACTCTCACCACTCTTATTTAACATAGTTTTGGAAGATTTAGCCACAGCAATCAGAGAAGAAAAGGAAATAAAAGGAATCCAAATCAGAAAAGAAGTAAAGCTGTCACTATTTGCAGATGACATGATAATATACATAGAGAATCCTAAAGATGCTACCAGAAAACTACTAGAGCTAATCAATGAACTTGGTAAAGTAGCAGTATACAAAATTAATGCACAGAAATCTCTGGCATTCCTGTATACTAATGATGAAAAATCTGAAAGTGAAATCAAGAAAACACTCCCACTTACCATTTCCACAAAAAGAATAAAATATCTAGGAATAAACCTACCTAAGGAGACAAAAGACCTGTATGCAGAAAATTATAAGACACTGATGAAAGAAATTAAAGATGATACAAATAGATGGTGAGATATACCATGTTCTTGGATTGGAAGAATCAGCATTGTGAAAATGACTCTACTACCCAAAGTATCTATAGATTGAATGCAGTCCCTATCAAACAACCACTGGCATTTTTCACAGAACTAGAACAAAAACTTTCAGAATTTGTATGGAAAAACAAAAGATCCCGAATAGCTAAAGCAATCTTGAGAACAAAAAACGGAGCTGGAGGAATCAGGCTCCCTGACTTAAGACTATACTACAAAGCTACAGTAATCAAGACAGTATGGTACTGGCACAAAAACGGAAAGATAGATCAATGGAACAGGATAGAAAGCCCAGATATAAACCCACGCACATGTGGGCACCTTATCTTTGATAAAGGAGGCAGGAATGTACAGTGGAGAAAGGACAGCCTCTTCAATAAGTGGTGCTGGGAAAACTGGACAGGTACATGTAAAAGTATGGAATTAGATCACTCCCTAACACCATACACAAAAATAAGCTCAAAATGGATTAAAGACCTAAATATAAGGCCAGAAACTATCAAACTCTTAAAGGAAAACATAGGCAGAACACTCTATGACATAAATCACAGCAAGATCCTTTTTGACCCAACTCCTAGAGAAATGGAAATAAAAACAAAAATAAATAAATGGGACCTAATGAAACTTCAAAGCTTTTGCACAGCAAAGGATACCATAAACAAGACCAAAAGACAACCCTCAGAATGGGAGATTATATTTGCAACTGAAGCAACTGACAAAGGATTAATCTCCAAAATTTACAAGCAGCTCATGCAGCTCAATAACAAAAAAACAGACAACCCAATCCAAAAATGGGCAGAAGACCTAAATAGACATTTCTACAAAGAAGATATACAGATTGCCAACAAACACATGAAAGAATGCTCAACATCATTAATCATTAGAGAAATGCAAATCAAAAGTACAATGAGATATCATCTCACACCAGTCAGAATGGCCATCATCAAAAAATCTAGAAACAGTAAGTGATGGAGAGGGTGTTGAGAAAAGGGAACACTCTTGCACTGCTGGTGGAAATGTGAATTGGTTAAGCCACTATGGAGAACAGTATGGAGGTTGCTTAAAAAACTACAATTAGAGCTACCATATGACCCAGCAATCCCTCTACTGGTCATATACCCTGAGGAAACCAAAATTCAAAAAGAGTCATGTACCAGAATGTTCATTGCATCTCTATTTACAATAGCCAAGAGATGGAAACAACCTAAGTGCCCATTATCAAATGAATGGATAAAGAAGATGTGGCACATATATAGAATGGAATGTTACTCAGCCATAAAAATAAACGAATCTGAGCTATTTGTAATGAGGTGGATAGACCTAGAGTCTGTCATACAGAGTGAAGTAAGTCAGATAGAGAAAGACAAATACCGTAGCTAACACAAATATATGGAATTTAAGAAAGAATTGTCATGAAGAACCTAGGGGTAAGACAGGAATAAAGACACAGACGTATTGGAGAACGGACTTGAGGATATGGGGAGGGGGAAGTGTGAGCTGTGACAGGGCGAGAGAGAGGCATGGACATATATACACTAAGAAACGTAAGGTAGATAGCTAGTGGGAAGCAGCCGCATAGCACAGGGAGATCAGCTCGGTGCTTTGTGACCACCTGGAAGGGTGGGATAGGGAGGGTGGGAGGGAGGGAGATGCAAGAGAGAAGAGATATGGAAACATATGTATATGTGTAACTGATTCACTTTGTTATAAAGCAGAAACTAACACACCATTGTAAAGCAATTATACCCCAATATAGATGTTAAAAAAAATAACAAAAAATGCATATGAAATTAAAACAATCATGGATACATATAGATTGCTTACTAAAAACTTTATTGTAAACACAAGTAAAAAATCTATAATAGATATATATATATTGAAAAATAGAAAAAGGAATCCAAACATAACACTAAAGATAGTCCTCAAATTACAAGAGAAGGTAACAAAAGAAGAAAGGAGAAAAGACCTTCAAAAACAAATAACAAAATGACGATAAGAACATACATATAAATAATTACCTTAAATACAAGTGGGTTAAATGTTCCAATCAAAAGACACAGAGGGCTTCCCTGGTGGCGCAGTGGTTGAGAGTCTGCCTGCCGATGCAGGGGACACGGGTCCGGGAAGATCCCACATGCCACGGAGCGGCTAGGCCCATGAGCCATGGCCGCTGAGCCTGCGCGTCCGGAGCCTGTGCTCCACAACAGGAGAGGCCACCACAGTGAGAGGTCCGCGTAACGCAAAAAAAAAAAAAAAAGACACAGAGTAGTTGTATGGATAGGAAACCGTATCCCATACTTATGCTCCCTGCAAGAGAATTATTTCAGATCTAAAGACACTCACATACTGAAGGTGTGGGGATAGGACAAGTTATTCCATGTAAATGGAAATCAGAAGAAACCCAGAATAGCAATACTTCTATCAGACAAAATAGACTTTAAAATAAAGACTGTTACAAGAGACAAAGAAGGACACTACATAATGATCAAAGGATCAACCCAAGATAATCTTATAACAATTGTAAATTTATATGCACCCAACATAAGAAGACCTGAATACATAAGGCAAATATTAACAGACATTAATGGAGAAATCAGCAATAAAACAACAATTGTAGGGAACTTTAACACCCCACTTACATCAGTGGACAGACCATCCAGACAAAAAATCAATAAGAAAACACTGGCTTTAATGATACATAAGACTAGTTGGACTTAATTTTATATATATATATATATATATATATATATACTCTTTCATCAGAAAGCAGCAGAATATACATTTTTTTCAAGTATACATGGAACACTCTCCAGGGTAGGTCACATGTTAGGCCATAAAACAAGCCTTGGTAAATTTAAGAAATTAAAATCATATGAAGCATCTTTTCTGACCATGATGCTATGAGACTAGAAATCAACTACAAGGGAATACTGCAAAAAACACAAACATGTGGAGGTTAAAAAATACGCTACTAAACAACAAATGGATTACTGGAGAAGTCAAAAGATACATAGAGACAAATGAAAATGAAACATTATGATCCAGAAACTATGGAACACAGCAAATAAATTCTAAAAGGGAAGTTTATCATGATACAGGCTCACCTCAGGTAGCAAGAAAAATCTCAAGTAAACAACCTAACTTTAAGTTTACATGTAAAGAAACTAGAGAAAAAAGAACAAACAATACCTAAAGTTTGTAGAAAGAAAGAAATCACAAACATCAAAGCAGAAATGAATGAAATAGACAGTAAAAGAACAATAAAAAAGATAGAAAAGATCAATGAAATTAAGTCTGTTTCTTTGAAGAGATTAACAAAATTAACAAACGTTTAGCCAGACTCATCAAGAAAAAAAGAGAGAGGGGCCAAATCAATAATTTCAGAAATGAAAAAGGAGTTACTACTGACACCACAGAAATACCAAGGATCCTTAGAGACTACTATGAACAACTATATGCCAATAACATGAACAACATATAAGAAATGGAGAAATTTTTAGAAATGTACAATCTCCCAAGACTGAAATAGTAATAAATAGCAAATATGAACAGGCTAAATACTAGTAAATAAATTTAATTAGTAAATAAAAAACTCCAAACAAACAAAATTCCAGGATCATGTGGCTTCACAGGTGATTTCTACCAAACATTTAGAGAAAAGCTAACATCTATTCTTCTCAAACTATTTGAAAAATTGCAGAGGACGACTCTTGTAAACTCATTCTATGAGACCAGCATCACCCTGATACAAACCCCAGACTCAGATATCACACAGAAAAAGAAACTACAGGCCAATATCACTGATGAACATAGATGCAAAAATCCTCAACAAAGTATTTTCAAACCAAATCCAACAATACATTAAAAGGATCATACACCATGACCACATGGAATTTATCTCAGGCATGCAAGGAATTTTCTATATCCACAAATCAATCAATGTGACACACCATATTAAAAAATTGAAGAATAAATCCATGCGATCATCTCAATCCATGCAGAAAAAGCTTTTGACAAAATTCAGCATCCATTTATGATAAAAACTATCTGGAAAGTAGACATAGAGAAAACATGCTTCAACATAATAAAGGCCATATATGACAAACCCAGAGTTAACATCATACTCAACAGTTAAAATCTGAATGCATTTCCTCTAAGATCAAGGAAAAGACAAGGGTGACAGGTCTCACTACTTTTATTCAAAATAGTATTGGAAGTCCTAGTCACAGCAATTAGACCAGAAAAAGAAGTAAAAGAAACCAAATTGGAAAGAAAGAAGAAAAATTGTCTCTGTTTGTAGATGGTATGATATTATACATAGAAAATCCTAAAGACACCACTAGAAAACTACTAGAGCTCATCGATGAATTCACTAAAAATTTCACTATACAAAATTAATATACAGAAATTTGTTGCATTTCTATACACTAACAACAAACTATCAGAAAGAGAAAGTAAGGAAGCAATTCCATTTGCCATTACATCAAACAGAATAAAACACCTGGGAATAAACCTACCTAAAGCAGTAAAAGACCTATAGTCGGAAAACTATAAGACTCTGATGAAATAAAATGAATACAACACAAACGGAGGGAAAGATGTATTGTCTTCATGGATTGGAAGAATCAATATTGTCAAAATGACTATACTACCCAAGACAAACTACAAATTCAATGTAATCCTTGTCAAAATACCAATGACATTTTTCACAGAGTGAGAACAAAAAATGTTAAAATTTGTATGGAGAATCAAAAGACCCTGAATAGCTAAAACAACATTGGGAAAGAAGAACAAAGCTAGAGGAATCAAGCTCCCTGACTTCAGACTATACTACAAAGCTACAGTAATCAAAACTATATGGTACCAGCACAAAAACAGACACATAGATCAATGGAACAGAATAGAGAGCCCAGAAATAAACACACATAATTATGGTAAGTTATTCCATGACAAAGGAGGCAAAAATATACATTGGGGAAAAGACAGTCTCTTCCATAAGTGTTGTTGGGAAAACTGAAAAGCTACATGTAAAACAATGAGTTTAGAATATTCTCTAACCCCATATACAAATATAAACCCCAATTGGATTAAAACCCTAAATGTAAGACTGCAAACCAGAAAACTATTAGAGGAAAACATAGTCAGAACATTCTTTGACATATATAATAGCCCTGTTTTTTTGGATCTGCCTCCTAAAGCAAAGGAAAGAAAAGCAAAATAAACAAATGTGACTGAATTAAACTTAAAAGCTTTTGCACAAAAAGGAAACAATTGACAAAACAAAAAGACGGCCTACTGAATGGGAGAACATACTTGCAAATGATATGACTGATAAGGGGTTAATATCCAAAATATTTAAACAGCTCATACACTCAACATAAAAAAAAAAACCAAATTAAAAATGGACAGGACCTGAAAAGACATTTTTCCAAAGAGGACCTATAGATGAACAGGCACATGAAAAGATGCTCAACGTTGCTAATTGTCAGAGAAATGAAATCCAAAACCACAATGATATATCACCTCACACCTGTCAGAATGTCTATCATCAAAAAGAACACAAGTAACAAATGTTAGTGATGATGAGGAGGAAAGGGAACCCTTGTACCCTGTGGGTGGGAATGTAAATTGACAAAGCCACTGTGGAAAGCAGTATGGAGGTTACTCAAAAAACTAAAATAGAACTACCATATAACCCAACAAATCTACTCCTGTGTATATATCTGAAAAAAACCCCAAAACTCTAATTTGCAAAGATATATGCAACCCAATATTCATAGCAGCATTATTTACAATTTCCAAGATATGGAAGCAACACAAGTGTCCATCAACAGAAGAATGGAAAAAGAATATGTGGTGTACATATATACAATGAAATTCTGCCATTTGCAACAACCTGCATGGACTTGGAAAGTCTCTTGCTAAGTGACATAAGTCAGACAGAGAAAAACAAATATTGTATATCACTTATATATGGAATCTAAAAAAATACAATGAAGTACTGAATATAACAGAAAAGAATCAGAATCACAGATATAGAGAACAAATTAGTGGTTACCAGTTAGGTAAGGTTAAGGGGGGGTGGGAAAATATAGGCATAAGGGATTAAAAGGTCCAAACTATTATGTATAAAATAAATAAGCTAAAAAACTGTATTGTACAACACAGGGAATAGCCAGTATTTTCTGGTAACTATGGATGGAAATAACCTTCAAAAATTGTTAATCACTATGTTGTACACCTGTAACTTATGTTGTATGTCAACTATACTTCAATAAAAAATGAAAAAAAACACTTAAATTATACAAACTCAAAATTTAAAAAAATATATTAAAAACAATGTTTATAAATACTCAAAGCTGATCACATCCTACATCTTTTACTACATTAACTGTTATCTGTGCTGTTGAGGTTATCTAAATATATTATAAATGTATGATAGATATTGCACATCTCTTCCCAACTCCACATTCAGTGATCTCATATTGTAGTTTGAAATTATCCTTGATAAGAGTATTTCAACCACAGAAATCGTAGGTCACTATGAATTTATTGTTATTTTTACTGTGTATATCTTGTTATCGCCATTTTTATATGTAAAAAGTCAGGTAGTTAATATTTTAGGCTCTGTGGACCATGCAGTCTCTGTTGTTACTGTGTTACTCTGTTGTTATAGTCTACTGCCAAAGCAGCCATACACAATAAATAAAAGAATGCATGTGACTGTATTACAATAAAATTTTATTTATGAAAATAGGCAGCAGGCTAGATTTGGTCCATGGATCATAGTTTGATAACTCCTGGTCTAGACCTAAGGAAGTGATAGAGAAAATGTTAACACTGCACATTAAACTTGAAACTCTGCTGTGTCTGTATCTATTACATTGTGAATAGCACACAAAATAATTGAGGAAATATTCTTCCAATATTAAAAAGTATCCAGTTCAAGAAAAATGTCACTCATATTACTGAAAAACAGGTGAAGTTCTACCACATTTTCATTTGTTTCACTTTCATCTTATTTGATAAAATAAACAAAACTATCACCAACATTTTTTTGGAACTGCACTACATTTGACAATTGCAACTATAGGTTGGTTACAAGTATTAGGAAAACATCAACAAAAAGCATTCTATAGGAATCAACTGCGGGGGGGACTTTCAAGATGTCAGAGGAATAAGAGGTGGAGATCACCTTCATCCCCACAAATACATCAAGAGTACGTCTACATGTGGAACAACTCCTACAGAACACCTACTAAATGCTGGCAGAAGACCTCAGACTTCCCAAAAGGCAAAAACCTCCCCATGTACCTGGGTAGGGCAAAAGAAAAAATGGAAAAACAGAGAAAAAAGAACAGGAATGAGACCTGCACCTCTGGGAGGGAGCTTTGAAGGAGGACAAGTTTCCAAACACTACGAAGCCCATTCATTGGTGGAGACAGGGGGTGGCAGTGTGGAAGCTTCGGAGCCAAGGAGGAGAGTGCAGCAACAAGGGTGAAGAAGGCAAAGCAGAGAGATTCTTGCACAGAGGATCAGTGCTGACCAGCACTCACCAGCCTGAGAGGCTTGTCTGCTCACCCTCCTGGATGGGTGGGGGTTGGGAGCTGAGGCTCCAGCTTCGGAGGTCAGATCCTAGGGAGAGGACTGGGGTTGGCTGCATGAACACAGCCTGAAGGGGGTGAGTGCACCAGAGCTAGCCAGAAGGGAGTTGGGAAGAAGTCTGGAACTGCCTAAGAGGCAAGAGACCATCATTTCAGGGCATGTGAGGAGATTCAGAGCACTGCCTAAACGAGCTCCAGAGACTGATGCAAGCAGTGGCTATCAGTGCAGACACGAGAAACGAGCATGAAACGCTAATACTGCTGTTGCAGCCACCAAGAATCCTGTGGGCAAGAACAGGCCACTAACCACATCTCCCCTCCAAGGAGACTGCACCCCGCCACAGCCAGGGTCCCATGGTACAGGGACAATTTCCCCAGGAGAACACACAGCGGGCATCAGGCTGTTGCAAAGTCACTCTGGCCTCTGTCACAGCAGGCTGGCCCAACATTCCATAGCCCTCCCTCCCCACAGCCTGGGTGAGTCAGAAATTCCTAATCAGCTGCTATTTTAACCCAGTCCTGTCTGGGTGGGGAACAGATGCCCTAAGGTGACCATCATGCAGATGTGGGGCCAAATCCAAAGCTGAAACCCAGGAGCTGTGCAGAGAAGAGAAAGGAAAATTTATCCCAGCAGCCTTAGAAGCAGCAGATTAAATCTCCATAATCAACTTGATGTATCCTGCATCTCTGGAATACTTGAATAGACAATGAATTGTTGCAAAATTGAGGTGGTGGACATTGGAAGCAACTGTAGACATGGAGTTTGCTTTCTGCATCTAATTTGCTTCTGGTTTTATGTTTATCTTAGTTTAGTATTTAGATCTTATTATTATTGGTAGATTTGTTTATTGATTTGGTTGCTCTCTTCCTTTTATTTTAATATATATATTTTTTCCTCTTTCTCTTTTTTTGACTGTTTATGTGTAGGCTTCTTTGTGTGATTTTGTCTGTATAGCTTTTCTTTTACCATTTTTCCTTGGGTTCTGTCTGTCTGCATTTTCTTTTTCTTTTTTTAATATACTTTTTAGTGCTTGTTATCATTGGTGGATTTGTTTCTTGGTTTGGTTGCTCTCTTCCTTCTTTTTTTATTACTTTTTTATTATAAATAAATATTATAAATTTTTTATTTTAATAACCTTTCTTTCTTTCTCTCTTTCTTTCTTTCTTTCTTTCTTTCTTTCTTTCTTTCTTTCTTTCTTTCTTTCTTTCTTTCTTTCTTTCTTTCTTTCTTTCTTTCTTTCTTTCTTTCTTTCTTTCTTTCTTTCCTCCATTTTCTTCTGACCTGTGTGGCTGACAGGGGCTTGGTGCTCCAGCCAGGTGTAAGGCCTGGGGCTCTGAGGGGGGAGAGCTGAGTTTAGGACAATGGTGCACCAGAGAACTCCTGGCTGAATGTAATATCAAACAATGAAAGCTCACCCGGAGATCTCCATCTCTACGTTAAGACCCAGCTACAGTCACGCACCAGCAAACTACAGTGCTGGACAACTTATGCCAAACAACTAGCAACAAAGGAACACAACCCCACCCATTAGCAGAGATGTGGCTTAAAATCATAATAAGTTCACAGACACCCCCCAAACACACCACTGTATGCCATCCTGCCCACCAGAAAGACAAGATCCAGTCTCATCCACAAGAACATAGGATCCAGTTCCCTCCACCAGGAAGCCTACACAACCCACTGAACCAACCTCACCCACTGGGAGCAGACACCAAAAACACTGGGAACTATGAATCTGCAGCCTGCAAAAAGGAGACCACAAACACAGTAAGTTAAGCAAAATGAGAAGACAGAAATATGCAGCAGAAGAAGGAGCAAGGTAAAAACCGATCAGACCAAATAAAACAAGAGGAAATAAGTCTACCTGAAAAAGAATTCAGAGTAATGATAGTAAAGATGATAAAAAATCTTCAAAATAGAATGGAGAAAACACAAGAAACGTTTAACAAGGACCTAGAAGAACTAGAGCAAACAATGATGAAAAACATGGTAAATGAAAGTAAACATTCGCTAGAATGAATCAACACCAGAATAACTGAGGCAGAAGAATGGATAAGTGACGTGGAAGATAAAAGAGTAGAAATAACTACCACAGAGCACAAAAAAGAAAAAAGAATGAAAATAATTGAGGACTGTCTCAGAGACCTCTGGGAAAACATTAAAAACACCAACATAAGAACTATAGGGGTCCCAGAAAAAGAAGTAAAATAGAAAGGGACTGAGAAAATATTTGAAAAGATAATAGTTGAAAACTTCCCTAATATGGGAAAGGAAACAGTCAGCCAAGTCCAGGAAGTGCAGAGAGCCCCATACAGGATAAATCCAAGGAGAAACACACCAAGACACATAATAATCAAACTATAAAAATTAAATATAAAGAAAAAATATTAAAACTAGCAAGGGAAAAGCAGCAAATAATATACAAGGGAATCGCCATGAGGTTAACAGCTGTTTCAGCAGAAACTCTGCAAGGCAGAAGAGAGTGGCAGGACATATTTAAAGTGATGAAAGGGAAAAGCCTACAACGAAGATTATTCTACACAGCAAGGATCTCATTCAGATTCGATGGAGAAATTAATAAATTTACAGTCAAGCAAAAGCTAGAAGAATTCAGCACCACCAAACCAGCTTTACAACAAATGTTAAAGGAACTTCTTTAGGCAGGAAACACAATGGAAGGAAAAGACCTATAATAACAAACCCAAAACAATTAATAAAATGGTAATCAGAACATACATATGGATAACTACCGTAAATGTAAATTTATTAAATGCTCCAACAAAGGACACAGACCGGCTGAATAGATACAAAACCAAGACCCATACATATGCTGTCTACAAGAGACCAAATTCAGACATAGGGAAACATACAGACTGAGAGTGAGGGGATGGAAAAAGATATTCCAAGCAAATGGAAATCAAAAGAAAGCTGGATAGCAATTCTCATATCAGACAAAATAGACTTTAAACATAAAGATTATTACAGGAGGCAAAGAAGGACACTACATAATGATCAAGGGATCAATACAAGAAGAAGATATAAAAATGGTAAATATATAGCACCAAACATAAGAGTACATAAATATGAAAGGCAGATGCTAATAGCCATAAAAAGGGAAATCGACAGTAGCAAAATAATACTAGGGAACTTTAACACCCCAGTTTCACCAATGCACAGATCATCCAAAATGAAAGTATATAAGGAAACACAAGCTTTAAGTGATACATTAAACAAGATGGACTTAATTGATATTTATAGGACATTCCATCCAAAATCAACAGAATACACTTTCTTCTCAAGTGCTCATGGAACATTCTACAGCATAGATCACATCTAGGGTCATAAAACAAGCCTTGGTAAATTTAAGAAAATTGAAGTCATATCAAGAAACTTTTCCAACCACAACACTATGAGACTACATATCAATTACAGGAAAAAATCTGTAAAACATACAAACACATGGAGGCTAAACAAGACACTACTAAATAGTCAAGAGATCATTGAAGAAATCAAAAAGGAAATCAAAAAATACCTAGAAACAAATGACAATGAAATCACGATGACCCAAAACCTATGGGATGCAGCAAAAGCAGTTCTAAGAGGGAAGTTTATAGCAATACAATTCTACTTCAAGAAACAAGAAACAGCTCAAAAAAACAACCTAACCTTACACCTAAAGTAATTACAGAAAGAAGAACATAAAATCCCCAAAGTTAGCAGAAGGAAAGAAATCATAAATATCAGATAAGAAATAAATGAAAAAGAAATGAAGAAAACGATAACAAAGATCAATAAAACTATCAGTGGGTTCTTTGAGAAGATAAAAAAAATTGATAAACCATTAGTCAGACTCATCAAGAAAAAACAGGAGAAGACTAAAATCAACAGAATTACAGATAAAAAAGGAGACGTGACAACTGACACTGCAGAAATACAAAGGATCATGAGAGATTACTACAAGCTACTATATGTCAATACAATGGACAACCTAGAAGAACTGGACAAATTCTTAAAAAGGCACAACCTTCTAAGACTGAACCAGGAAGAAATAAAAAATATAAACAGACCAATCATAACCACTGAAATTGAAACTGCAATTAAATCTTCCAAAAAAAAAAAAAGCCCAGGGCCAATGCCTTCACAAGTGACTTCTATCAAACATTTAGAGAAGAGCTAACACCTTTCCTTCTCAAATGCTTCCAAAATATAGCAGAGGGAGGAACACTCCCAAACTCATTCTATGAGGCCACCATCACACTGATACCAAACCCAGACAAAGATGTCACAAAAAAAGAAAACTACAGGCCACTATCACTGATGAACATAGATGCAAATATCCTAAACAAAATATTAGCAAATAAAATCCAACAGCACATTTAAAGGATCATACACCATAATCCAGTGGGATTTATCCCAGGGATGCAAGGAATCTTCAATATCCACAAATCAATAAGTGTGATACACAACATCAATAAATTGAAGAATAAAAACCATATGATCATCACAATAGGGGGAGAAAAACCTTGTGACAAAATTCAAAACCCACTTATGATAAAAAAAAAATCCTCCAGAAAGTAGGCATAGAGGGAACTTACCTCAACATAATAAAGGCCATATATGAAAAACCCACAGCTAACATTGTTCTCAATGGTGAAAAAAATAAACCATTTCCACTAAGATCAGGAATAAGACAATGTTGCCCACTCTAATCACTCTTATTCAACACAGTTTTTGAAGTTTAAGCCTGAGAAATCAGAGAAGGAAAAGAAATAAAAGGAATCCAAATCGGAAAAGAAGAAGCAAAACTGTCACTGTTTGCAGATGACATGATACTAACCTAGAGAGTCCTAAAGATGCTACCAGAAAACTACTAATGTATTTGGTAAAGTAGCAGGATACAAAATTAATGCATAGAAATCTCTTGCATTCCTAACACTAATGATGAAAAATCTGAAAGGGAAATTAAGGAAACACTCCCATTTATCATTGCAACAAAAAAAATAAAATACCTGGCAATAAACCTACCTAAGGTGACAAAAGACCCATATGAAGAAAACTATAAGACACTAATGAAAGAAATTAAAGATGATAAAGATGAAGAGATATGCCATGTTCTTGGATTGGAAGAATCAACATTGTGAAAATGACTATACGACCCAAAGCAATCTACAGATTCAATGCAATCCCTGTCAAACTACCAATGGCATTTTTCACAGAACTAGAACAAAAATTTCACAATTTCTATGGAAACACAATAGACCCAGTATAGCAAAAGAAATCTTGAGGCAGAAGAGCAGAGCTGGAAGAACAAGGTTCCCAGACTTCAGATAATACTACAAAGCTACAGTAATCAAGGCAGTATGGTACTAGAGCCAAAACAGAAATATAGATCAATGGAACAGGATAGAAAACCCAGAGAAAAACCCACGCACATATGGTCACCTTATGTTTGATAAAGGAGGAAAAACATACAATTGAGAAAAGACAGCCTCTTCAATAATTGGTCCTGGTAAAATTGGACAGGTCCGTTTAAAAGAATGAAATTAGAACACTCCCTAACACCATACACAAAAATAAACACATATGGGTTAAAGACCTAAATATAAGACCAGACACTATAAAATTCTTAGAGGAAAACATAGGCAGAACATTCCATGACATAAATCACAGCAAGATCCTTTCTGACCCACCTCCTAGAGAAATAGAAATAAAAACAAAAATAAACAAGTGGGACCTAGTGAAACTTAAAAACTTTTGCACTCCAAAGGAAACCATAAACAAGATGAAAAGACAACCCTCAGAATGGGATAAAATATTTGCAAACAGAGCAACCGACAAATGATTTATCTCTGAAATATACAAGCAGCACATGCAGCTCCATATCAAAAAAACAAACAACCCAATCCAAAAATGGGCAGAAAACCTAAATGGACATTTCTCCGAAGAAGATATACAGATTGTCAACAAACACATGAAAAGATGCTCAACATCACTAACAATTAGAGAAGTGCAAATCAAAACTTCAGTGAGGTATCACCTCACACCTTTTAGAATGGCCATCATCAAAATGTCTACAAACAGTAAATGCTAGAGAGGGTGTGGAGAAAATGGAACCTGCTTGCACTGTTGGTGGAAATGCAAATTGATACAGCCAGTATGGAGGTTCCTAAAAAAACTAAAAATAGAACTACCATATGACCCAGCAATCCCACTACTGGGCATAAACCCTGAGAAAACCATAATTCAGAAAGAGTGATGTACCCCAATATTTATTGCAGCACTATTTACAATAGCCAGGACATGGAAGCAACCTAAGTGTCCTTCGACAGATGAATGGATAAAGATGATGTGGCACATATATACAATGAAATATTTCTCAGCCCTAAAAAGAAATGAAATTGAGTTTTTTGTAGTGAGGTGGATGGACCTATAGTCTGTCCTACAGAATGTTATAAGTCAGAAAGAGAAAAAGAAATACCGTATGCTAACACATACATATGGAATTAAAAAAAAGTGTTCTGAAGAACCTAGGGACAGGACAGGAATAAAGACACAGATGTAGAGAATAGACTTGAGTACACAGGGAGGGGGAAGGTTAAGCTGGGACGAAGTGAGAGAATGGCATGGACATATATAGACTACCAAATGTAAAATAGATAGCTAGTGGGAAGCAGCCGCATAGCACAGGGAATCAGGCTCCCTGACTTCAGACCGTACTATCAAGCTATAGTCATCAGATCAATATGGTGCTGTCATAAAAACAGAAACATTGATCAGTGGAATAGGGTAGAAAGTCCATAGATAAGCCCACACATTTATGGTCACCTAATCCATGACATAGAAACTAAGAATATACAATGGAGAAAAGACAGTCTCATCAATAAGTGGTGCTATGAAAACTGGACAGCTCCATGTAAAAGAATGAAAATAGAAAATACCCTAACACCATACACACAAAAAAATCTCAAAGTGGGTTAAAGACCTAAATATAAGTCCGGATACTATAAAACTTTTAGAGGAAATCATAGGCAGAACACTGTCTTACATAAATCCCATCAATATTTTTTCGACCTGTCTCCTAAATTAATGGAAATAAAACCAAAAATAAACAATTGGAACCTAATTAAACTCAAAAGCTCTTGCACAGCCAAGGAAACCATCAACAAAACGAAAAGACAACCCACAGAATGGGAGAAAATATTTGCACACAAAGCAACTGACAAGGGATTAATCTCCGAAATATACAAACAGCTCTTGAAGCTCAATATCAAAAAATGTGTGGAAGATATAAATGTACAATTCTTCAAAGAAGACATACAGATGGTTAAAAAGCACATGAAAGGATGCTCAACATCACTAATTATTAAAAAAACGTAAATCAAATCTACAATGTGGTATCACCTAACACCTGTTACAATGGCCATGATCAAATCTACAAACAATAAATGCTGGAGCAGGTGTGGAGAAAAGGGAACCTTTCTTTTGCTGTGCAGAAGCTTTTTAGTTTGATATAATGCCACTTATTTTTTTGCTATTGTGCTTGTATATATTGCTTGTGCTTTTGTTGTCATATCCAAAAATATCATTTCTAAGACTATTGTCAGGGAGCTTTCCCCCATGTTTTTTCTAGGGGTTTTACCATTTCAGGTCTTACATTTAAAAATGTAATACATTTCATTTTAATTTTTGTGAGTGGTGAAAGATAGGGGTCCATTTTCATTCTTCTGCTTGTGGTTACCCAGTTTTCCCAGCATCATTTATTTAACAGATTATCATTCCCCAATGAGTATTTCTGTAAATAAATTTTCTGCTTACTTATCCCTTTCTTCTCCTTCTGGAATACTGATTTTTCTAATATTTCTTCTTCTGATGGAATCCTATAGATCACATAAGTTTTCTTTGCTCTCTTTCATTCTTTTTTCTTTGATCTCCTCTAATTGGGTTATTTCAAAGTTCTTATTCTCTAAATAACTTATTCTTTATTCTGCCTGATCTATTTTGCTGTTGATGCTCTCTATTGCATTGAATTTATTAATTGAATTATTCAGCTCCAGAATTTCTATTTTGTTCTTTTTATGATTTCTATCTGTTTGTTAAATTTTTAATTTTGTTTCTGTATTGTTTTCCTTATTTTGTTAAATTGTTTTTCTGTGTTTTCTTGTACGCAATTGAATTTTATTTAAACAGCTATTTTGAATTCTTTATAAGGTAAATCACAGATTTCCATGTCATTGGATTTAGTTACTAGAGGATTATTGTGACATTTTGATGATGTCATGTTTCCTTAATTCTTCAGGTTCCTTGGAGTTTTTCATTGCATTTTTTGCATTTGAAGTAGCAGTCACCTCCTCCTATGTTTACTAGCTGCCTTCAGATGTGGGATACTTTCCATCGTTCCTGTTTTATATTCTGAGGATTTCTTTGGCCTTTTATGAATGCACTGCTCTACGTTTCTTGCTCCCTCTTGTGGAAGAATTCTTAAGTTAGTATATCTCCTCTTGATCTTACAATGCACTAGACTGGCTGCTGGAAACCTTTCTTTTGTTTTCCTGAAAGTGTCACTGTAGCTCAAGATTGCGCTTTCTCCCTTGCTGACTGCCTCTAGCCTGCTTTCTGTGCCTCCTTCCTGTCTACCCAAGCTTGCTCTCGCTGCCACCCTCAGGAGTGCACACAATGAGCCAGCCACAGAGTGGAGGTATGGATTTGGCACTGGGGCATTGGGAGTACCCATGGGCCAGTTGCGAGGATCTTCAGATGAAGTTTTTCCAGTGGCTCATGGATGGACAGGATTTCTTTTGGAGTCTATAAAGCAGTCAACAGGAATTGTGTCCATTTAATGCCCTCTGATATTCTTAACTGCTGATTTCCTAATCTCCTCCCTCCTCCCTGTCATGGAGGGCCTGCTTTAATACTCTAGGTTCTGTAGGAGAGAAATGGGTTTCTTTAATATTGTCCCACACAGCTAGAGAACTCACTAACTACTCTCATTTTACCCTGTGCAAGAGAGCACCGACCTTTTCTAGCACTAAGCTGTGTAGGCTTGAGGGGAGGGATGATGCTGGAAAAGTTCCTCTTACGCATTACAATGCATCTAAACTTTTTTTTTCTTTTTTTTTTGTTTTGGTGTTTTGTTTTGTTTGTTCCAGCAGAGTGCTGAAAACTTCTCCTCTGGAAACCTGAGTTTCTACCAAAGCTTTCTCATCCATGGGTGTCTACCCACATCTATGTTTTCCAGGTGCTCCCAGATCATGGCTGAGAGGGACTGAAACAAGTTCACAGGCTCCTGCTAATTCCTCAGCCCATATCAAGTTCTGTCTACCTATTATCAGATGAAGAGCTAGGCAAGACTCCTCCTGGATCCCTTGACATATGGTTCAGGACACCACAACTCCTACAAAGGCACTTTTGTTTATAGATGGATGCCAAATTTTATTTGTTAAAGAAGAGACAAAATGAGGGACATCTTATGCTGCCAAAATTCTGATGTCACTCCTCTCTGACCTCATTTTAAATAGCAAGACTCAGCAATGTTTCCCAGATCTGGATATACATTAGGAATACCTGGGGAGATTCTTAAAAAACTGATATGCAAGCCCCACCGTTTGATACCCTGATTCACTGGAGTTAGACTTGGGCATGAGCATCAGTATATGTATTTTAAGCTCCCCAGTGTTTCCAATGTGCAGCCATCGTTGAAAATGATTGCTCTTGCTTCTTGCACTAGAGCAACACTTTCCAAATAAAACTTTGTTGATGATGAAAGTGTTCTTTAATCTGCACTATTCAATAGAGTAGCCACTCATATGTCTATGGATCACTAGAAATGTGGCTAGCTTGAGGGAGGAGTTGAGTTTTTAATTTCAACAAATTTTAATTAATTTAAATTTGAATAGCTACATATGGCTAGTGGCTATAGTATTGGATAGTGCAACTCTAGACCTTAAAAATCAGCCATCCTCTTTCCCAAAGTACTTGCCCTCACACCGTTTACCATATACTGTTCCATCTCATCTCTGCCTTTCCTAAAGCATATGTTAGTTTTGTATCTCTCCATGCTACTGTATATGGCCCAGTTAGCATCCAACCAGAAATAATTGGGACTACAAAAACAGTAGGTATATCATTTGAGATTCTTATGGTTAAATTTGAAAGGAAATCCTGCTCAAATTGACTGAAAAATAAAATTATTTCACACAAGCGATAAGTCCAGAGATAGGGCTAGCTTCAGGTGAGGCTTTTTCTGGTAGCTCAACAATGTCAAGAGGGTCTGATTTCTTTCCCTCTCTTCACCCTGCCTTCCATGATTTTGGCTTCAGCCTAAGGCTAGTTCCCCAAGATGGTTGCCAACACCTTCAAGGGATACATTCTTCAATTTTTACATCTAAAAGAAAAAAGAAAGCATCTTTGTTCCAGTTTTCCCATTATATGTGTGACATTCATTTTGATTTGACCAGCTTTGATCACATAATCACCCTTGAACTAATCTTTGCAGATAAAGGGTAGAATGTGTTGATTGATCAACTCCTGGAGTTAAGGGTAGAATCAGCCTCTCTGAAACCTCATCATATGGATCCATAAAAAGAAACCAAGGATTTAGGGGAAGAGGGATGCTGGGGAGTGGATGTTATGAAGGTAAACAATAAATGCCTACTACAACCTTATAGGGCATGCTCAACTTTTTATTGAGCATGTCCTATATGCCAAAACCAGACCAAAGCAGACTGGCAGCAAGTACCATATGTAAGTCAGATATATATGATACAAGAATGCAGGTGGGCATTTGGCATTTGAGAAGCCTCTTACTTAGCAAGTAGCAGAACCTCAGCCATCAACTTGAGGTTTCAAGATGGATTCTGGTGGCTGGGAAATGAAAAGACAAGGAAAAGCCTGGACCCTTTTTCCTGAAGGATGATGACATCAAGCAGATTGCTGAGGCAGTGAAAAAAAGAGGAATGCAGGAAGCAACTGAACTACCAAAACCAGACTTTAAGGTGGGGACAAGGTTTTGATAGCAAGGCAAAAGCTTAGTGAGTAGTACTGTGATTCAATGTCCAAGCAAGGCTTCCAGTCAATGGTACTTGTTGGAGAATCTCCTCAGCCATGATTTAGATTCCCTTTTCATAGGTCAGTGATAGTTCCAAAGACTAAGGTCGTCTTGGAACTACAGGCAGAGGTCATGTGGCTCCAAGAGGAGGAGATAATGGAGCCAGTCAGGGCCTGAAGTGGTCCAAGACTCTTCCTCCTCCACTTCCAATTCACGGAAATCTGAGGCTCTGAGTAAGACAAAATTGAAAGAAGATTAGTTTTGCAAGTGTCAGAAACACAATTCAAACTGGCATAAGCAAAAAAGGGAATTTATTGATTCAGAGACCTCAGAAGATCAAGGGTATCTGGATTCAGGAGCTCAATGACATCTTTAGGATGTGACTTCTCTCTCTTAATAGTCCAGTTTCATTCTCAGTCACTCCAGCTTCACCCCCAACTACTTTAGACTTATATAATATATTCATCTACAATATAGCCTAATGGTCAAGAGCACAAGTTGTGAAGTTCCACTGCCAGAAGACTCCCTGTTCTGCCACTTACTGTGTGACTTTGACAGTTACTTGATGTTATGTACCCTCTGTAAAACATGGTTTATAATACTACCTACCTCATTGATTTACTGTGATGATGAAATGAGTTAATCCATGTAAAGGATTTAGAATAATTGTAAATACTCAACAAGGGATTTCTGTTATTATCCTCATCCTTATATCTAGTAATTCCAATGGAAATAAAATATAATATTACCAGTCATTTCAGCAAAAGTCCCAGGATTGGCTCAGCATTGGTCACTTTCTGGTCCTGAACCACTCACTGTGGTCAGGGGAACAATGAGTCAGGAAGAGGAGGTGTGCCAACCTACCTGACCCACTGAGGAAAGGGAAACTGGGGAGACAGCTATCAAAAGGAAAAAAAGGGATGCTGGTAAGATAAAAATGAAGAACACTCAAAAATAAAGATGCCCATACTATGAGTGAAAGGAGAGATCTATGAAAATGAATGGCCTCTTAAAGTAACGACTGAAATAATCCTGTCCCCCCTCCTCACCCTAAAGCAATAATATGATGGTGGTGATAGTAATAATGATAATGATGGCAAGGACAATGATGAGGATGGGGCAGAATGCACTAGATAGCTGACATTGTAAGAGTACTGAGAAGCAGCAATGTGGGCTTGGAAGATATTTTTTAAGCAATGTGCAAATGATTTTTTATACATAACATGCAATTCTTCCAGATTGCCTGGGTGTTGGGCCATTTAACAAAGAACAGATGTCTTTGATGGCAACAATTTGTCCCAGCTGTGAGAACTGAGTGAGAAACCTTTTGGGACATCTAAAATCAAGCTTGCAGGCAGGTTCAGAAAAATATAAAAACCTGATAAATATCCTCTATATTTTTCACTATCCACTAGTACCCCTGTAGGGATTTTTCTGATGGTGCCAAGCATTAATTCCACAGTGAAGGTTGGTGTTTCTTTTTGATATAAACTTAATCCAGTATTCTTGCTGCTTGCTTTCATAAATACACACTATTCATTTCTGTAAGATGTTTCTCAGTTTTCATAGTTGGCCTAGAGAGCCAGAAGCCTCCTGCCCTGAACCTAGTCTGCCTCTTCCACTCACTCTGATGCAGCTTACTTTCCAGCCAGCCACCCTAGACAACCTTCTGTTGTCTGTCCAAACATTTCTGCCACTTCTTCTCTGTGCCTTTACTCAAGGTGTCCCCTCTATCTGAAATTTCCTTCCCTTTGCTTCTTCTCACCTTTGACAGTTCTGTACATCTCCATAACCACAGGTCATATCCCACCTTCTTCCAAAGATTTCAGAAACTACCCTATTCTGAAATAAGTTATCTCACCCCTGACATTGCATTGAAGATTATACACACTCATAGTAGCTACCACATTCTACCTCAGGAGAGTTATTAATGGGTGGATTTGACTCCCTGACTAATTTGTAAGCCTCCTCCTCCCACCACAGGATAGAAGGTCTATCTCCAACTACCTCACTCCTCTCAGTATAGCCTAACACAAGATCTGCAGCATATTAGGCCCTTGAAAATGTTTGTTCATATACTCTTTCAATAAGTATTTATTGATAACCTCCTATGTGCCAGGCACTGTGCTAGTTTTACAGGGGATATAACAATAATCATAACAGTCAAACATCTATGTTCTCATGGTACTTATATTCTATTATGCAATATAGATAATAAATAAACAAATAAATATATCTTATGTAAGACAGTAGTAAGTGGTATTTTATTTTATTTATTTATTTTCTTAACATCTTTATTGAGGTATAATTGCTTTACAATGGTGTGTTAGTTTCCACCTTATAACAAAGTGAATCACTTATACATATACATATGTTCTCATATGTCTTCCCTCTTGCGTCTCCCTCCCTCCCACCCTCCTATCCCACCCCTCCAGGCGGTCACAAAGCACCCGACCTGATCTCCCTGTGCTATGCGGCTGCTTCCCACTAGCTATCTACCTAACGTTTGTTAGTGTATATATGTCCATGCCTCTCTCTCGCCCTGTCACAGCTCACACTTCCCCCTCCCCATATCCTCAAGTCCGTTCTCCAGTAGGTTTGTGTCTTTATTTCTGTCTTACCCCTAGGTTCTTCATGACATGTTTTTTGCTTAAATTCCATATATATGTGATAGCATACGGTATTTGTCTTTCTCTTTCTGACTTACTTCACTCTGTATGACAGACTCTAGGTCTATCCACCTCATGACAAATAGCTCAATTTCGTTTCTTTTTATGGCTGAGTAATATTCCATTGTATATATGTGTCACATCTTCTTTATCCATTCATCCGATGATGGGCACTTAGGTTGTTTCCATCCCCGGGCTATTGTAAATAGAGCTGCAATGAACATTTTGGTACATGACTCATTTTTGAATTTTGGTTTTCTCAGGGTATATGCCCAGTAGTGGGATTGCTGGATCATATGGTAGTTCTATTTGCAATTTTTTAAGGAACTTCCATACTGTTCTCCATAGTGGCTGAACACTCCGACCAGCAGTGCAAGAGTGTTCCCTTTTCTCCACACCCTGTCCAGCATTTATTGTTTCTAGATTTTTTGATGATGGCCATTCTGACTGGTGTGAGATGATATCTCATTGTACTTTTGATTTGCATTTCTCTAATGATTAATGATGTTGAGCATTCTTTCACGTGTTTGTTGGCAGTCTGTATATCTTCTTTGGAGAAATGTCTATTTAGGTCTTCTGCCCATTTTTGGATTGGGTTGTTTCTTTTCTGTTATTGAGCTGCATGAGCTGCTTGTAAATTTTGGAGATTAATCCTTTGTCAGTTGCTTCATTGGCAAATATTTTCTCCCATTCTGAGGGCTGTCTTTTGGTGTTGTTTATGGTTTCATTTGCTGTGCAAAAGCTTTGAAGTTTCATTAGGTCCCATTTGCTTATTTTTGTTTTTATTTCCATTTCTCTAGGAGTTGGGTCAAAAAGGATCTTGCTGTGATTTATGTCATAGAGTGTTCTGCCTATGTTTTCCTTTAAGAGTTTGATAGTTTCTGGCCTTACATTTAGGTCTTTAATCCATTTTGAGCTTATTTTTATGTATGGTGTTACGGAGTGATCTAATCTCATACTTTTACATGTACCTGTCCAGTTTTCCCAGCACCACTTATTGAAGAGGCTGTCCTTTCTCCACTGTACATTCCTGCATCCTTTATCAAAGATAAGGTGACCATATGTGCGTGGGTTTATCTCTGGGCTTTCTATCGTGTTCCATTGATCTATCTTTCTGTTTTTGTGCCAGTACAATACTGTTTTGATTACTGTAGCTTTGTAATACAGTCTTAAGTCAGGGAGCCTGATTCCACCAGCTCCGTTTTTCGTTCTCAAGATTGCTTTGGCTATTCGGGGTCTTTTGTGTTTCCATACAAATTGTGAAATTTTTTGTTCTAGTTCTGTGAAAAATGGCAGTGGTAGTTTGATAGGGATTGCATTGAATCTATAGATTGCTTTGGGTAGTAGAGTCATTTTCACAATGTTGATTCCTCCAATCCAAGAACATGGTATATCTCTCCATCTATTTGTATCATCTTTAATTTCTTTCATCAGTGTCTTATAATTTTCTGCATACAGGTCTTTTGTCTCCTTAGGTAGCTTTCTTCCTAGATATTTTATTCTTTTTGTTGCAATGGTAAATGGGAGTGTTTTCTTGATTTCACTTTCAGATTTTTCATCATTAGTATACAGGAATGCCAGAGATTTCTGTGCATTAATATTGTATCCTGCTACTTTACCAAATTCATTGACTAGCTCTAGTAGTTTTCTGGTAGCATCTTTAGGATTCTCTATGTATAGTATCATGTCATCTGCAAACAGTGACAGCTTTACTTCTTCTTTTCCGATTTGCATTCCTTTTATTTCCTTTTCTTCTCTGATTGCTGTGGCTAAAACTTTCAAAACTATGTTGAATAATAGTAGTGACAGTGTGCAACCTTGTCTTGTTCCTGATCTTAGTGGAAATGGATTCAGGTTTTCACCACTGAGGATGATGTTGGCTGTGGGCTTGTCATATATGGCCTTTATTATGTTGAGGAAAGTTCCCTCTATGCCTACTTTCTGCAGGGTTTTTATCATAAATGGGTGTTGAATTTTGTCAAGAGCTTTCTCTGCATCTACTGAGATGATCATATGGTTTTTCTCCTTCAATTTGTTAATATGGTATATCACATTGATAGATTTGCGTATATTGAAGAATCCTTGCATTCCTGGAATAAACCCCAGTTTATCATGTTGTATGATCCTTTTAATGTGCTATTGGATTCTGTTTGCTAGTATTATGTTGAGGATTTTTGCATCTATGTTCATCAGTGATATCGGCCTGTAGTTTTCTTTCTTTGTGACATCCTTGTCTGGTTTTGGTATCAAGGTGATGGTGGCCTCATAGAAGGAATTTGGAAATGTTCCTCCCTCTGCTATATTTTGGAAGAGTTTGAGAAGATAGGTGTTAGCTCTTCTCTAAATGTTGGATAGAATTCGGCTGTGAAGCCATCTGGTCCTGGGCTTTTGTTTGTTGGAAGATTTTTAATCACAGTTTCAATGTCACTGTTTGTGATTGGTCAATTCATATTTTCTATTTCTTCCTCATTCAGTCTATGTAGGTTCTGCATTTCTAAGAATTTGTCCATTTCTTCCAGGTTGTCCATTTTATGGTTATAGAGTTGCTTGTAGTAATCTCTCATGATCTCTTTTAATTCTGCAGTGTCAGTTGTTACTTCTCCTTTTCATTTCTAATTCTATTGATTTGAGTCTTCTCCCTTGTTTTCTTGATGAGTCTGGCTAATGGTTTATCAATTTTGTTTATCTTCTCAAAGAACCAGCTTTTAGTTTCATTGATCTTTGCTATTGTCTCCTTCATTTCTTTTTCATTTATTTCTGATCTCATTTTTATGATTTCTTTCCTTCTGCTAACTTATGGGTTTTTTGTTCTTCTTTCTCTAATTGCTTGAGGTGCAAGGTTAGGTTGTTTATTCGAGATGTTTCCTGCTTCTTAAGGTGGGCTTGTATTTCTATAAACTTCCCTCTTAGAACTGCTTTTGCTGCATCCCATAGGTTTTGGGTCGTTGAGTCTCCATTGTCATTTGTTTCTAGGTATTTTTTTATTTCCTCTTCAATTTCTTCAGTGATCACTTCATTAATAAGTAGTGTATTGTTTAGCCTCCATGTGTTTGTATTTTTTACAGCTCTTTTCCTGTAATTGATATCTAGTCTCATGGCATTGTGGTCAGAAGAGATACTTGATACCATATCAATTTTCTTAAATTTACCAAGGCTTGATTTTTGACCCAAGATTTGATCTATCCTGGAGAATGTTCCATGAGCACATGAGAAAAATGTGTATTCTGTTGTTTTTGGATGGAATATCCTATAAATATCATTTAAGTCCATCTTGTTTAATGTATCATTTAAAGCTTGTGTTTCCTTATTTATTTTCATTTTGGATGATCTGTCCATTGGTGAAAGTGGGGTGTTAAAGTCCCCTACTATGAATTTGTTACTGTCGATTTCCCCTTTTATGCCTGTTAGTATTTGCCTTATGTATTGAGGTGCTCCTATGTTGGGTGCATAAATATTTACAATTGTTATATCTTCTTCTTGGATCGATCCCTTGATCATTATGTAGTGTCCTTCTTTGTCTCTTGTAATAGTCTTTATTTTAAAGTCTATTTTGTCTGATATGAGAATTGCTACTCCAGCTTTCTTTTGGTTTCCATTTGCATGGAATGTCTTTTTCCATCCCCTTACTTTCAGTCTCTATGTGTCTCTAGGTCTGAAGTGGGTCTCTTGTAGACAGCATATATATGGGTCTTGTTTTTGTATCCATTCAGCCAATCAGTGTCTTTTGGTGGGAGCATTTAGTCCATTTACATTTAAGGTAATTATCGATATGTATGTTCCTATTCCCATTTTCTAAATTGTTTTGGGTTCGTTATTATAGGTCTTTTCCTTCCCTTGTGTTTCTTGCCTAGAGAAGTTCCTTTTGCATTTGTTGTAAAGCTGGTTTGGTGGTGCTGAACTCTCTCAGCTTTTGCTTTTCTGTAAAGGTTTTAATTTCTCCATCAAATCTGAAGGAGATCCTTGCTGGGTAGAGTAATCTTGCTTGCAGGTTTTCCTCCTTCATCACTTTCAGTATGTCCTGGCACTCCCTTTTGGCTTCCAGAGTTTTTGCTGAGAGATCAGCTGTTAACCTTATGGGGATTCCTTTTTGTGTTATTTGTTGTTTTTCCCTTGCTGCTTTTAATATGATTTCTTTGTATTTAATATTGACAGTTTCATTAATATGTGTCTTGGCGTATTTCTCTTTGGATTTATCCTTTATGGGACCCTCTGTGCTTCCTGGATTTGATTAACTCTTTCCTTTCCATATTAGGGAAGTTTTCAACTATTATCTCTTCAAATATTTTCTCAGTCCCTTTCTTTTTCTCTTCTTCCTCTGGAACCCCTATAATTCGAATGTTGGTGCGTTTAATGTTGTCCCAGAGGTCTCTGAGACTGTCCTCAGTTCTTCTCATTCTGTTTTCTTTATTCTGCTCCGCAATAGTTTTTTCCACTATTTTATTTTCCAGGTCACTTTTCTGTTCTTCTGCCTCAGTTATCCTGCTATTGATCCCATCTAGAGTCTTTTTCATTTCATTTCTTGTGTTGTTCATCATTGTTTCATTCATCTTTAGTTCTTTTAGGTCCCTGTTCAACATTTCTTGTATTTTCTCTATTCTATTTCCAAGATTTTGGATCATCTTTACTATCATTATTCTGAATTCTTTTTCAGGTAGACTGCCTATTTCCTCTTCATTTGTTAGGTCTGGTGCGTTTTTATCTTGCTCCTTCATCTGCTGTGTGATTTTCTGTCTTCTCAGTTTGCTTATCTTACTGTGTTTGGGGTCTCCTTTTTGCAGGCTGCAGGTTCGTAGTTCCCGTTGTTTTTGATGTCTGTCCCCAGTGGCTAAGGTTGGTTCAGTGGGTTGTGTAGGCTTCCTGGCGGAGGGGACTAGTGCCTGTGTTCTTGTGGATGAGGCTGGATCTTGTGTCTGTAATGGGCAGGTCCACGTCTGGTGGTGTGTTTTGGGGTGTCTGTGGACTTATTATGATTTTAGGCACCCTCTCTGCTAATAGGTGGGGTTGTGTTCCTGTTTTGCTAGTTGTTTGGCATAGGTTGTCCAGCACTGTAGCTTGCTGGTCATTGAGTGAAGCTGGGTGCTGGTGTTGAGATTGAGATCTCTGGTAGATTTTCACCTTTTGATATTATGTGGAGCTGGGAGGTCTCTTGTTGACCAGTGTCCTGAAGTTGACTCTCCCACCTCAGAGGCACAGCACTGACTCTTGGAAAAAGAGGAAAAGGGGAAAAAATCATAAATCTTGCTCTCGAAATCCACCTCCTCAATTTGGGATGATTGGTTGTCTGTTCATGTATTCCACAGATGCAGGGTACATCAAGTTGATTGTGGAGATTTATTCGCTGCTTCTGAGGCTTTTTGGGGGTCTGGGGTCTTCTGCCAGCATTCAGTAGGTGTTCTGTAGGAGTTGCTCCACGTGTAGATGTATTTCTGGTATATCTGTGGGGAGGAAGGTGATCTCCGCGTCTTACTCTTCCGCCATCTTCCCTCCGCACCTCTAGTCTCCATTAATTTAAAATGCATGAAACCAAGGAAGTGGCTTGGTTGGAAAATCAGCCTTTATCCATTCATTATGTCTGTCATTTATTTAATCATCCAGCATTGAGAACTTCTAGCACAAACGCCTGATAATGGGAATTACAACAAAATAGTCATCTCTAGGGGAACTTGTAGGCTAATAAGGGAGAGAAGATATGTACATGCATAGTAAGAACTGAAAGTTGAGGAGTTAAGTGTTATGAGAGAGGTGCAAAGCACAAGATGGGGGATTCCAAGTCATGAGGAAACACCTCCAAACCTGGGGAGTAAGGAATATCATTATAGGAATGGACCTGGTGCCTGGGCCTAGGCAAGTAAGTAGGATATGTGCTTGAGATTGTTAGAGAAGAGAGGAGGGCAAGTAGCAGTGAATTCTGAGAACACCATGGAAGAAATTGTGAAGCATGTCCTGACAACAATGACCTGTTCAGTGTGGCTGGACTGCAGAGTACAAGAAAGGAAAAGTGGGCACCAAGGTGGCAGACGAAGGTTAAGGCTAGCTTCAGAATTCCACTGTGAATACCTAAAGCAACAAAGTCACACAGGGTGGATGGAGAGAGGAGATGAATCCTCACAGCAAGTTTCAAGCTTCTCTGTACTGACACTGAGCCCTCACAGAGTTTCTCCTGATCCCTTCTGGGAATAGAAGGGCCCACACGAATTTTTCTCTACTTTCAGTTGTACCTTACTTATGCAAGACACGTTCAGCTTCCAGGGAAAGATTCACCATGGCAACAAGCTAGGCATGGACTGGTACCACAGTGAAGTGCTTCTCTCTGGCTGGAAAGGGCAGGATCTCTGCTATGTGGCCCACCTAGGCTCCCTTCCCCTTCCCAGCTTACCACCTTGGGCCTCAGTCAGCCATACACCCAATTAAGTCTCTTGTTCAATGGGGAATCTGCGTACTTTAGCTTGTCCTCTAATGAAAGATTTGCCTCGGCCTTTCTAACTGGCAAGGCCATTTTCCTCAGTGGCCCTAATTCCTGAACATGTCGTTTTGCCTGGGAGATCCAGGCTGCAAAGAATAATGTAGAAGGCTCAATTAACTTAAGAATTTTCCTTCTTTTCCCTCCATCTCACCTCGCTCTCTTTCCCTTCAGGGATATGTATCATGCCACATGGAGGCTCTATCTAAGATGAAGGCTCTACTGAAGCCACTTCCACATTTAATTTTTTCCCTGGCTTATTGCCCTACCACTATTTCAAGCTCTTTTCTTAACAGCAGCCAGTGTGAAAAAGCCTTAGGGGTTTAGTTAACTAGGAGCTCAATGTCAGTCAGCAGTATAATATGACTGCCAAAATAAAAGTTAAAGCAATTTCATTAGAAAAAGAGGACCCAGAAGGAGAGCAATGAGACCATTTGCTCTGCTTTGCTCTTCCACCCCAGAAGACAGTATCTGCTGCCTCACCAACATGCCTGAGGATGCTGCAGGTGGGAAGGGAAAGGGGCATTGTCCTGGGAGGCTGCAACCACATTGGTCTCCTGATAGTTCCTCAAAAGATCAGGCACACTCCTGTCTCAGGGCCTTTGAATGGCTCTTGTCTCTACCTGAAACACTTTCCCTAGTTCTCTTCATGACTCACTTCCTCACTTCATTAGGCCTCTGTACAGATATTGTCTCTCCAAAGACGCTGCCCCTGACCTCCTATTTAAAATAGTCCATCCCATCACGCTCTATCTCCCTTTATACTGCTTTGTTTGTCTTCATGACACTTATTAACTCCTGACACGTATTCTATCTCTTCCATTAGAATGTAAGCTCTATGAACATAGGTTTTTGTGTGTTTTCTTTACGGCTGTGTCTAGAACAGTGCCCGACACAGTGGGAGCTCAATACATATTTGCATAAACAAACTTTTTCATGCCATCTACCTCATTGTATTGCAACTTATTTTTCATTTGTCTTGTCCCCACTAGAATTTTATCTAAGAAAATTCTTTTCTCAATTATTTTGACATTTTTATTAATTACCTAGCCAATGCCTGGCATGAAAAGTGTTGGATGGATGGATGTGCTAGCAAGGATGTTGTAGAGGGGTTTCAAACATTGGATGGCATTGGTCTAGACCCACATTGCCAAATACGGTAGCCACTAGATACTTGTGACTATTGAGCATTTGAAATGAGACTTGTCTGAATTGAGATGTGTTGCAAATGTAAAATGCACACCAGATTTTGAAGACTTTGTATGCAAACATGTAAAATATCTCATCAATAATATTTTTATTGATTATGTGTTAAATAATAATATTTTGGATGTAATGGGTTAAATAAAATACATTCTTAAAATTAAATTCACCTGTATCATTTTTCATTTTTAATGTGGCTATTAAAATATTTAAGTTACATATATGACAGGCATTATACTTGTATTGAATAGCACACAGATATTTTACAACCTCCATGTTTAAACCTTGACCTTTACAGGCTTTTGAGAGTGTGTATGGGGGGGTTTGAAGTGGTTCCCTGTGACTGACAGAGAAGAGGGTTCTCCATAATCACTGCTCCTGGGGACTGGTGGCAGCAGGGTCAAATAAGCACTATGCTTTATTACTCAACCTCATCTTTCTCATTCCTGTCTTCTTTCACTCCAGCATGTCCACAGCAGCTAGCAACAAGCCAGATGGAATGTTTAGAACTTTTTACTTTCTGTCTTAGCTTCTGCCCACCCATGTTTCCCCTGATGGTGACAACAATGAACAGATAAATGGTCCAAAGGTGAGCTACAAATTGGAAGAATAAAATCTAGCCACAAGTGCCCTGGATCATCAACACCCAGCAGAATCCCCACTTTGGAAAATCTCTCTATTCCTGATAAGTGATTTTATGTGTGTAGCCAACTCCCCTAGCAAAGCCCCATGCTGGGTTATCCCAGGAGGGAAATAGAGAAGTAGAAGACAAACAACCTGCCCTTTAGGAGATTATAATAAAGTTGGGAAACAAAACTAGTGTGTACGTGAAAAGTTAAACAAGATCACAGGACAATCATACAAGAAATGTTGGGCAAAGTATGATTAAGTCCAAACCAATTACCCAGAGAGTTAGTGCTTTAGTAATTCAAATTATGGTCAGTCCTAAGGTACAGGCAGGCAGAGAAAGCTTCCTCAAGGAGGTAGTACTTGTGCTGGATTTTGAAGGATGTATGTGATTATTACAAAAGCATAGATTTCCAGAGCTTGAAGGGCCCTTAGAGACATAGTGCACTCCTCATTGTACAGATAAGGAAACTGAGGCCCAGAGAAAAATATAGTAAGTCAGGAAAAAGTTGGGAGTACAACCAAGATTTTCTACTTCCCAGTCCACTACTCTTCCCTCCAAGTGTTGAGAAGGGAGAGATTGTGTTCTAGGTGTAAAAAATGTGCAAAGAAACAAATGCTTGAATACTCACTCCCCAATCTGCCCCTTTCCTAACACACACACACACACACACACACACACACACACACACACACACACACATCTCCAAACCTGATCTGGGATCTCCTTTTATTTTCCTCAAGACTATGTTAATCTAGAAGGTGAATCAGATAACACTGAATTCAAATTCCAGGTCAAACACCAGTGCCTTTTTATTTAGTTAGAAATGCGCCAGGTGTTGATGAATGGCCTCTCTGATGTAACCCGCCATCCTGAAAGCCTTGAAGTTGAGAGACCCTTCTCCTGTTCCTTTGTGTCCTATCACCACAAGGTATACAGACTCGATCTGAACTACTGTCACTGCCTGGCTGCCCCGACTCTGGCCTTTGGTGTGGAGGTCCATGGTGTTGTTGCCTTCAGTGTACAGGTTGTCCCGGATCAACAAGCATTTGGTCCCTGTAAGGGTGATTCCCTGAAGAAACAACTTTTCTCTCTCCTCTCTCACCAGCAAGATCTGCATTTCTTCCTGGGTCAATTGGAACAAGTTGACTTCAGGATAAGAAGCTAACAACCAGGGAGGGGAATTGGTGATTATCGCTGCATCACAGCACATTCCAGTCTGTAGGAAGAGGGTGATGTAGTCTTGCCAGACTTCTTCACTAATATCCCCTATGCACTGCATGATTCAAGTAAGCTGTATCTGAAAGATGAAAAGAGTGCTTTCTGGCAAGTTGGTCTTCAAAAGAAGTTGGTTGGTAGTTGGCCCAAGATGACTGATAAACTGAAACTGAAATAAGCTAAAAGCACAGTTCGTTTCTGATGGCTTCTCCTCAGAAACAAGGTGGAGGAGGTCTTGATGACTTGTGTGAAGTTATGCCCCAACTGCCCTCTGCTGTGACTTATCAAGCTACCTCTGGAGCAGGAGTGAGGTCACAAAGGCTCTGTGGCTTCTTAAATAGTCATAATGCACCACTTCATGGGTGACTTTTGGCAGTAGCTTTCTTAGGTTATAGCTCCAGCTAGTGAGATATTGGGGCAAAGCACACCTACTTACTTCCCTAGGATACCATGGGAAGGACACCAACCCCTAATAGCAGAAAATCCCTCAAAGTAGAAAATAAGTGGGTCATAACTGAGTTGGAGGTTTGCATATAAAGCAGGACAGGTGAGGTTTAGTGTGGCAACTAGTATCTCAGACGTTGGCTAATCTAAGATCTGAGCTCTAGGTACAAAGTCAAAATGTCCACAGGCTCACTGGCTTACAACCTTTTGGGGATAAACATAATAGCCTCCTAATGATTTCCTTGCCTCCAGACTCTTTCCCTTTAGTTGTTTACCTTCTGGCCCACACCAGCTGTGAGTCTAGAGTAATTCATTTTCATTTAGTCATTCAGCAAGTATTTATCAAGCATTAACTATGTGCCAAGTATTTTTCTAAGCACTGGGGTACAGTAATGCACAGAGAAAAACCTCATGGGGTTGATATCATAATGGCAGAAAACAAATAAATAATAGATGATAGTATCCCTTTCACAGAAAATATTTTACAAGTCTAATACTTTCTTCTTCCATAATTTTCCTCTTAGTCCCAGGCCTTCTCTACTCCTGTGGGGGTCCAATCTGACATGTGACTCTTCTGCAACCTTTGACAATTCACCATCTGTATCTTAATTTCCTCTGAAATGACACTAACTTGCCTTAAGGAGGGAATGTTAGGAGGAATGATTAAATTTAATGGTGGAGAAAATCTGGGATAGCTTAGAAAATTCATTTATTCAACAAATATTTATTGAGTACCTACTGTGTTCCAGGCCTGTTCTAGACTTTGGAGATCTAGCAGTGGACAGAAAGTCCCTGCCCTCATGAAGCTGACATCCTAGAGGGGGAGACAAATAACTGAGAAAGACATTTATAGCATATCAGGTGGTGTTGATAACTATAAAGAAAAAATGTTAAGAAGATAGAGAATGCTGGGGAAGAAGTGGTGGCGGTTTTATTTAATATGAGGTGCTCGAGTAAGGATTCTCTGATATTGTGACATTTAATCAGAGACCTGACAGAAATGAGGGAGTGAACATGTGGATTTCTGGGGGAAGAGCGTTCTAAGCAGAAGGAACAGCAAGTGCTCGTGAGGCAGGAGCATGTCTGGTATATTTGAGAAAGAACAAGAAGATCAATATGACTTAAACAGAGAAAGCAAAGGGTGATAGAAGGTATAGTCAGAGAGGCACTAGGCTTAGATCATATGTAGGGCTTCATAGGCCATGTAAGGATTTGGCTTTTACTCTGAGATGGGGAGCCACTGGTAGGTTTTAAGCAAAGGAGAGATGTCTCTATAGATTCTAGAGTCTAGAAGATGCTATGTAAAGAATAGATGCTAGGGGAACCAGGGCCAAAACATGGAGACTAGACTATGACAATAATCCAGGCTAGATAAATAGAGGTTGGGGCCAGAATACAGGGGTGAGAAGTGATTAAATTTGGAATATTTTGAAAGAAGAGCTAATCGGATTTGATGATGAATTGAGTATGGGGTATGAAAGAAAGAGAATGTCTCCAAGGCTTTTGTCCTAAACAACTGGAGTTGCCCATTTTTGATATGAGATATACTATAAAAAGAGCAGATTTGAGAAGATAGGTAGAAATAAAAAATTCTGCTTTGGATATGGTAAGTTTGAGGTGCCTCTAAGACATCCAAGTAGACATGTCAGTATGCTGTTGGATACTATATAAGTTTAAGAGTTAACAGGATGGATCAGGAATAGAGATAAAATTTTGGAAGTTCTTTGCAAATATGGTATTTAAAGGCATGAGACTGGATGACAGCACCCAGGGAATAAGTGTAAATAGAGAAGAGGACCAAGGTCTGAGTACTGACAGCATTCCAACATATAAAGAAGGTAAGATAAGTGAGAAATAGCAAAGGAGATTGGGAAAGAGATGTCAGAGAAGTAGGAGAGAGAGCAGTGTCTCTGAAACCAAGTGAAAAAAAATGTATCAAAGGGAAGGGAGTGATCAGATACTGCTGAGAGGAAAAGAAGTCTGAGGATTACCCATTGGATTTTGCAATATGGAGATTACTGGTAACACTGACAAGGACAGTTTGTTGGAGTGGTGGGGGTAAAACCTGATTAGAGTGTTTTCAATAGAGAATGAGAGGAGAGAAAAAGAAGTGGAGGTAGATAATTTAGACAAATCTTGGGAGGAATTTTGCTATAAGGTGCAATAGAGAAATGGGGTAGGGGATGGTAGGTGGGGGAGAGGAATGTGGGTCAAGAAAGGGTTTTTTAAAATTGGAAATAAACATGTTATTATAAACATGTCCTTGTGCTGATGGAAATGATCTGGTAAAGTGGGAATGTTTTATGATAAAGGAAAGAAGGGACAATTTAGTAGTCGAGGGAGTATGAAATTGAGTGGACAAGTGGAGGAGTTGCCTTAGGAAGGCTCAGGAACAGTTGATTCATTGAAGGAAGATTATATGGGTTCACATGAAGAGCAGCAATTAGATTTGGTTGTGGGAGGATGTGGAAGTTCCTTTTTGATGCCTTCTATTTTATCAGTGAACAAGGAAGGAGGGTAATCATCTGAGAGAGAGGAGAACAGAAATATTTAATAACTGAGTTGAGGAAGGGAAGGTAACCGCCAATATTCATTGTGCCCTTATGATGTTCCTGATACCTGATATACGTTACTTCCTTGAATCCTCACAAGCACCTTACTAGACTTGGTTTACAGATGAGAAAACTGAGACTCAGAGATGTTGTGTAACGTGTCCGGGGTCATATACCATTAGCAAATAGCAGAGTCGAAATTTTAACTTGAAGTCCATACTCCTTTTAACTATCCCAAAGAGCATGGACATGAGGTTAAAGTCTAAGTAACTGAGTATATGATGGTGGTATTACTAGGGATAAAGAAAACTTGAGAAAGAGCCGGTGGCAGAAGTGGGAGAGGGCAAGAGGCAGGAGGAAGGTGTAAAAGATGAGTTTGTTTTCAGTCGTGATGCGTTTAATGTGCTAGCTGGAACACCAAAGCGGAACTCTCAGGGGAGAGTTGGAAGTTCCAAACTTGAGCACAGGAGAAAGGTCACAGGACTTGAGATGTAAATTTGGGAGTACCCTACCAGCAGATAAGGATATAACTTGAGAATGAGATCAAGATTACCAAGGGAAAGAAAACAGAGAGAGTAGAAGATTGAGGACAGAAGCCAGGGAAATGGATAAATAAGGGCAAAGAGGAGTTGGGAGGAAGGCAGAAAAGGAATACTGAGGGATGCTGGCAATGAATCTGCTTTACAATAAAGGCCAAGGGAAGAAAGAATGTCAAAAAGGAAAATGAATCAACAGTGTAAAAAGCTGCAAAACAAATGGAGATTGAACACTGCGAAGAGCTATTGGATGAAGCAACTGGAGTTCAAGATGATTGTAAAAGAGCCAATTGAGAGGAGTGTTTAGCATGCAGTGAGTATCTTCTGAAGACGTGGAAGTGAAGGGATACTCGGGTCATGGATTGAGGGAAGGGCTTTTAGGCTAGGGAAAAAAGCAAAATATGAGGAATGAGTAGTTTAACTAGCAAATGTTATGGATACTAAAAGAAGAAAAAAATCACTTTGTAGGGAAGGTGATATTTCAAACTGTAACATCACAATAGTGAGGTAGAAATGACCCTACAAATTGTGGCCAATACCCTCATTGTAACCTTGGTCAACTTAAGGCCCAGAGAGGTGACATGATTTGCTCAAGGTCACAAAGCAAGTTAGTGGCAGACCTGAGAGTAAGACCCAAGTTTTCCATCGACATATATACACTACCAAATTTAAAATAGATAGCTAGTGGTAAGCAGTTGCATCACACAGGGAGATCAGCTCGGTGCTTTGTGACCACCTAGAGAGGTGGGATAGGGAAGGTGGGAAGGAGATGCAAGAGGGAGGGGATATGGGGATATATGTATACATATAGCTGATTCACTTTGTTATACACCCAAAACCAACACAGCATTGTAAAGCAATTATACTCCAATAAAGATGTTAAAAAAAACAAACAGGTTTTCTAACTCCCAGACTGTTGTTTTGGCCATCACAAGTCTGATTCAGAGAACACCACTGAGTAACTGCATCTCATCTGAGAGGTGGTCCAGTGGGTCCTTGGTCCTTTCCCCACATCTGTGATGACAAAAGTTATGAGGCTACTGTAATAGTCCAGGCTTTAACTAGATTGATGGTAGTAGGCTCCCCCTGGATAAGGGGAGTGAAAGGAGGATATGGTTATAAGCCATTTCAAAAATATTCTACAGTGACTTGCTCAAGGTCTCACAGGAAACTCTTCAGAAAACCAGTCTTCACCACAAGGCAGTCTGTATTATCTTTGCCTGGTGCATCGCTGATAACATTAAATAGTAGTGGAATGATATTGGTGCTCAGAATCCTTACAGCATCATGGGATGTGAGAAGGGTGTCAGTACTCGAGTCTGGGACTTAAGAACTCCCCGGCCAAACCTGGAGTCTGAGCTAGAACAATCTGTCATTGTTTTTTAATCTTAAGAAAATGGAAGCAGTCCTAGAAATATTTGTGAGCCTAATATGTCACTCTTTTGCCTCCTGTCTACATTCCTAGTAGCTTTGCACATAAAAAATATGAAAAAGCTCACAATCACTGGATTTTATTTAAACTAAGTGTTCTTAGAAAGCTAGAATGTATATTTAACAGTTTCCCCTGCCAAAGAAACAGCATTTTGACAGGCTCCCCCAAAGAAAAGGGCATTTGCCAGGAAGCAAGATGGCGGGAGCAGCCATGGGCGAAGTGCCGCGATAGGAGCCTCCCGAGGATCAGGTGACGAGAGCTTGATCCAGTAGGGTAGGGCGGGAGATGGAACCCGGGTTGGGCAAGGAGGCAAGTAGAACGGTGGTGGCGGCAGCAGCCCGAGTAGCGGTGAGGCAGTCGGGTGGCGGGAGCCGCGGTCATGGACCATATCACGGTGCCCAAGGTAAGGAGAAGAGTTTGGCGAGGCTGGGAACCCTGGGCTCCCTCTCGGTGCTCTGCCGTGAGCCCCGGCACGCCCCCTCAAGCCTTCTCAGGGTGCTCTTTGACGCCCTCTTCCGCGCGGGACCCGAGTGATATTCCTCGGTTCACACCCCCTTTCACCCAATCTGAACTTTCTTCTCCTTGGGATCTGCCTGCTGGCGGCTGCGGCGCGAAGGAGAGGTGGTCCTGTGCCAACTGTCCTCTCACGTGACGCGGACCCCGCGCCGGGTGTTTGCCTGATGGGTCCCTCCCTGACCTGTCCCTCCGACCCCAGCTCCTCCCGGCTCCCCAGTCGTTACCTCACACACGCCTTTACTCCAGCCTTTTATATACACTCGCTGCAGTTGTAACAGCCTTTCTTGAGCGCCGCGCTTGGCATTGCCTCCCGGAGAGTTACTTCCTTTATCCAGTGTTTCCCTACTCTCCTCTTGACTCCTCCCCTGACCTGCCCCAGCAGTTGCCCAGACCACCACCATCACCCCCACCCCAGCTCCCCCGCATGCATGTGTGGGTTTTGGGGGCAAAAACATCTGTGCAGCCCCAAGGTGGGCTATGAGAAAGGAAGGAGGTGTAGCAGAGTGGACCTGGACTTGCTCAGCCGGGAAGGAAAACGCGAGAGGTGACATTGCCAGGCCAGCTGGCGTCTGTGTATAGCTGACCCCCCAGTTAGAGCTTCTTCTACTTCTTTTCTTTCCAGAGCCTACTCTTTCCCTCCCCAACTTCAGCCTCTTTCTATTCGAATTCCACGTCCCTCCAGTCAGTTTTCTTTCTACTGTCAGGCTGAGGATCAGAGAAGAGTTACAACTGGTCTCTGCTTAATTTTTTTCTATCCATCATAACAGATGTGGCCCAGGCTAACTGACACGCACATAAAAGCCCAGTATGTTGTAATCGAAAGATCACGGATTTTGAAGCCGGAAGACTCGAGTTAGAATGCTGGTCCCCTCAACTAGTAGCTTATGACTGGACAAATTTATTAACCTCTCTGAGACTGTCTTTCTTCCTTTACCAAATGGGGATAATGAAATTAGTTCTCCTCACTTCACAGGGTGGTTGTAAGGACTAAATAAAAGGATGTGTGTGAAAGCTTTTTTGTGACTAAGCTTTTTTTGTATCAACTTTTATGGACCACTAACTGTAAAGAGTCAAAAAGGTAATTTATTTGGGATCTTAGAATTGCAATTCAGGGATCACAGAAAGTCTGGAAGAAACCAGAATAGTGTCCCACTAGAGGAAATGGCCAGGGTTTTTAGAGGAAAAGAGGGACATCAATGCAGTCTTATACAAGTTGTTTACCAACAATTTGGATTGGAGGGTAAAATTATTCTGTACATAAGATTGAGTTATGGAATGCATCTCATTCATTACTAGGGAAAGTTATGTTTTCTTAGTCCAGATGAAGTCCAGTTCTCAGTATTATTCTTTCCTTTTAGCAACTCAGCAACTCTTTAGCAGTTTTAATTTAGAGTGTTCAGCAAAAGTCCAGCATGGGCAGCAAACGTGGAGGTCCTCAGGTCATGTCTTAGTCATTCCTGACATAGTTCTTTTCACATTTCCCCCTTTTGCCCATGCTTTTTCCTGAAGAAAACATCATTGGAGCAATTCTTATTCCTACATAGCCAGAATGGCTTGGTTGCCTGCTCCAGGTCCATCATGTCCCTTAGAGGGTGGTTGTGTGAATGAATCAATGGATGGACTGTAAAATTCATTGGAGGCACCGTGATGTGCTGCCTCGAGTATATCGACTTGTGTGAACATCAACTGAGCAGTAGAATGGCTAAGTATAGAAGTAATCAATTTAAGCAAGCACTTTATCAATATAAAGAAGCTGACAACAATTATTAAGAGTAATAACCCAGTTTGCAGAACAGTTTTGAACCAAGATACAATGTTTGAGGGTAACCAAATAAAAAAATCAAACATTAGGGGAGTATTAAGACTATCAGAATGAAGTCAATTGGTCTTCTTTTGTTAAGATCTTAATTTGAGTTTCTACTATACCAGAGGCATTTATCCAAGTACAACAGGTGTTATTTAAGATGACACAGATACCTCCAAGTTCTGCAAGAAGGTAATCCAAGGAAAATCTTTTATCTAACATAACATGAGCAAGCAAATTCAGGAAGTCTTTTTGGGCACTTAATGCTCTAGCTGTGGCATTAGCTGTGTCTGCTATGGTAGCAGAGAGATTTTGAATAATTTTTTCAATGGCTCCATCTCCCCACGTGGTTTGAATAATTCTTGGGAACCTCTGAAATCCCTCAGAAGGGGTTTCTTGGCATAGGCTGAAAGTAGAGTGTGTGTGCCATTTGGTAATTTCTGAAGAATTTAACACAGTCAAAGGAACTATTAAAAGTCCTAGAGCACATTGAGAACGTGGGGTTAGGGTGTTGGGGCAGGACATCCCCCAGGTGCTACTCTTCCAACCACAAATAAAGACATAGATGGAGCATAGAGAAAGGAGGTGTCAAAGGTGAAATTCAACCATGTGTTGGTTATATTTGAGCAGTCTAGAAGCCTTCCTTGTAGGAATACATGGCGGTTATCATGAGAATATGTTTTTCTTGGCACAGTGAAGTAAAGTTGGGTGTTTGGAAGCTGGATCTGATGTTTCCAGGTAACCAAAGGGCTTCGTTGGAACACATGTTCCTATGGGAATATTCTGGGTTTTATCTGGTTCCAAACAAGGCAAACAAGGAAAGGGAACTGTGGATTTGAGTAGATGAACATGGTATGCTTGGAGAATAGATGAATTCTGAAAAGGGTATGGTAGAGGGATATGAGTAAGATTGGAGATAGCCAAGGCAAGGGGATCCTGGGTATTCAGTGAATTATCTAGGGTGCTGATGGCATATCCAATAGTCTTTTAGATTTCCTCCATGGCTAGACTTTGGGAAATGCAGAATAAGGCATTATTTTCCCAGTCATAAGGAGCCTGGGTGGATAATAAGAGAGATAATAACATAACTCTAGTAAAGGAAGTATCCCAAGAAAAGTCAGCTATTTTAATATAAAGAAGACTAAGGGTAACTCCTGGTCTTGGTTGGTGAAAGAATACCAAGTGGAATAAATTAATCGAATGGGCAAGACTTGGAGCCAGAGGCTTATTCCCAGCAGAGTTAATGCAAGATAGAATTGCCACTCATGGAGGATGCCTACTGTATGTAATAGGGTAAAGCACATTAATAAAACTGTAACTTCAAGGAGGAGTCCCAAAAGTTCAATTCTCCAGTCCTTCATAGTCAAAATCGAAGGACCAAAGGGCCAGGGTCATTTCCACTAAACTTTAATTCCTGGCCATGAACCTATTCATGAAAATTTTCACTCCTTGAAAGTGTGTCTATAAGAAGGAAAGGCAATTTGGTGCCTCATCAGTTATTACATAATGAAGAAGATGTAACAACTCTATGATGACAGTAATTAGAACGAGGGTAACTTGAGGGATTTCATCAATGAGGACCATGGAGAGTACCAGCCTTGTCCAAAGTCTTGGGAGAGCCATCTACATTAGGTGCCATCTGAGTCACTTCTGGATCACTTTCAGCTTTAGGTCTCCAACTGTTTCAGAGGCCCACACAGGTGGGGAAGCCTTTTTTTAAAAATTGGAAACATGAATCCAAGAATCAACGCCTTTAAGTTTAGCAGCACAGGGTGTTGGTTAAAAGTACCTGATAGGGTCCCTTCTATCTGGGTTGTAAGGAGTCCTTTAAAATATGTCTTTTCCAATAAACATAGTCCACTGGTTTTAAATTGTGGTGTTCTGTATCTCCATCTCCCAGGAGCTCACTGTGGAAAAAGTTTTCAACCAGGTGCTCATTTTTTTAGAGCCTTAATGAGACTTTGACAATAATGTAAAAGATCTCCCTTGACTAGAAGGGGCTTACATAGTCCTGAGTCAAGAATCATGGGTTTTTCAATAATTTTTTCAAATGGTTACAGTTTGTGTTTTCGAAAGGGTATAGATATTAAGTTTACCAGAACTATGGGTAGCAATTTAGGCCAAGGAAGGCCGAAGGCCTCAGAGATTTTTGCTAGTTAGGTCTCGATTATGTCATTTGTTCTTTCCATTACACCAGAAGATTGAGGATGATAGTCACAGTGGAAATGTGGTAGCATAGGCCAGATTTCACAAACAGCATTTAGAATTTGTCCAGTGAAATGGACACCATTATCACTATGTAATTGCAGAGGAATTCCCCAATTAAGAATAATCCTTTCACTTTGTCACAGCTTACCCTTCCCCCTCCCCATATCCTCAAGTCCATTCTCTAGTAGGTCTGTGTCTTTATTCCCATCTTACCCCTAGGTTCTTCATGACATTTTTTCCCTTAGATTCCATATATATGTGTTAGCATACGGTATTTATCATGGACATATGTACACTACCAAACGTAAAATAGATAGCTAGTGGGAAGCAGCCACATAGCACAGGGAGATTAGCTCGGTGCTTTGTGATCACCTAGAGGGGTGGGATAGGGAGTGTGGGAGGGAGGGAGATGCAAGAGGAAAGAGATATGGGAACATATGTATATGTATAACTGATTCACTTTGTTATAAAGCAGAAACTAACACACCATTGTAAAGCAATTATGCTCCAATAAAGATGTTAAAAAAAAGAATAATCCTTTCCAACAATATTTTGGCCACTGTAAGGGGAGTTGCACGTCTGCAAGGAAAGGCTTCCACCAAATGGGAATACATGCACATCATCATCAGAACATATTTGTATCCTTGAGAGGGAGACAGGTAGATAACACCCAGTTGACAGATAGCAAAGGGACCAGGAGGCAAAGGAAAGTGGTTCTGAGAAGTATAAATAGGTTTTTCTGGGTTATACTTAGGACAGATCTGACACCTCTGACATATTTCAGCTACTATTTCGGGGGAAGGTTTCCAAAAGTATTGTTTTCCCCAGGCTATCATTTTATCAGTTCCCCCAATGAGTCATTTAATGTATTAATTTTAGTATGGTTTCTTGAGTGGCTTCAGAAAGAGGAGGGTGGCCGTTGGCTTATACCAAAGCCCAGTAAGTTGATCAAATGTGCATCCTTCAGAAAACCACCTCTGTTACTTAGCTATAGCATGCAATTGCCCATCTCTAATAATATCCTTTTTTCTTTTATTGGAAAATAGTTGCTTTACAGTGTTGTGTTAGTTTCTGCTGTACAGCAAAGTGATTCAGCCACATGTATACATGTATCCCCTCTTCCTTGGATTTCCTTCCCATTTAGATCACCACATAGCCTTGAGTAGAGTTCCCTGTGCTATACAGTCTGTTCTCATTAGTTATCTATTTTATACATAGTAGTGTATATATGTCAATCCCAATCTCCCAATCAATCCCACTCCCCATTCCCCGCTTGGTATCCATATGTTTATTCTCTACGTCTGTGTCTCTATTTCTGCTTTGCAAATAAGTTCATCTATACCATTTTTCTAGATTCCAAATATCTGCGTTAATATATGATATTTTTTTTCTCTTTCTGACTTACTTCACTCTGTATGACAGTCCCTAGGTCCATCCATGTCTCTACAAATAATGCAATTTCGTTCACTTTTATGGTTGAGTAATATTCCATTGTATATATGCACCACATCTTCTTTATCCATTCCTCTGTTGATGGGCATTTAGGTTGTTTCCATGTCCTGGCTATTGTAAATAGTGCTTCAATGAACATTTGGGTGCCTGTATCTTTTTGAATTATGGTTTTCTCCAGATATATGCCAAGGAGTTGGATTGTTGAGTCATTTGGTACTGCTATTTTTAGTTTTATAAGGAACCTCCATACTGTTCTCCGTAGTGGCTGTACCAATTTACATTTCCACCAAAAGTGTAGGGTTCCCTTTCTCCACAACCTCTCCAGCATTTATTGTTTGTAAATTTTTTGATGATGGCTATTCTAACCAGTGTGAGGTGATACCTCACTGTAGTTTTGATTTGCATTTCTCTAATAATTAGTGATGTTGTGAATCTTTTCATGTGTTTGTTGGCCATATGTCTGTCTTCTTTGGAGAAATGTCTATTTAGGTCTTCTGCCCATTACTTAAAATATTTGACGACATTTTTTTTTATTGGAGTAGAGTTGGTTTACATTGTGGTGTTAGTTTCTGCTGTAAAGTGAAGGGAATCACCTATACATATACATATATCCCCTCTTTTTTTGCATTTCCTTCACATTTAGGTCACAACACAGCATTAAGTAGAGTTCCCTATGCCATACAGCAGGTTCTCATTAGTTATCTATTTTATACATATTAGTGTATATATACCTATACCAATGTCCCAGTTCATCCCACCCCCACTTTAGCATTAGTGTCCATACATTTGTTCTCTATGTCTGTGTGTCTGTTTCTGCCTTGCAGACAAGTTCTTCTGTAGCATTTGTTCCAGATTCCACATATATGTGTTAATATATGATATTTTTCTCTTTCTGACTTACTTCATTCTGTGTGATAGTCTCAAGGTCCATCCATGTCTCTACAAATGACCCCACATGTTTCTTTTTATGGCCGAGTAATATTCCATTCTGTATATGTACCACATCTTCTTTTCTTTTTTTAACATCTTTATTGGAGTATAATTGCTTTACAATTTTGTGTTAGTTTCTGCTTTATAACAAAGTGAATCAGTTATACATATACATATGTTCCCATATCTCTTCCCTCTTGCATCTCCCTCCCTCCCACCCTCCCTATCCCACCCATCTAGGTGGTCACAAAGCACTGAGCTGATCTCCCTATGCTATGAGGCTGCTTCCCAGTAGCTATCTATTTTACGTTTGGTAGTGTATATATATCCATGCCGCTGTCTCACTTTGTCACAGCTTACCCTTCCCCCTCCCCATATCCTCAAGTCCATTCTCTAGTAGGTCTGTGTCTTTATTCCCATCTTGCCCCTAGGTTCTTCATGACTTTTTTTTTCTTAGATTCCATATATATGTGTTAGAATACGGTATTTGTTTTTCTCTTTCTGACTTACTTCACTCTGTATAACAGACTCTAGGCCCATCCACCTCACTACAAATAACTCAATTTCGTTCTTTTAATAATGGCTGAGTAATATTCTATTGTATATATGCGCCACATCTTCTTTATCCATTCATCTGTTATGGACATTTAGGTTGCTTCCATGACCTGGATATTGTAAGGAGTGCTGCAATGAACATTGGGTTGCATGTGTCTTTTTGAATTATGGTTTTCTCAGAGTATATGCCCAGTAGTGGGATTTCTGGGTCATATGGTACTTCTATTTTAAGTTTTTTAGGGAATCTCCATACTGTTCTCAATAGTGGCTGTATCAATTAACATTCCCACCAACAATGCAGGAGGGTTCCCTTTTCTCCACACCCTTTCCAGCATTTACTGTTTGTAGATTTTTTGATGTTGGCCATTCCAACCGGAGTGAGGTGATACCTTATTATAGTTTTGGTTTGCATTTCTCTAATAATTAGCGATGTTGAGCATCTTTTCATGTGCCTCTTGGCCATATGTGTGTCTTCATTGTAGAAATGTCTATTTCTGTCTTCTGCCAATTTTTTTGATTGCGGTTTTTTTTTTTGATATTGAGCTCTGTGAGCTGTTTGTATATTTTGGAGATTAATCTCTTCTCCATTGCTTCATTTGCAAATATTTTCTCCTGTTCTGAGAGTTATCTTTTTGTCTTGTTTATGGTTTCCTTTGCTATGCAAAAGGTTTTAAGTTTCATTAGGTTCCTTTTCTTTGTTTTTGTTTTTATTTTCATTACTCTAGGATGCAGTTCGAGAAAGAGCTTGCTGTGATTTTTGCCAAAAAATATTCTGCCTATGTTTTCCTCTGAGAGTTTTATTGTGTCCGGCCTTACATTTAGGTCTTTAATCCATTTTGAGTTTATCTTTGTTTATGGTGTTAGGGAGTGTTCTAATTTCATTCTTTTACATGTACCTGTCCAGTTTTCCTAGCACCACTTGTTGAAGACACAGTCTTTTCTCCAGTGTGTATTCATGTGTCCTTTGTCATCGATTAATTGACCAAAGGTGTGTAGGTTTATCCTTTGGATTTCTTTTTTTTTACCTTATTTTATTTTTTAACATCTTTATTGGAGTATAATTGTTTAATTGGTGTGTTAGTTTCTGCTTTATAACAAAGTGAATGAGTTATACATATTCATATGTTCCCATATCTCTTCCCTCTTGCATCTCCCTCCCTCCCATACTCCCTATCCCACCCCTCTAGGTGGTCACAAAGCACCAGGCTGATCTCCCTATACCATGCAGCTGCTTCCCTCTAGCTATCTATTTAACGTTTGGTAGTGTATATATGTCCATGCCACTGTCTCACTTTGTCACAGCTTACCCTTCCACCTCCCCATATCCTCAAGTCCATTCTCTAGTAGGTCTGTGTCTTTATTCCCGTCTTACACCTAGGTTTTTCGTGACCTTTTGTTTTTTTCCTTAGACTCCATATATCTGTGTTAGCATAAGGTATTTTTTTTTCTCTTTCTGACTTACTTCACTCTGTATGACAGACTCTAGGTCCATCCACCTCACTACAAATAACTCAATTTCGTTTCTTTTTATGGCTGAGAAATATTCCATTGTATATATGTGCCACATCTTCTTTATCCATTCATCCAATGATGGACACGTAGGTTGCTTCCATCGCCTGGCTATTGTAAATAGGGCTGCAATGAACATTTTGGTACATGACTCTTTTTGAATTATGATTTTCTCAGGGTATATGCCCAGTAGTCAGACTGCTAAGTCGTATGGTAGTTCTATTTGTAGTTTTTTTTTAACATCTTTATTGGGGTATAATTGCTTTACAATGGTGTGTTAGTTTCTGCTTTATAACAAAGTGAATCACCTATACATATACATATTTTCCCATATCTCTTCCCTCTTGCATATCCCTCCCTCCCACCCTCCCTATCCCACCCCTCCAGGCGGTCACAAAGCACCGACCTGATCTCCCTGTGCTATGTGGCTGCTTCCCACTAGCTATCTACCTTACGTTAGGTAGTGTATATATGTCCATGCCTCTCTGTCGCTTTGTCACAGCTCACCCTTCCCCCTCCCCATATCCTCAAGTCTGTTCTCCAGTAGGTCTGTGTCTTTATTCCTGTCTTACCCCTAGGTTCTTCATGACATTTCTTTTAATTCCATATATATGTGTTAGCGTACGGTATTTGTCTTTCTCTTTCTGACTTACTTCACTCTGTATGACAGATTCTAGGTCTATCCACCTCATTACAAATAGCTCAATTTCGTTTCTTTTTATGGCTGAGTAATATTCCATTGTATATAGGTGCCACATCTTCCTTATCCATTCATCCGATGATGGACACTTAGGTTGTTTCCATCTCCGGGCTATTGTAAATAGAGCTGCAATAAACATTTTGGTACATTACTCTTTTTGAATTATGGCTTTCTCAGTGTATATGCCCAGTAGTGGGATTGCTGGGTCATATGGTAGTTCTATTTGTAGTTTTTTAAGGAACCTCCATACTGTTCTCCATAGTGGCTGAACCAATTCAAATTCCCACCAGCAGTGCAAGAGTGTTCCCTTTTCCCCACACTCTCTCCAGCATTTATTGTTTCTAGGTTTTTTGATGATGGCCATTCTGACTGGTGTGAGATGATATCTCATTGTAGTTTTGATTTGCATTTCTCTAATGATTAATGATGTTGAGCATTCTTTCATGTGTTTGTTGGCAGTCTGTATATCTTCTTTGGAGAAATGTCTATTTAGGTCTTCTGCCCATTTTTGGATTGGGTTGTTTGTTTTTTTTTGATATTGAGCTGCATGAGCGGCTTGTAAATTTTGGAGATTAATCCTTTGTCAGTTGCTTCATTTGCAAATATTTTCTCCCATTCTGAGGGTTGTCTTTTGGTCTTGTTTATGGTTTCCTTTACTGTGCAAAAGCTTTGAAGTTTCATTAGGTCCCATTTGTTTATTTTTGTCTTTATTTCCATTTCTCTAGGAGGTGGGTCAAGAAGGATCTTGCTGTGATTTATGTAATAGAGTGTTCTGCCTATGTTTTCCTCTAAGAGTTTGAGAGTTCCTGGCCTTACGTTTAGGTCTTTAATCCATTTTGACCTTATTTTTGTGTGTGGTGTTAGGGAGTGATCTAATCTCATGCTTTTACATGTAGCTGTCCAGTTTTCCCAGCACCACTTATTGAAGAGGCTGTCCTTTCTCCACTGTACATTCCTGCCTCCTTTATCAAAGATAAGGTGACCATATGTGCGTGTGTTTATCTCTGGGCTTTCTATCCTGTTCCATTGATCTATCTTTCTGTTTCTGTGCCAGTAACATACTGTCTTGATTACTGTAGCTTTGTACTGTAACGTGAAGTCAGGGAGCCTGATTCCTCCAGCTCCATTTTTCGTTCTCAAGATTGCTTTCGGTACTCAGCGTCTTTTGTGTATCCATACATTTTGTGAAATTTTTTGTTCTAGTTCTGTGAAAAATGACAGTGGTAGTTTGATAGGGATTGTATTGAATCTGTAGATTGCTTTGGGTAGTCGAGTCATTCTCACAACATAGATTCTTCCAATCCAAGAACACGGTGTATCTCTCCATCTATTTGTATCATCTTTAATTTCTTTCATCAGTGTCTTATAATTTTCTGCATACAGGTCTTTTGTCTCCTTAGGTAGGTTTATTCCTAGATATTTTATTCTTTTTGTTGCAATGGTAAATGGGAGTGTTTTCTTGATTTCAGATTCAGATTTTTCATCATTAGTGTATAGGAATGCCAAATATTTCTGTGCATTAATTCTGTATCCTGCTACTTTACCAAATTCATTGATTAGCTCTAGTAGTTTTCTGGTAGCATCTTTAGGATTCTCTATATATAGTATCATGTCATCTGCAAACAGTGACAGCTTTACTTCTTCTTTTCCAGTTTGGATTCCTTTTGTTTCCTTTTCTTCTCTGATTGCTGTGGCTAAAACTTCCGAAGCCATTTTGAATAAGAGTGGTGAGAGTGAGCAACCTTGTCTAGTTCCTGATCTTAGTGGAAATGCTTTCAGTTTTTCACCAATGAGGATGATGCTGGCTGTGGGTTTGTCATATATGCCTTTATTATGTTGAGGAAAGTTCCCTCTATGCCTATTTTCTGCAGAGTTTTTATCATAAATCGGTGTTGAATTTTGTAGAAAGCTTTCTCTGCATCTATTGAGATGATCATATTGTTTTTCTCCTTCCATTTATTAATATGGATTATGATATTGATTGATTTGCGTATATTGAAGAATCCTTGCATTTCTGGAATAAACCCCACTTGATCATGGTGTATGATACATTTAATGGGCTGTTGGATTCTGTTTGCTAGTATTTTGTTGAGGATTTTTGCATCTATGTTCATCAGTGATATTGGCCTGTAGTTTTCTTTCTTTGTGACATCCTTGTCTGGTTTTGGTATCAGGGTGATGGTCCTTCGTATAATGAGTTTGGGAGAGTTCCTCCCTCTGGTCTATTTTGGAAGAGTTTGAGAAGGATAGGTCTTAGCTCTTTTCTAAATGTTTGATAGAATTCACCTGTGAAGCCATCAGGTCGTGGGCTTTTGTTTGTTGGAAGATTTTTAATCACAGTTTCATTTCCAGTGCTTGTGATTGGTCTATTCTTATTTTCTATTTCTTCGTCATTCAGTCTTGGCAGGTTGTGCATTTCTAAGAATTTGTCCATTACTTCCAGGTTGTACATTTTATTGACATAGAGTTGCTTGTAGTAATCTCTCATGATCTTTTGTATTTCTGCAGTGTCAGTTGTTACTTCTCCTTTTTCATTTCTAATTTTAATGATTTGAGTCTTCTCCCTTTTTTTCTTGATGAGTCTGGCTAATGATTTATCTATTTTGTTTATCTTCTCAAAGAAACAGCTTTTAGTTTTATTGATCTTTGGTATCGTTTCCTTCATTTCTTTTTCATTTATTTCTGATCTGATTTTTATGATTTCTTTCCTTCAGCTAACTTTCGGGGCTTTTTGTTGTTGTTCTTCTTTCTCTAATTGCTTTACGTTCAAGGTTAGGTTGTTTTTTTGAGATGTTTCCTGTTTCATAATATGGGCTTATATTGCTATAAACTTCCCTCTTAGAAATGCTTTTGCTGCATCCCATTGGTTCGGTTTGTTGTGTCTCCATTGTCATTTGTTTCTAGGTATTTTTTATTTCCTCTTTGATTTCTTCAGTGATCACTTTGTCATTAAGTAGTGTATTGTTTAGGCTCCGTGTGTTGGTGTTTTTTACAGATCTTTTCCTGTAATTGATATCTAGTCCCATAGCGTTGTGGTCGGAAAAGATACTTGATATGATTTCAATTTTCTTAAATTTACCAAGGCTTGATTTGTGACACAAGATATGATCTATCCTGGAGAATGTTCCATGAGCACTCGAGAAAAATGTGTATTCTGTTGTTTTTGGATGGAATGTCCTATAAATATCAATTAAGTCCACCTTGTTTAATGTATCATTTAAAACTTGTGTTTCCTTATTTATTTTCATTTTGGATGATCTGTCCATTGGTGAAAGTGGGGTGTTAAAGTCCCCTACTATGAATGTTTTACTGTCGATTTCTCCTTTTATGGCTGTTAGCATTTGCCTTATGTATTGAGGTGCTCCTATGTTGGGTGCATAAATATTTACAATTGCTATATCTTCTTCTTGGATCGATCCCTTGATCATTATGTAGTGTCCTTCTTTGTCTCTTCTAATAGTCTTTATTTTAAAGTCTATTTTGTCTGATATGAGAATTAATACTCCAGCTTTCTTTCAGTTTCTATTTGCATGGAATATATTTTACCATCCCTTTATTTTCAGTCTGTGTGTGTTTCTGGGTTTGAAGTTGGTCCCTTGTAGGCAGCATATATATGGGTCTTGTTTTTGTATCCATTCAGCCAATCAGTGTCTTTTGGTGGGAGCATTTAGTCCATTTACATTTAAGGTAATTATCGATATGTATATTCCTATTCCCATTTTCTAAATTGTTTTGCGTTCGTTATTGTAGGTCTTTTCCTTCTCTTGCCTAGAGAAGTTCCTTTAGCATTTGTTGTAAAGCTGGTTTGGTGGTGCTGAACTCTCTCTGCTTTTGCTTGTCTGTAAAGGTTTTAATTTCTCCATCAAATCTGAATGATATCCTTGCTGGGTATAGTAATCTTGGTTTCAGGTTTTTCTCCTTCATCACTTTAAATATGTCCTGCCACTCCCTTCTGGCTTGCAGAGTTTCTGCTGAAAGATCAGGTGTTAACCTTATGGGATTCCCTTGCGTGTTATTTGTTGCTGTTTCCTTGCTGCTTTTAATATGCTTTCTTTGTATTTAATTTTTGACAGCGTGATTAATATGTGTCTTAGCATATTTCTCCTTGGATTTATCCTGTATGGGACTCTCAGTGCTTACTGGACTTGATTAACTCTTTCCTTTCCCATATTAGGGAAGTTTCCTACTGTAATCTCTTCAAATAATTTCTCAGTCCCTTTCGTTTTCTCTTCTTCTGGAACCCCTATAATTCGAATGTTGGTGCATTTAATGTTGTCCCAGAGGTCTCTGAGAATGTCCTCAGTTCTTTTCATTCTTTTTTCTTTATTCTGCTCTGTACTATTTATTTCCACTATTTTATCTTCCAGGTCACTTATCCGTTCTTCTGCCTCAGTTATTCTGCTACTGATCCCACCTAGAGTGTTTTTAATTTCATTTATTGTGTTGTTCATCGTCATTTGTTTCATCTTTAGTTCTTCTAGGTCCTTGTTAAATGTTTCTTGCATTTTGTCTATTCTGTTTCCAAGATTTTGGATCATCTTTACTATCATTATTCTGAATTCTTTTTCAGGTAGACTGCCTATTTCCCCTTCATTTGTTAGGTCTGGTGGGTTTTTTTCTTGCTCCTTCATCTGCTGTGTGTTTTTCTGTCTTCTCATTTTGCTTATCTTACTGTGTTTGGGGTCTCTTTTTTGCAGGCTGCATGTTCGTAGTTCCCGTTGTTTTTGGTGTCTGTCCCCTGTGGCTAAGTTTGGTTCAGTGGGTTGTCTAGGCTTCCTGGTGAAAGGGACTAGTGCCTGTGTTCTGGTGTATGAGGCTGGATCTTGTCTTTCTGGTGGGCAGGTCCACGTCTGGTGGTGTTTTTTGGGGTGTCTGTGGACTTATTATGATTTTAGGCAGCATCTCTGCTAATGGGTGGGCTTGTGCTCCTGTTTTGCTAGTTGTTTGGCATAGGGTGTCCAGCACTGTAGCTTGATGGTCGTTTATTGAAGCTGGGTGCTGGCATTGAGATGGACATCTCTGGTAGATGTTCACCATTTGATGTTATGTGGAGCTGGGAGGTCTCTTGTTGACCAGTGTCCTGCAGTTGGCTCTCCCCTGTCAAAGGCACAGCAGTGACTCCTGGTTGCAGTACCAAGAGCCTTTCATCCACACGGCTCAGAATACAAGGGAGAAATCGTAGAGAGAAAGCATTAGTAGAAGTAGAAAGAAGGAAAGAAAGAAAGAAAGAAAGAAAGAAAGAAGAAAGGAAGGAAAGAAGGAAGGAAGGAAGGAAGGAAGGAAAGACAGAAAGAAAGGAGGGAGGGAGGGCATGAGGGAAGAAGGAAGGAAGGAGGGAAGGAAGGAGAAAAGAAATAAAGATAGAATTTAAAGTAAAATATAATAGTTATTAAAATAAAAAATAATTATTAAGAAAAAAATTTAAAAAAAAAGGAACGGATAGAACCTTCGGACAAATGGTGGAAGCAAAGCTGTACAGACAAAATCTCACACAGAAGCATACACATACACAATCACAAAAAGAGGAAAAGGGGAAAAATCATAAAATTGCTCTGAAAGTCCACCTCCTTAATTTGGGATGATTCATTTTCTAAAGGAGGGAAGGAAGGAAAGAAAGTAGATAAAGTAAAATAAAATAATTAAAATACAAAATAATTATTAAGAAAAGAAACACAAAAAAACCCCAAAACTACGGACAGATAGAACCCTAGGACAAATGGTGGAAGCAAAGCTACACAGACAAAATCTCACACAGAAGCATACACATTCACACTCACAAAAAGAGGAAAAGGGGAAAAAGTCATAAATCTTGCTCTCAAAGTCCACCTCCTCAATTTGGGATGATTCGTTGTCTATTCATGTATTCCACAGATGCATGGTACATCAAGATGATTGTGGAGCTTTAGTCCGCTGCTTCTAAGGCTGCTGGGAGAGATTTCCCTTTCTCTTGTTTGTTCGCACAGCTCCCAGGGGCTCAGCTTTGGATTTGGCACCGCCTCTGTGTGTAGGTCACCGGAGGGCATCTGTTTTTCACTCAGACAGGACAGGGTTAAAGGAGCCACTGATTCGCGGGCTTTGGCTCACTCCGGCCTGGGGGAGCGAGGGGCATGGAGTGCGGGGCAAGTCTGCGGCAGCAGAGGCCAGCATGACGTTGCACCAGCCTGAGGCTCGCCATGTGTTCTCCTGGGGAAGTTGTCCCTGGATCCTGGGAACCTGGCAGTGGCGGGCTGCACAGGCTCCCCGGAAGGGAGGTGTGAAGAGTGACCTGTGCTCGCACACAGGTTTCTTGTTGGCGGCAGCAGCAGCCTTAGCATCTCATGCCCATCTCTGGGGTCCGCACTTTTAGGCGGGCTCCCACCCGTCTGTGCAGCTCCTTTAAGCAGCGCTCTTAATCCCCTCTCCTAGTGCACCAGGAATCACAGAGGGAAGAAAAAGTCTTTTGCCTCTTTGGCAGGTCCAGACTTTTTCCCGTACTCCCTCCCGGCTATCCATGGTGCACTAAGCCATTCAGGCTGTGTTCATGCCGTCAAACCCAGTCCTCTCCCTGCGCTCTGAGCAAAGCTAGAGCCTCAGCTTGCAGTCCTGCCTGCGAACGAGCTTCCTAGTGTGTGGAACTCTTTCCTCCTTCACAGCTCCCTCCCACTTGTGCAGGTCCAGTCCCTATTCTTTTGTCTCTGTTTTTTCTTTTGCCCTACCCAGGACCTGGGGAGTTTCTTGCGTTTTGGGAGGTCTGAGGTCTTCTGCCAGTGTTCAGTAAGTGTTCTGTAGGAGTTGTTCCACGTGTAGATGTATTTGTGGTATATCTGTGGGGAGGAAGGTGATCTCTGCGTCTTATTCTTCCACCATCTTCCACTTGTCCTCTATTTGTAGTTTTTGAAGGAACCTCCATACTGTTTCCATAGTGGCTGTATCAATTTTCATTACCACCAGCAGTGCAAGAGGGTTCCCTTTTCTCCACACCCTCTCCAGCATTATTGTTTCTAGATTTTTTGATGATGGCCATTCTGAATGGTGTGAGGTGATACCTTTTACTTCTGATTTGCATTTCTCTAATGATTTGTGATGTTGAGCATCCTTTCATGTGTTTGTTGGCAATCTGTATATCTTCTTTGGAGAAATGTCTATTTAGGTCTTCTGCACATATTTGGATTGGGTTGTTTGTTTTTTTTGTTATTGAGCTGCATGAGCTGCTTGTAAATTTTGGAGATTAATCCTTTGTCAGTTGCTTCATTTGCAAATATTTTTTCCCATTCTGAAGTTGTCTTTTGGTCTTGTTTATGGTTTCCTTTGCTGTGCAAAAGCTTTGAGGTTTCATGGGAACCATTTGTTTATTTTTGTTTTTATTTCCTTTTCTCTAGGAGGTGGGTCAAAAAGAATCTTGCTGTAATTTATGTCATAGAGTGTTCTGCCTATGTTTTCCTCTAGAGTTTGATAGTTTTGGGCCTTACATTTAGATCTTTAATCGATTTTGAGCTTATTTTTGTATATGGTGTTAGGGAGTGTTCTAATCTCATACTTTTTCATGGACCTGTCCAGTTTTCACATCACCACTTATTGAAGAGGCTGTCTTTTCTCCACTGTATATTCTTGCATCCTTTATCAAAGCTAAAGTGACCATATGTGCATTATGTATATCTGGGCTTTCTTTCCTGTTCCATTCATCTATATTTCTGTTTATGTGCCAGTACCATACTGTCTTGATTACTGTAGCTTTGTAGTATAGTTTGAAGTCAGGGAGCCTGATTCCTCCAGCTCCATTTTTCGTTCACAGGATTGCTTGAGCTATTCAGGGTATTTTGTGTTTCCACACAAATTGTGAAATTTTTTGTTCTTGTTCTTGAAAAATGGCAGTGGTAGTTTGATAGGGATTGCATTCAATCTGTAGATTGCTTTGGGTACTAGAGTCATTTTCACAATATTGATTCTTCCAATCCAAGAACATGGTATATCTCTCCATCTATTTGGATCATCTTTAATTTCTTTCATCAGTGTCTTATAATTTTCTGCATAAAGGTGTTTTGTCTCCTTAGGTAGGTTTCTTCCTAGATATTTTATTCTTTTTGTTGCAGTGGTAAATGGGAGTGTTTTCTTAATTTCATTTTCAGATTTTTCATCATTAGTGTATAGGAATGCCAGAGATTTCTGTGCATTAATTTTGTATCCTGCTACTTTACCAAATACATTGATTAGCTCTAGTAGTTTTCTGGTAGCATATTTGGGATCCTCTATGTATAGTATCATGTCATCTGCAAACAGTGACAGCTTTACTTCTTCTTTTCCAATTTGGATTCCTTTCATTTCTTTTTCTTCTCTGATTTCTGTTGCTAAAACTTCCGAAACAATGTTGAGTCAGAGTGTTGAGGCTGGGCAACCTTGTCTTGTTCCTGATCTTAGTGGAAATGCTTTCAGCTTTTCATCACTGAGGATGATGTTGGCTGTGAGTTTGTCATATATGCCATTTATTATGTTGAGGAAAGTTCCCTCTATGCCTACTTTCTGCAGAGTTTTTATCATAAATGGGTGTTGAATTTTGTAGAAAGCTTTCTCTGCATCTATTGAGATGATCATATGGTTTTTCTCCTTCTGTTTGTTGATATGGTATATCACGTTGATTGATTTGCTTATATTGAAGAATCCTTGCATTCCTGGAATAAACCCCACCTGATCATGGTGTGTGATCCTTTTAATGTGCTGGTGAATTGTTTGCTTGTATTCTGTTGAGGATTTTTGCATCTCTGTTTGTCAGTGATATTGGGCAGTAGTTTTCCTTGTGACATGTTTGTCTGGCTTTGGTATCCGGGTGATGGTGGCCTCGTAGAATGAGTTTGGGAGTGTTCCTCCCTCTGCTATATTTTGGAAGAGTTTGTGAAGTATAGGTGTTAGCTCTTCTCTAAATGTTTGAATAGAATTTGCCTGTGATGCCATCAGGTTGTGGACTTTTGTTTGCTGGAAGATTTTTAATCACAGTCTCAATTTCAGTGCTTGTGATTGGTTTGTTCATATTTTCTATTTCTTCCTGATTCAGTCTTAACAGGTTGTGCCTTTCTAAGAATTTGTTCATTTCTTTCAGGTTGTCCATTTTATTGGCATAGAGTTGCTTGTAGTAATCTCTCATGATCTTTTGTATTTCTGCAGTGTCAGTTGTTACTTCTCCTGTTTCATTTCTAATTCTATTGAATTGAGTCTTCTCCCTTTTTTTCTTGATGAGTCTGGCTAATGGTTTATCAATTTTGTTTATCTTCTCAAAGAACCAGCTTTTAGTTTTATTGATCTTTGCTACTGTTTCCCTCATTTTTTACATTTACTTCTGATCTGATTTTTATGATTTCTTTCCTTCTTCTAATTTTAGGGTATTTTTGTTCTTCTTTGTCTAATTGCTTTACGTGCAAGGTTAGTTTTTTTATTTGAGATATTTCCTGTTTCTTAAGGTAGGATTGCATTGCTATAAACTTCCCTCTTAGAACTGCTTTTCCTGCACCCCATAGGTTTTGAGTCGTTGTGTCCATTGTCATTTGTTTCTAGGTATTTTTTGATTTCCTCTTTGATTTCTTCAGTGATCACTTCGTTATTAAGTAGTGTATTGTTTAGCCTCCATGTGTTTGTATTTTTTACAAATCTTCTCCTGTAATTGATATCCACTCTTATAGCGTTGTTTTCGGAAAAGATACTTGATACAATTTCAATTTTCTTAAATTTAGCAAGACTTTATTTGTGACCCAAGATATGATCCAACCTGGAGAATGTTCCATGAGCATTTGAGAAAAATGTGTATTCTGTTGTTTTTGGTTGGAATGTCCTATAAATATCAATTAAGTCCATCTTGTTTAATGTATTTTTTAAAGCTTGTGTTTCCTTATTTATTTTCATTTTGGATGATCTGGCCATTGGTGAAAGTGGGGTGTTAAAGTCCCCTTTTATGAATATGTTACTGTTGATTTCCTGTTTTATGGCTGTTAGTATTTGCCTTATGTATTGAGGTGCTCCTATGTTGGATGCATAAATATTTACAATTGCTATATCTTCTTCTTGGGTCGATATCTTGATCATTATGTAGTGTCCTTCTTTGTTTCTTGTCTTTTCTTTAAAGTCTGTTTTGTCTGATATGAGAATTGCTATTCCAGCTTTTTTTGGTTTCCAGTTGCATGGAATATCATTTTCCATACCCTTGCTGCTTTTAGTACGTTTTCTTTTTTTTTTAATTTTTGACAGTTTGATTAATATGTGTCTTGTCGTGTTTCTCCTTTTATTTATCCTGTTTGGGACTCTGTGTGTTTCCTGGACTTTATTATCTATTTCCTTTCCCATATTTCAGAAGTTTTTATCTATAATCTCTTCAAATATTTTCTCCATCCATTTCTTTCTCTTTTCTTATTCTGGGACCCCTATAATTCGAATGTTGGTATGTTTAATGTTGTCTCAGTGGTCTCTGTGACTGTCCTCAGTTCTTTTCATTCTGTTTTCTTTATTCTGCTCTGCATTAGTTATTTCCTCTATTTTATCTTCCAGGTCACTTATCCATTCTTCTGCCTCAGTTATTCTGTTATTGATCCTTTCTAGAGTATTTTTAATTCCATTTATTGTGTTGTTCATCATTGCTTGTTTCCTCTTTAGTTCTTCTAGGTCCTTGTTAAATATTTCTTGCATTTTCTCTATTCTGTTTCTAAGATTTTGGATCACCTTTACTATCCTTATTCTGAATTCTTTTTCAGGTAGACTGACTAGTTCCTCTTCATTTGTTAGGTGTGGTGGGTTTTTATGTTGCTCCTTCATTTGCTGTGTATTTTGCTGCCTTCTCGTTTTGCTTATCTTACTGTGTTTGGGGTCTACTTTTTGCAGGCTGCAGATTCGTATTTCCCGTTTTTTTTTTTTTTTTGTCTTTCCCCAGTGGCTAAAGTTGGTTCAGTGGGTTGTGTAGGCTTCCCGGTGGAGGGGACTATTGCCTGTGTTCTGGTGGATGAGGTTGCATTTTGTCTTTCTGGTAGCAAGTCCACGTCTGGTGATGTGTTTTGGGGTGTCTGTGACCTTATTACAATTTCAGGCAGCCTCTGTGCTAATGGATGGGGTTGTGTTCCTGTCTGGCTACTTGTTTGGCATAGGGTGTCCAGCACTGTAGCTTGCTGGTCATTGAGTGAAGCTGGGTGTTGCTGTTGACACGGAGATCTCTGGGAGATTTTTGCCATTTGATATTAGGTGGATCTGGGAGGTCTCTTGTGGACCAGTGTCCTGAATTTGGCTCTCCCACCTCAGAGGCACAGCACTGACTCCTGGCTGCAGCAACAAGAGCGTTTCATCCACATGGCTCAGAATAAAAGGGAGAAAAAGTAGAAAGAATGAAAGAAAGAAAGAAACAGGGTAAAATAAAATAAAGATGATATAAAATAAATTTATTAAAATAAAAAGTAGTTATTAAGACAAAATTTTCTTTTTAAAGTTACAAAAAAACAAACAAGCAAACAAACAAAAAAACCAGACAGACCAATCCCTAGGACTAATGGTGAAAGCAAAGCTATACAGACAAAATCTCACACAAAAGCATACACATACACACTTACAAAAACATGAAAAGTGGAAAGAATAATATATCTTGCTCTCAAAGTCCACTGCCTCAGTTTGGGATGATTAGTTGTCTATTTGGGTATTCCACCGATACAGGGTACATCAGCTTGATTTTGGAGATTTAATCCGCTGCTCCTTAGTCTGCTGGGAGAAATTTCCCTTTCTCTTCTTTGTTCACACTGCTCCCGGGGTTCAGCTTTGGATTTGGCCCTGCCTCTGTGTGTATGTTGCCGGAGGGCATCTGTTCTTCACTTAGACAGGAAGTGGTTAATGAAGCCGCTGTTTCGGGGGCCCTGCTCACACAGGCCGGGGGGAGGGAGGGGCACGGAGTGCAGGGTGAGCCTGTGGCGGCAGAGGCTGGCGTTTCACTGCAGCAGCTTGTGGTGCACAGTGCATTCTCCTGGGGAAGTTGTCCCTGGATCACGGGACCCTGGCAGTGGTGGGTTGCACAGCCTCCCGGTAGGGCAGGTGTGGATAGTGACCTGTTCTCGCACACAGGCTTCTTGGTAGCGGCAGCAGCATCCTTTGTGTCTCATGCCTGTCTCTGGGATCCACGCTAATAGCCGCAGCTTGTGCCCATCTCTGGAGCCCCTTTAAACAGCCCTCTTAATCCCCTCTCCTCGTGCACCAGGAAACAAAGAGGGAAGAGAAACTCTCTTGTTTCTTAGGCGGGTCGAGACTTTTTCCTGGCCTTCTTCCTGGCTAACCGTGATGCACTAACCTCTTTTGGCTGTGTTCACACCACCAGTCCTCTTCCTGCACTCTGACCGAAGCCCGAGCCTCAGCTCGCAGGCCCCGCCCACACCAGCAGGTGAGCAGACCAGCCTCTCCGGCTGGTGAGTGCTGGTCGGCACTGATCCTCTGTGCGGGAATCTCTCCACTTTGCCCTCCGCACCCCTGTTGCTGTGCTCTCCTCCACAGCTCCAAAGCTTCCCCCTTCACCACCTGCTGTCGCTGCCCGCAAAGGGGCTTCTAGTGTGTGGAAACCTTTCCTCCTTCACAGCTCCCTCCCACTGGTGCAGGTCCCATCCCTATTCTTTTGTCTGTGTTTATTCTTTTTTCTTTTGCCATACCCAGGTACATGGGGAGTTTCTTGCCTTTTGGGAGGTCTGATGTCTTCTGCCAGCATTCAGTGGATGTTGTGTAGGAGTTATTCCACCTGTAGATGTATTTCTGATGTATATTGTAGTTTTCTTATGACAGGGCGGAAAGCAAGCTCATCACACGAGATGAATTGTGCAGAAGCACAGCAGTACAGGGCTGCTGCTCACTCAGGCAATACAGCACCCTCTGTCCTGCTGTGGTGACTTTTATTTAAGCATTATCTATGTTTACATCTTAAGACTTGTTTTCTTAACATTCCAGAAGTGCCAAAGCAGCAACATATGCTTTTATTGATTATACAACAACAATGGGCTTTCTTGAAGACATGCCATGCTTTGTCCTTGAGCTCATAAGCAGCACAAGGACATCTCCTTGTGTTCCCATCATTCTGATTATACTAAAGTAGCACAAGGACATTTCCTTGTGTTCTGATTATACTGAGGTCATTTCATGGATCAGTGCCCAAAGTATCCAGGACTGCCTGCAGTCCTGGCTTATTCACCAGCCCTCGGTTTGCCGAGGGGTTCTGGCCTATTCGCTAGCCCTTGGTTTGCCGAGTGGTGCCAGCCCTCGGTTTGCCGAGGGGTTCTGGCTTCTTCGCTAGCCCTCGGTTTGCCGAGGGGGGGCTCATGGGTCACGTCTCCTTTCCATGTCCTCAGTTATTCCACTACATTTCCCCCTTTTTGTTTTGCAGCTTGTGCAGCATCAAGGAGAACACGGCAGCTTGTTGCGGTGTTGCCTGGTGGGTGGCATTCACTCGTTGTCAGACTACAATTAAACATATGATTATTATAATGATCATTAACAATCCTGTGGTAGAACCAAATAAAGCATGTAATTTAGACATAGGATTTAAATTATTAAATCCTTGAATAATTCCAGTCCATACTTCTTGCAAATTAAGTCGTTGTAATTTCTTTTGAAAAGTTTGTTGAATTTCCCCTTGTAAATTCACAATTTCTTCTGTCAAATTTTTGTGATGTAATAAATGTTTTTTTATTTTTGCCCAGGGGAATGCAAACTGATTATATGGAACCGAAGTGACACAAAAGGCACTTTGATTCCAATCACAACGTAGCTTCATTTGTCTTTGCAAATTCACAAGTTGGTCCCCCAACATAACCACAGCTTGTTGTAAGTCTGCTATTTCCGAATGTATTTCCGAATCAATTTGTCGTTGAGAGGACCAAAGCATTTCAGAATTTTTATGCCAATCAGTTATATAATCAACGGTCTGAATAGATTGTTCTAAAGCAACTCCAGCTACTGCAGCAGTAGCTGTTATGGCTATAATACCCATGACAGCTGCAATCAACATTCCTATGAATCTTTTACTTCTTTTTAATGCATCAGCTAAATATTGCAAAACAGCCATAGGAAGAGATACTTGCCATTCCCTTCCAAGATTCACAGGAAACCAAAGACCTGTCCGAGCTCGTAAAATGTATAAACTTTCAGTAGATATGTTAAAAGATATACTAGAATTAATGCAGGTATACAGAGAGCAATTTTTACACATTATAATACCTAGAGTCTTATTCCATTCAGCTGGTCCCTTTAACAATATATAAGGTAATTTCACACAACTACAAGTATACCGAGTAACATTTTTATGAAAAGTCAAACTATGATTTCCAGATTTGTTATCCATATGTCCTACCCAAGCGTTAATCTTTTCCAAAGCTGCCATAAGCTTCCACAAATCCTTTTGTATAGGATATCCATTTAAATGAGGACCAGGAGGAGAAAACCCTCCAGCATGCCATACTATGGTATCATTAATAGTATTGCTATAAATGGTGTTATTCTCTCTATGCCAGTGTAAATTCTTCAGACCCCTTCTTCCTCGGGCAGAGTCAAAAGGGCTCCAATCAATGATGCTTCCCCCAGAAGTATTAAAAAGTACCCGAGCCATTTCTCTTTGGCATCGAGTCCAGTGGACCCAAACTGATAATTGATGTACAAGAGGCACATGGCATGGAGGCAAATAGGGTGTGAAAACATTCTCATAAAGAGTGGAATTAGAATTCTCAAAACTATAAGCACTCAAAAGATATAACCCATGATATCTGCTTTCATTTTTGACAACACTTAACCATGCCTGATAATTCATTTTAAGGCAATGATCTCCCTTTCCCATACAAATAGGAGGTCCACTAAACATCCACCGTGTAATTCTCTATTATCCTTCCTTCTTCTTCCGGCTTCAAAGGGCCTCTATCATCAAAAGGACCAGGCAACCATCCAGACTCATTTACATATACAAGAATTGGGGCATCCCACCAGGTAACCCCCAAATTAAGAGGAGGGTTAGGAATATATGTCCAGTATGTATGGTTAGTACAATTTACCTCATTGGCTGATATGCTTATTACCTGTGCAGACAGCACTGCCAACATAGCCACAAAAAGATTGGTGCTAGTGAGGTGTTTACCCTGTGAAATAGCAAGATTTTCAGCAGTGCCTGTAAACTTTTTCATTTGCCCCCAGGTCAATGGAGGCGCCTTCTTCTTTCCACCAAGTCTTAAACTGCATATATTGTCCAGGTTCAAGAACAGTCTTGGCAGGCGCCTCCCAATCCTGAGGAATTAATATGTTTTCAGAAGCATACCTAGACAAAAGACCTTGAACATAATTAGAATGCATCCCATATGCATTAATGGCTTCTTTTAGCATTTTTAAAATTTTTATATCATGAGAGTTATACTCAACGTTCACATATCCATTTGGAAATTGATCATTAGCAGGCATAGCTTGTCTAACAATAGGGAAAGCAAAGAATGATTCAGAATATTGCTTTTCTTCCTTATTCATCTCTTCTTCCAATGAAAGTTTATTAGATTCAGGTTTTAGAGGAAAGCGAAACTGATGAGAGGCTCCAACAGGATAAGCTGCTAATTCTAAAGGAGGAGCTGAAGGAATAGTAGGACATGGCTCCTGATATGAAGGAGTGGTAGCATTGTTTTTATTTTCTTCCAATTTAACTATCAAATTTTTTAACTTTGAAAGTATATCAGAGATCTCATTCTGTTGAGAAGGTGGCATCTCATTTGGTTTGCTAACTTGCTCCCGATCTTTATCATCATCAGAAAAAGCTCCTTCAGCACTGGAACCCGAAAAATCCTCTCCTTTTTCAGACATAAGAGGAGGAGGAGGCAGAGGAAGGTCCTCTATAGGAGACTCACAGAACGGAGTACGAAAAGCAGCAGAGCGATCGGGAGCAGAATTCGGACGCTGGGGACGCGCCCCATTTTCACTTTCAGTTTCAGATTGTAATGGTTCCAGGGCAAGGGAAATTAAATTACAAAGAGACCAAACACGGACAGATATAAGGTCTCCATGCTGATGAACTCTTCTTAACGCTCACATAACCTGTTTCCAAACTTTTAAATTCAACTGGTTATGACTAGTAGGTTGAAACCAGTAACAATGTTTACGAATCTCCGCAAACAGTTCATCAAAAGATTCTGGTTTCACTTTCACTCCTGAACTCCGTAATAATTGTTTCAGGAGTCTAATGTAATTACATTCTACTGATGGGGAATTCCCCATTACTCTACTGTTCCTGAAGGTTTCGCTTACTCTTGAGCGTACCAGATTCCCCTTCAGTCCTGCGATCACGCGATTACTTAACTTCAGGTCCCTGTTTGGGCGCCAAATGTTGTAGTTTTCTTATGACAGGGCCGAAAGCAAGCTCATCACATGAGATGAATTGTGCAGAAGCACAGCAGTAGAGGGCTGCTGCTCGCTCAGGCAATACAGCGCCGTCTGTCCTGCTGTGGTGACTTTTATTTAGGCATTATCTGTGTTTACATCTTAAGACTTGTTTTCTTAACATTCCACAAATGCCAAAGCAGCAACATATGCTTTTATTGATTATACAAGCAACAATAGGCTTTCCTGAAGACATGCCGTGCTTCTTCCTTGAGCTCATAAGCAGCACAAGGACATCTCCTTGTGTTCCCATCATTCTGATTATACTAAAGTAGCACAAGGACATTTCCTTGTGTTCTGATTATACTGAGGTCATTTCATGGATCAGTGCCCAAAGTATCCAGGACTGCCTGCAGTCCTGGCTTATTCACCAGCCCTCGATATGCCGAGGGGTTCTGGCCTATTTTCTAGGCCTCGGTTTTCTGAGGGGTGCCAGCCCTCGGTTTGCCGAGAGGTGCCAGCCCTCGGTTTGCCAAGGGGTTCTGGCTTATTTGCTAGTCCTCGGTTTGCCAAGGGGGGGCTCATGGGTCACGTCTCCTTTCCATGTCCTCAGTTATTCCACTACAATGTATCTGTGGGGAAGAAGGTGATCTCCGTATCTTACTCTTCTGCCATCTTCTATCTTTGCGCTTTCTGTCCTCTTCAATTGATCTATATTTCTGTTTTTGTGGCAGTACCGTACTGTCTTTATCACTCTGGCTTTGTAGTATAGTCTGAAGTCTGAGAGCCTGATTCCTCAAATAACAAAAGATTGCTTTTTTTATTTGGGGTCTTTTGTGTTTCAATACAAATTGTGAAATTATTTCTAGTTCTGTGAAAAATGATATTGGTAGTTTGATATTGATTGCATTGAATCTGTAGATTGCTTTGGGTTGTATAGTCATTTTCACAATGTTGATTCTTCCAATCCAAGAACGTGGTATATCTCTCCATCTGATTGTATCATCTTTAATTTCTTCTATCAGTGTCTTATAGTTTTCTGCATATAGGTCTTTTGTCTCCTTAGGTAGGTTTATTCCCAGGTATTTTATTCTTTTTGTTGCAGTGGTAAATGGCAGTGTTTCCTTAATTTCTCTTTCAGATTCTTGATCATAAGTGTATAAGAATGCAAGAGATTTCTGTTCTTTAATTTTGTATCCTGCTACTTTACCAAATTCAGTGATTAGCTCTAGTAGTTTTCTGGTAGCATCTTTAGGATTCTCTATGTATAGTATCATGTCATCTGCAAACAGTGACAGCTTTACTTCTTCTTTACCAATTTGGATTCCTTTTATTTCTTTTTCTTCTCTGATTGCTGTGGCTAAAACTTCCAAAACTATGTTAAATAATAGCAGTGAGAGTGGGCAACCTTGTCTTGTTCCTGACCTTAGTGGAAATGGTTTCAGTTTTTCACCATTGAGAACAATGTTGGCTCTGTGTTTGTCATATATGGTCTTTATTGTGTTGAGGTAAGTTCCCTCTATGCCTACATTCTGGAGGGTTTTTTATCATAAATCGGTGTTGAATGCTTTTTCTGCATCTATTGAGATGATTTTATCATTTTTCTCTTTCAATTTGTTAATATGATTTATCACATTGCTTGATTTGTATATATTGAAGAATCTGCATTCCTGGGATAACCTCCACTTGATCATGGTGTATGATCCTTTTAATGTGCTATTGGATTCTGTTTGCTAGTATTTTGTTGAGGAGTTTTGCATCTATGTTCATCAGTGATATTGGCCTGTAGTTTTCTTTGTGATATCTTTGTCTGGTTTTGGTATCAGGGTGATCATGGCCTTGTAGAATGAGTTTGGAAGTATTCCTCCCTCTGCTATATTTTGGAAGAGTTTGAGAAGGATAGGTGTTAACTCTTCTCTAAATGTTTGATGGAATTCGTCTGTGAAGCCATCTGGTCATGGGCTTTTTTTTTTTTGCAAGACTTAATCACAGTCTCAATTTCAGTTCTTCTGGTTGGTCTGTTTATATATTCTGTTTCTTCCTTGTTCAGTATCAGGAGGTTGTGGTTTTCTAGGAATTTGTCCATTTCTTTCAGGTTGTCCGTTTTTTTGGCTTGTAGTAATCTCTCATGATCTTTTGTATTTCTGCAGTGTCAGTTGTTACTTCTCCTTTTTCATTTCTAATTCTATTGATTTGAGTCTTCTCCCTTTTTTTCTTGATGAGTCTGGCTAATGGTTTATCAATTTTGTTTATCTTCTCAAAGAACTAGCTTTCAGTTTTATTGATCTTTGCTATTGTTTCCTTCATATTTTTTTCAGTTATTCTGATCTTATCTTTATGATTTCTTTCCTTCTGCTAACTTTTGCGTTTTTTTGTTCTTCTTTCTCCAGTTGCTCTAGGTGTAAGGTTAGGTTGTTTATTTGAGATGTTTATTGTTTTGTGAGGTAGGTTTGTATTGCTATAGACTTCCCTCTTAGAACTGCTTTTTCTGTATCCCATAGTTTTCGGGTCATCTTGTTTTCATTGTCATTTGTTTCTTGATATTTTTTGTTTTCCTCTTTGATTTCTTCAGTTATCTCTTGGTTATTTAATAGTGTATTGTTTAGCCTCCATGTGTTTGTATTTTTTACAGATTATTTCCTGTAATTGATATCTAGTCTCATAGCCTTGTGGTCAGGAAAGATACTTGATATGATTTCAGTTTCCTTATATTTACCAAGACTTGACTTGTGACCCAAGATATGATCTATCCTGGAGAATGTTCCATGAGCACTTGAGAAGAAAGTGTATTCTGTTGTTTTTGGTTGGAATGTCTTATAATTATCAATGAAGTTCATCTTGTTTAATGTATCATTTAAAGCTTGTGTTTCCTTATTTAGTTTCATTTTGGATGATCTGTCCATTGGTGAAAATGGGGAGTTAAAGTCCCCTTCTATGACTGTGTTGCTGTTGATTTCCCCTTTTATAGCTTTATGTATTGATGTGTCTTATGTTGGATGCATAAATTTTTACAACTGTTGTATCTTCTTCTTCGATTGATCCCTGGGTCATTATGTAGTGTCCTTCTTTGTCTCTTGTAATAGTCTGTATTTGCAAGTCTATTTTGTCTGTTATGAGAATTGCTACTCCAGCTTTCTTTTGATTTCCATTTGCATGGAATATCTTTTTCCATCTGTTCACTTTCAGTCTGTATATGTCCCTAGGTCTGAATTGGGTCTCTTATAGACAGCATATATACGGGTCTTGTTTTTTTTATCCATTCAGCAGTCTATGCCTTTTGGTGGGAACATTTATTCCATTTATGTTTACGGTTGTTGTTGATATGTATGTTCTGATAACCATTTTCTTAATTGTTTTGGGTTTGGTATTGTGGGTCTTTTTCTTCTCTTGTGTTTCCTGCCTAGAGAAGTTCCTTTATCATTTGTTGTAATGGTGGTTTTGTGGTTCTGAATTCTCTTAGCTTTTGTTTGTCTGTAAGCATTTTAATTTCTCCATTGAATCTGAATGAGATCCTTGCTGTGTAAAGTAATCTTCGTTGTAGGTTTTTCCCTTTTACCACTTTAAATATGTCGTGCCACTCCCTTCTGGCTTGCAGAATTTCTGCTGAAAGGTCAGCTGTGAAACTTATGGGGATTCCTTTCTTTTTTATTTGTTGTTGTTCCCTTACTGCTTTTAATATTTTTTCTTTGTATTTAATTTTTGGTAGTTTGATTGATATGTGACTTTGCGTGTTTCTCGTTGGATTTATCCTGTATGTGACTCTCTGCACTTCCTGGACTTGATTGACTATTTCCTTTCCTATATTAGGCAAGTTTTCAGCTATAATCTCTTCAAATATTTTCTCAGTCCGTTTATTTTTCTCTTCTTCTTCTGGGACCCCTATAATTCCACTGTTGGTGCATTTAATGTTGTCCTATAATTCCACTGTTGATGCATTTAATGTTGTCCTAGAGGTCTCTGAGACTGTGGTCAATTCTTTTCATTCTTTTTTGTTTATTTTGCTCTGTGGTAGTTATTTCCACTACTTTATCTTCCAGGTCACTTATCCATTCTTCTGCCTTAGTTATAGTGCTATTGATTTCTTCTAGAGGATTTTTAGCTTCATTTATTCTGTTGTTCATTCTTGTGTTTTTGCTCTTTAGTTATTCAGGGTTCTTGTTAAACAGTACTTATATTTTCTCCATTCCATTTCCAAGATTTTGGATCAGCTTTAGTATCATTATTCTGAATTCTTTTTCAGGTAGACTACCTATTTCCTCTCCATCTTTTTGGTCTGGTAAGTTTTTGCTATGCTCCTTCATCTGCTGTGTGTTTGTCTGTCTTCTCATTTTGCTTAACTTACTGTGCTAGGCATCTCCTTTTCACATGCTGCAGGTTCGTAGTTCCTGTTGTTTTTGATGTCTGCCCCCAGTGACGAATTTTGGTTCAGTGGGTCGTGTAGGTCTCCCAGTGGAGGGGACTGGTCCCTGTGTTCTGGTGGATTAGGCTGGGTATTGTCTTTCTGGTGGTGTGTTTTGAGTTATCTGTTACCTTATTATGATTTTAGGCAGCCTCTCTGCTAATGGGTGGGATTGTGTTCCTGTCTTGCTAGTTATTTGGCATAGGGTGTCCAGCACTGTAGCTTGCTAGTCATTGAGCGGAGCTGGGTCTTATGTTGAGATGGAGATTTCTGGGTGAGCTTTTGCCATTTGATATTATGTTGAGCCTGGAGGTCTGTGTTTGACCAATGTCCTAAAGTCGGCTCTCCCACCTCAGAGGCACATGTTTGACAGCTGGCTGGAGCACCAAGACCCTGTCAGCCACACAGCTCAGAAGAAAAGGGAGAAGAAAAGAAAGAAGAAAAAACAAATAACATAAAGTTATTATGGTAAAAAAATTTAAAAAGCTATTAAAAATAAAAAATGAAAAAGTAATAAAAAAAGAAAAAGAAAGAAAGAAAGAAAGAATGAAGAGAGCGACCATACCAAGAAACAAATCCACCAATGACAGCAAGCACTAAAAGCTATACTAAGAAAAAACCATTAGAAAAGGACAGAGAGAACTCTAGGACAAATGGTAAAAGCAAAGCTATAGAGAGAAAATCACTCAAAGAAGCATATACATACACAGCTACAGAAAGAGAAAAAGGAAAACCATGTATATATCTATATATAAAAGAAAAGGAAGAGAGCAACCAAATTATTAAACAAATCTACCAATGGTAATAAACTTTAAGTACTAAAATAAGATAAACATAAAACCAGAAACAGGGGCTTCCCTGGTGGTGCAGTGTTTGAGAGTCTGCCTGCTAATGCAGGGGACACGGGTTTGAGCCCTGGTCTGGGAAGTTCCCACATGCCATGGAGCAACTAGGCCCATGAGCCACAACTACTGAGCCTGTGCGTCTGGAGCCTATGCTCCGCAACAGGAGAGGCTGCAGTAGTGAGAGGCCCGCGCACCACGATGAAGAGTGGCCCCTGCTTGCCGCAACTAGAGAAAGCCCTCACACAGAAATGAAGACCCAACACAGCAAAAATAAATAAATTAAAAAAAAAACCAGAAACAAATTTGATACAGAAAGCAAATCCCAAGCCTACAGTTGCTCCCAAAGTCCACCACCTTAATTTTGGGTTGATTCATTGTCTCTTCAGGTATTCCAGAGATGCAAGATACATCAAGTTGATTGTGGAGATTTAATCAGCTGCTCCTGAGGCTGCTGGGAGAGATTTCCCTTTCTCTTCCTTGTTCGCACAGCTCCTAGGGTTCTGCTTTGGATTTGGCCCCACCTCTTCATGTAGGTCTCCTGAGTGCATCTGTTCTTCACTCAGACGGGACAGTGTTAAAGTAGCAACTGATTAGGGGTCTCTGGCTCACTCAGGCCTTGGGGAGGGCGGGATATGGTATGTGCGGCCAGCCTGAGGTGGCAGAGGCTGGCGTCACGTTGCAACAGCCTGTGGCATGCCATGTGTTCTCCCGGGGAAGTTGTCCTTGGATCACAGGACCCTGGCAGTGGTGGGCTGCACAGGCTCCCAGGAGGGGAGGTGTGTATTGTGACCTGTGCTTGCACACAGGCTTCTTGGTGGCTGCAGCACAAACTTTAGCATTTCATGCCTGTCTCTGGTGTCTGCACTGATAGCCTCAGCTCGTGCCCATCTCTGGAGCTCTTTTGGGCAGTGCTCTGAATCCCCTCTCCTCGTGCACCCTGAAACAATGTTCTCTTGCCTCTTACGCAGTTCCAGACATTTTCCCAGACTTCCTCCTGGCTAGCTGTGGTGCACTAACCTCCTTCAGGCTGTGTTCATGCAGCAAACCCCTGTCCTCTCCCTGGGATGTAACCTCCGAAGCCGGAGCCTCAGCTCCCAGCCCCCACATGCCCCAGCAGGTTAGCAGACAATCGTCTCAGGCTGGTGAGTGCTGGTCAGCACCGATCCTCTGTGCGAGAGTCCCTCCGCTTTGCCCTCTGCACCTTTATTGCTGCACTTTCTTCCATGGCTCCATAGCTTCCCTCCCGCCAAACCACTGTCTCCACCAGTGAAGGGGCTTCCTAGTGTGTGGAAACTTTTCCTCCTTCACAACTCCCTTCCAGAGGTGTAGGTTCTGTCCCTATTGTTTTGCCTCTGTTTTTTTCTTTTTTTCTTTTGCCCTACCCAGGTATGTGGTGAGTTTCTTGCCTTTTGGGAGGTCTGAGGTCTTCTGCCAGCTTTCAGTAGGGGTTCTGTAGGATTTGTTCCACGTGTAGATGTATTTCTGATGTATTTGTGGGGAGGAAGTTGATCTCTAAGTCTTACTCCTCTGACATCTTGAAGGTCTCTGTTGTCCTTTAAAAGGGAATAAAGGGGTTGGAGAAAGGAGAAATTGGGAACCCAAGGAGAAAGGAGAAAGGAGAAATTGGGAACCCAAGGAGAAATTGGGAACCCAACTTCTGCAATAGCTTCCTAGCTTGAGAAAGCCTCTCAATTTACATTTGGTGCCAGGAAGTGGTAACTGAGATATGACCTGGATGTGTGTAGGATGAAGCAGTAGTCCTTGGGGTGGGGCATAAGCAAATAACCCAAGTATCGTACCTGAGTTGGAACAAATTGGAGCTTAGCCCTTGAAGCCTTATGCCCCTTGTGTGCTAGCTGAGTGAGGAGATGTAGCCTGTCCTTGAGGTTTGCTTCCTCAGTGGGGGAGCATAACAAAAGTTCATCAACATATTGGAGTAAAGTAGAGCCATGGGTTAAATTCACATTGGCCAGGTCTTGTCTCGATATTTGTGAAAAATAAGTAGGGCTTTCCATGTAGCCCTGAGGCATAATGGTCCAAGTAAATTGACATCCCTCACACCTGAAGGCACACAGGTATTGGCAATCTGGATGGACAGGAATGGTGAAGAAAGTACTATATAAATCTATGATTGTAAAAAATTGTGTGTTTAAAGAGATTAAATTGAGAATGGTATGAGAGTTGGTGACTACAGGGTAACGTGGTATGAGTATATTGTTTATGGCTCGGAGATATTGAATAATATGACAAACTCGACCATGAGGCTTGAATATCGCAAGGATTGTTGTGTTACAAGGACTGGTGCATGGGATTATGAGACCCTTCTGGAGGTGTACCTTGGCAGTGGGATGAATTCTTTCCAGAGCCTCAGGTCTGAGAGGGTATTGTCTGAGGTGAGGTGAAGGTTTATTAGGGTCTATCTGTATCTTAATTGGTGGGACTGAATGAATGTATTCTGTGTCATTTGAAGAGGTGGACCTTAAGGTAGGAGGAACAGAATCTATCAAATCCTTATGACTGAGAATTGACAAGGTATGAGCAAGGAGGGGAATTTCAATATTAGTACTAGATTCAGAAGTAAATCTCAAGGGGTCAAGAATTTGTAAATGTATTTCCTCTTTTGGGTAAAAGGAAATATTAGCTTGTAATTTTTCCAGTAGGTCTTGGCCCAAAAGGTGTACAGGAGCAGAAGGAACAAGAAGGAACTGGGGTGGATTCCCTGAAAAGAGCCTATCTCAAAAGACAATGGGATACTTACCTGACAGGGGAGATACCATGCTCATGAAGGTGGTTTTCCAAGGGTGAGGCTCACTCATTGCACTGCAAGTGTGCTGACCCCTGCGATTTCCCCAAATGGGGGAAACTCGACTGCATAATTTGTGGTGGGGTGGGACTGTGTGCGTGCTCTCCCCTGAAAAAAAAAATGGGGACAATTTGCTTACCTTCATAACTGTGTTGGAAACTCCCACCATTTGTACCTTTTCTGTACTTCGAGGAACGGGGAGGCTTGAGGTTGGTGAGGTTCAAGACAAAGTTGCTCCTGTGTTCAGAAGAGCAGTAATAGCTTCAGCTCCTATAAAATGGTCCAGTTCTCCCAACGGTGTTAGTGGGAATAGTGGGAAGACCCCAACACTTTCTTCCAGAGCATCCCTATTTGTGATTGTCTAAAAAAAGGAGGTGCTTCTCAAATTTCTCAGAGAGTTCATGAAAGGGGCCAGGGTGAGGGGGTTTGGGATGCTGATAGGGCCCTCTTTTTAACTTTGGGTGCTTCTTCCACTGGTCAGGCTGGGTCCTTGATCTTGGTAGGGTCCATAAGAGGAATTGTGGTCTTTCTGTTGAGGTGGCCGCTGAGCAGCAGTGGCCAGTTGCTGCAGCTGCAAATTCATGATTTTAATGGTCTTGTGTTTTTCTGTATGTTTGATTATTTTAGATAGCTAATTAGCCAAATTGACCACATCAGGAGTGGCCATTATTTCCCAATTTAATTGTACCTGTTTCACCAGCAGTCTGAGTTCCTCATCAAATCCCCCAACAAAGATTGAATTAAAGAGGGTTTGAGTATTGTTTGCCCCAGCAGGTATTCTGCAGTTTTTCCCAGAATACTGTCTATAGGCATGAGTAATAATCGTGAACAGTTTCATCAGGTTGTTGTGTAGTAGACTGAATTTTTCCCCGGGCAGTGGTACAGGGAAAAGCCTGAGGAGTTGCTTCATGAAAGGCTCGAGCTACCTGAGAAGCTGGTGCCACTGCATCAATGTCGTTTCTATGGATATCTTCCTATGAAGCCAGTTGGCAGTAGTTTGCCAATGTCTGGCTTGGCTTTCTCCAATTAAGATGTGGGTTAGTTGATACAAGTCAGAGAAGCCTGGATCATAGGTTCGTATCGCAAAGTTAAATTCTTCCACAAACCAGGGAGGTGGTCCTCAGTGACCTTGGGAAATTCCTGAGCTATGGCCTGTAATTCTGCAGGTGACCAAACCCTATAGTCTACCAGATAACATGTGCCAGCAAGATTCTTTTATGTCGTCTCTGGTATACCATTGCCATTTACCTAGGTAAGCACAGGAGGCAGCCCCATACTTTTTGTATATGTACCCAGCAGGAGTCCCAGATGGGTGAGAATCTTCCCCCATAGCAGTCTGAGACTGTGACCATCCCATTATTATGCACTCACCAAAAGGAAGTAAGTCCTTAAGCGATCAGTTGATTAAACAAAAGACAGCCAGAATAAAGGCCTCAACCTCAACCAAAGAAGGAGGTTCTGGACCAAAAGGACTTACTGCCCAGGCCTGGGGCCACAAGGGAGGCAGTAAAGCATGAGAGACTCATGCAGGTACCTTGCTCAAACACATGGCAGCTTCGGAGCTGGTCATATCACTTCAGATCCCACTTCTGACACTAATAATGTCAGCTGAAATGACCACGGTCTGTAAAAAGGCAAAAAGCAGTTTATTTGGGGTCTTAGAACTGCAATTCAGGAATCAGATTCTGGAGGATACCAGAATAGTGTCTCACTAGAGGAGAATAGCAGGGATTTTTATAGGAAAAGAGGGAAGTTAATGTAGGTTTACACAAGTTGTTTACCAAGAATTTGGATTGAAGGTCAAAATTATTCTATATAATATGTTTGGGTTATGGAATGCATCTCATTTGTTACTAAAGAAAGGTATGTTTTCTTAGGCCAAATAAAGTCCAGTTCTCAACATTATTCTTTCCTTTTAGCAACTCAGCAACTATATAGCAGTTTCAATTTGGAGTGTTAAGCAAAAGTCCAGCATGGGCAGCAGACATGGAGGTGCTCAGGTCATGTCTCAGTCATTCCTGACAGTTATTTTCGTACTAGAAAAGTCTTCTCCCTATTTGTTAACTTAAGATTATGATGATGCTTGATGGGCAAAGCAGGAACTCCAAGCAAGATCCCTGGTAGGATCCAGCCTTGCTTTTTTCTGGGTCCCTTCCTTTCTAGGTCATATCATTTGCACCAGGTTCCCTGGCATGGTAGAGGAAGGTGACCTCACAAAGAAAAGGGGCTTCTGCTATTCATACAGCCTCTTCTCCCAACCCACCTAACCCTGGGCCACCGTACTTGTCCAGTTAATAATGAGTTTATCTGAATTCTTCCTTTTTTGACCTTTTCACCTGGGGGAGAAGGGGAGGCAGAACTGCCCTTGTACTTGAGTGTTAAAATATTTAAAAAATTAAAACCCCCATATTGGGGGATTCAAGCTATAAAACTGGGCTAGTTGTATGGTAAGGGAGAAGATACCATTATCCCACCCACATCAAAATAATAGAAGCAGCTAATACATTGAGTATTTAACTATATGGCAGGCACTGTGCTAAACAACCCATAAGGGAGGTAGTATTAATACTCCCATGTCACAAATGAGGAAACTGGGACCATTAGAGGTGAAGTGACTTGTCTAATAAAGATAGGAGTGTTAAGTTTTAGACTGATGTGGAGATGGGGTTAGTGCTCAAGAAAACTTTAACTGGCATCATGTTCAGACTCCTTTTGTACTTCATGGATGGGATTGTAAGTCTTGAAAATAAATAAAAATTCCAAATGAAGACTTAGTTCTTTAAATAACATTGGCATTTCCTTTGGTGCCTGGCAGGGCTGTGAGTGCCAATAGGTGATATCTTGCCAGAAGTCTACTATTTTTACTTTATTATAAGTTCTGGGAAGAATTAGGGTTGAACTAATGACAAGGACTTAGAATTGCCTCTCTCTTATTTATTCACCATTTCCACAAAAGGGAAATGCATCTGTCTTGTTCATTTCAGGACAAAGAGATAACCATGAGCTTGTCAGTCATTAGTTCTGCATGTCAAGTGCAAAAGTGACTTTTATTTTTGGCTCTTTTTTGAGTCTTTTTCTCTTCTTGGGAAGACTTTAAAAAAACTATTAAAGTATAACATACATAAAGTTCATAGATTATAAGTTTGTACTCCATGAATATTCACAAGCTGCGCATACCCATGTAACCAGCACCGTGGTCCAAGATACAGAACATTACTAGGAATCCCCTCATTCCTCTTCTAGTCAATACCCCTCCCAAGGGTAACCACTACCCTGACTTCCAACAGAATAGGATGCCACATGTGATGTATCCACTTTTCTGTTGATGGGAAATTTCCTGTTCTGACTGTTACAAGTAGAGCATTCTTTTGACAGCTATACACATGCATTTTTGTTGGGATATATACATAGAAGTGAATTTCTGGATAGTAGGATATGCATTCATTCAGAGAGAGTAGATACTACCAGTTTTGCACTCCCAACACCTATGTATAAGAGAGGCTTTGTCCTTTAAAGTTATAGCCTTAGAGTTTAATTATGAATTTTGTAGCACCTCAGGACTACCCAAAAGTTTAGTGACTCTCCTGTCTAAATCAGAAATTATCCTACCCCCATCACTTCTGTGTTATTTAGCACATAGAGTTCTTAATTACCTTACATTCCTGGAATGGAACTTTATTAATTAGGATTTTTTTCAGTTAACATTTATTGAGTTTCAACTGGCTTAGAAATTTACTGTAGTGATTAAGAGTGTGTGCTTTGGATCCAGACTGTCTGAATTCAATCTCAACTCTGCTACTTAACTAACATTTTGATCTTGACAAGTATGTAACTTCTCTGTGCCTCAGTTTCTTCATCTGTCAAATGGTAATGATAACAATAGTACCTATCTCGCAGGGTTGTTATAAGGATTAAATGAGTTAATATTTGTAAAAGTGCTTAGAACAGTGCTTGGCACATTGTGAATGCTTAATTTAGCTACTGATTACTATCATCATCATCATTATTAATTGTTATTATTTACAGAACCCCACATTGGGAGTTGTTAATGATACATAGCTATCTTAGATATAGGAACTATCCTCTAGGATCTCTTAAGTAAGGTGATGAGATGTTAAGCATAAGATTCAAGAATGAAAGTGAGAACATTCAAGAGAGGGACAAATGAAATACTATTGGAGTTTAAAGACAAATAGGATCCAGTTCTAGATGAGTGTGAAGAGTATGAAATGAAGAAAGCTTTATAGAAAGAGTGGCTTGTAAGCTGAGTCTGAATAATAGGATTTTACTCTTCAGAGATTGGGAAGGTGAGAGGGACTCCCTACCAAGGGAACTGCAAGAGCATAAGCTCAGAGGCTTAAGCTCAGAGGCAGGATTGAGAGGAATGAAGAAAGGAATTAAGTTGGAGAAATAGGTTTTGTAGATTGTAGAATGCCTTGAATGTTACAATGAGGAACTTGAACTTGGTTCTACAGGTAGCAACAACCTGCTTAAGCTTTGTAAGTCTAGAACATAAAATGCAAAAGTTAGAAAGGACCTTTAAAAATATTATCTAAATGAGGAATGGGAATGCAGTTTCTTTTTTGCATGATGGGAATGTTCTAAAATTATGTTGTGGTGATGGTTTTACAATTCTGTAAATTCACTAAAAAATCAATGAATTGTACATGCAAAATAAGTGAATTTTATGGTATGTAAGTTCACTAAAGTTATGAATGAATGAACAAATGAATGAGTAAGATCATCTCATGATAGTCCAAGCCTCTTATTTCACAAATGCAAAAGCTGTGGCACAGATTGCTGAAGTTTCTTGTCCAAGGTCAAACATCTAGCAAGTGTCAGAGCCAGCATTCTCTTTTTGTTGTTTAGTATGCATGACTGGTTCAGACTATGATAAATTGTATGGAATTATCATTGAAACAAGAGCCAAAATAATTGAGAATGCTGGATGGGTATGCAATGCTATTCTGGATAATAGTAGTAAGTAATAACACTTTATACTACCTTACTGTTTACAAAGTGCTTTTCAAGCCACCCTACCTGCTCTCAACATAAAAATTTATATGAAGATAGCGAAATATGGCAGAAGAGTAAGATGCAGAGATCACCTTCCTCCCCACAGATACATCAGAATTACATCAACACATGGAACAACTCCTACAGAACACCTACTGAACACTGGCAGAAGACCTCAGACCTCCCAAAAGGCAAGAAACTCCCCATGTACATGGGTAGGGCAAAAGAAAAAAGAATAAACAGAGACAAAAGAATAGGGATAGGACCTGCACCAGTGGGAGGGAGCTGTGAAGGAGGAAAGGTTTCCACACACTAGAAGCCCCTTTGTGGGCAGAGAATGCAGGTGGTGGAGGGGGGAGCTTCAGAGCCGCGGAGGAGACTGCAGCAACAGGGATGCAGAGGGCAAAGAGGAGAGATGTCTGCAAAGAGGATCAGTGCCGACCAGCACTCACCAGCCCAAGACGCTTGTATGCTCACCTGCCGGGGTGGACAGGGCTGGGAGCTGAGGCTCGGGCTTCGGTCAGAGTGCAGGGAGAGGACTGGCGGTGTGAACACAGCCTGAAGGGGCTAGCCAGGAGGGAGCCCGAGATAAAGTCTGGACCTGACAAAGAGGCAAGAGACTTTTTCTTCAATCTTTGTTTCCTGGTGTGTGAGGAGAGGGGATTAAGAGCGTTGCTTAAAGGAGCTCCAGAGATGGGCGCAAGCTGTGGCTAACAGCGCAGACCCCAGATGGGCATGAGATGCTAAGGCTAATGCTGGCACCACCAAGAAGCCTGTGTGTGAGCACAGATCACTCTCCACACCTCCCTTCCAGGGAGCCTGTGCAGTCCGCCACTGCCAGGGTCCCGGGATCCAGGGACAACTTCCCTGAGAGAACGCACGGCATGTCTCAGGCTGGTGCAATGGCACACTGGCCTCTGGCACTGCAGGCTCGCCCCACACTCTGTACCCCTCCCTTACCCCAGCCTGAGTGAGCCACAGACCCCGAATCAGCAGCTTCTTTATCCCCGTCCTGTCTGAGCGAAGAAAAGACATCCTCCTATGAGGAACACGCAGAGGCGGGGCCATATCCAAAGCTGAAACCTGGAAGCTGTGCAAACAAAGAAGAGAAAGGGAAATCTCTCCCAGCGGCCTCAGGAGCAGTGGATTATATCTCCACAATCAACTTGATGTACTCTGCATTTGTGGAATACCTGAATAGACAATGAATCATCCCAATTTGAGGAGGTGGACTTTGAGAGCAAGATTTATTATTTTCCCCCTTTTCCTCTTTTTGTGAGTGTGTATGTGAATGTTTCAGGATGAGATTTTGTCTGTATAGCTTTGCTTTCACAGTTTGTCCTAGGGTCCTATCCATCCTATTTTTTTTTTACATTAAAAATTTTTTTCTTAATAATTATTTTTTATTTTAATAACTTTATTTTATTTTATCCTCTTTCTTTCCTTCTTTTGTTTTATGTTTTCTCCCTTTTATTCTTAGCCGTGTGGATGAAAGGCTCGTGGTGCTGCAGCCAGGAGTCAGTGCTGTGCCTCTGAGGTGGGAGAGCCAACTTAGGGCACTGGACCACAAGAGACCTCCCAGCTCCACGTAATATCAAATGGCGAAAATTTCCGAGAGATCTCCATGTCAACACCAACACCCACCTTCGCTCAACGACCAGCAAGTTACAGTGCTGGATACCCTATGCCAAATAACTAGCAAGACAGGAACACAACCCCAACCATTAGCAGAGAGGCTGCCTAAATCATAATAAGTTCACAGACACCCCAAAACACACGAGCAGAAGTGAACCTGCCCACCAGAAATACAAGATTAAGCCTGATCCGCCAGAAAACAGGCACTAGGCCCTTCCACCAGGAAACCTACACAACCCACTGAACCAAATTTAGCCACTGGGGACAGACACCAAAAACCACGGGAACTACGAACCTGCAGCCTGTGAAAAGGAGGCTCCAAACACAGTAACATAAGCAAAATGAGGAGACAGAAAAACACAGCAGATGAAGGAGCAAGATAAAAACCCACCAGACCTAACAAATGAAGGGGAAATAGGCAGTCTACCTTAAAAAGAATTCAGAATAATGATAGTAAAGATGATCCAAAATCTTGGAAATAGAATAAGCAAAATGCAAGAAACATTTAGCAAGGACCTAGAAGAACTAAAGATGAAACAAACAACGATGAACAACACAATAAATGAAACTAAAAATTCTCTAGATGGGACCAATAGCAGAATAACTAAGGCAGAAGAACAGATAAGTGACCTGGAAGATAAAATAGTGGAAAAAACTATTGCAGAGCAGAATAAAGAAAAAAGAATGAAAAGAACTGAGGACAGTCTCAGAGACCTCTGGGACAACATTAAATGCACATTCGAATTATAGGGGTTCCAGGAGAAGAGAAAACGAAAGGGACTGAGAAAATATTTGAAGAGATTATAGTTGAAAACTTCTCTATTATGGGAAAGGAAATAGTTAATCAAGTACAGTAAGCACATAGAGTCCCATACAGGATAAATCCAAGGAGAAACACACCAGGAGAGATATTAATCAAACTGTTAAAAATTAAATACAAAGAAAACATTAAAAGCAGCAATGGAAAAACAACAAATAACACACAAGGGAATCCCCATAAGGTTAACAGCTGATCTTTCAGCAGAAACTCTGCAAGCCAGAAGGGAATGGCAAGACATATTTAAAGCGATGAAGGAGAAAAATGTACAACCAAGATGACTCTACCCAGAAAGGATCTCATTCAGATTTGATGGAGAAATTAAAACCTTTACAGACAAGCAAAAGCTGAGAGAGTTCAGCACCACCAAACCAGCTTTACAACAAATGCTAAAGGATCTTCTCTAGGCAAGAAACACAAGAGAATGAAAACACCTACAATAACAAACCCAAAATATAAGAAAATGGGAATAGGAACATACATATCGATAATTACCTTAAATGTAAATGGATTAAATGCTCCAACCAAAAGACACAGACTGGCTGAATGAATACAAAAACAAGACCCTTATATATACTGTTTACAAGAGACCCACTTTAGACCTAGAGAAACATACGGACTGAAATTGAGGGGATGGAAAAAGATATTCCATGCAAACGGAAACTAAAAGAAAGCTAGAGTAACAATTCTCATATCAGACAAAATAGACTTTAAAATAACAACTCTTAGAAGAGACAAAGAAGGACACTACATAATACTCAAGGGATCGAACCAAGAAGAAGATATAACAATTGTAAATATTTATGAACCCAACATAGCACCTAAATACATAAGGCAAATACTAACAGCCATAAAAGGGGAAATCGACAGTAACACATTCATAGTAGGGGACTTTAACATCCCGCTTTCACCAATGGACAGATCATCCAAAATGAAAATAAATAAGGAAACATAAGCTTTAAATAATACATTAAACAAGATGGACTTAATTGATAGTTATAGGACATTCTATCCAAAAACAACAGAATACACATTTTTCTCAAGTGCTCATGGAACATTCTCCAGGATAGATCATATCTAGGGTCACAAATCAAGCCTTGGTATATTTAAGAAAATTGAAATTGTATCAAGTATCTTTTCTGAACATAATGCTATGAGACTAGATATCAATTACAGGAAAGATCTGTAAAAAATACATGGAGGCTAAACAATACACTACTTAAGGACAAAGTGATCACTGAAGAAATCAAAGTGGAAATCAAAAAATACCTAGAAACAAATGACAATGGAGACACGACGTCCGGAGACGTATGGGATGCAGCAAAAGCAGTTCTAAGAGGGAAGTTTATAGCAATAAAATCATATCTTAAGAAACAGGAAACATCTCGAATAAACAACCTTCCATTGCACCTAAAGCAATTAGCGAATGTGGAGCAAAAAAAACCCCAAAGTTAGCAGAAGGAAAGAAATCGTAATGATCAGATCAGAAATAAATGAAAAAGAAATGAAGGAAACAATAGCAAAGGTCAATAAAACTAAAAGCTGGTTCTTTGAGAAGATAAACAAAATTGATAAACCATTAGCCAGACTCATCAAGAAAAAAAGGGAGACGACTCAAGTCAGTAGAATTAGAAATGAAAAAGAAGTAACAAGTGACACTGCAGAATTACAAAAGATCATGTGAGATTACTACAAGAAACTCTATGCCAATAAATTGGACAACCTGGAAGAAATGGACAAATTCTTAGAAATGCACAACCTGCCAAGACTGAATCGGGAAGAAAGAGAAAATATGAACAGACCAATCACAAGCACTGAAATTGAAACAGTGATTTAAAATCTTCCAACAAACAAAAGCCCAGGACCAGATGGCTTCACAGGCGATTTCTTTGAAACATTTAGAAAAGAGCTAACACCTATCCTTCTCAAACTCTTCCAAAATATAGCAGAGGGAAGAACACTCCCAAACTCATTCTACGTAGCCACCATCATCCTGATACTAAAACCAGACAAGGTAGTCACAAGGAAAGAAAACTACAGGCCAATATCACTGATGAACATAGATGCAAAAATCCTCAAGAAAATACTAGCAAACGGAGTCCAACAACATATAAAATCATCATACACTATGATCAAGCGGGGTTTATTCCAGGAATACAAGGATTCTTCAATATACACAAATCAATCAATGTGATATACCATATTAACAATTTGAAGGAGAAGAACCATATGATCATCTCAATAGATGCAGAGAAAGCTTTCAACAAAATTAAACACCCATTTATGATAAAACCCCTCCAGAAAGTAGGCATAGAGGGAACTTTCGTCAACATAATAAAGGCCATATGTGACAAACCCACAGCCAACATCATCCTCAATGATGAAAAACTGAAAGCATTTCCACTAAGATCAGGAACAAGACATGTTTGCCCACTGTCACCACTCTTATTCAACATGGTTCTGGTAGTTTTAGCCACAGCAATCAGATAAGAAAAGGAAATAAATGGAATCCAAATCAGAAAAGAAGAAGTAAAGCTGTCACTTTTTACAGAAGACGTGATCCTATACATAGAGAATCCTAAAGATGCTACCAGAAAACTACTAGACCTAATCAATGAATTTGGTAAGGTATCAGGATAGCAAATAATGCACAGCAATCTCTGGCATTCCTATACACTAATGAAAAATCAGAAGGTGAGGGGGGAACGAGGGGAAGATGGCTAAGAGTAAGACGCAGAGATCACCTTCCTCCCCACAGATACACCAGAAATACTTCTACAAGTGGAACAACTACAGAACACCTACTGAACGCTGGCAGAAGACCTCAGACCTCCCAAAATGCAAGAAAGTCCCCACATACCTGGGTAGGGCAATAGAAAATAGAATAAACAGAGACAAAAGGATAGGGACGGGACCTGCACCAGTGGAAGGGAGCTGTGAAGGAGGAAAGATTTCCACAAAGTAGGAAGCCCCTCCATGGGCGGAGATTGTGGGTCATGGAGGTGGAAAGGTTCGGAGCCGAGGAGGACAGCACAGCAACAGGGGTGCGGAGGGCAAAGTGGAGAGATTCCCACACAGCGGATCAGTGCCGACTGGCACTCACAAGCCCGACAGGCTTGTCTGCTCACCCACCGGGGTGGGCAGAGCTGGGAGCTGAGGCTCAGGCTTCGGTCAGAGCACAGGGAGAGGACTGGGGTTGGTGGCGTGAACACAGCCTGCAGGGTGTTAGTGCACCACAGCTAGCCGGGAGGGAGTACGAGTAAAAGTCTGTACTGCTGAAGATGCAAAAGACTTTTTCTTCCCTCTTTGTTTCCTGGTGCACAAGGAGAGGGGATTAATAGCGCTGTTTAAAAGAGCTCCAGAGACGGGCGTGAGTCGCGGCTAAAAGCGCGGACCCCAGAGACGTGCATGAGATGCTAAGGCTGCTGCTGCTGCCATCAGGAAGCCTGTGTGCGAACACAGGTCACTATCCACACCCCCCTTCCAGGGAGCCTGTGCAGCCCGCCACTGACAGGGTCCCAGGATCCAGGGACAATTTCCATGGGGGATTGCACTGCGTGCCTCAGGCTACTGCAACGTCACACTGGCCTCTGCCACCAGAGGCCTGCCCCGCACTCCGTGCCCCACCCTCCCTCTGGCCTGAGTGAGCCACAGTACCCGAAGCAGCTGCTCCTTTAATGCCGTCCTGTCTGAGTGAAGAACAGACGCCCTCCGGAGACCTACACGCAGAGATGGGGCCAAATCCAAAGCTGAGCCCCTGGGAGCTGTGAGAACAAAGAAGAGAAAGAGAAATCTCTCCCATCAGCCTCAGAAGCAGCAGATTAAAGCTCCACAATCAACTTGATGTACGCTGCATCTGTAGAATACATGAATAGACAATGAATCATCCCAAATTGAGCAGGTGGACTTTGGGAGCAAGATTTATGATTTTTTCTCCTTTTCCTCTTTTTGTGAGTTTGAATGTGTTTGCTTCTGTGTGAGATTTTGTCTGTATAGCTTTGCTTCCAACATTTGTCCTAGGGTTCTATCTGTCCGTGTTTTTTCTTAATAATTATTTTTTATTTTAATAACTTTATTTTACTTTATATTCTTTCTTCCTTTCTTTCCTTCCTTCCCTCCTTAAGACAACGAATCATCCCAAATTGAGGAGGTGGAATTTGAGAGCTAGATTTATTATTTTTTCCCCATTTCCTCTTTTTGTGAGTGTGTATGTGTATGGTTCTGAATTAGATTTTGTCTGTATAGCTTTGCTTCCACCATTTGTCCTAGGGTTCTATCCATCCATGTTTTTGTTTTTTTAATGTTTTTTCTTTATGGTTATTTTTTATTTTAAAAACTTTAGTATATTTTATCTTTACTTTATTTTACTTTATCTTCTTTCTTTCTTTTTTCCTTCTTTCCCTCCTTCCTTGCTTCCTTCCTCCCCCCTCCCTCCCTCCCTCCCTTCTTCTTTCTGTCTTTCTTTCTTTCTTTCTTCTTCTATAATTCTTTCTTTTAATTTTTCTACCTTTAATTCTGACCGTGAGGATGAAAGTCTCTTGGTGCTGCAGCCATGAGTCAGTGATGTGCCTCTGAGTTGGGAGAGCCAACCTCAGGACACTGGTCCACAAGAGACCTCCCAGCTACACATAATATCAAACGGTGAAAATCTCCGAGAGAGTTCCATCTCAATACCAGCACCCAGCTTCACTCAACGACCAGCAAGCTACCGTGCTGGGCACCCTTTTCCAAACAACTACCAAGGCAGGAACACAACCCCACCCATTAGCAGAGAGGCTGTCTAAAATCATAATAAGTCCACAGACACCCCAAAACACACCAGCAGATGAGGACTGGCCCAGCAGAAAGACAGGATCAAGACTCATCCACCAGAACACAGGCACTAGTCCCCTCCACCAGGAAGCCTACACAACCCACTGAACCACCCTTAGCCACTGGGGACAGACACCAAAAACAATGGGAATTATGAACCTGCAGGCGGCAAAAAGGTGACCCCAAATACACTAAGATAAGCAAAATGGAAAGACAGAAAAACACACAGCAGATAAAGGAGCAAGATAACAACCCACCAGACCTAACAAATGAAGAGGAAATAAGCATTCTACCTGAAAAATAATTCAGAATAATGATAGTAAAGATGATCCAAAGTCTTGGAAATACAATAGACAAAATGCAAGAAACATTTAACAAGGACTAGGAAGAACTAAAGATGAAACAAAGAATGATGAACAACACAATAAATGAAATTAAAAATACTCTACATGGGATCAATAGCAGAATAACTGAGGCAGAGGAACGGATAAGTTACCTGGAAGATAAAAGAGTGGAAATAACTACTGCAGAGCAAAATAAAGAAAAAAGAATGAAAAGAACTGAGGACAGTCTCAGAGACCTCTGGGGCAACATTAAACGCACCAACATTCGAATTATAGGGGTTCCAGAAGAAGAAGAGAAAAAGAAAGGGACTGAGAAAATATTTCAAGAGATTTTAGTTGAAAACTTCCCTAATATGGGAAAGGAAATAGTTATTCAAGTCTAGGAAGCACAGAGAGTCCCAGACAGGATAAATCCAAGGAGAAATATGCTGACACATATTAATCAAACTGTCAAAAATTAAATACAAAGAAAACATATTAAAAGCAGCAAGGGGAAGAAAAAACAAATATCGCACAAGGGAATCCCTATAAGGTTAACAGCTGATCTTTCAGCAGAAACTCTGCAAGCTGGAAGGGAGTGGCAGGACATATTTAAAGTGATAAAGGAGAAAATCCTGCAACCAAGATTACTCTACTCAGCAAGAATCTCATTCAGATTTAATGGAGAAATTAAAATCTTTCCAGACAAGCAAAAGTTGAGAGAGTTCAGCACCACCAAACCAACTTTACAAGAAATGCTAAGGGAACGTCTCTAGGCAAGAAAAACAAGAGAAGGAAAAGACCTACAATAACGAACACAAAACAATTAAGAAAATCAGAAAGGGAACATACATATCGATAATTACCTTAAATGTAATGGATTAATGCTCCCACCAAAAGACACAGATTGGCTGAATGGATACAAAAACAAGACACATATATATGCTGTCTATAAGAGACCACTTCAGACCTAGAGACACATACAGACTGAAAGTTAGGGGATGGAAAAATATATTCCATGGAAATGGAAACCAAAAGAAAGTTGTAGTAACAATTCTCATATCAGAGAAAATAGACTTTACAGTAAAGAGTATTACAACAGACAAAGAAGGACAGTGCATAATGATCAAGGGATCGATCCAAGAAGAAGATATAACAATTGTAAATATTTATGCACCCAACATAGGAGCACCTCAATATGTAAGGCAAATACTACCAGCCATAAAAGGGGAAATTGACAGTAACACATCATAATACAGGATTATAATACCCCACTTTCATCAATGGACAGATAATCCAAAATGAAAATAAATAAGGAAACACAAGCTTTAAATGATACATTAAACAAGATGGACTTAACTGATATTTATAGGACATTCCATCCAAAACAACAGAATAGAAATTTTTCTCAAGTGCTCATTGAACATTTTCCAGGATAGATCATATCTTGGGTCACAAATCAAGCCTTGGTAAATATAATAAAATTGAAATTGTATCGAGTATCTTTTGCGACCACAATGCTATGAGACTAGATATCAATTACAGGAAAAGATCTGTAAAAAATACAAACACATGGAGCCTAAACAATACAGTACTCAATAACGAAGTGATTACTGAAGAAATCAAAGAGGAAATCAAAAAATACCTATAAACAAATGACAATGGAGACACGACGTCCAAATACCTATGGGATGCAGCAAAAGCAGTTTTAAGAGGGAAGTTTATGGCAATAAAATCCTACTTTAAGAAACAGGAAACATCTCGAAAAAGAACCCAGCCTTGCACCTAAAGCAATTAGAGAAAGAAGAACCAAAAACCCACAAAGTTAGCAGAAGGAAAGTAATCATAAAAATCGGATCAGAAATAAAGGAAAAACAAATGAAGGAAATGATAGCAAAGATCAATAAAACTAAAAGCGGGTTCTTTTAGATGATAAACAAAATTGATAAACCATTAGCCAGACTTATCAAGAAAAAAAGGGAGAAGATCAAATCAATAGAAACAGAAATGAAAAATGAGAAGTAACAACCAACACTGCAGAAATACAAAAGATCATAAGAGATAAAAACAAGCAACTCTATGCCAATAAAATGGACAACGTGGAAGAAATGGACAAATTCTTAGAAATGCACAACGTGGCAAGACTGAAAGAGGAAGAAATAGAAAATATGAACAGACCAATCACAAGCACTGGAATTGAAACTGTGATTAAAAATCTTCAAACAAACAAAAGCCCAGGACCAGATGGCTTCACAGGCGAATTCTATCAAACATTTAGAGAAGAGTTAACAACTGTCCTTCCCCAAATCTTCCAAAATATAGCAGAGGGAGGTACACTCCCAAACTCATTCTACAAGGCCACAATGACCTTGATACTAAAACCAGACAAGGATGTCACAAAGAAAGAAATCTACAGGCCAATATCACTGATGAACACAGATCCGAAAATCCTCAACAAAATACTAGCAAACAGAATCCAACAGCACGTTAAAAGGATCATACACCATGATCAACTGGGGTTTATTCCAGGAATGCAAGGATTCTTCAATATACGCAAATATATCAATGTGATACACCATATTAACCAATTGAAGGAGAAAAACCATATGATCATCTCAATAGATGCAGAGAAAGCTTTTGACAAAATTCAACACCCATTTATGATAAAAACCCTGCAGAAAGTAGGCATAGAGGGAACTTTCCTCAACATAATAAAGGCCATATATGAGAAACCCCCAGCCAGCATTATCCTCAATGGTGAAAAACTGAAAGCCATCCCACTAAGATCAGGACCAAGACAAGGTAGCCCACTCTCAGCACTCTTATTCAACACGATTTGGAAGTTTTACCCAGAGCAATCAGAGAAGAAAAGTAAATAAAAGAATCTAAATCAGAAAAGAAGAAGTAAAGCTCTCACTGCTTGCAGATGACATGATACTATACACAGAGAATCGTAAAGAGTCTAACAGAAAACTAGTAGAATGAATCAATGAATTTGGTAAAGTAGCAAGATACAAAATTAATGCACAGAAATCTCTGGCATTCCTATACACTAATGATGAAAAATCTGAAAATTAAATTAAGAAAACACTCCCATTTACCACTGCAACAAAAATAATAAAATATCTAGGAATAAACCTACCTAAGGAGACAAAAGACCTGTATGCAGAAAATTATAAGACACTTATGAAAAAAATTAAAGATGATACAAATAGATGAAGAGATATACCGTGTTCTTGGATTGGAAGAATCAGCATTGTGAAAATGACTCTAATACCCAAAGCAATCTACAGATATTATGCAATCCCTACGTAACTACCAGTGGCATTATTCACAGCACTAGAACAAAAAATTTCACAATTTGTATGGAAACACAAAAGACCACGAATAGCCAAAGCAATCTTGAGAACGAAAAACGGAGCTGGAGAAATCAGGCCCCCTGAGTTCAGACTGTACTACAAATCTATAGAAATCAAGACAGTATGGTACTGGCACAAAAACATAAAGATAGATCAATGGAACAGGATAGAAAGTCCAGAGATAAACACACGCACATATGGTCACCTTATCTTCAATAAAGGAGACAGGAACATACAGTGGAGAAAGGACAGCCTCTTCTATAAGTGCTGCTGGGAAAACTGGACAGGTACATTTAAAAGTGTGAGATCAGATCACTCCGTAACACCATACATAAAAATAAGCACAAAATGGATTAAAGACCTAAATGTAAGTCCAGAAACTATCAAACTATTAGAGGAAAACATAGGGAGAAGACACTATGACATAAATCACAGCAAAATTCTATTTGACCCACCTCCTAGAGAAATGGAAATAAAAACAAAATTGAACAAATGGGTCCTAATGAAACTTCAAAGCTTTTGGAAAGCAAAGGAAACCATAAACAACACGAAAAGACAACCCTCAGAATGGGAGAAAATATTTGCAAATGAAGCAACTGACAAAGGATTAATCTCCAAAATTTATAAGCAGCTCATGCAGCTCAATAACAAAAAAACAAACAACCCAATTCAAAAGTGGGCAGACGACCTAAATAGACATTTCTCCAAGGATGATATACAGACTGCTAACAAAAATATGAAAGAATGCTCAACATCATTAATCATTAGAGAAATGCAAATCAAAACTACAATGAGATATCATCTCACACCAGTCAGAATGGCCATAATCAAAATATGTAGAAACAGTAAATGCTGGCGAGGGTGTGGAGAAATGAGAATACTCTTGCACTGCTGGTGGGAATGTGAATTGGTACAGCCACTATGGAGAACAGTATGGAGGTTCCTTAAAAAAGTACAAATAGAACTACCAAATGACCCAGCATTCCCAGTACTTGGAATATACCCTGGCAAACCCATAATTCAAAAAGAGTCATGTATCAAAATGTTCATTGCAGCTCTATTTACAATAGCCAGGAGATGCAAAGAACCTAAGTGTCCATCATCAGATGAATGGATAAAGAAGATGAGGCACATATATAGAATGGAATATTACTCAGCCATATAAAGAAACGAAATTGAGCTATTTGTAATGAGGTGGATAGACCTATAGTCTGTCATACAGAGTGAAGTAAGTCAGAAAGAGACAGACAAATGCCGTATGCTAACACATATATATGGAATTTAAGGGCAAAAACAATATCATGAAGAGCCTAGGGGTAAGACAGGATTAAAGACACAGACCTGCTAGAGAATGGACGTAAAGATATGGGGAGGGTGAAGGATAAGATGTGATGAGGCGAGAGAGAGGCATGGACATATATACACTACGAAACGTAAGGTAGATAGCTAGTGGGAAGCAGCTGCATAGCACAGGGAGATCAGCTTGGTGCTTTGTGACCACCTGGAGGAGTGAGATAGGGAGGTTGCGAGGGAATGAGACGCAAGAGGGAAGAGATATGGGAACATATGTATGTGTATAACTGATTCACTTTGTTATAAAGTAGAAACTAACATACCATTGTAAAGCAATTATACTCCCGTAAACACGTAGAAAAACAAAAAGAAAACTTTGAAGGTGAAATCAAGAAAACACTCCCATTTACCCTTGCAACAAAAAGAATAAAATATCTAGGAATAAATCTACCTAAGGAGACAAAAGACCTGTAAGCAGAAAATTATACGACCCTGATGAAAGAAATTAAATATGATACAAAGATGGAGAGATATACCATGTTCTTGAATTGGAAGAATCAACATTGTGAAAATGACTCTATTACCCAAAGCAATCTACAGATTCAATGCAATCTCTATGAAGTTGCCATTGGAATTTTTCACAGAACTAGAACAAAAATATTCACAATCTGTATTGAAACACAAAAGACCATGAATATCCAAAGCAGCCTTGAGAATGAAAAATGGAGCTGGAGGAATCAGGCTCACTGACTTAAGACTATACTACCAAGCTACATTAATCAAGACAGTATGGTACTGGCACAAAAACAGAAACATAGATCAGTAGAATAGGATAGAAAGCCCAGAGATAAACCCACAAACATATGGTCACCTTACCTTTGATAATGGAGGTAGGAATGTACAGTGGAGAAAGGAAAGCCTCTTCAATAAGTGGTGCCGGGCAAACTGTACAGGTACATGTAAAAGTATGAGATTAGGTCACTCCCTAACACCATACACAAAAATAAGGTCAATATGGATTAAAGACCTAAATGTAAGGCCACAAACTATCAAAGTCTTAGAGGAAAACTTAGGCAGAACACTCTATGACATAAATCACAGCAAGATCCTTTTTGACCCACCTCCTAGAGAAATGGAAATAAAAACAAAAAAATAAACAAATGGGACCTAATGAAACTTCAAAGCTTTTGCACAGCAAAGGAAACCATAAACAAGACCAAAAGACAACCCTCAGAATGAGAGAAAAGATTTGCAAATGAAGCAACTGACAAAGGATTAATCTCCAAAATTTACAAGCAGCTCATGCAGCTCAATAACAAAAAAAAACCAAACAACCCAATCCAAAAATGGGCAGAAGACCTAAATAGACATTTCTCCAAAGAAGATATACAGACTGCCAACAAACACATGAAAGAATGCTCAAAATCATTAATCTTTAGAGAAATGCAAATCAAAACTACAATGAGATATCATCTCACCCCAGTCAGAATGGCATCATCAAAAAATATAGAAACCATAAATGATGGAGATGGTGTTGAGAAAAGGGAACACTCTTGCACTGCTGGTGGGAATGTGAATTGTTACAGCCGCTATGGAGAACAGTATGGAGGTTCATAAAAAAAACTACAAATAGAACTACCATATGACCCAGAAATCCCACTACTGGGCATATACCCTGAGAAAACCATGACTCAAAAAGAGTCATGTGCTAAAATATTCATTTCAGCTCTATTTACAATAGCCAGGAGATCGAAACAACATGCGTGTCCATCATCGGATGAATGGATAAAGAATATATGGCTCATATACACAATGGAATATTACTCAGCCATAGAAAGAAATGAAATTGAGCTATTTGTAATGAGGTGGATGGACCTAGAGTCTGTCATACAGAGTGAAGTAAGTCAGAAAGAGAAATACAAATACCATATGCTAACACATATATATGGAATATAAGAAAAAACAAATGTCATGAAGAACCTAGGGGTAAGACAGGAATAAAGACACAGACCTACTAGAGAATGGACTTGAGGATATGGGAAGGGCAAAGGGTAAGCTGTGACAACATGAGAGAGTGGCATGGACATATATACACTACGAAACCTAAAATAGATAGCTAGTGGTAAGCAACCACATAGTACAGGGAGATCAGCTCGGTGCTTTGTGACCAGCTAGAGTGGTGGGATATGGAGGGTGGGAGGGAGGGAGATGCAAGAGGGAAGAGATATGGGAACATATGTATATGTGTAACTGATTCCCTTTGTTATTAACCAGAAACTAACACACCATCGGAAAGCAATTATACTCCAATTAAGGTAAAAAAATTTATATGAAGCTTTCCTAAAAGCAGATAATTTTTGGCTTGACTTCCAGGAAACTGAGAAATAAATTTAGTGTTCAATAATTTTAACTACATTAGCCCTTGTATTTAGCATTATTTCTTCCTCCTCCTTTTTCATGGCTTTGATTTTCTATTCAGATAGCCTAATTGTAGATTTATGTTTTATTATAAACCAACTCAGATTAATTTAGGAAAGAGGTAAGGTCAAAATCAATCAAGATGTAAGTGGGTAAAGTGTTTTTCATTAGCAAAGAAATGTGACTTCTTGAGACAACGTTTGTACTTCTCTTTCAGTTCTCAAAAACCTAAATCCAGTTGGCTTCGCTTTGATCCTTTCAGTCACGGAAGTAGTATCATGTAGTGGCGAATAAACGTGGACAGAGCCAGGTTTGAATTCCAGATGTATTATTTCTTAACTCTGAGTTCTTGGGCAAATCACTCAAAAGATCTGTGTCTCAGTTTCCTCCTTTGTAAAATGGAGGTAATATTTACATCTTGGGACTATGATGAAGATTAAAATATTGTATGATAATGGACTGACATAAATTAAGTGTTCCATGACTATGTATTCCCTTCTTTTTCCATCAGAGCCAGACAACAATGGTAGAGGCTTTAGTATATATATTAGTCCTCGAAAGTCTGAAAGATCAGCCCGTCTCAAAGAGGAGTATTTTCCTGAGCATCCTGAGTACCAAGGCTCTTGGTATTACAGTTCAAAGAGAAAGCCTACCAAGGAAGCCCTGGTAGCAGTGGTCTGACATTGTGGCCACTATTTTATAGGGATTGGAATTGTTCTCACCACCAGAACTTCCTCCTTTGACATAACTTTATACTTGGGAAACCCCAATGAAGCTGTTACTGCTAGAAACCATTGGGATTTATTTTAGGGTTGTGTCTTTTAAAAATTATTTTGTGGCTTTGTGGTGCAATATTTAAGTGCTTTAGAAAGAGTTTTTGATAATCTCCAAAGACATTTTCCTTGGTTGAGAAATGCATACTGGACAGGGAGTCAGGAGGCCTGGGCTGATACTTACATGCTGCATGACCTTAGGTTTTATTTTCCTTGTGGATAAAATAATAATATCTAACATTTATTGAGCAATTACTAAGTGCCAGGCACTATTGTAAGTGCTTTACATAAATATTGCATATTTATATACTCATTTAAGACTCACAACAATAACTATCATTATCCTCATTTGAAAGATAAAGAAATCAAGACCCAGAAAGCTTAAGCAACTTGCTGAGAGTCAGAAAGCAGTCTGGACTCAAAAGCCTGTGCTCTTAACCCCTACACTGTACCACTTCAATAAAATCAGCAGATTGGATTATACCAGCACTTCTTAAACTTTGTTCCTGATGACCACTAGTCCCACAAGATAAGTTGTTTAAAAAAGAAAAAAGGTATTCTAAGGTAAAATATGTTGACACCACAAACACTGTGGAGATTGATAGTGAATTTTTACCTGTTAAGGTCTCTAAGAAACCCTGTAAGAAACCTGCTTATAATGCAGTGTTTCCCTAACCTGACCACAGAACTCTGTGTGTATGTGTGCATGTGCGTGTGTGTGCGTGTGCATGCACACACACCTATTAACATTCTGTGGAACTAGGGTTTATAGAACGTGCTTTAAGAAATGCTGGTGTTAATCTGGAAGATTCATTATCTTAAGTGCTTCCAGCACTTAATAATGATAGCTGTGTGGACTGTAAAATGCAACATTCCTTTCTGAGTCTCAAATTTTCTTTAATTGGAGGGGTGCTGCAAATTACGGTGTGATGAGGTATAAATTCAAGGCTGGTCTGGGTTGCATTTTTAACACTTGCTTCAAATGACCTTGTATGTCTTAACACAAAAGACTTCATTTGCCCTCTACCTTTTCCTTTCCTCCTTCCTCAACTGTTACATATTTTCTCACTTATTACTTAAAAGAAGAGACTTAAATCAGAGATGCTTGTTATGAAAATAGGAGAAAGCTTTTTTAATATGTGCAGGGTGAAGCAATTGTTTTCATGATGAATACTCTTTGTTGTCAGAGGTGACGCCACATGGAGCAGGGCTTATGTGGAACACGGGCTGTCAGATATCACCAAGCTGTTAGTCCTCGAGCCAGATGTCCTGTCTTTTATTTAATTATTTTTGCAGTGTTTCCAAGTTGTTACCAGTAATTGTGACAAATAAGGATGGTAAATGAATTCAGAGAACTATGAAGTGCACCTGATTTCCTCCCTTCCTCCCTTCTTGGAAGGGTAATGAAAAACAAAAAAACCAACATGGTTTATGGTCTACATCTTCTCTAAGAGCAAAGATCTTGTAAATGTCGGCATGTTCTGTTTACAGTCCAGGTGTGCAAAACTAACAAAGCAGTTGGGTGGCCTTACTGGTAATTAGAGTCTCTATAGTACTTAGTGGTGGTCATCTTCTTCTCACCTCTTTTCTTTCTCGCTCCATCTCTCTCTCTTTACTCTCCCTCTCCTCCCTTCTCTCTTCCTCTCTCCTTTTTCCCTTTTCTCCCCCCTCTATCCTTTCTCTCCCGTCACCCTACCCTCCCTCAGGTCTTTTTTTTTTTTTTTTCTCGGTACAGGGGTCTCTCACTGTTGTGGCTTCTCCCGTTGCAGAGCACAGGCTCCGGACACGCAGGCTCAGCGGCCATGGCTCACGGGCCCAGCTGCTCCACAGCATGTGGGATCTTCCCAGACCGGGGCATGAACCCGTGTCCCCTGCATCAGCAGGCGGACTCTCAACACTGCGTCACCAGCGAAGCCCTACCCTCAGGTCTTTTAAGTCTCTTCCCCACATCTCTCTTTTTCTTTCTCTCTTCCCCCTATACACATACAATGGGACACAGATTTCTGTGGGAAAAAAGCACACCAGGCAGAGACACCCTCTTACACACTGTCTTAGAACCAGAGGGATCTCTGGTGCCTATGAATAGAGAAAGGGGTGGGTCTGAGTAATCGCAGGTTTCCTAAAAGGTCCTACCTGCTAATACACACAGGTTCCCTGCAGTGTGAACCCCACAGGAAGTCCATATTAACAGTTTCAATATTAACAATTTCCCTCTCTCTGAGGCACTTGGTAACCTTCATACACGGACATTGTAGCCTTTTGGTAGATAGTGCCCTGGGCCTTAGCAGCAACTCCTTTTGAGTGGCCGATTTTCCCCTTTGTTGCATATTTCCTTCCATGCAAGGCTGCCTGTCCTGGGACAAGCAGGAGAGCGCTAAAGATGCTTTATAGTTTCAATTTCTACTCGTCACCCATTGCCATTATTTTCCTGAAGTGTGACTTATTTTCCTGAGTATGAGAGAGTGAGCCCTTATTCCAACTGGCACTGATGTCTTTTGTTAACCTAATCACAATATAGTTCCTTCTAGCAACAGCAAGACTACTTCCTTTTAACTTTCAATTAGCTGAAGCAATCACATGCTTTTACCAAACTATTCTCATCAATTTTAAATTGCCTCCTGCATTCAGATTAGCAAATGCCTACATACAGCTTCCTCATCAGGAAAGGAAATGGTATGCACTCATGTTTCTTTTGCAGCATTACTTTGCAGCATTTCCAATAAGCATTTTTTTGTTACATCTTTATTGGAGTATAATTGCTTTACAATGGTGTGTTAGTTTCTGCGTTATAACAAAGTGAATCAGTTATACATATACATATGTTCCCAAATCTCTTCCCTCTTGCATCTCCCTCCCTCCCAACCTCCCTATCCCACCCCTTTAGGTGGTCACAAAGCACCGAGCTGTTCTCCCTGTGCTATGCGGCTGCTTCCCACTAGCTATCTATTTTACATTTGGTAGTGTATATATGTCCAAGCCACTCTTAGAGGAAAACATAGGCAGAACACTCTATGACATAAATCACAGCAAGATCCTTTTTGACCCACCTCCTAGAGAAATGGAAATAAAAAACAAAAATAAACAAATGGGACGTATAAGCATTTTTACCCCGTACCTCATTCCTAACCTTCTTCTACTTGTTCTCTGCCTGAAGAGTGCTGTGGCTTCTTTTTTTATTTTTTTTCTCTTCTTAGTCCATTTGGGCTTTTATACAAACACCACAGTTTGGTGGCTTATAAACAACAGAAATTTATTTCTCACAGTTATAGAGGCTAGAAGTGTAACATTAGGGTGCTAGCATGTTTGGGCCTGGTAAAGTCCCTCTTCTGAGTTGCAAACTGCCGATGACTTCTCACCCTGTTCTTACATGGCTAAAGCAGGCAAGGAATCTCTCTGAAGCCTCTTTTATAAGGGTACTAATCTCACTACTCCTATTTATGAGAGCTCTGCCCTCATGACTTAATCACCTCCCAAAGGCCCAACCTCTGAATACCATCACATTTGGGCATTAGGATTTCAACATATGAATTTGGAGTGTGGACACAAGCATTCAGACCAAAGCACCTTCCTTCTCCATTTGGGTTTTTGACCTTAAAGTATCTCTTAGGTTCTAATAGTTCTTTTTTCTTTATCTTATACTGGGCCTTCTGAGTTTGGTTTTTTGCTTAACTCTACTCCTTCTCTGGCCTTGTCCTTCCACCCTTCTTCCCTTCTCTAATTGGGCACTTCTTGCTATCTTTCCCTTCCTTCTTTTTCTCCAGTCAACCTTTAGCCACCTTCTATAACTGTACCTCTAGCACAGGTGACTCTGTGCTGCAAATAAATGCCTTCCTGATTTTGAATGCATACATCAGTAAGCAACAGCTTTCAGCGAGCAGTAGCTGGAAGCAAAATCTTAGTTCCCAGGCTGGGAGTCCTAACTGCCTGTTCTGTTTTCCCAGCACCACTTATTGAAGAGGCTGTCCTTTCTCCACTGTACATTCCTGCCACCTTTATCAAAGATAAGGTGACCATATGTGCGTGGGTTTATCTCTGGGCTTTCGATCCTGTTCCATTGATCTATCTTTCTGTTTTTGTGCCAGTACCATACTGTTTTGATTACTGTAGTTTTGTAGTATAGTCTGAAGTCAGGGAACCAGATTCCTCCAGCTCTGTTTTTCGTTCTCAAGATTGCGTTGGTGATTCGAGGTCTTATGTGTTTCCATACAACTTGTGAAATTTTTTGTTCTAGTTCTGTGAAAAATGCCAGTGGTAGTTTGATAGGGATTGCATTGAATCTGTAGATTGCTTTGGATAGTAGAGTCATTTTCACAATGTTGATCCTTCCAATCCAAGAGCATGGTATATCTCTCCATCTATTTGTATCATTTTTAATTTCTTTCATCAGTGTCTTATAATTTTCTGCATACAGGTCTTTTGTTTCCTTAGGTAGGTTTATTCCTAGATATTTTATTCTTTTTGTTGCAATGGTAAATGGGAGTCTTTTCTTGATTTCACCTTCAGATTTTTCATTATTAGTGTATAGGAATGCCAGAGATTTCTGTGCATTTATTTTGTACCCTTCTACCTTACCAAATTCATTGTTTATCTCTAGGAGTTTACTGGTAGCATCTTTAGGATCCTCTATGTATAGTATCATGTCATCTGAAAACAGTGACAGCTTTACTTCTTCTTTTCCGATTTGGATTCCTTTTATTTCCTTTTCTTCTCTGATTGCTGTGGCTAAAATTTCCAAAACTATGTTGAATAAGAGTGGTGAGAGTGGGCGAACTTGTCTTGTTCCTGATCTTAGTGGAAATGCCTTCAGTTTTTCCCCATTGAGGATGATGTTGGTTGTGGGTTTGTCATATATGGCCTTTATTATGTTGAGAATATTTCCCTCTATTCCTACTTTCTGCAGTGTTTTTATCATAAATGTGTGTTGAATTTTGTCAAAAGCTTTCTCTGTATCTATTGAGATAATCATATGTTTTTTCTCCTTCAATTTGTTAATATGGTGTATCACGTTGATTGATTTGCGTATATTGAAGAATCCTTGCATTCCTGGAATAAACCCCACTTGATCATGTTGTATGATACTTTTAATGTGCTGTTGGTTTCTGTTTGCTAGTATTTTGTTGAGGATCTTTGCATTTATGTTCATCAGTGATATTGGCCTGTAGTTTTCTTTCCTTGTGACATCCTTGTCTGGTTTTGGTATCAGGGTGATGGTGGCCTCGTAGAATGAGTTTGGGAGTCTTCCTCCCTCTGGTATATTTTGGAAGAGTTTGAGAAGGATAGGTGTTAGCTCTTCTCTAAATGTTTGACACAATTCGCCTCTGAAGCCATCTGGACCTGGGCTTTTGTTTGTTGGAAGATTTTAAATCACTGTTTCATTTTCAGTGCCTGTTATTTGTCTGTTCATATTTTCTATTTCTTCCTGGTTCTTTCTTGGCAGTTTGTGCATTTCTAAGAATTTATGCATTATTTCCAGGTTGTCCATTTTATTGGCATAGAGTTGCTTGTAGTAATCTCTCATGATCTTTTGTATTTCTGCAGTGTCAGTTGTTACTTCTCCTTTTTAATTTCTAATTCTATTGATTTGAGTCTTCTCCCTTGTTTTCTTGATGAGTCTGGCTAATGGTTTATCAATTTTGTTTATCTTCTCAAAGAACCAGTTTTTAGTTTTATTGATGTTTGCTATCATTTCACTCATTTCTTTTTCATTTATTTCTAATCTGATCTTTATGATTTCTTTCCTTCTGCTAACTTTGGGATTTTTTATGTTCTTCTTTCTCTAATTGCTTTAGGTGTAAGGTTAGGTTGTTTATTCGAGATGTTTCCTCTTTCTTAAGGTAGGATCGTATTGCTATTAACTTACCTCTTAGTAGTGCTTTTGCTGCATCCCATAGGTTTTGGGTCGTCGTGTCTCCAGTGTCATTTGTTTCTAGGTGTTTTTTGATTTCCTCTTTGATTTCTTCAGTGATCACTTCTTTATTAAGTAATGTATTGTTTAGCCTCCATGTGTTTGTATTTTTTACAGATCTTTTCCTGTAATTGATATCTAGTCTCATAGTGTTGTGGTCGGAAAAGATAGTTGATATAATTTCAATTTTCTTAAATTTACCAAGGCTTGATTTTTGACCCAAGATTTGATCTATCCTGGAGAATGTTCCATGAGCACGTGAGAAAAATGTGTATTCTGTTGTTTTTGGATGGAAGGTCCTATAAATATCTATTAAGTCCATCTTCTTCAATGTTTCATTTAAAGCTTGTGTTTCCTTATTTATATTCATTTTGTATGATCTGTCCATTGGTGAAAATTGGGTGTTAAAGTCCCCTACTATGAATGTGTTACTGTCGATTTCCCCTTTTATGGCTGTTAATATTTGCATTATGTATTGGCTCCTATGTTGGGTGCATAAATATTTACAATTCTTATATCTTCTTTATTGATCGATCCCTTCATCATTATGTAGTGTCCTTCTTTGTCTCTTCTAATAGTTTTTATTTTAAAGTCTATTTTGTCTGATATGAGAATTGTTACTCCAGCTTTCTATTGGTTTCCATGTGCATGGAATTTCTTTTTCCATACCCTTACTTTCAGTCTGTGTATGTCTCTAAGTTTGAAATGGGTGTCTTGTAGACAGCATATATATGGGCCTTGTTTTTGTATACATTCAGCCAGTCTGTGTCTTTTGGTGGGAGCATTTTGTCCATTTACATTTAACGTAATTATCCATATGTATGTTCCTATTCCCATTTTCTTAATTGTTTTGGGTTCGTTATTAAAGGTCTTTTCCTTCTCTTGTGTTTCCTGCCTAGAGAAGTTCCTTTAGCATTTGTTGTAAAGCTGGTTTGGTGGTGCTGAACTCTCTCAACTTCTGCTTTTCTGTAAAGGTTTTAATTTCTCCATCAAATCTGAATGAGATCCTTGCTGGTAGAGTAATCTTGGTTGCAGGTTTTTCTCCTTCATCACATTAAATATGTCCTGCCAGTTCCTTCTGGCTTGCAGAGTTTCTGCTGAAAGTTCAGTTGTTAACCTTATGGGGATTCCCTTGTGTGTTATTTGTTGTTTTTCCCTTGCTGCTTTTAATATGTTTTCTTTGTATTAAATTTTTGACAGTTTGATTAATATGTTTCTTGGCGTATTTCTCCTTGGTTTTATCCTGTATGGGACTCTCTGTGCTTCCTGGACTTGATTAACTATTTCCTTTCCCATATTAGGGAAGTTTTCAACTATAGTCTCTTCAAATATTTTCTCAGTCCCTTTCTTTTACTCTTCTTCTTCTGGAACCCATATAATTTGAATGATGGTGCATTTAATGTTGTCCCAGAGGTCTCTGAGACCGTCCTCAGTTCTTTTCATTCTTTTTTCTTTATTCTGCTCTGCAGCAGTTATTTCCACTATTTTATCTTCCAGGTCACTTTTCCATTCTTCTGCCTCAGTTATTCTGCTAGTGATCCCATCTAGAGAATGTTTAATTTAATTTATTGTGTTGTTCATCATTTCTTGTTTCATCTTTAGTTCTTCTAGGTCCTTGTTAAATGTTTCTTGCATTTTGTCTATTCTATTTCTGAGATTTTCGATCATCTTTACTATCATTATTCTGAATTCTTTTTCATGTAGTCTGCCTATTTCCTCTTCCTTTTTTAGGTCTGGTGGGTTTTTATCTTGCTCCTTTATCTGCTGTGTGTTTTTCTGTCTTCTCATTTTGCTTATCTTACTGTGTTTGTTGTCTCCTTTTTGCAGGCTGCAGGTTCGTAGTTCCCGTTGTTATTGGTGTCTGTCCCCAGTGGCTAAGGTTGGTTCAGGGGGTTGTGTAGGCTTCCTGGTGGAGGGGACTAGTGCCTATGTTCTGGTGGATGAGGCTGGATCTTATCTTTCTGGTCGTCAGGTCCACGTCTGGTGGTGTATTTTGGGGTGTTTGTGGACTTATTTTGATTTTAGCGAGCCTCTCTGTTAATGGGTTGTGTTGTGTTCCTGTCTTGCTAGTTGCTTGGCATTCGGTGTCCAGCACTGTAGCTTGCTGGTTGGTGAGTAAAGCTGGGTGCTGGTGTTGAGATGGAGATCTCTGGGAGATTGTCGACGTTTGATATTATGTGGAGCTGGGAAGTCTCTTATGGACCATTGTCCTGAAGTTGCCTCTCCCACCTCAGAGGCAGAGCCCTGACTTCTGGCTGGAGCACCAAGAGCCTTTCATCTACACAGCTCAGAATAAAATGGAGAAAATGTAGAAAGAAAGAAAGAAAGAAAGAAAGAAAGAAAGAAAGAAAGAAAGAAAGAAAGAAAGAAAGAAGAGAGAGAAAGAAAGAAAGAAAGAAAGAGAGAGAGAGAGAGAAAGAAAGAAAGAAAGAAAGAAAGAGAAAGAAAGAAAGAAAGAATAAAGGAAAGACAGAAAGAAAGAAAGAAAGAAAGAAAGAAAGAAAGAAAGAAAGGAGGGAGGGAGGGTGGGAGGGAGTAAGCAATGAAGGAAGGAAGGAGGGAAGGAAGGCAAGAAAGAAAGAAAGAAGATAAAGTAAAGTAAATTAATATAAATTAAAATAGTTATTAAAATAAAAAATAGTTATTAAGAAAAAAAAATTTAAAAAAAATAAAAAAAGAATTGGACAGATAGAACCCTAGGACAAATGGTGTAAGCAAAGCTATACAGACAACATTTCACACAGAAGCATACACATACACATTCACAAAAAGTGGAAAAGGGGAAAAAGTCATAAATCTTGCTCTCAAAGTCCACCTTCTCAATGTGGGATGATTTGTTGTCTATTCATATATTCCACAGATGCAGGGTACATCAAGCTGATTGTCGAGCTTTAATCCACTGCTTCTGAGGTTGCTGGGAGAGTTTTCCCTTTCTCTTCTTTATTCTCAAGGTCCCCAGGTCTCAACCTTGGATTTGTTCCCACCTCTGTGTGTAGGTCACCAGAGGGCATCTGTTCTTCCCTCAGACAGTATGGGGTTAAAGGAGAAGCTGCTTTGGGGACTCTGGCTCACTCAGGCCTGGGGGAGGGATGGGTACGGAGTGTGGGCTGATCCTGCAGTGGCAGAGCCTGTGTGACATTGCACCAGCCTGAGACGCGCCGTGCATTCTCCCACGGAAGTTTTCCCTGGATCCCGGGACCCTGGCAGTGGCGGGCTGCACAGGCTCCCCGGAAGGGGGGTGTGGATAGTGACCTGTGCTCACACACAGGCTTCTTGGTGGTGGCAGCAGCAGCCTTAGCATCTCATACCCGTCTCTGGGCTCTGCGCTTTTAACCACTGCTCGTGCCCGTCTCTGGCGCTCCTTTAAGGAGCACTCTTAATCCCCTCTCCTGGCTAGCTGTAGTGCACTAACCCCCTGCAGTCTGTGTTCATGCAGCCAACACTAGTCCTCTCCCTGTGCTCCAAGGGAAGCCAGAACCTCAACTCCCAGCCTCGCCCCACCCAGTGGGTGAGCAGAGAAGCCTCTCAGGCTGGTGAGTGCTGATCGGCACCAATCTTCTGTGCGGGAGTCTCTCCGCTTTGCCCTCCACAACCCTGTTGCTGTGCTCTCCTCCATGGCTCCAAAGCTTCCCCCTCTGCCACCCACAGTCTCCACCCGCGAAGGGACTTCCTAGTGTGTGGAAACCTTTCCTCTTTCACAGCTCCCTCCCACTGGTGCAGGTCCCGTCCCTATCCTTTTGTCTCTGTTTATTCTTTTGCCCTACCCATGTACGTACGGACCTTCTTGCCTTTTGGGAGGTCTGAGGTCTTCTGCCAGCATTCAGTAGGTGTTCTGTAGGAGTTGTTCCACGTGTAGATGTATTTCTGGTGTTTCTGTGGGGAGGAAGGTGATCTCCACATATTACTCTTCCGCCATCTTCTCATCCCTCCCCTATGGTTTTTTTTTTTTTTTTTGTGGTATGCGGGCCTCTCACTGCTGTGGCCTCTCCCATTGTGGAGCACAGGCTCCGGATGTGCAGTGTCTGTGGCCATGGCTCACATGCCCAGCTGCTCCGTGGCATGTAGGGTCTTCCTGGACTGGGGCATGAACCCGCGTCCCCTGCATTGGCAGGCGGACTCTCAACCACTATGCCACTGGGGAAGCCCTCCCCTATGTTTTATTCTAGGAGTTTTATAGTTTTTTTCTTGCATTTAGCTCTTTAATTCATTTTGAGTTAAGTTTTTTATATGATATAACGTAAGGGTCTAACATCATGCCAGTTTACCTGACACCATTTGTGGAAGAGACTGTCCTTTCCCCATTGTGTAGTCTTGGTACTCTTATCAAAAATCATTTACTGAAATATGCATAGGTTTATTTCTGGGCTCTATTCTGTTGCATTGGTCTGTATATCTGTTTTTATGCCAGTGGCACACATTTTGATTACTGTTGCTTTGTAGTATGTTTTGAAAATAGGAAGTGTGAGACCTCTAACTTTATTCTTCTTTTTCAAGATCGATTTTGCTATTTGGCATCCTTAGAGATTCCATATGAATTTTAGATTTTAGGATCATTCTATTATTTCTGCAAAATATTACTTCAGGATTTTGATTGGAACTGCATTGAATCTGTAGATCACTTTGGGTAGTGTGGAGTTTTGTTTTTTTTTTTTTGCTGTACACAGGCCTCTCACTGTTGTGGCCTCTCCCGTTGTGGAGCACAGGCTCCGGACGTGCAGGCTCAGTGGCCATGACTCATGGGCCCAGCTGCTCCGCGGCGTGTGGGATCTTCCCAGACCGGGACACGAACCTGTGTCCCCTGCATTGTCAGGCAGACTCTCAACCACTGTGTCACCAGGGAAGCCCAGTGTGGACATTTTAACAATATTAAGTCTTCCAATCGACAAGCATGGAATATCAATTCTACTTATTTGTATCTTCTTTGACTTCTTTTAACAATGTTTTCTAGTTTTCGGTGTACAAGTCTTTCACCTCCTTGTAAGTTTATTCCTGAGTATTTTATCCTTCTAGATGCTATAGTGAATGGGATTGTTGTCTTATTTTCCTTTTTGGATTGGTCATTTTTAGCTTATAGAAATGCAACTGATTTTTGTATGTTGATTTTGTATCCTGAAACATTACTGAAATTGTTTATTGTAACAGTTTTTTGGTGGAATCCTTAGAATTTTCTACATATAAGATCATGTCATCTGTGAACAGAGATAATTTTACTTCTTCTTTTCCAATTTGGATGCCTTTTATTTCTTTTTCTTGTCTGATTGCTCTGGTTAGGACCTTCAGTACTGGAGAACAGTTTTAAGAATGACTTTACTGGATTGAGTCCTAGGGGCCAGTGTTCAAGAGAGATTTTTTTCTCAATCATAATTACTTTGGGTCATAGTAAAGATTAAAATGAAACATAGCATGTAACGCACAATAATTGGTGCATAGTAACTTCTATATTTTGTTATTACAGTTGTTCCTGTGTTTGAGAGGTGAAACTTGGAACCTAACCCTGGAAAATAAAAGAATGAAGTTGTAACTCCCTAAAGATGTGGTTCTCAATCTGGCTACTTACTGGAATCACCTGGGGAAACTTTTTCAAACTTCGAAAACCAAACAAATTACATCAAAACCCTTAGGAGTGGGAATCAGGCATCAGTATTTTTAAAGTTGCCCAGTTGATTCCAATATTTAGCTAAGCATTTATATATATATATATATATATATATGTGTGTGTGTGTGTGTGTGTGTGTGTACATATATATATATATACATTTATATTTATTAATCTATATTTACATTTATATATTTAATGATTTTGGCTTCCATTAATTTTGCATGTCTATGTTTTTCTCGACTGTATATTTTACTTAGATATATTGTTTGGAATGATTCACTGGTTCTCAATGATGGCTACACATTAGAATCACCTGTGGGGTTTTAAAAAATTCCACTTCCCCATCCCAGACCAATAAAATCAGTTTGGGGGCTGAGGCCTGCATAGTCCTTCTTTTGTTTTGTTTTTATTTTACATTGTTTTAAAGCTCCTCTGGTATATAACCCATGTTGAAGACCATTAATTTACCTGAAAGGAAATTTGTGCTTGTGAGACTAAGACACTGCAGAGTTTTAATTGCTATAGATATAACCTAATTCTTTAGTTAGAATCTAAATATGTGAGCTTTTCTGGGTCAAACTATCCTGTAGTAATCACCTCTTATGGTTTATTAAGTGCCATTATATACATTTGATATTTATAATAAATTCACATGGCAGGCATAATTTTCCCCATTTTACAGGTGAGGCAACTGGTACAGAGAGTTGAAGTACGTTCCCTAAGGTTACCCTATTGGCAGAGCTGAATTTGTACCCAGGTTTTCTATTGCACAGTGTTGTTCTATAATATGCCATGCACACAACCTTGAAAAAAATATTTTCCCTCCAGTATGAGTACATACTCTCTTTCAGTCTTTTAACCAGAATAAATAATCACCCAATTTGAGTAGAATCTTTTTTGATCCAACCCTCTTTTTCTATATCTATTCAGTTTCAACTCAGGTTTGCCATTAACTTTCTATGTGTTTCAAGGAGGAAGGATTGCTAACTATGTCTGCTTGTAGATCAAGTGAGATAATTACTGAGAATTCAGGCCACTCCTTTCATTCTTTCTTTAAAAAAAGAAAACTTCAGTTTTTTGGAGCAATTTAGATTTACAGAAAAATTGGGATGTTTTCCCATATACACCCTCATCCACCCTCCCCCTGCCCTGTTCAGTTTCTCCTGTTATTGACATCTTGCATTAGTGTGATACATTTCTTACAATTGATGACCCAATATTGAAACATTATTATGATTAAGTTCATCATTTACATTAGGGTTCACTCTTGGTTTTGTACGTTTTATGGGTTCGGACAAATGTATCCATCAGTATGGTATCATATAGAATATTTTTATAGCCCTAAAATGCCTGCATGCTTTGCCCATTCATATCTCCTCCCACCCCCCAACTCCTGGAATCATAGATCTTTTTTCTGCCTCCAGAGTTTTGCCTTTTCCAGAATGCCACGGGGTTGGAATCATACAGTACGTAGCCTTTTCATATTTGCTTATTTCATTTAGCAATATACATTGAAGATTTCTCCATGTCTTTTCATGGCTTGATAGCTCATTTTTTAAATCACTGAATAGTATTCTAATGACTGAATGTAACACAGTTTCGTTATCCATTCACTTATTAAAGCATATCTTGGTTGCTTCCAAGTTTTGGCAATTATGAATAAAGTTGCAATAAATGTGTGCACGTTTTATGTGGGCATAAATTTTCAACTGATTGGGGCACATACCAAGGAGCACAGTTGCTGTATTTTATGGTAAGATTATGTTTAGTTTTGTATGAAACCACCAAAATGTCTTCCAAAGTGACTGTACTGTTTTGCATTCCTATAAGCAATGAATGAGAGTTCCCTTTGCTCTACATCCTCACCAGCATCTGTTGTCAGTGTTTAGGATTTTGGCTATTCTAATAGGTGTATAGTGGTATCTCATTGTTGTTTTAATTTCCATTTCCTTCATGACTTATGATGTGGAGCATCTTTTCATATGCTTATGTGCCATCTTCATATCTTCTTTTTTTTAAATTTATTTTTGGCTGTGTTGGGTCCTCATTGCTGTGCCCAGGCTTACTCTACTTGTGGTGAGAGGGGGCTACTCTTTGTTGTGGTGTGCCAGCTTCTCATTGCAGTGGCTTCTCTCATCGTGGAGCACAGGTTCTAGGCACACGGACTTCAATATTTGCAACACGTGGGCTCTAGAGCTCAAGCACAGGAGTTGTGGTGCATGGGCTTAGTTGCTCCACGGCATGTTGGATCTTCCCGCACCAAGGCTCGAACCCATGTACCCTGCATTGAGAGGCGATTCTTAACCACTGCACCACCAGGGAAGTCCTGCATATCTTCTTTAGTGAGATGTCTATTCAGAACTTTGCCGATTTGTTTATTGGGTTGTCTGTTGTCTTATTGCTGAGTTTTAATTGTTCTTTATATATATGTATACCAGTCATTTTTCAGATATGTGTTTTTTTAACATCTTTATTAGAGTATAATTGCATTACAATGTTGTGTTAGTTTCTGTTGTATAACAAATTGAATCAGCTATGTGTATACATATATCCCCATATCCCTGCCCTCTTGCATCTCCCCGCCACCCTCCCTATCACACCCCTCTAGGTGGTCACAAAGCACTGAGCTGATCTGCCTGTGCTATGTGGCTGCTTCCCACTAGCTATCTATTTACGTTTGGTAGTGTATATATGTCAGTGCTACTCTATCACTTAATTCCAGCTTACACTTCCCCCTCCCGTGTCCTCAAGTCCATTCTCTAGATCTACGTCTTTATTCCTGTCCTGTCCCTAGGTTCATCAGAACTATTTTTTTTGATTCCATATATATGTGTTAGCATATGGTGTTTGTTTTTCTCTTTCTGACTTACTTCACTGTGTATGACAGACTCTACGTTCATCCACCTCACTTCAAATAACTCAATTTCATTTCCTTTTATGGCTGAGTAATATTCCACTGTATATATGTGCCACATATTCTTTATCCATTCATCTGTCAATCGACACTTAGGTTGCTTCCATGTCCTGGCTACTGTAAATAGTGTTGCAATGAACACTGTGGTATATGACTCTTTGAATTATGGATTTCTCGGGGTATATGCCCAGTAGTGGGATTGCTGGGTCATATGGTAGTTATATTTTTTACTTTTAAGGAACCTCCATACTGTTCTCCATAGTGGCTGTATCAATTTACATTCCCATCAAGAGTGCAAGAAGGTTCCCTTTTCTCCACACCCACTCCAGCATTTATTGTTTGTACATTTTTTGATGATGGCTATTCTGACAGGTGTGCGGTGATACCTAATTGTAGTTTTGATATGCCTTTCTCAAAGGATTAATGATGTTGAGCATCCTTTCATGTGTTAGTTGGCGATCTGTATATCTTCTTTGGAGAAATGTCTATTTAGGTCTTCTGCACATTTTTGGATTAGGTTGTTGTTTTTTTTTTTTGTTACTGAGCTGCATGAGCTGCTAGTAAATTTTGGAGATTAATCCTTTGTCAATTGCTTCATCTGCAAATATTTTCTCCCATTCTGAGTGTTGTCTTTTCATCTTGTTTATGGTTTCCTTTGCTGTGCAAAAGCTTTTAAGTTTCATTAGGTCCTACTTGTTTATTTTTGTTTTTATTTCCATTTCTCTAGGAGATGGGTTAAAAAGGATCTTGCTGTGATTTATGTAATAGTGTTCTGCCTATGTTTTCCTCTAAGAGTTTGATCATGTCTGGCCTTAAATTTATGTCTTTAATCCATTTTGAGTTTATTTTTGTGTATGGTGTTAGGGAGTGTTCTAATTTCATACTTTTACTTGAGGCTGTCCAGTTTTCCCAGCACCACTTATTGAAGAGACTGTCTTTATTCCACTGCATATTCTTGCCTACTTTATCAAAGATAAGGTGACCATATGTGGGTGGCTTTATCTCTGGGATTTCTATCTTGTTCCATTGACCTATATTTCTGTTTTTCTGCCAGTAGTGTACTGTCTTGATTACTGTAGCTTTGTAGTATAGTCTGAAGTCAGGGGGCCTGAATCCTCCTGCTACGTTTTTCTTTCTCAAGATGCTTTGGCTCTTCAGGGTCTTTTGTGTTTCCATACAAATTGTGCAATTTTTTGTTCTCATTCTTTGAAAAATGCCATTGGTTGTTTGATAGGGATTGCATTTAATCTGTAGATTGCTTTGGATTCTATAGTCATTTTCACAATGTTGATTCTTCCAATCCAAGAACATGGTATATCTCTCCATCTGTTTGTATCATCTTTAGTTTTTCATCAGTGACTTATACTTTTCTGCCTACAGGTCTTTTGTCTCCTAGGGTAGGTTTATTCCTAGGTATTTTATTATTTTTGTTGCAGTGGTAAATGGAAATGTTTCCTTAATTTCTCTTTCAGATTTTTCATCATGAGTGTATAGGAATGCCAGGGATTTCTGTGCATTAATTTTGTATCCTGCAACTTTACCAAATTCATTGATTAGCTCTAGTAGTTTTCCAGTAGCATCTTTAGGATTCTCTATGTATACTATCATGTCATCTGCAAACAGTGACAGCTTTACTTCTTCTTTTCCAATTTGAATTCCTTTTTTTTTCTTCTCTGATTGCTGTAGTGAAAACTTCCAAAACGATGTTGAATAATAGTTGTGAGAGTGGGCAACCTTGTCTTGTTTCTGATCTTAGTGGATATAGTTTCTGTTTTTCACCATTGAGAATGATGTTGGCTGTGGGTTTGTCCTATGGGGCCTTTATTATGTTGAGGTAGGTTCCCTCTATGCCTACTTTCTGAAGAGTTTTTATCATAAATGGGTGTTGAATTTTGTCAAAAGCTTTTTCTGCATCTATTGTGATTATCATGTGGTTTTTCTCCTTCAGTTTGTTAATATGGTGTATTGCATTGATTGATTCATGTATATTGAAGAATCCTTGCATTCCTGGGATAAACCCCTCTTGATCATGGTGTATGATTCTTTTAATGTGCTGTTGGATTCTGTTTGCTAGTATTTTGTTGAGGAGTTCTGCATCAATATTCATCAGTGTTATTAGACTGTAGTTTTCTTTCTTTGTGACATATTTGTCTGGTTTTGGTATCAGGGTGATGGTGGCTTCATAGAATGTGATTGGGAGTGCTCCTCCCTCTGCTATAGTTTGGAAGAGTTTGAGAATGACAGGTGTTAGCTCTTCTATAAATGTTTGAAAGAATCCTCCTGTGAATCCATCTGATCCTGGGCTTTTCTTTGTTGGAAGATTTTTTTATCACAGTCTCAATGTTAGTGCTTGTGATTGGTCTGTTTATATGTTCTATTTCTTCCTGGTTCAGTCACAGAACGTTGTACTTTCCTCAGAATTTGTCCATTTCTTCCAGGTGGTCCACTTTATTGGCATATAGTTGCTTGTAGTAATCTCTCATGATCCTTTGTATTTCTGCGGTGTCACTTGTTACTTTTCCTTTTTCATTTGTAATTCTGTTCGTTTGAGTCTTCTGCTTTTTTTTCTTGATGAGTCTGGCTAATGGTTTATCAGTTTTGTTTATCTTTTCAAAGAACCAGCTTTTAGTTTTATTGATCTTTGCTACTGTTTCCTTAATTTCTTTTATTTCATTTCTTTCATGTATTTCTGATATGATCTTTATGATTTCCTTCCTTGATTTCCTTCCTTCTGCTAACTTTGGGTTTTTTTGTTATTTTTTCTCTAATTGCTTTAGGTGCAAGGTTAGGTTGTTTATTTGAGATGTTTCTTGTTTCTTGACGTAGGACTGTATTGCTATAAACTTCCGTCTTAGAACTGCTTTTGCTGCATCCAATAGGTTTTGGGTCATTGTGTTTTCATTGTCATATGTTTCTTGGTAATTTTTGATTTCCTCTTTGATTTCTTCAGTGATCTTTGGTTATTTGGTAGTGTATTGTTTAGCCTCTGTGTGTTTGTATTTCTTTCAGGTTTTTTTCTGTAATTGATATCTAGTCTGATAGCATTGTGGTCATGAAAGATACTTGATAAAATTTCGATTTTCTTAAATTTACCAAGGCTTGATTTGTGACCCAATATATGATCTATTCTGGAGAATGTTCCATGAGCACTTGAGAAGAAAGGGTATTCTGTTTTTTGGGGTATGGAATGCCCTATAACTATCAATTAAGTCCATCTTGTTTTATGTGTAATTTACAGCTTGTGTTGCCTTATTTATGTTCATTTTGGATGATCTGTCCATTGGTGAAACTGGGGTGTTAAAGTCCCCTACTCTTATGTGCTGCTGTTGATTTCCCCTTTTATGGCTGTTAGCATTTGCATTATGTATTGAGGTGCTCTTATACTGTGTTCATAAATATTTACAATTGTTATATCTTGTTCTTGGATTGATCCCTTGATCATTATGTAGTGTCTTTCTTTGTCTCTTGGAAGTGTCTTTATTTTAAAGTCTATTTTGTCTGATACGAGAAATGCTACTCCAGGTTTATTTTGATTTCCATTTTCATGGAATATCTTTTTCCATACCCTCATGTCCAGTCTGTATGTGTCCCTAGGTCTGAAATGGGTCTCTTGTAGACAGCGTATATATGGGTCTTGTTTTTGTATCCATTCAGCCAGTCTCTGCCTTTTAGTAGGAGCATTTAATCCATTCACTTTTAAGGTAGTTATCGATATGTATGTTCCTATTACCATTTTCTTAATTGTTTTGGCTTTGTTGTTGTAGGTCTTTTCCTTCTCTTGTGTTTCCTGCCTAGAGCAGCTCCTTTAGCATTTGTTGTAAAAGTGGTTTTGTGGTGATGAATTATCTTAACTTTTGCTTGTTTGTAAAGATTTTAATTTCTCCATCAAATGTGAATGGGATCCTTGCTGGGTGGAGTCATCTTGGTTGTAGGATTTTCCCTTTTATCACCTTAAATATGTACTGCCACTACCTTCTGGCTTGCAGTGTTTCTGGTGAAAGATCAGCTGTTAACCTTATGGGGATTTCCTTGTATGTTATTTGTTGTTTTTCCCTTGCTGCTTTTAATATTTTTTCTTTAATTTTTGATAGTTTGATTAATATGTGTCCTGGCATGTTTATCCTTGGATTTATCCTGTATGGGACTCTCTGTGCCTCCTGGACTTGACTGACGATTTCCTTTCCCATATTAGGGACGTTTTCAACTATAATCTCTTCAAATATTTTCTCAGTCCCTTTCTTTTTCTCTTCTTCTTCTGGGACCCCTATAATTCCACTGTTGGTGCATTTAATGTTGTCCCATAGGGGTCTGAGACTGTCCTCAATTCTTTTTATTCTTTTTTCCTTTTTCTGCTCTGAGGTAGTTTTTTCCACTATTATCTTCCATGTCACTTTTCCATTCTTCTGCCTCAGTTATACTGGTATTGATTCCTTCTAGAGAATTTTTAATGTCATTTATTGTGTTGTTCATCATTGTTTCTTTGCTCTTTTGTTCTTATAGGTCCTTGTTAAGCGTTTCTTGTATTTTCTCCATTCTATTTCCAATATTTTGGATCACCTTTACTATCCTTATTCTGAATTCTTTTTCAGGTAGACTGCCTATTTCCTCTTCATTTGTTTGGTCTGGTGGGTTTTTACCTTGCTTCTTCATCTTCTGTGTGTTTGTCTGTCTTCTCATTTTGCTTAACTTACTGTGTTTGGTGTCTCCTTTTTGCAGGCTGCAGGTCCGTAGTTCCCATAGTTTTTGGTGTCTGACCCCAGTGGTTAAGGTTGGTTCAGTGGGTTGTGTAGGCTTTCTGGTGAAGGGGACTGGTGCCTGTTTTCTGTTGCATAAGCCTGGATATTCTCTTTCTGGTGGGCAGGACTGCATTCAGTGGTTTGTTTTTGGGTGTCTGCTACCTTATTATGATTTTATGAAGCCTCTCTGCTAATGGGTGGGGTTGTGTTCCTATGTTGCTAGTTGTTGGAATCTGGTGTCAAGCACTGAAGCTTGCTGGTTATTGAATGGAGCTGGGTCTTAGTGTTGAGATGGAGCTATCTGGGAGAGTTTTCGCCATTTGATGTTATGTGGAGCTGGGAGGTCTCTTGTCAATCAATGTTCTGAACTCAGCTCTCCCACGTCAGAGGCACAGGTCTGAAACCTGGTCAGAGCACCAAGATCCTTTCATCCACGCAGCTCAGAAGAAAAGGGAGAAGAAAGATAGAAAGAAAGAAAGAAAAATAAATAAAATAAAGTTATTAAAATAAAAAATAAACATTATTAAAAATTAAGAAAAAATAAAAAGTAATAAGAAAAGAAATAAAGAAAGAAGAGAGCACCCAAACCGAAAAACAAATCTACCAATGATAATATATTCTGAATACTAAACTAAGATAAACATAAACCATAAACAAGTTAGATGCAGAAAGTAAACCCCAAGTCTACAGTTGCTCCCAAAATCCACTGCCTCAATTTTGGGATGATTAGTTGTCTATTCAGGTATTCCACAGATACAGTGTACATCAAGTTGATTGTGGAGATTTAATCCACTGCTCCTGGGGCTGTTGGGAGAAATTTCCCTTTCTCTTCTTTTTTCCCACAGGTCCTGGGGTTCAGCTTTTGATTTGACCCCACCTCTGTGTGTAGGTCACCTGAGGGCATCTGTTCTTCATTCAGACTGGACAGGGGTAAAGTAGTAGCTGATTAGGTGGCTCTGGCTCACTCAGGCTGGGGGGAGGAAGGGTTATATAATGCGGGGTTATATAATGCAGGGCAGGCCTTTGGCAGCAGAGGCCGGTGTGACGTTGCAGCAGCCTGAGGCGTGCCGTTTGTTCTCCCGGTGAAGTTTTCCTTGGATTACAGGACCCTGGCAGTGGCAGGCTGTGCGTGCTCCTGGGAGGAGCATGCTCCTGCTTGCACACAGGCTTCTTGGTGGCTGCAGCAGCAACCTTATCATTTCATGCCCGTCTTGGTGTCTGCGCTGATAGTCACGGATCACGTCCAACTCTGGAGCTCGTTTAGGCAGTGCTCTGAATCCCCTCTCCTCCTGCACCCCAAAACAATGGTCTCTTGCCTCTTAGGCAGTTCCAGACCTTTTCCTGGGCTCCCTCCCTGTTAGCTGTGGTGCACTAGCCCCTTTCAGGCTGTCTTCACACAGCCAAACCCAGTCCTCTCCCTGGGATCTGAACTTCAAAGCTGGAGCCTCAGCTCCCTTCTCCCACCCGTTCCAGTGGGTAAGCAGACAAGCCTCTCAGGCTGCTGAGTGCTGGTTGGCACTGATACTCTGTGCGGGAATCTCTCCGCTTTGCCCTCTGCATCCTTACTGCTGCATTCTCTTCTATGGCTCCGAAGCTTCCCACCCCCCCCCCATCTTTGCCAGTGAAGATGCTTCCTAGTGTGGGGAAAGATTTCCTCCTTCACAGCTCCATCCCTGTGGTGCAGGTTCTGTCCCTATGCTTTTGTCTCTGTTTTTTCTTTTGCCCTACCCTGGTACATGGGGAGTTTCTTGCCTTTTGGGAAGTCTGAGGTCTTCTGCCAGCGTTCAGTAAGTATTCTGTAGGAGTTGTTCCACATGTAGATGTATTTCTGATGTATTTGTAGGAGGAAGGTGATCTCCAAGTCTTACTCCTTCACCATCTTGAAGGTCTACCTTCCTTACTGATCTTAATCATTTCTAGTTTTTGACTTAAAGTGAGAGACATGCTTCTCTTCCTTTTACTTGAACAGTAGAAGCCATTGTAGTGTTGTTAATTGGCCTATTTTCAATACTGTGGTGTCTCAGGGAATAGGGAGGCCCCAAGGAGAGGGAGAGAGAAGGGGAATGGCTGTTGGTGGAGTAGTGAGAACACAGACAACATTTATTGATTGAGTTCCCTGTCTTGTATGCACATGGTTAATGTCATCCCCAAACAATTATAATAGAAGCATCAAAGATCACTGATTACACATCACCATAACAAATATAATAATAAGGAAAGGTTTGAAACATTGTGAGAATTAGCAAAATTTGGCACAGAGACATGAAATGAGCAAATCCTTTTGGAAAATGGCACAGATAGAATTGTTAGACACAGGTTTGCCACAAACCTTCAATTTGTATAAAACTAAATATCTGCAGAGAGCAATGAAACACATTAAAACAAGGTATGCCTGGACCTATTAATTTATCCCCCTTTTCTTCTATTTCCCTTCCTTATTATATGCAAGCATTCTAATGTGACTAATGTTATATTTGAATATGTCTTTTTTTAAAACATCTTTTTCGGAGTATAATTGCTTTAAAATGGTGTGTTAGTTTCTGCTTTATAACAAAGTGAATGAGTTATACACACACATATGTTCCCATATCTTTTACCTCTTGCATCTCCCTCCTTCCCACCCTCCCTATGCTACCCCTCTAGGTGGTCACAAAGCACCAAGCTGATCTCCCTGTGCTATCCGGCTGCTTCCCAGTAGCTATCTATTTTGCGTTTGGTAGTTTATATATGTCCATGCCACTCTCTCACATTGTCCCAGCTTACCATTCCCCCTCCCTGTATCCTCAGGTCCATTCTCTAGTAGGTCTGTGTCTTTATTCCCGTCTTGCCCCTAGGTTCTTCATGACCTTATTTTTTCTTAATTCCATATATGTGTGTTAGCATACGGTATTTATTTTTCTCTTTCTGACTTACTTCCCTCTATATGACAGACTCTAGTTCCATCCACCTCACTACAAATAATTCAATTTCATTTCTTTTTACAGTTGAGTAATATTCCATTGTATATATGTGCCATATTTTCTTCATCCATTTATCTGTTGATGGACAATTAGATTGCTTCCATGTCCTGGCTATTGTAAATAGAGCTGCAATGAACATTTTGGTACATGACTCTTTTTGAATTATGGTTTTCTCAGGGTATATGCCAAGTAGTGGGATTGCTCGGTCATATAGTAGTTCTATTTTTAGTTTTTAAGGAACCTCCATACTGTTCTCCATAGTGGCTGTATCAATTTACATTCCCACCAACAGTGCAGGAGGGTGCCCTTTTCTCCACACCCTCTCCAATGTTTATTGTTTGTAGATTTTTGATGATGGCCATTCTGACCGGTGTGAGATGATATCTCATTGTAGTTTTGATTTGCATTTCTCTAATGATTAATGATGTTGAGCATTCTTTCATGTGTTTGTTGGCAGTCTGTATATCTTCTTTGGAGAAATGTCTATTTAGGTCTTCTGCCCATTTTTGGATTGGATTGTTTGTTTTTTTTGTTATTGAGCTTCATGAGCTGCTTGTAAATTTTGGAGATTAATCCTTTGTCAGTTGCTTCATTTGCAAATATTATCTCCCATTCTGAGGGTTGTCTTTTGGTGTTGTTTATGGTTTCCTTTGCTGTGCAAAAGCTTTTAAGATTCATTAGGTCCCATTTGTTTATTTTTGTTTTTATTTCCATTTCTCTAGGAGGTGGGTGTAAAAGGATCTTACTGTGATTTATGTCATAGAGTGTTCTGCCTATGTTTTCCTCTAAGACTTTGATACTGTCTGGCCTTACATTTAGGCCTTTAATCCATTTTGAGTTTATTTTTGTGTATGTTGTTAAGGAGTGTTCTAATTTCATTCTTTTACATGTAGCTGTCCTGTTTTCCCAGCACCACTTATTTAAGAGGCTGTCTTTTCTCCAGTGTATATTCTTGCCTCCTTTATCAAAGATAAGGTGACCGTAAATGCGTGGGTTTATTGCTGGGTATTCTATCCTGTTCCATTGATCTATATTATTATTTTTGTGCCAGAACCATACTGGCTTGATTGCTGTAGCTTTGTAGTATAGTCTTAAGTCAGGGAGCCTGATTCCTCCAGCTCCATGTTTCTTTCTCAAGATTGATTTGGCTATTCAGGTTATTTTGTTTTTCCATACAAATTGTGAACATTTTTGTTCTAGTTCTGTGAAAAATGCCAGTGTTAGTTTGATAGAAAGCTACAGGCCAGTATCACTGATGAACATAGATGCAGAAATCCTCAACAAGATACTAGCAAACAGAATCCAACAGCACATTAAAAGGATCATACAACATGATCAAGTGGGATTTATCCCAGGAATGCAAGCATTCTTCAATATACGCAAATCAATCAATGTGATACACCATATTAACAAATTGAAGGAGAAAAACCACATGATCATCTCAATAGTTGCAGAGAAATCTTTCAACAAAATTCAACAAACATTTATGTTAAAATACCCTCCAGAAAGTAGGCATAGAGGGAACTTTCCTCAATATAATAAAGGCCATATATGACAAACCCACAGCCAACATCATCCTCAATGGTGAAAAACTGAAACCATTTCCACTAAGATCAGGAAAAAGAAATGGTTGCCCACTGTCACTACTCTTATTCAACATAGTTTTGGAAGTTTTTGGCACAGCAATGAGAGAAGAAAAAGAAATAAAAGCAATCCAAATTGGGAAAGGAGTAAAACTGTCACTGTTTGAAGATGACATTATACTATATATACAGAATCCTAAAGTTGCTACCAGAAATCTACTAGAGCTAATTAATGAATTTGTTATAATAGCAGGATACAAAATTAAGGCATAGAAATTTCTTGCATTCCTATACACTAATGATGAAAAATCTGAAAGTGAAATTAAGAAAACACTCCCATTTACCATTGCAACTAAAAGAATAACGTATCTAGGAATAAACCTACCTAAGGAGACAAAAGATCTGTGTGCAGAAAATTATGAGACACTGATGAAAGAAATTAAAGATGGTACAGATAGATGGAGAGATACACCATGTTCTTGGATTGGCAGAATCAACATTGTAAAAATGACTATACTACACAAAGCAATCTACAGATTCAATGAATATGTCCTTTAAAACATGATGGCTGTTTCATATGCATGAATTTTTAATTTATGTAACTAGTGATATCTGCAGTATATCATTCTGTTTCTTACTTTTTCACTAAATTATGCATTTCTTGGATCTATTCATGTTGCTATGTGTACCTCCAATGCATTGGTTCTAATACTTGCTTAATGCTCCACCACATCTGACCTATGTATTCTTCCAGTGATGGAAATGTTCATTCTTGTATATATCCTCTTTAGAACCTGTATGAAAATTTCTTTGGGCTCATTTTCAAGAATAGAATTCCTCTGTCATAGAGTGTACTTTTTTATGTGTATTTTGCTTATGTAGTACCAGATTGCCCTCCTAAATAGTCTCAATCTCTCTATACCCCCTCGCCCCCTGCTAGTTGTAGTAGATGAGGGTTCTTTTATCCCCACATCCCTATCAACACTTGGCATTTTCTAGCCTTCCAGTTTTTGCCAGTCTTACAGCCTTAAAGCAATATCTTTTGGTTTTAATTTTCGTTTATATGATTCCAATGTTTTGAGTGTCTCTTCATGGTTGTATGCTTATTGGATTTCCTATTCTGTAACTTGCCTTTTTATGTTTTGCCTCTTTTTCTATTACAGCCTCTGTCTTTTTCTCTTTGAATTACAGTAGTCCTTTATATTGTCTAGATAATAATCTCTTGTTTGGTTTTTCATTTTATTTTATTTTTTTATACACCAGGTCCTTATTAGTCATCAATATTATACACATCAGTGTATACGTGTCAGTCCAAATAGACCAATTCATCACAACACCACTCCCACCCCTCTGCTGCTTTCCCCCCTTGGTGTCCATACATTTGTTCTCTACATCTGTGTCTCAATTTCTGCCCTGCAAACCGGTTCATCTGTACCAGTTTTATAGGTTCCACATATATGCGTTAATATATGATATTTGTTTTTCCCTTTCTGACTTACTTCACTCTGAATGACAGTCACTAGATCCATCCATGTCTCAACAAATGACCGAATTTCATTCCTTTATATGGCTGAGTGATATTCCATTGTATATACATACCACATCTTCTTTATCCATTCCTCTGTCGATAGGCATTTAGGTTGCTTCCATTCCTCTGTCGATAGGCATTTAGGTTGCTTCCTTTATATGGCTGAGTAATATTCCATTGTACATACATACCACATCTTCTTTATCCATTCCTCTGTCGATAGGCATTTAGGTTGCTTCCATGATCTGGCTACTGTAAATAGTGCTGCAATGAACATTGGGGTGCATGTGTCTTTTTGAATTATAGTTTTATCTGGGTATATGCCCAGTAGTGGGATTGCTCAATCATATGGTAATTCTATTTTTAGTTTTTTAAGGAACCTCCATACTGTTCTGCATAGTGGCTGTATCAATTTACATTCCCCCCAACAGTGCAAGAGGGTTCCCTTTTCTCCACACCCTCTCCAGCATTTATTGTTTGTAGATTTTCTGATAATGCCCATTCTAACTGTTGTGAGGTGATACCTCATTGTAGTTTCGATTTGCATTTCTATAATAATTAGTGATGTTGAGCAGCTTTCCATGTGCTTCTTGGCCACCTGTATGTCTTCTTTGGAGAAATGTCTATTTAGGTCTTCTGCCCATTTTTGGACTGGGTTGTTTGTTTTCTAAATATTGAGCTGCATGAGCTGTTTATATATTTTGGAGACTAATCCTTTGTTGATTCATTTGCAAATATTTTCTCCCATTCTGAGGGTTGTATTTTAATCTTGTTTTTGGTTTCCTTTGCTGTGCAAAAACTTTGAAGTTTCATTAGGTCCCATTTGTTTATTTTTGTTTTTATTTCCATTACTCTAGGAGGTGGATCAAAAAAGATACTGCAGTGATTTTTGCCAGAATGTTCTGCCTATGTTTTCCTGTAAGAGTTTTATATTGTCCGGTCTTACATTTAGGTCTCAAATGCATTTTGAGTTTATTTTTGTGTATGGTGTTAGGGAGTGTTCTAATTTCATTCTTTTACATGTAGCTGTCCAGTTTTCCCAGCAACACTTATTGAAGAGACTGTCTTTTCACCATTGTATATCTTTGCCTCCTTTGTCATAGATTAGTTGACCATAGGTGCATGGGTTTATCTCTGGGTTTCTGTCTTGTTCCATTGATCTATGTTTCTGGTTTTATGCCAGTACCATATTGTCTTGATTACTGTAGCTTTGTGGTATAGTCTGAAGTCACTGAGTCTGATTCCTCCAGCTCCGTTTTTTTCCCTCAAGACAGCTTTGGCTATTCGGGGTCTTTTTTGTCTCCATCCAAATTTTAAGATTTTTTTGTTCTAGTTCCTTAAAATATGCCACTGGTAATTTGATAGGGATTGAATTAATTCTGTAGATTGCTTTGGGTAGTATAGTCATTTTCACAGTATTGATTCTTCCAATCCAAGAACATGGTATATCTCTCCATCTGTTGGTTTCATCTTTAATTTCTTTCATAAGTGTCATAGTTTTCTGCATACTGGTCTTTGTCTCCCTAGGTAGGTTTATTCCTAGGTATTTTATTCTTTTTGTTGCAGTGGTAAATGGGAGTGTTTCCTTAATTTCTCTTTCAGATTTGTCATCATTAGTGTATAGCAATGCCAGAGATTTCTGTGCATTAATTTTGTATCCTGCAACTTTACCAAATTCATTGATTAACAATAGTAGTTTTCTGGTGGCAACTTTAGGATTCTCTCTGTATAATATCATGTCATCTGCAAACAGTGACAGTTTTACTACTTCTTTTCCAATTTGTATTCCTTTTATTTCTTTTTCTTCTCTGATTGCTTGGCTAGGACTTCCAAAATCATGTTCAATATTAGCGCTGAGAGTGGACATCCTTGTCTTCCTGATCTTAGAGGAAATGTTTTCAGTTTTTCACCATTGAGAATGATGTTTGCTGTGGGTTTGTCATATATGGCCTTTATTATATTGAGGTAAGTTCCCTCTATGCACACTTTCTGGAGTGTTTTTATCATAAATGGGTGTTGAATTTTGTCAAAAGCTTTTTGCTTGTATTGAGATGATCATATGGTTTTTATTCTTCAATTTGTTAATATGGTTTATCACATTGATTGATTTACGTATATTGAAGAATCCTTGTATCCCTGGGATAAATCCTATGTGATCATGGTATATAATCCTTTTAATGTATTGTGGGATTCTGTTTGGTAGTATTTTGTTGAGGATATTTGTGTCTATATTCATCAATGATATTGTTATGTAATTTTCTTTTTATGTAGTATCTTTGTCTGGTATTGGTATCAGAATGATGGTGGCCTCGTAGAATGAGTTTGGGAGTGTTCCTGCCTCTGCTATTTTTTGGAAGAGTTTGAGAAGGATGGGTGTTAGCTCTTCTCTAAATGTTTGATATAATTCACCTGTGTAGCCATCTGTTGCTGGACTTTTGTTTGTTGGAAGGTTTTCAATCACAGTTTCAATTTCATTCTTTTTGATTGTTCTGTTCATATTTTCTATTTCTTCCTAGTTCAGTCTTGGAAAGTTATATCTTTCTAAGAGTTTGTCAATTTCTTCCAGGTGTTCTATTTTATTGGCATAGAGTTTCTTGTAGTAGTCACTTAGGACGCTTTGTATTTCTGAGGTGTCTGTTGTAACTTCTCCTTTTTCATTTCTAATTTTATTGATTTGAGCTCTCTCCCTCTTTTTCTTGATGAGTCTGCCTAATGGTTTATCAATTTTCTTTATCTTCTCAAAGAACCAGCTTTTAGTTTTATTGATCATTGCTATTGTTTTCTTTGTTTCCATTTCATTTATTTCTGCTCTCATCTTTATGATTTCTTTCCTTCGGCTAACTTTGGGTTTTGTTCTTCTTTTTCTGGTTCCTTTAGGTGTAAGGGTAGATTTTTCTTTTTTCATGAGGTATACTTGTATCGGTATAAACCTCCATCATAGAACTGCTTTTGCTGCATCCCATAGGTTTTGGATCATCATGTTTTCATTGTCATTTTTCTCTAGGTATTTTTTGATTTCCTCTTTGATTTCTTCAGTGATCTCTTTGTTATTTAGTAACTTATTGTTTAGCCTCCATGTGTTTGTATTTTTTACATTTTTTTCTCTGTAATTCATTTCTAATCTCATAGTGTTGTGGTCAGAAAAGATGCTTGAGAGAGCTGGAACTACCGCAGCTCGGGGTCTCTTCCCTCTGCCATCACAGAACTGCCCCAGAGGCCGAGGGGAGGGCAGCCTCACTGAGGCTGCCGGCTCTGCAGGGTCCCCAGTGCCTGAAGCCATGACAGTCATGCGGACGACGGGCCGGATACACCAGAAATACCTCTACACGTGGAACAACACCTACAGAACACCTACTGAATGCTGGCAGAAGACCTCAGACCTCACAAAAGGCAAGAAACTCCCCACATAACTGGGTAGGGCAAAAGAAAAAATGAAAAAAACAGAGACAAAAGAATAGGGACGGGACCTGCACCAGTGGGAGGAAGCTGTGAAGGAGGAAATGTTTCCACACACTAGGAAGCCCCTTTGCATGTGGAGACTGCGGTTGGTGCAGTGGGGGAGCTTCGGAGCCATGGAGCAGAGTGCAACAACAGGGGTACGGAAGGCAAAGTGGGGAGATTCCCACACAGAGGATCAGTGCCGACTGGCACTCACCAGCCTCAGAGGCTTGTCTGCTCACCCGCCGGGGCAGGCGAGGCTGCAAGCTGAGGCTTGGGGTTCGGTCGGAGTGCAGGGAGAGGACTGGTGTTAGCGGCGTGAACACAGCCTGAAGGGGTTAGTGCACCACGGCTAGCTGGGAGGGAGTCTGGGAAAAGGTCTGAAGCTGTTGAAGACGCAAGAGACTTTTTCTTCCCTATTTGTTTCCTGGTGCATGAGGAGAGGGGATTAAGAGCGCTACTTAAAGGAGCTCCAGAGACGGGCGCTTGCCAAGGCTAAAAGCACGGACCCCAGAGATGGGCATGAGACGCTAAGGCTGCTGCTGCCGCCACCAAGAAGCCTGCGTGTGAGCACAGGTCACTATTCACACCCCTCTTCTGGGGAGGCTGTGCAGCCCACCACTGCCAGGATCCGGGTATCCAGGGACAACTTCCCTGGGAGAATGCATGGCGAGCCTCAGGCTGGTGCAATGTCACACTGGCCTCTGCCACCGCAGGCCTTCTACGCACTCCATGCCTGTCCCTTCCCCAGGTCTGAGTGAGCCAGAGTCCCCGAATCAGCGGCTCCTTTAACCCCGTCCTGTTTGAGCGAAAAACAGACGCCCTCTGGCGACCTACATGAAGAGGCAGGACCAAATCCAAACACCTGGAAGCTGTGAGAACAAAGAAGAGAAAGGGAAATCTCTCCCAGCAGCCTCAGAAGCAGAATAAAGCTCCACAATCAACTTGATATACCCTGCATCTGTGGAATACATGAGCAAGATTTATGATTCTTTCCCCTTTTCCTCTTTTTGTAAGAGTGTATGTGTATTCTTCTGTATCAGATATTTTCTGTATAGCTTTGCTTCCACCATTTGTCCTAAGGTTCTATTTGTCCGTTTTTTTAAAATTTATTTTCTTAATAATTATTTTTAATGTAATAACTTTATTATATTTTACTTTAGCTTCTTTCTTTCTTTCTTTTTTCCTTCCCTCCCTCCTTCCTTCCATCCTTCCTTCCTCCCAGCTTCCCTCCCTCCATCCCTGCCTTCTTTCATTCTTTCCTTCTTTTCTTCTTCCTTCCTTCCTTCCTTTCCTCCTTTCTTTCTTTCATTCTTTCTTCCTACTTCTAGTAATTCTTTCTCTCTACTTTTTCTCACTTCTAGTCTGAGCCGTGTGGATGAAAGGCTCTTGGTGCTGCAGCCAAGAGTCAGTGCTGTGCCTCTGAGGTGGGAGAGCCAACTTCAGGACTCTGGTCCACAAGAGACCTCCCAGCTCCACATAATATCAAATGGCAAAAATATCCCAAAGATCTCGATTTCAACGCCAGCACCCATCTTCAATCAACGACCAGCAACGTACAGTGCTGGACACCCTATGCCAAACAACTAGCAAAACAGGAACACAACCCCATCCATTAGCAGAGAGGCTGCCTAAAATAGTAATAAGTCCACAGACACCCGAAAACACACCACCAGACCTGGACCTGCCCACCAGAGAGACAAGATCCACCCTCATCCAGCATAACACAGGCACTAGTCCCCACCACCAGAAAGCTGACACAATCCACTGAACCAACCTTAGCCACTGGGGACAGACACCAAAATCAACGAGAACTAAGAACCTGCAGCCTGCAAAAAGGAGACCCCAAACACAGTAAGATAAACAAACTGAGAAGACAGAAAAACACACCGCAGATGAAGGAGCAACATAAAAACCAACCAGACCTAACAAATGAAGAGGTAATAGTCAGTCTACCTGAAAAAGAATTCAGAATAAGGATAGTAAAAGTGATCCAAAATCTTGGAAATAGAATAGAGAAAATGCAAGAAACATTTAACAAGGACCTAGAAGAACTAAAGATGAAACAAACAACGATGAACAACACAATAAATGAAATGAAAAATACTCTAGATGGGATCAATAGCAGAATAACTGAGGGAAAAGAACGGATAAGTGTCCTGGAAGATACAGTAGTGGAAATAACTACTGCAGAGCAGAATAAAGAGAAAGGAATGAAGAGAACTGAGGACAGTCTCAGAGACCTCTGGGGCAACATTAAACGCAACAACATTCAAAGTATAGGGGTTCCAGAAGAAGAAGAGAAAAAGAAAGTGACTGAGAAAATATTTGAAGATATTATAGTTGAAAACTTCCCTAATATAGGAAAGAAAATAGTAAATGAAGTCCAGGATGCACAGAGAATCCCATACAGGATAAATCCAAGGAGAAATACACCAAGACACATATAAATTACCTGTCAAAAATTAAATACAAATAAAGCATATTAAAAGCAGCAAGGGAAAAACAACAAATAACACACAAGGGAATCCACATAAGGTTAACAGCTGATCTTTCAGTAGAAACTCTGCAAGCCGGAAGGGAGTGGCAGAACATATTTAAAGTGATGAAGGAGAAAAACCTGCAACCAAGATTACTCTACCAGCAAGGATCTCATTCAGATTTGATGGAGAAATTAAAACCTTTACAGACAAGCAAAAGCAGAGAGAGTTCAGTATCACCAAACCAGCTTTACAACAAATGCTAAAGGAACTTCTCTAGGGAAGAAACACAAGAGAAGGAAAAGACCTACAATAATGAACCCAAAACAATGTACAAAATGGGAATAGGGACATACGTATCGATAATTACCTTAAATGTAAATAGATTAAATGCTCCCTGCAAAAGACACAGATTGGCTGAATGGATACAAAAACAAGACCCATGTATATGTTGTCTACAAGAGACCCACTTCAGACCTAGAGACACATACAGACTGAAAGTAAGGGGATGGAAAAAGATAGTCCATGCAAATGGAAACCAAAAGAAAGCTGTAGTAGCAATACTTATATCAGACAAAGTAGATTTTAAAATAAAGCCTATTAGAAGAGACAAAGAAGGACACTACATAATGATCAAGGGATCGATCCAAGAAGAAGATATAACAATTGTAAATATTTATGCACCCAACATAGGAGCACCTCAATACATAAGGCAAATACTAACAGCCATAAAAGGGGAAATCGACAGTAACACGTTCATAGTAGGGGACTTTAACACCTCAGTTTCACCAATGGACAGATCATCCAAAATGAAAATAAATAAGGAAACAAAAACTTTAAATGATACATTAAACAAGATGGACTTAATTGATATTTATAGGACACTCCATCCAAAAACAACAGAATACACGTTTTTCTCAAGTGCTCATGGAACTTTCTCCAGGATAGATCATATCTTGGGTCACAAATCAATGCTTGGTATATTTAAGAAAATTGAAATTGTATCAAGTATCTTTTCTGACCACAGCGCTATGAGACTAGATATCAATTACAGGAAAAGATCTGTACAAAATACAAACACATGGAGCCTAAACAATACACTACTTAATAACGAAGTGATCATGGAACAAATCAAAGAGGAAATCAAAAAATACCTAGAAAGAAATGACAATGGAGACACGATGACCCAAAACCTATGGGATGCAGCAAATACAGTTCTAAGAGAGTAGTTTATAGCAATACAAGACCACCTGAAGAAACAGGAAACATCTTGAATAAACAACCTAACCTTGCAGCTAAGCAGTTAGAGAGAGAAGAACAAAAATACCCCAAAGTTAGCAGATGGAAAAAAATCATAAAAATCGTATCAATAAAAAATGAAAAAGAAATGAAGGAAATGATAGCAAATATCAATAAAACTAAAACGTGGTTCTTTGAGAAGATAAACAAAATAGATAAACCATTAGCCAGACTCATCAGGAAAAAAAGGGAGAAGTCTCAAATCAATAGAATTAGGAATGAAAAAGGAGAAGTAACAGTTGACAATGCAGATATACAGAAGATCGTGAGAGATTACTACAAGCAACTCTATGCCAATAAAATGGACAACCTGGAAGAAATGGACAACTTCTTACAAATGCACAACCTGCTAATACTGAATCAGGAAGAAATAGAAATATGAACAGACCAATCACAAGCACTGAAATTGAAACTGTGATTAAAAATCCTCCAACACACAAAAGCCCAGGACCAGATGGCTTCACAGGAGAATTCTGTCAAATATTTAGAGGAGAGCTAACACCTATCCTTTCAAACTCTTCCAAAATATTGCAGACGGAGGAACACTCCCAAATTAATTCTACGAGGCCTCCATCACCTTGATACATAAACCAGACAAGGATGTCACTAAGAAAGAAAACTACAGGACAATATCACTGGTGAACATAGATACAAAAATCCTCAACAAAATACTAGCAAACAGAAACCAACAGCACATTAAAAGGATCATACACCATGATCAAGTGGGGTTTATTCCAGGAATAAAAGGTTTCTTCAATATACACATCAGTCCATGTGATAAACCATATTAACAAATTGAAGGAGAAAAACAATATGATCATCTCAATAGATGCAGAGAAAGCTTTTGACAAAATTCAACACCTCTTTGTGATAAAAACCCTGCAGAAAGTAGGCATAGAGGGAACTTGCCTCAACATAATAAAGGCCATATATGACAAACCCAAAGCCAACATCATCCTCAATGGTGAAAAACTGAAAGCATTTCCACTAAGATCAGGAACAAGACACGGTTGCCCATTCTCTCCACTCTTATTCACTATAGTTTTGGAAGTTTTAGCCACAGCAATCAGAGAAGAAAAGGAAATAAAAGGAATCCAAATCGGAAAATAAGAGATAAAGTTGTCACTGTTTGCAGAGGACATGATGCTATACATAGAGAATCCTAAAGATGCTACCAGAAAAGTACTAGAGCTAATCAATGAATCTGGTAATGTTGCAGGATACAAAATTAATGCACAGAAATCTCTGGCTTTCCTATACACTAATGATGAAAAATCTGAAAGTGAAATCAAGAAAACACTCCCATTTACCACTGCAACAAAAGGAATAAAATATCTAGGTATAAACGTACCTATGGACACAAAAGAGCTATATGCAGAACATTATAACACTGATGAAAGAAATTAAAGATCATCCAAATAGATGGAGAGATATACCATGTTCTTGGATTGGAAGAATCAACATTGTGAAAATGATTCTACTACCCAAAGCAATCTACAGATTCAATGCAATCCCTATCAAACTACCACTGGCATTTTTCACAGAACTAGAAGAAAAAGTTTTACAACTTGTATGGAAACACAAAAGACCCCGAATAGCCAAAGCAATCTTGAGAACGAAAAGTGGAGCTGGAGGAATCAGGCTCCCTGACTTCAGACTATACTACAAAGCTACAGTAATCAAGACAGTATGGTACTGGCACAAAAACAGAAAGATAGATCAATGGAACAGGATAGAAAGCCCAGAGATAAACCGAGGCATATATAGTCCCCTTATCTTTGATAAAGGTGGCAGGAATGTACAGTGGAGAAAGGACAGCCTCTTCAATAAGTGGTGCTGGGAAAACTGGACAGCTACATGTAAAAGGATGAGATTAGATCACTCCCTAACACCATAAACGAAAATAAACTCAAAATGGATTAAAGACCTAAATGTAAGGCCAGGAACTATCAAACTCTTAGAGGAAAACATAGGCAGAATACTCTATGACATAAATCACAGCAAGATCCTTTTTGACCTGCCTCCTAGTGAAATGGAAATAAAAACAAGAATAAACAGATGGGACCTAGTGAATCTTAAAAGCTTTTGCACAGCAAAGGAAACCATAAACAAGAGCAAAAGACAACCCTCAGTTATGGGAGAAAAGATTTGCAAATGAAGCAACTGACAAAGGATTAATCTCCAAAATTTACAAGCAGCTCATGCAGCTCAATATCAAAAAAAACAAACAACCCAATCCAAAAATGGGCAGAAGACCTAAATAGACATTTCTCCAAAGACGATATACAGATTGCCAACAAACACATGAAAGAATGCTCAACATCATTAATCATTAGAGAAATGCAAATCAAAACTACAATGAGATATCATCTCACACCAGTCAGAATGGCCATCATCAAAAAGTCTAGAAACAATAAATGCTGGACAGGTTGTGGAGAAAAGGGAACACTCTTGCACTGTTGGTGGGAATGTGAATTGTTACAGCCACTATGGAGAACAGTATGGAGGTTCCTTAAAAAACTACAAATAGAACTACCATATGACCCAGCAATCCCACTACTGGTCATATACCCTGAGAAAACCGTAATTCAGAAAGAGCCATGTACCACAATGTTCACTGCAGCTCCATTTACAATAGCCAGGACATGGAAGCAACCTAAATGTCCATCAACATATGAATGGATAAAGAAGATGTGGCACCTATATACAATAGAATAATGCTCAGCTATAAAAAGAAACGAAATTGAGCTATTTGTAATGAGATGGATAGACCTAGAGTCTGTCATACAGAGTGAAATAAGTCAGAAAGAGAAAGACAAATACCGTATGCTAACACATATATATGGAATTTAAGAAAAACAAATGTCATGAAGAACCTAGGGGTAAGACAAGAATAAAGACACAGACCTACTAGAGAACGGACTTGAGGAAATGGGGAGGGGGAAGGGTGAGCTGTGACAATGCACGAGAGAGGCATGGACTTATATACACTACCAAACGTAAGGTAGATAGCTTAAGGTATCTTAAGGTGGGAAGGTATCGTAAGGTGGGAAGCAGCCGCATAGCACAGGGAGATCAGCTTGGTGCTTTGTGACTGCCTGGATTAGTGGGATAGGGAGGGTGGGAGGTAGGGACGCAAGAGGGAAGAGATATGGGAACATATGTATGTGTATAACTGATTCACTTTGTTATAAAGCAGAAACTAACACACCATTGTAAAGCAATTATACCCCAATAAAAATGTTAAAAAAAAAGTGTTCTCTTAAACTGAAAAAAAAAAAAAACAGAAAAGATACTTGATATGATTTCAATACTCTGAAATTTACTGTGGCTTGATTTATTTCCCATGATATGATCTATCCTGGAGAAAGTTCTTTGTGCATTTGAGAAGAAAGTGTAATCTGCTGTTTTTGCATGTAATGTCCTATAAATATCAATTAAATGTATCTGGTCTATTGTGTCATTTAAAGCTTCTTTTCCATTCTTTATTTTAATTTTCGATGATCTGTCTACTGGTGTAAGTGAGGTTTTATAGTCTCCCACTATTTATGTGTTATTGTCAATTTCCTCTTTTATAGCTTTTAGGAATTGCCTTATGTATTGATGTGCCCCTATGTTGTGTGCATATATATTTATAATTGTTATATCTTCTTCTTGGATTGATCCCTTGATCATTATGTAGTGTCCTTCCTTGTCTCTTGTAACATTCTTTATTTTAAAGTCTATTTTATCTGATATGAGTATTGCTACTCCAGCTTTCTTTTGGTTTCAGTTTTCATGGAATATCTTTTTCCACTCCCTCACTTACAGTCTGTATGTGTCCCTAGATATGAAGTGGGTCTATTTTAGACAGCATATTGATGGGTCTTGTTTTTGTATCCATTCAGCAAGCCTGTGTCTTTTGGTTGGAGCATTTAATCCATTCATATTTAAGGTAATTATCAATATGTATGTTCCTATGACCATTTTCTTAATTGCTTTGTGTTTGTTTTTGTAGGTCCTTTTCTTCTCTTGTGTTTCCTACTTAGAGACGTTCCTGTAAGCATTTGTTGCAGAGCTGGTTTGCTGGTGCTGAATTCTCTTAACTTTTGTCTGTCTGTAATAAAGCTTTTGATTTCTCCATCAAATCAGAATGAGATCCTTGCTGGGTTGAGTAATATTGCTTGTAGGTTCTTCCCTTTCATCACTTTAAGTACATCATGCAACTCCCTTCTGACTTGTAGAGTTTCTGCTGAGACATCAGCTGTTAACCTTATGGGAGTTCCCTTATATGTTATTTGTTGTTTTTCCTTTGCTGCTTTCAATAATTATTCTTTGTCTTTAATTTTTGCCAATTTGATTAGTATGTGTCTCCTTGTGTTTCTCCTTGTGTTTGTCCTGTATGGGACTCTCTGCACTTCCTGGACTTGGGTGGCTATTTCCTTTCCCAAGTTAGGGAACTTTTTGACTATAATCTCTTCCAAATATTTTCTCCGGTCCTTTCTCTCTCTCTTCTCCTTCTGGCACCCCTATAATGTGAATGTTGTTGCATTTAATGTTTTCCCAGAGGTCTCTTAGGCTGTCTTCATTTCTTTACATTCTTTTTTCTTTATTCTGTTCCACAGCAGTGAATTCCACCATTCTGTCTTCCAGGTCACTTATCCGTTTTTCTGCCTCGGTTTTCCTGCTATTGATTCCTTCTAGTGTAGCTTTCATTTTAGTTATTGTATTGTTCATCTCTGTTTGTTTGTTCTTTAATTCTTCTAGGTCTTTGTTAAACATTTCTTTCATCTGATCATCTTCACCATCATTATTCTGAATTCTTTTTCTGGAAGGTTTCCTATCTTCACTTCATTTAGTTGTTTTTCTGGGGTTTTATCTTGTTCCTTCATCTGGTACGTAGCTATCTGTCTTTTCATGTTTTCTATCTTTCTGTGAGTGTGGTTTTTGTTCCACAGGCTGCAGGATTGTAGTTCTTCTTTCATCTGCTGTCTTCCCTCTGGTGGATGAGGCTATCTAAGAAGCTTGTGCAAGTTTCTAGATGGGAGGGACTGGTGGTGTGTAGAGCTGACTGTTGCTCTGGTGGGCAGAGCTCAGTAAAACTTTAATCCGGTTGACTGCTAATGTGTGAGACTGGGTTCCTTCCCTCTTGGTCCTTTGGCCTGAGGCAATCCAACACTGGAGCCTACCCTGGCTCTTTGGTGGGGCTAATGGCGGACTCTGGGAAGGCTCACACCAAGGAGTACTTCCCAGAACTTCTGCTGCCAGTGTCCTTGTTCCCATGGTGATACACAGCCATGCCCTGCCTCTGCAGGAGACCCTCCAACACTAGCACGTAGGTCTGTTTCAGTCTCCCCTGGGGTCACTGCTCCTTCCCCTGGGTCCCGATGTACATACTACTTTTTGTGTGTCCTCCAAGGGTGGAGTCTCTGTTTCTCCCAGTTCTGTCCAAGTCCTGAACTCAAATCCCACTGGACTTCAAAGTCTGATTCTCTAGGAATTCCTCCTCTGTTGCCGGACCTCCAGGTTGGGAAGCCTGACGTGGGGCTCAGAACCTTCACTCCAGTGGGTGGAATTCTGTGGTATAAGTGTTCTCCAGTCTGGGAGTCACCCACCCACCAGTTATGGGATTTGACTTTACTGTGATTGTGCTCCTCCTACAGTCTCATTGTGGCTTCTCCTTTGTCTTTGGGTGTGGGCTATCTTTTTTGGTGAGTTCCAGTGTCTTCTTGTCGATGATTGTCCAGTAGCTAGTTGTGATTCTGATGTTCTCACAAGAGGGAGTACGAGCACGTCCTACTACTCCACCATCTTGGTTCCTCCCTAATAATCTCTTGTTAATTTCAGACATTTTATATATTTTCTTCTATTCCATTATTAAGGTTTTTTTTTTTTTTTTTTTTTTTTTTGCGGTATGCGGGCCTCTCACTGTTGTGGCCTCTCCTGTTGTGGAGCACAGGCTCCGGACGTGCAGGCTTAGCAGCCATGGCTCACAGGCCTAGCCACTCCATGGCATGTGGGATCTTCCTGGACCAGGGCATGAACCCATGTCCCCTGCATTGGCAGGTGGACTCTCAACCACTGCACCACCAGGGAAGCCCTGTTATTAAGTTTTGAAGTAGTTTCCTGTCTCTAGACCTAGGGTGTTTTGCATTTTTTCTAGTAATTTTATAGTTTTACTTCTTACATATAGATATATCTAGATTCCACTTTTGTATATAGTGTTTCAGGGATGTAGTTTTATTTTCCTCCATGTATTCATACAGTTTCCCCAACACATTTAATAAGTACTCTTACCCTTTTTTTCATAATTTGTAGTACCACATTTATCCTGTATAAAGTACCCATTCATACTCGAGTCTGCCTTTGAGCTATGGTCCTTTATCAGTGGTCTATTTGTCTGTTGTTGCACAAGGACTTCAAGCTTTTTTTTTTTTTTTACCCCATGGCTTTGGGTATATCTTAATATCTAGCAGAGCAAGTCTTCCCTTCTTCACTGTTCTCTTTTAAGATTTATTTAGGTACTTATGGATATAGTCTTCTACTTAAATTTAGAATTCATTTGTGGAAAATCCTCTTCGAAATTTAATTGTAGTTGCATTAAATTTATAGATTAATTTGTGGGATAATTGCCAACTTTACAAAATTAAGTTGTCCCATCCAAGAGCATGAATGTCTCTTCATTTCTTTAAGTTGTCTTTAGTTTTCTTATTAGAGTTTTAAAGTTTTCTCTGTAAAAGTCTCATATATGCTTGGTTAAGCTAATTCCTGGATTCATCATGGTTTTTGTTGCCACTGTGAATGGTATTTTCTTAATGGTTTTTGCTGGTTTAGAGAAACACTTGATTTTTGTAGGTTGATATTTTATCTTGCAACCTTGCTGAATTCCTCTGATTTAAGTTCTAATGGTTTGTTGATTCTTTTGTTTTTTTCTTGGTAGAAGATCTTCTGTTATCTTTTTATTGGGAAAATTATCTTCCCAGTAAGTTGTGCCAGATATAGCACTTCAGTTCCAATCCTTTCATGTCTTAATTTCCCCCCTCTTTTTTCTTATTGTATTGGTTAGGATATCTAAAAGAGTAGCAGTGATAAATGGGTCCAGTTTGTCATTTTTGTGATTTTAAATTAATGCATTTAGTTTCTCCATTACACATGACATTCTTTGTAGGCTCTTGATGTATAATCTTTACCAAGTTAAGGATGTTTACTTCAGTTCCTAATTCACTAAGAAGTGAATAGAAGTGAACTCAAAAGTATTTTTCTCTATTAATTGAGATAAAACATTTGATTTTTCTCTTTTAATCTGTTAATGTGATGTTTTCCATTGAAGTTTTCCAATGTTGAACTATCTTTGCTTGCTTGAGTTAAATTTACTTGATCAAATGTATTTTTAAAAATATACTGTTGATTCACTAAATAATTTTTATTTGGATTTTTTTGCATCTACATTTCTTAAGTGAAATGGGTATAAATTTTCATTTCTTATAGCTGTCTGTTTGGTTTTAGAATCAAGATTATGCTAGCCTCATACATAAAATAGACTGTCATTCTTTTTCTAATAACTGGAATCAATTGGATAAGGTAGTTTGTTTCTTGGAAATTTGGTAGAATTCACTAATAAGTCATACTGAGGTATTTTCCTTGGAATTTTTTCACTTCACGTAGGTTTTTCAATTTATTAGCATATTGTTCATAATACTCTCATTTAAAGAAATTTGTTACATTGTCTTCCCTTTTTCATTCTGTAGCTTGTGTATTTGCCTCTTTTCCCTTTTTTTCCTGATCAGTCTTATCAAAGATGTATTAACCTTTAGGAATGAAATTGGGTCATTTGTAGAGACGTGGATGGACCTAGAGAGTGTAATACAGAGTGAGTTAAGTCAGAAAGAGAAAAGCAAATATCATATAATAATGCATATATGTGGAATCTAGAAAAATGGTATAGATGATCTTATTTGCAAAGCAGAAATAGAGACACAGACGTAGAGAACAAATGTATGGATCCCAATGGGGAAAGGTGTGCAGTAGGAGGAACTGGGAGACTGGGATTGACACATATACATTATTGATACTATGTATAAAATAGACAACTCTTGGGAACATAATCTATAGCACAGGGAACTCTACCTAAATGGGAGGGAAGTCCAAAAGGGAGAGGATATCTGTATGTATATGGCTGATTCATTTTGTTGTGCAGTGGAGGCTAACACAACATTGTAAAGCAACCATATTCCAATAAAAATTAATTTAAAAAGATCTATTAACCTTTTTAAATAAGTAAATTCTAGTTTTGTTCATCTTTTCTGTTTTTTTTTTTTTTTTTTTTTTGGTGTGTGTGTGTATGTGGGGGGGGGCAATTCTCTGCTTTTTAATTTCTGTCCATTGTATTCCTTGTTTCTCTGTTCTTTTGCTTTCTTCATTGCATTGAATGCTTTACTAGTTTATCAACGTTTCTTCTTTAATGATAAGTGTACTTAAAGGTATAAATTTCTTCTTAGTTCTGCTTTAGCTGTGCCCCACAAATTTTCATTTGTTGTGTTTTTATTATTATTCACTTCTAAATATTTATTAATTTTATTTATGATTTCCTTTTAACCCAAGGTTAATTTAATAATATGCTATTTTGTTTCAAAACATATGCTAACTTTGCCTATTTTTTTGTTATTAATTTCTAATGTCATTGTGTCATGGTTGGAGAATGTAGACTGTATGATATTGAACCTTTAGAATTTATTGAGGCTTCCTTTACAGCCATTATCATGATGTCTTTTTAGAAATGTTCTATTAGTTGTCTTGAATGACTTTATGTTCTTCATTTGTTGGATATAGTGTTCTCTGTATATCTAATAGCTTGAACTTTGTAGTTGTACTGTGCAAGTATACTATATCTCTATTCATTTTTGTTTTTTATTTTTGTATGCTTGATCTATCAATTCCTAACTAAAGTGTTAAAGTATCCAAGTGTTTCTTTTCTCTCTGCAGTTCTGCTACAAGCAAGTACATCAAGCCAGATGTATTTTGAAACTTCTTATAAGATGCGTATATATTTATGATAAATATATTTTCTTGTCCTGTTGTTCTTTGTCTCTTGATTCTATTTTGTCAGATATTAAATCTACTCAAGCTTTGTTCACATTTGTCTAGTATATCTTTTCTATCTTTTTATTTTCAACTTATTTACATCTCTATTTTAGGTATAATCTTCTAGACTGAATATTGTTGAGTATTTGTTTTAATTCAGTCTGTAAGTCTGTCTTTTAACTGGTAAGTTTAATTTGTGTACATTTTTTATTTCTCTTATATTGGGACTTATTTCTGGCATTTAATTTTATGCTTTCCATTTATGGTACTCTTTTTGGTTTTTTGTTTGTTTGTTTGTTTGCTTCTTTTTTTTTTCATTCCTACTTTCCACTGGATAGATCAAGTTTTCTCCTGCTTTTTAGAAAATTATATACTCTACTTTCTTGCCCTTTAACTTAAGATCTAATCTCACGTTATTTACACCTATTGATTTTTCCACATACAGTAACTGCCACTTCCCTCTAACAAGATTAGTACCTCAGCAGGCTCTTATGTCCTATTTATCTTCCACACACTTCTACCCCATCATAGTAACATCATCTAGAATTTTAATCCTTCTTAGAATCCACGTTTCCCTCTCACTTTTATAGTTTCTTCAGGGCTGATTTAGGAAAAGGAAACACAGATCATACCAGTTTGCCACCTTGACAGGACCTAGAAAGCCTCAAAGAAGTTTTATAGCAAATTAACAGCATTTATCTTGCTTTGAATTACACCACTTTAATCACAGGTAGTGAGTTGATAACTTAATCAGTGTTTTTCTCCCCCCTCATATAACAGGTAGAAAATGTGAAATTACTGGATCATTATGTAGGTAAGAAACCAGCTAATGGGAGTCTATATCTTACTGCAACCCACCTGATCTATGTGGAGACTTCTGGTGCAGCCCGAAAAGAGACATGGGTATGTTCATGAGAAGAAATATCAAAGGGTCTGGAAGAGTTGTGTATACATGCTTTCTAAAATGGTTAAATTTCAGTTAACAGTTAAATTGCTGTAAAACCTTTTCTTCAAAGAATCTATTCTGGGGGGAGGTCTTTTCAGAGATTGAATCATATGATTTCTCATCCCTCAAGTTGTTGACTATAGTCATCTTAAGCTACATGGGACTTTTCCTCAATATTTTTAGGCAAAGTAGTCTCTGCTCATTTTCTGAGTTTACTTGGTAAGCATCCCGAAGTAATTTAAAGCCTTGCTACCCATAAAATGTGGTCCAAAAACCAAGAACATGTGTATCACCTGGGAGCTTGTTAAAAATGCAGAATCTCAGGCCTCAGATTTTAAATTTCTAAAGTGCTCTCAGGTGATGCTGGTGGCTCATGGACTACCTTTTGGGTATCAATAATTTAGACCAACACTCTGACCTAAGACAGGGTGGTGTGTGTGTGTGTGTGTGTGTGTGTGTGTATGTTTTGTTATACCTTTAAACAATGTTGTCTAATTAGTTTAGCACCGCTAATATTACTTTATGCCTACCTCATCCTAAAGTAGGACCGTTTAATCTTAATCATTAGCCAGACTTATTCTTAGTCCTCTGTAACAAGTAAAACATGTTTCTGGTATATGGCATAGCATAGTGATTAAGATCATAGACTCTAGAGCCAGTCTGCTCCAGGTGAAATCCCAGCTTCAACATTTACTACCTTTGTAACCTTGGGCAAGTTATTTAACTTATCTGAGGCTCACTTCCCTCATCTATAAAATAGAGGAAATAATACCTGGCTATGGAATAAAAAAGTTAATGTTGTAAATGCTTAAAACAGTGTTTGGCACATGATAGATACGATTATATAAGTATAAAATGAATTAAACAGAATATACATTTGAAAGAAGCATTTTAAAACTTCCTTTTTAAAAACACCATGAGCTTTCCCCATATGACATTGTATCTTGTTCACTTTGGTATGATGAAAGGAATGAGAAAAGAGGAATCAGGAGAGTTCATTCTAGCTAGACTCAGTCGTGCACTAACTGGCTATATGACCTTGGGTAAGTTACTCTTGCTCTCTGGGCTTCAGTTTCCTCATATGTAAAACGAGGTTGTTAGATTATATAATTAGTAAGGACTCTTCCATTTCTAACAGTTTGGGAACCAGTTCTTTAGTACTGTACCATGAGACTTTCCCCTTTCTACCTGCATTTACAGACAGCACATGTCTCTAGATTTGTTTCTACTGGATATTATTTCAAACCTAATGGACTAGATCAGGAAGGAAGAACTTATGTTAATTATTTCTATATGTCAAGGGAGGCATATTTACCCAATTAGTACTATTAATGAAGCTCCTTCCATCCTTAGTCTGCTTCACTTTCTGCCTCTTTCCAATTCACCAGTTTTTGCCTGGCATCTGATCTCAATGATCACTGTTTTACTACCCAAACACAGGTCTCCCATATTGATCAACAGGGCTTTGATTTTCTTGAAATTTGATACATTAATTCCTGTTACATTATCAGTAGTTTTTATGACCCTTCAAAACTGCCATAACAGGAATTGAGTTTGACAGAATAGTTAAGACAGAAATTAAGATGGAAAATTCCTTCTCAGAATATGTGAATAGTCCCTACATCTAACCCATTCTTAGATGATGGATATGATTGAAAGATTTCCAGGAAGAGATTTATTTTCCAAATAAATGGGGGCTGGGGCATAGACTGTGTGAGATGGAAGAAAAGAAAAGACAATGATGATCGGAAGGCCATTCCAGGCACAGGACAGGGAGTCCAGAGAATGAAAAGAGTACATTCAGGCTCTAGTTGTAGGAAACATCAGAGACACAGATAGGAGGAGAACATCAAAGACTAAAATGTAAAACCATGATCCCATGGCTTTTTGAAATTATAAAGAGAGACTTGTATTATTTGTATACAGTTTCTTGTACCAGTTCTCTTTCCATGCATTTCTTTTTTGCTGGCATCAGCATGAGCAGGAATGATGAGACAAAAAATTTAATAATCCTTCATTTTTTAAAAACATCTGAATTATTAACCTGTACTCCCATGGGAAACAACTTTATTAACTGCAGTACGGTGCTTATGTATAGTTCCTTTAGTCCTTAGTCTTACAGTCTCCACTCATTCCCTTAGTCACTTAGGTAAAAATTTCCCCCATTTCATTCTTTGCTTTACTGTCACTAGAGTCTAAAATGTGGAAGAGAAATTTTCCCTGTAATATTTCTAGTTAAATCCTAATTCCAGGACTAGAGTTTAGAATTTCTAGAGAAATAACCCTGAACAAAGTTAGACTGCCATGGTTCAAATCCTGTTTGTGCCACTTTTTGGCTGTGTGGCCTCTGATGAAGAGTTCACTTCTCAGAGCTTTGGTTTCTTCATTCCTGAAATGGGATGATTATACGTCAAAAGTGTTGTTACAGGGATTAAATAGTTAATGATTATGGACTACCTCATGAGCAGTAAAGCACAATACCAATTATTAATCATTTTAATTAGTAATTTGTTAGAACAAAAGGAAGTTCTATTTTCCTCTCTGACAATCATTCTACTATGATTTTTAAACTCCACCACAGCATGCTAGAAGCCATTTGTTCTGAGCCAGTTCACCACAATTGCCCCGTAAATCTCTTAACCTTATATCCCTAAGGAGAGGTAAGTTTATAATATCATAATTTGCTTTTCATTGCTTTACCACTATTTACTTCTGTTTAAAAGAAACCCAGTTTTACCTTACAAAGGATGGTTGTAGGCTGTAGATGTGATCACATCTCTGGCCATGCTGTTACCATTACTGAGAGTCAGGCACACTGAGAGTGATAGATCTAGTGCATGTCTGTGAATTATTTTGGTTCTTTTCTGTTTTGTAGATTGCACTGCATCATATTGCCACTGTGGAGAAGTCGTCCATCACTAGCCTGGGTTGTCCCCTGATCCTCCGCTGTAAGAACTTCCGGGTGGCCCACTTTGTTTTAGAATCTGACGTTGTGTGCCATGAGGTTTACATTCCACTGTTAAAGCTTTCTCAGCCAGGTCGTTATGATAGTATTTTTTATCTAAAACCATTGTAATTTTTCTCCCAGAATGGCATAATGGAAAGATCATTGGTTATGGAGTTAAATAGAGCAGAGTTTGAATCTGGGTTTTGCCTATTACAGTTCCATGGTATTTGGACAATATATATAACCTTTGAACTCAGCTTCCTCACCTGTAAAAATAATGATAGTATAAGGTCCCTGTGGTGGTTGTTTTGAGGTTTAAATGTATGTGTGCATTTTTACTCTGTACTTGGTATATAGTAGATGTTTAACAGCTGTTATTTCCTTCACTTTCCCTCTTTCCTCTTAAGTATCAACTTGTAAATTTTTCAACACTTCAGGAAGTAAGACTGCTTTGGAGCAAAATTTGTTTACTGTTGTCTTGCAAGCTTTATGTTTGGCCTATTGTTCCTACCCCTACTTTTAGTTCCAACTAGCAAACTAGGGAAGTTTATCAGAGTCCTTAATGCAGTTATCCCTGCTTCCTCCAGCCTCACCCTCTCGTCTTCCAGCCCCAACTCCAGATTGCTAACCCATCAGCTTCCTCTGATTTTAGTCTGTGGACTAATGTCCTAGTCTGTGGATTAAAATTACATTTCCCTCCCCATTTTCTTCTACCCTTTTCCTAGAACAATTTCTCAGAATTTGCTGGTACTCTATTGACAGAAGCTATCTGTTAGCTGGCCCAAAACTTTGTAAAAGGCTCTGGAAGACTCCATCCATCTCTGGAAAAGTTACTGCCACATAAGTTGGTCAAATGAGTTATTGATTACATGTTGAACTTTGTGAAGGGAGGAAGTGGGGTTGACAGGAAGAAGAGAAGAAATGGCCATTTATCAGCCAGAATCAGGTATTGACCTGAAGAGTAGAATGCAAGAACACTGTTAATGTTTTGCAGTATGTTACAACAAACAGTGCAATTGGAACATTGAAGTTCTGTTAAAAACTTATGGTAAGGACCACTTTCTTAGCATGTGAAACCTGGAAGCTTGAGTTCAGTCCATTATCCAACAATTCACAGGAAACCAGGGAGAATGTTCCTGCTTTGTATTGGTATCATATAAATTTAAATATTTTTAAAAGAAGACTCTGAAGCAATATTTCAATTCTTATGCCTTGTATACAAATAAAAGCAACCTTGTACACAAACTATTGTCCTTTTCAGGGGCTGTTGACAAACATTCCCTTAGAGAGAAGAAAATCTAGGCTTTTTTGCACTATTTGGTATTAAGTTTCACTCATTATTACTTTGTTTTCATGCCTATCTTTCTTCTCTAGAATTACATGAAGATCTGTATGCTTTTTCTTACAATCCAAAATCCTCAAAAGAGATGAGGGAAAATGGATTGAAGCTGATTGACCCAATATCAGACTTTGGACGTTTGGGACTTCCCAACAGGTACTGGACCATAACAGACGCCAACAGAAACTATGAGGTAATTTTTTCATTGTTGCTTTCTTTTAGTTCATTTAATTAAAACAGAAGAATACCAGCAAACAATTTTTTTAAAAAAGGGAAAAAACAACTCATGATCTCTACTTTTCATTCAACATTCAGCAATTCAACAAGCTTTTATTAAATAACTAGTGCACTCAAAACACCAAGTCAGAGTTCTCATAGTCTAAAGCATAGGGAGCATAGATGAAGAATATGGAATTCAGACTGGGAAGCCAGAAACAGCCTTATTCATTGGGTAATAGCCTGGAGAAGGAATTCTATCCTAACTTACGCAGGGAGAGAAGGAAAGAGGTCAGTAAGTGAACTCAGATCATGAAAGGCTTCATGGCTAGACTGAAGAATTTGAACATTATCCTGAAGAAAGCAACCACAAGAGTATTTATTTTAAACTGGAAAGGGCTGTAAGTATATTTTTATTTTAGAAAGATGACATTGGTTTTGGTATGGAGAATTGGTTTGCTGGAGCTAAGCATGCAGGAGAATGATATGAGAAGTGATGAGAACCTGAACTAAGGCAATGACTGTGGATGGAGAGGAGGAGATGATTTTAAGAGATATTTAGGTGGTAGAATTAAAAGAACCTGGTGACACATTAATGTGGTTGGGAGAAAGAGGGAGAAGTTTAGTATGCATCCCAGGTTTCCTGGATTCTGGCTTAGGTGACCCAAGTGGTTATGGATATGTTAGCAAGATAAGGAGCACAAGAAGAAGGACAGACAGTGTCTTCAGTTTTAGATTGAATACAAGGTGATTAAAGACATATCAGGTATTTGATATCAAGCATTTGTGTCTAGGTCTCAAGAAAGAGCTCTGAGCCAAATATAGAAGTTTGGGAATGTGTTGGGGGGTCCCCAAGACCATCCCTCAAGCGCATTGATTCAGTAGGAGGACTCTCAGGACCTGGCATATAATCATACCTGTGAGTGTGATTTATTACAGTGAAAGGATAGAAAGCAAAATCAGCAAAGGGAAAAGGGGTGAAGTCTGGAGAAAACCAGGCACAAGCTTCAGAGTCCTCTCCCAGTGGAGTCACATAGGACATGCTATAACTCCTCTAGAAACAACTTGTGACAACATGTGAAAAGTGTTGTTTATTAGAGAAGCTCATTGGAGAATCAGTGCCAGGATTTTTATTGGGGGCTGGTCACATAAGCACTCTGCTTGGTGTATACCAAAGTTCTAGATGCTCACAAGGAAAGCAAGTATTTAGCATAAGCCACATTGTTTGTACAGTTTAGGCACAGTGAGTCACTTTTATCAGTTATGGAATGGAGGGAACCTTTCCAAAATTCAAGCTCACAGGCATCAGCCAAGGGGCAACCTTGCAAGTTGGCCTTTCCAAGGACAGCAGTCAGGCCTGCTATGATAACTTTTCTGCATAGGGAGTTTAAGTGGTATTTCTGAATTGTTGAATCTTCATTTCCAGCTTTTTACTATCATAAAAGACAGTAAATTTAATGACTTTCTGGCATTTCAGTTTTGTTTTCTTTTAATATCTTTATTGGAGTATAATTGCTTTACAATGGTGTGTTAGTTTCTGCTTTATAACAAAGTGAATCAGCTATACTTATACATATATCCCCATATCTCCTCCCTCTTGCATCTCCCTTCCATTCTCCCTATACCACCCCTCTAGGTGGTCACAAAGCACAAGCTGATCTCCCTGTGCTATGCGGCTGCTTCCCACATAGCACATGTATGCTATGTGTAATCAGTGTAATCAAATGTAATCAGTTTTACATTTGGGAGTATATGTAAGTCAATGCCACTCTCTCATTTCAACCCAGCTTAACCTTCACCCTCCTGGTGGCCTCAAGTCCATTCTCTACGTCTGTGTCTTTATTCCTCTCCTGCCTCTAGGTTCTTCAGAACCTTTTTTTTTTTTTAGATTCCATAAATATGTGTTAGCATACGGTATTTGTTTCTCTCTTTCTGGCTTACTTCACTCTGTATGACAGACTCTAGGTCCATCCACCTCACTATTAAAAACTGAATTTCATTTCTTTTTATGGCTGAGTAATATTCCATTGTATATATGTGCCACATCTTCTGTATCCATTCCTCTGTCGATGGACGCTTAGGTTGCTTCCGTGTCTGGGCTATTGTAAATAGAGCTGCAATGAACATTGTGGTATATGACTCTTTTTGAATTAAGGGTTTCTCAGGGTATATGCTCAGTAGTGCTGCATCGTATGGTAGTTCTATTTTTAGATTTTTAAGGAACCTCCATACTGTTCACCATAGTGGCTGTATCAATTTGGAGTCCCAACAACAGTGCAAGAGGGTTCCCTTTTCTCCACACCCCCTCCAGCATTTATTGTTTGTAGATTTTTTGATGATGGCCATTCTGACTGGTGTGAGGGGATACCTCATTACAGTTTTGAGTTGCATTACTCTAACAATTAGTGATGTTGAGCATCCTTTCAAGTGTTAGTTGGCAATCTGTATATATTCTTTAGAAAATGTCTATTTAGGTCTTCTGCCTATTTTTGGATTGGGTTGTTTGTTTGTTTGATATTGAGTTGCATGAGCTGCTTATATATTTTGGAGATTAATCCTTTGTCAGTTGCTCCGTTTGCAAATATTTTCTTCCATTCTGAAGGTTGTCTTTTCATCTTGTTTATGGTTTACTTTGCTGTGTAAAAGCTTTTACATTTCATTAGGTCCCATTTGTTTATTTTTGTTTTTAATTCAATTTCATTAGGAGGTGGATCAAAAAGGATGTTGCTGTGATTTATGTCATAGAGTATTCTGCCTGTTTTACTGTAAGAGTTTTATGGTGTCTGGACTTACACTTAGGTATTTAATGCATTTTGAGTTTATTCTTGTGTATGGTGTCATGGAGTGATCTAATTTCATTCTTTTACATGTAGCTGTCCAGTTTTCCGAGCACAACATATTGAAGATCCTGTATTTTCTCCTTTGTATATTCATGCCTCCTTTATCAAAGATAAGGTGACCAAATGTGTGTGGGTTTATCTCTGGGATTTCTATCCTGTTCCATTGATCTCTATTTCTGTTCCTCTGCTAGTACCATACTGTCTTGATTACTGTAGCTTTGTAGTATAGCCTGAAGCCAGGGAGCCTGATTCCTTCAGCTCCGTTTTTCCTTCCCAAGATTGCTTTGGCTGTTCAGGGTCTTTTGTGTTTCCATACAAATTGTGAAATTTTTTGTTCTACTTCTGTGAAAAATGCCATTGGTAGTTTGATGGGGATTGCATTGAATCTGTAGATAGCTTTGGGTAGTATAGTCATTTTTACAATGTTGATTCTTCCAATCCAAGAACATGATATATCTCTCCATCTGTACCATATTTTAGTTCTTTTATCAGTATCTTATAGTTTTCTGCATACAGGTCTTTTGTCTCCTTAGGTAGGTTTATTCCTAGGTATTTTATTCTTTTTGTTGCAATGGTAAAGGGGAGTGTTTCCTTAGTTTCTCTTCAGATTGTTCATCATTAGTGTATAGGAGTGCAAGAGATTTCTGTGCATTAATTTTTTATCCTGCTACTTTACCAAATCCATTGATTAGCTCTAGTAGTTTTCTGGTGGCATATTTAGGATTCTCTATGTATAGTATCATGTCATCTGCAAACAGTGACAGTTTTAATTCTTTTCCAATTTGAATTCCTTTTACTTCTTTTCCTTCTCTAAATTGCTGTGGCTAAACCTTCCAAAACTATATTGAATAATAGTGGTGAGAGTGGGCAAACTTGTCTTGTTCCTGATCTTTGTGGAAATTGTTTCAGTTTCACCATTGAGAACAGTGTTGTCTGTGGGTTTGTCATATATGGCCTTTATTATGTTGAGGTAACTTCCCTTTATGTCTACTTTCTGGAGGCCTTTTATCATAAATCGGTGTTGAATTTTGTCAAAAGCTTTTTCTGCATCTTTTGAAATGGTCATATGGTTTTTAGGCTTCAGCTTGTTAATATGGTGTATCACATTGATTTATTTGCATATACTGAAGAATCCTTGCATTCCTTGTATAAACCCCACTTGATAATGGTGTATGGTCCTTTTAATGTGCTGTTGGATTCTGTTTGCTGGTATTTTGTTGAGGATTTTTGCATCTATGTTCATCAGTTATATTTGCCTGTAGTTTTCTTTCTTTGTGACATCTTTGTCTTGTTTTGGTATCAGGGTGATGGTGGCCTCGTAGAATGAGTTTGGGAATGTTCCCCCCTCTGCTATATTTTGGAAGAGTTTGAGAAGGATAGGTGTCACCTCTTCTCTAAATGCTTGATATAATTCGCCTGTGAAGCCATCCGGTTGTGGGCTTTTTTTTGCTGAAAGATTTTTAATCACAGTCTCAATTTCAGTGCTTCTGATTCATCTATTTATATTTTCTGTTTCTTCCTGGTTCAGTATCAGAAGTTTGTGTTTTCTAAGAATTTGTCCATTTCTTCCAGGTTGTGCAATTTATTGGGATATAGTTGCTTGTAGTAATTTCTCATGATCCTTTGTAATTCTGCAGTGTCAGTTGTTACTTTTTTTCATTTGTAATTCTGTTGATTTGAGCCTTCTCACTCTTTTTCTTGGTGAGTGTGGCTAATGGTTTATCAATTTTGTTTATCTTCTCAAAGAACCAGCTTTTAGTTTTATTGATCTTTGCTATCATATTCTTCTTTTCTTTTTCAGTTATTCTGACCTTATTTTTATGGTTTCTTTCTTTCTGCTAACTTTGGGTTTCTTTTATTTTTCTTTCTCTAATTGCTTTAGGTGGAATGTTAGGTTGTTTATTTGAGATTTTTCTTGTTTCTTGAAGTAGGATTGTATAGGTATAAACTTCCCTCTTATAACAGCTTTTGCTGCATCCCATAGGTTTTGGATCATCGTGTTTTCATTGTCATTAGTATCTAGATATTTTTCGATCTCCTCTTTGATATCTTCAGTGATCTCTTGGTTATTTAGTAGCACATTGTTTATCCTCCATGTGTTTGTGTTTTTTACAGTTTTTTTTTTCCTGTAATTGATATCTAGCCTCATAGCTAGAGATATCATAGTTGTGGTCAGAAAAGATAGTTGATACGATTTCAGTTTTCTTAAATTTACCAAGGCTTGAATTGTGACTCAAGATAGGATTCATCCTGGAGAATGTTCATTGAGCACTTGAGAAGAAAGTGTATTCTCTTGTTTTTGGATGGAATGTCCTGTAAATATGAATTAAATGCATCTTGCTTAATGTGCCATTAAAAGCTTGTGTTTCCTTATTTATTTTCATTTTGGATAATGTCTCCATTGGTGAGAGTGGGGTGTTAAAGTCCTCTATTATTATTGTGTAACTATCGATTTTCCCTTTTAAGGCTGTAAGCATTTGCCTTATACATTGATGTACTCCTATGTTGGCCTAATAAATATTTGCAATTGTTATATCTTTTTGTAGGATTGATTCTTTGATCATTATGTAGTATCCTTCTTTGTTGTAATAGTGTTTATTTTAAAATCTATTTTGTATGATACGAGAATTTCTATTCCAGCTTTCTTTTGATTTCCATTTGCATGGAATATTTTTTCCATCCTCTCACTTTCAGTCTGTATGTGTCCCTAGGTCTGAAGTGGGTCTCTTGTTGACAGGATATATACGCGTCCTGTTTTTGTATCCATTCAGCCAATCTGTGTCTTTTGGTTGGAGCATTTAATCCATTTTTGCTTAAAGTATTGATTGATATTTATGTTCCTCTTACCATTTCTTAATTGCTTTGAATTTGTTATTGTAGGTGTTTTCTTCTCTTGTCTTTTCTGCATAGAGAAGTTCCTTTAACGTTTGCTGTGAAGTTGGTTTGGTGGTGCTGAATTCTCTTAGCTTTTGCATGTGTGTAAAGATTTTAATTTCTCCATCGAATGTGAATGAGATCCTTGCTGGGTAGAGTAATCTTGTTTGTAGGTTTTTCCCTTTCATCCTTTTAAATATGTCCTGCCACTTCCTTCTGGCTTGCAGAGTTTCTGCTGAAAGATCAGCTGTTAACCTTATGGGAATTCCCTTGTATATAATTTGCTGCTTTTCCCTTACTGCTTTTAACACTTTTTGTTTGTATTTCATTCTTGATAGTTTGATTAATATGTGTCTTGGCATGTTTCTCCTTGGATTTATCCTGTATAGGACTCTGCATTTCCTACACTTGATTGACTATTTCCTTTCCCGTATTAGGGAAGTTTTCAACTAAAATCTCTTCAAATATTTTCTCAGTCTCTTTCTTTTTCTCTTTTTCTTCTGAAAACCCTATAATTTGAATGTTGGTGTGCTTAATGTTTTCCCAGAAGTCTCTGAGACTGCCATCAATTCTCTTCATTCCTTTTTCTGTATTCTGCTCTGTAGTAGTTATTTCCACGTTTTTATCTTACAGGTCACTTATCCACTCTTCTGCCTCAGTTGTTCTTCTATTGATTCCTTCTAGAGAATTTTTTATTTCATTTATCATGTTGGTCATCATTGTTTGCTCTTGAGTTATTCTATGTTAAACGTTTCTTTTATTTTCTCCATTCTGTTTCCAAGGTTTTGGATCATCTTTACTATCATTACTCTGAATAGGTTTTCAGGTAGACTGCCTATTTCCTCTTCATTTGTTTGGTCTGATGGATCTTTGCCTTGTTCCTTCATCTACTGCGTATTTCTCTGTCTTCTCATTTTGCTGAACTAACTGTTTTTGGCATCCTCTTTTTGCAGGCTGCTGGTTTGTAGTTCGTGTTGTTTTTGGTGTCTGCCCCCATTGGGTAATGTTGGTTCAGTGGTTTTTGTAGGCTGCCTGGTAGAGGGGCTGGTGCCTGTGTTCTGATGTATGAGGCTGGATCTTGTCTTTCTGGTGGGCAGGACAGCATCCAGTTGTGTGCTTTGGGGTGTCTGTGACCTTATTATGATTTTAGGCAGCCTCTCTGCTAATGGGTGGGGTTGTGTTCCTGTCTTGCTAGTTGTTTGGCATGGGGTGTCCAGCATTGGAGCTTGCTGGTCGTTGAGTGGGTTTGGGTCTTAGCATTGAGATGCAGGTCTCTGGGAGAGCTCTCGCCAATTGATATTATGTGGGGCCAGGATGACTCTGGTGGTCCAGTGTCCTGAACTCGGCTCTCCCACCTCAGACACTGAAGCCTGGCACCTGGCCGGAGCACCAAGATCCTGTCAGCCACATAACCAGGTGCATGGGGAGTTTCTTCCCTTTTGGGAAGTCTGAGGTCTTTTACCAGCCTTCAGTAGGTGTACTGTAGGAGTTTTTCCACATGTAGATGTATTTTTGATGTACTTGTGGGGAAGAAGGTGATCTCCATGTCATACTCCTTGTCATCTTGAAGGTCCTTCTCCAGTAATTACATTTTGAATATCCACTAGATACTGGATTGATGAGCTGTCACTCAGCAGGGTGAGGTGTCTCCTTAGAGTCATAATTAACAGGAATGAGAAGAGATGATGTGGATTCTTTCCAGTTCAACTATGTGTGTAAGTCCCCCAAATGAGGGCTGAAATAGCTCCTTTGGCACCTTTCACACATGTAGCCTTCTGAGTTGAAAGGGAAACTGCATTTATTTCTCTTTTTATGACCAGCTTATCCAAAGCCTACATCTAGGTAAGGGGATGGGTAGAGAACTTTTTCTCTTTCAAATGTTCTGCATTCTGAGACACTGGCTTTAGGAATTTACGTAGAGCCATTCCTGATCTATTCCATCTTGGACTTCTTTTGCATATTCATTTTTTAATTTGTTTGATCCATTCTTAGAGGAGTGATTAGAATTAATATGCTAATATCAGGTCTGTGCCATTATAATATTTTGTCACTGTCTCTTAGGAACGATATATTTTGGATACCACTAAAAGGTGACAAATTAGAGATAGTTTATCAGTCTTATAGAGTAAGTCCTACCTAAAATGTCGACACTTCTACCCTGACTAGGATTTTAAAGGTCCTCAAGATGTGCATATTACGAACCTAGTAGGCATTTTAAGAAAAGATTAATCATGTTTCCCCCTTCTTTACCTGTCTGGCTTGCATTTGAGTCTATTTGTTTTAATTTACTTGCTTATAATATACATTGTTTTCTCAGTTAGGCAAGTGTAGGAATTTCAGGGTAGATTATACATTCATTTCTACCTATAAAGTTATTGTAAAGGTACATTTTGTTCTTATATATCTCAACATCTTCCTTTCTAGAAAATAATAGCATACTTGGAAGAGCTTTTTACATCAAGGATATTTTTTTAACATCTTTATTGGAGTATAAATGCTTTACAACGTTGTGTTACTTTCTGCTGAGTAACAGAGTGAATCAGCTATATGTATACATATATCCCTATATCCCCTCTCTCTTGTGTCTCCCTCCCACCCTCCCTATCCCACCCTTCTAGGTGGTCACAAAGCACTGAGCTGATCTCCCTCTGCTATGCGTGTGCTTCCCACTGGCTATATTTTGTAGAGTATATATGTCCATGCCACTCTCACTTCGTCCCAGCTTACCCTTACCCCTCTCCATGTCCTCACGTCAATTCTCTATGTCTGTGTGTTTATTCCTGTCCTACCCTTAGGTTCTTCAGAACCTTTTTTTCTTTCAAATTCCATAAATATCTGTTAGCATATTTGTTTTTCTCTTTCTGACTTACTTCCCTCTGTATGACAGACTATAGGTCCATCCACCTCATTACAAATAACTCAATTTCGTTTCTTTTTATGGCTGAATATTATTCTATTGTATATATGTGCCACATCTTCTTTATCCATTCATATGTTGATGGACATTTAGGTTGCTTCCATGTCCTGGCTATTGTAAATAGAGCTGCAGTGAACATTGTGGTACATGGCTCTTTCTGAATTATGGTTTTCTCAGGGTATATGACCAGTAGTGGGATTTCTTGGTCGTATGGTAGTTCTATTTTTAGATTTTTAAGGAACCTCCATATTGTTCTCCATAGTGGCTCTGTCAATTTACATTCTCACCAACAGTGCAAGAGGGTTGCCTTTACTCCACACCCTCTCCAGCATTTATTGTTTGTAGATTTTTTTGATGCTGGCCATTCTGATTGGTGTGGCCATTCTGATTGGTGTGAGGTGATACCTCATTGTAGTTTTGATTTGCATTTCTCTAATGATTAGTGATGTTGAGCATTCTTTCATGTGTTTGTTGGTAATCTGTACATCTTCCTTGGATAAATGTCTGTTTAGGTCTTCTGCCCATTTTTGGATTGAGTTCTTTGTTTTACTGATATTCAATTGCATGAGCTGCTTGTAAACTTTGGAGATTAATCCTTTGTCATTTTCTTCCTTTGCAAATATTTTCTCCCATTCTGAGGGTTGTCTTTTGGCCTCTTTATGGTTTCCTTTGCTGTGCAAAAGCTTTTATGTTTCATTAGGTCCCATTTGTTTATTTTTATTTCCATTTCTCTAGGAGGTGAGTCAAAAAGGATCTTGCTGTGATTTATGTCATAGAGTGTTCTGCCTATGTTTTCCTCTAAGAGTTTTATAGTGTCTGGTCTTACATTTAGGGCTTTAATCCATTTCGACTTTATTTTTGTGTATGATGTTAGGAAGTGTTCTAATTTCATTCTTTTACATGTAGCTGTCTAGTTTTCCCAGCACCACTTATTGAAGAGGCTGTCTTTTTTCCATTTTATATTCTTGCCTCCTTTATCAAAGATAAGGTGACCATATGTAGGTGGGTTTATCTCTGCACTTTCTATCCTGGTCCTTTGACCTATATTTCTGTTTTTTGTGACAGTCCCATAGTGTCTTGATTACTCTAGCTTTGTAGTATAGTCTGAAGTCAGGGAGCCTGAATCCTCCAGCTCTGTGTTCCTTTCTCAAGATTGCTTTAGCTATTTGGGGTCTTTTGTGTTTCCATGCAAATTGTGCAGTTTTTTTTGTTTTTGTTTTGTGAAAAATGCCACTGGTAGTTTGATAGCAATTGCATTGAATCTGTAGATTGCTTTGGGTAGTAGAGTCATTTTCACAATGTTGATTCTTCCAATCCAAGAACATGGTGTATCTCTCCATCTATTTGTATCATCTTTAGTTTCTTTTATCACTGTCTTATAGTTTTCTGCATATAAGTCTTTTGTCTCCTTAAGTAGCTTTATTCTCAGGTATTTTATTTGTTTTGTTGCAATGATAAATGGGAGTGTTTCCTTAATTTCTCTTTCAGATTTTTCATCATTAGTGTATAGGAATGCAAGAGATTTCTGTGCATTAATTTTGTATCCTGCTACTTCACCAAATTCATTGATTAGCTCTAGTAGTTTTTTGTAGCATATTTAGGATTCTCTATATATAGTGTCATGTCATCTGCTAACAGTGAAAGTTTTACTTCTTTTCTGATTTGGATTCCTTTTATTTCTTTTCTTCTCTTGTTTCTGTCACTAAAACTTCTGAAACTATGTTGAATAATAGTGTTGCATGTGGGCAACCTTGTCTTCTTCCTCATCTTAGAGGAAATGGTTTCATTTTTTCACCATTGAGAACAATGTTGGCTGTGGGTTTTTCATATATGGCCTCTATTATATTGAGATACATTCCATGTATGCCTACTTTCTGGACGGTTTTTATCATGAATGGGTGTTGAATTTTGTCAAAAGCTTTTTCTGCATCTATTGAGATTATCATATGGTTCTTATCCTTCAGTTTGTTAATATGGTGTATCACATTGATTGATTTGCATATATTGAAGAATCCTTGCATCCCTTGGATAAACTCCACTTGATCACAGTGTATGATCCCTTTAATGTGCTGTTGGATTCTGTTTGCTAGTATTTTGTTGAGGATTTTTGCATCTATATTCATCAGTGATATTGACCTGTAGTTTTCTGTTTTTGTGCCATCTTTGTCTGGTTTTTTTATCAGGGTGATGGTGGCCTCGTGGAATGAGTTTGGGAGTATTCCTCCCTCTACTATATTTTGGAAGAGTTTGAGAAAGATACATGTTAGCTCTTCTCTGAATGTTTGCTAGAATTCACCTGTGAAGCCATCTGGTCCTTGGCTTTTGTTTCTTGGAAGATTCTTAATCACAGTTTCAATTTCAGTGCTTGTGTCTGGCTTATTTATATTTTCTATTTCTTCCTGGTTCAGTCTCAGAAGGTTGTGCTTTTCTAAGAATCTGTCCATTTCTTCCAGGTTGTCCATTTTATTGACATAGAGTTTCTTATAGTAATCTCTCCTGATCCTTTGTATTTCTGCAGTGTCAGTTTTTACTTCTCCTTCTTCATTTGTAATTCTGTTGATTTGAGTCTTCTCTCTTTTTTTCTTGATGAGGTTGGCTAATGGCTATCAATTTTGTTTATCTTCTCAAAGAACCAGCTTTTAGTTTTATTGATCTTTGCTATTGTTTCCTTCATTTCTTTCATTTATTTCTGATCTGATTTTTATGTTTTCTTTCCTTCTGGTAACCTTGGGTTTTTTTGGTTCTTCTTTTTCTAATTGCTTTAGGTGTATGTTTAGGCTGTTCATTTGAGATATTTCTTGTTTCTTGAGGTAAGATTCTATTGCTATAATCTTCCCTCTTGGAACTGCTTTTGCTGCATCCCATAGGTTTTGGTTCATTGTGTTTTCATTGTCATTTGTTTCTAGGTATTTTTTGATTTCCTCTGTGATTTCTTTAGTGATCTCTTTGTTAGTTAGTAGCGTACTGTTTATCCTCCATGTGTTTGTGTTTTTTATGTTTTTTTTTTTTCCTGTAATTGATATCTAGTTTCATAGCGTTGTGGTCAGGAAAGATACTTGATACAATTTCAATTTTCTTAAATTTACCAAGGCTTGATTTGTGACCCATGATATCATCTATCCTGGACAATGTTCCATGAGCACTTGAGAAGAAAGTGTATTCTCTTGTTTTTGTATGGAATGTCCTATAAGTTTCAATTAAGTTCATCTTTTTTTAATGTGTCATTTCAAGCTTGTGTTTTCTTATTTATTTTCATTTTGGACGATCTGTCCATTGGTGAAACTAGGGTGTTAAAGTGCCCTGTTATTATTGTGTAACTATTGATTTCCCCTTTTATGCCTGTTAGCATTTACCCTGTGTATTGATGTACTCCTACATTGGCTGCATAAATATTTACAATTGTTATATCTTCTTCTTGGATTGATTCCTTGATCATTATGTGGTGTCCTTCTTGTCTGTTGTAATAGTGTTTATTTTAAAGTCTATTTTGTTGGATATGAGAATTACTGCTCTAGCTTTCTTTTATTTCCATTTGCATGGAATATCTTTTTCCATCTCTTCACTTTCAATCTGTATGTATCCCTATGTCTGAGGTGGGTCTCTTCTGGACAGTATATATTCAGGTCCTGTTTTTGTATCCATTTAGCCAATCTGTGTATTTGGTTGGAGTATTGAATCCATTTACATTTAAAGTAATGATCAATGTGTATGTTCCTATTACCATTTTCTTAATTGCTTTGTATTTGTTATTGTAGGTCTTTTCCTTCCCTTGTGTCTCCTGTGTAGAGAAGTTCCTTTAGCATTTGTTGTGAAGCTGGTTGGGTGGTGCTGAATTCTCTTTGCATTTGCTTGTGTGTAAAGATTCTAATTTCTCTGTTGAATCTGAATGAGATCGTTGCTCATTAAGAGTAATCTTGGTTGTAGATTTTTCCGTTTTATCACTTTAAATGTGTCCTGCCGCTCCCATCTTGCTTACAGAGTTTCTGCTAAATATCAGCAGTTAACCTTATGGGGATTCCCTTTTATGTTATTTGTTGCTTTTCCCTTGCTGCTTTTAATATTTTTTCTTTGTATTTAAATTTTGATAGTTTGATTAATATGTGTCCTGGCGTGTTTCTCCTTGGATTTATCCTGTATGGGACTCTGTGCTTCCTGGACTTGATTGACTATTTCCATTCCCATATTAGGGAAATTTTCAACAATAATCACTTCAAATATTTTGTCAGTTTGTTTCTTTTTCTCTTCTTCTTCTGGAACCCCTATAATTCAAATGTTGGTGTGTTTAATGTTGTCCCAGAAGTCTCTGAGACTGTCATGAATTCTTTTCATTATTTTTTCTTTATTCTTCTCTGCAGTAGTTATTTCCACTATTTCATCTTCCAGGTCAGTTATCCGTTCTTCTGCTTCAGTTAATTTGCTGTTGATTCCTTGTATAGAATTTTTTATTTCATTTATTGTGTGGTTCCTCATTGTTTGCTCTTTAGTTCTTCTAGGTTAAATGTTTCTTTTATTTTCTCCATTCTATTTTGAAGATTTTGGATCATTTTTACTATCATTACTCTGAATACTTTTTCAGGTAGACTGCCTATTTCCTCTTCATTTGTTTAGTCTAGTAGGTTTTTACCTTGCTCGTTCATCTGCTGCATATTTCTCTGTCTTCTCATTTTGTTTAACTTACTGTTTTCTTTATTCTGCTCCGCAATAGTTTTTTCCACTATTTTATTTTCCAGGTCACTTTTCTGTTCTTCTGCCTCAGTTATTCTGCTATTGATCCCATCTAGAGTCTTTTTCATTTCATTTCTTGTGTTGTTCATCATTGTTTCATTCATCTTTAGTTCTTCTAGGTCCCTGTTCAACATTTCTTGTATTTTCTCTATTCTATTTCCAAGATTTCCAATCATCCTTACTATCATTATTCTGAATTCTTTTTCAGGTAGACTGCCTATTTCCTCTTCATTTGTTAGGTCTGGTGCATTTTTATCTTGCTCCTTTATCTGCTGTGTGTTTTTCTGTCTTCTCATTTTGCTTATCTTACTGTGTTTTGGGTCTCCTTTTCGCCGGCTGCAGGTTTGTAGTTCCTGTTGTTTTTGGTGTCTTCCCCCAGTCAGTAAGGTTGCTTCAGTGCATTGTGTAGGCTTCCTGGTGGAGTGTACTGATGCCTGTGTTCTGATAGATGAGGCTGTATCTTGTCTTTCTTGTGGGCAGGACCACATCTGGTGGTGTGTTTTGGGTGTCTGTGACCTTATTATGATTTTATGCAGCCTCTCTGCTAATGGATCGTGTTGTGTTCCTGTCTTGCTGTTGTTTGTCATGGGGTGTCCATCACTGGACCTTGCTGGTTGTTGAATGGAGCTGGGTCTTAGCATTGAGTTAGAAGTCTCTGGGAGAGCTCTCGCCTATTGATGCTCCATTGGGCCGGGTGGTCTCTGGTGGTCCAACGTCCTGAACTCAGCTCTCCCACTTCAGAGACTCAGGCCTGACACCCGGCCGGAGCACCAAGACCCAGTCAACCACACGTCTCAGAAGAAAAGGGAGAAAAAAAAAAAGAAAGAAAAGATAAATAAAACAAAATAAAATAAAAAGTTATTAAAATAAAAAATATTAAAATTTAAAAAATTTTAAATGTAATTAAATAAGAAAAGAGTGCAACGAAACCAATAAACAAAGTCACCACTTATAACAAGTGCTGAAAGCTATACTAAGATAAACCTAAAATCAGAAATTAGTCAGTTACATACAGCAAAAACCCCAAGTCTACAGTTGCTCCCAAAGTCCAGTACCTCAATTTTGGGATGATTCATTGTCTATTCAGGTATTCCAGATATGCAGGGTACATCAAGTTGATTGTTGCTATTTAATCCACTGCTCCTGAAGCTGCCCAGAGAAATTTCCCTTTCTCTTCTTTGTTCGCAAATCTCCTGGGGTTCAGCTTTGGATTTGGTCCCATCTCTGCCTGTAGGTCCCCGTCTGGCATCTGGTCCTTGCCCAGACAGGAGGGCATTCAAAGAGTGGTTGATTAGGTTGCCTTGGGTCACTCAGTCTGTGGGGAGGGAGGGGTACGGAATGTGGGGTGAGCCTGCAGCGGCAGAGGCCAAGGTGACGTTGCAACAGCCTGAGGCATGCCATGTGTTCTCCCGGGGAAGTTGTCCCTGGATCACGGGACCCTGGCAGTGGCATGCTGCCCAGGCTTCTGGGAGTTGAGGTGTGGATAGTGACCTGTGCTTGCACACAGGATTCTTGTTGGCTGCAGCAGCAGCCTTAGTGTTTCATGCCCGTCTCTGTTGTCCATGCTGATAGCCGTAGTCATGCCCATCTCTGGAGCTCATTTATGCGATGCTCCAAATCCCCTCTCCTTGTGCACACTGAGTCAATGGTATCTTGCCTGTTAGGCAGGTCCATACTCTCTCCCAGACTCCCTGCCAGCTAGCTGTGTTGCACTAGCCCCCTTCAGGCTGTGTTCACGCAGCCAACCCCTGTCCTTTCCCTGGGATCTTAACTCCGAAGCCCAAGCCTCAGCTCCCAGTCCCCACCTGCCCCAATACATGAGCAGACAAGCCTCTCAGGCTGGTGAGTGCTGGTCGGCACTGATCCTCTGTGCGAGAATCTCTCTGCTTTGCTCTCTACACCCCTATTGCTGCATTCTCCTCTGTGGCTCCAAAGCTTCCCCCCGACCACCCTCGTCTCTGCCAGTGAAGGGGCTTCCCAGTGTGTGGAAACTTTCCTCCTTCACAGCTCCCTCCCAGAGGTGCAGGTCCCATCCCTTTTCTTTTGTCTCTGTTTTTTTCTTTTTTCTTTTGCCCTACCCTGGTAAGTGGGGAGTTTCTTGCCTTTTGGGAAGTCTGAGGTCTTCTGCTAGCATTCAGTAGATGTTCTGTAGGAGTTGTTCCACATGTAGATGTATTTTTCATGTATTTTTAGGGAGGATGGTGATCACCATGTCTTACTCCTTCGCCGTCTTGAATGTCCTCCCATCAAGGATAAGTTTGTTCTTATTTCTGAGGAATGGATGATTCTAGATGATAAATAACAGACAGCTAATTCTTGAGTGATTGCTATTCTAACCTGTTGCTAGCAGGTAAAAATATGTAAAAAAAATTGAGTTTAAAAAATTGAGTTTATTTTGTTTTAGATATGCAGTACCTACCCTCCTGAAATAGTGGTTCCTAAATCTGTTACATTGGGAACGGTGGTTGGAAGTTCGAAGTTCAGAAGTAAAGAATGTGTGCCTATGCTTTCCTACCTCTACAAAGAGAACAATGTGAGTTGAGCAAAGTTCTCTCATGAGAACTTTACTTGGTGCTAGAAGACCTGAGTTTAAGTCACACCACTGCCACTTACTAGCTATGTGACCTCAAGCAAGTTACTTCTCTGAACTTTGGTAGTTCTGAGAGTTTTTAAGTGTGTAATATGAGAGAAAAATATATGTGTACTTTGTAAATTTTAAAGTGTTGTGCAGATGTTAAGTGTCATTTGTAGTGCGTTCATTTATTTCTTTTCTTCTCTTTGGGCTCCTGCTTGATGGCAAGTTGTTGAATAAAAGGGAACAGCTGTATGAAAGGATATTTGGGCACTGTGGCTTCCCATTAGAACACACATGTCCTTGATTCTTTCTCACTATTTTCATACAATTTAAGCTAGTAGGGGAATATTTCGCTTGACTCCTCTATTTGAGTCCCCTTCCATAGGAAGGGATAATAGTTCTTGCCTCTTGTGGTCTCTCTGAGATCTGGAATTAGACAGTCAAGTTCTCAGGTAGGCAACTATCAAGTGCTAAAAAGTACAGTAATACAAGTGGGTGTCTTTGTGTCAAACTATCAAAGTAAGCAGACTCTATAAAAAACACACCAAAGTGTAATGCAGTTCACTAACTAATTATTACCAGATGTATCTGCTAAATAGCTATGTTGTTTTCCTATTGAAATGGCTTGAAACAAACCAGCCCTCTGATTTGGCATTAACTCCTGAAACGAGTGAACCCTGTTCTCTTAAGAGACACTAGGTCTTTGAATTCTGCTGTCACTGTGAGCCTCTGGTTTATATGGATGATATTACTGGGACTATAAAAAGCAAGAAAGGTTCCGGTAAATACTAGCCTAATACATATTGAAAATACATAGAATTCTATTAAGGAAACACTCAGGGTGTGATTTTCTTGAAGTCTGGATTTGCCGAGACTGGGTTGGGAATCATAGCCATGTAGAAGAAAAAAAGACTATCTGAGCAACAGTTTGTGGTAATACAGCCCACATGCTAGAGTGGGGATGGAGGCAGGAGGCTGAGCCTAATGTCAGTGGAATGCCTGGGCTTCAGAGCTACATTTCTTTTTACTTCACTATCCTGAGTTGTCTCATCCTCTTCTTCTACTCACTGAATATGGGATCAAGGAGGATTTTTGACCACCTGTACATTGGACCACTCAACTGATATATTTTTTCCTTACAGCCTGCCATTTACCACTGTAGCCAGCCTCTGTCTGGATTTTATACTCATTGCATAGATGATGAGCTCCTGCTAGATGTTATTAGCCAGACGAACCCAGAGAGCCAGTTTATGTATGTTGTAGACACAAGACCAAAAGTATCTATGTATCAATGACCTCTCTAATACCCCTACTTTACTCATGTTATAATTCCCTTCCCCACATGTTGAGTTTTGCAGTGTTAATGGGAAAGTTAGGTTTGTGTATATGGGCTTATTATGTCATAACTGTGTAAAATCATTTGAGTAAGCCATTTGGAACTCCTTTTATCATAGCTGTCACTGTCAAGCAAGACTATGAGAAGGTACTTTGAACAACTTAGTCTTGCCACTGCCTGTGAATGTCACAGAGAGGAGGGTCCTCAGATCAACCTAAACTCTCTGCATTAATTCCTTGACCCTCAACATTTTGTCTAGCTTTAATAAGGAATCGTAGAGGAATTAATTGTGCCCCACAAGGCAAGTAAAGGACAGATTTCCTTTTTTTAAAGGCTGTTCTTTTCACAAACAGCCCCAGAAAGAAATAATTTTGCTTATACTTTGATATGTTGACTGTGGATGATTATGTTGACTGCTTATACTTTGATATGTTGACTGTGGATAATTTTGCTTATACTTTGATATGTTGACTGTCATTGCTAACTAGGGATTGCTAAGTAAGTGATTTATATTCTAAGCCTAAGCCAGGTGGTTGTGACTTCAGAGTTAAGCAATTGGTTGTGCTTGAAACCAGATAGTGGTCTTAGACAGATGTCTGCCCATTTTGGGGATCTCTCACTGACTGTTCTGCAGGGCTACCTATAACTGACTGGGCTCAATAGAAAAAATAATTTCCCTTTCTGCTCAGGTACCATCCTTCAGTTTCTCAGAACTTTGCTGTCTTGCTTCAACTATAACTGTGTTTGACATTCTGGGATTAGAAAGAGTTTAATCAAATCTGTGTCTTCCATCGTATTAGTCTTAAAATGATAAAGAGAAGTACCAAGCTTTTGAAAAACTAAAGGATTGATGCCCTTTGGCCAAATGAAAGACCAAAAAGTCCTTTTTAATAGGTCCCTTTTTCCTCTCTCAGAGAGCCTAGAAATATCTAGCAACACTCCTCTTCTGGATGGCTAGATATATACTTTTAGTAGAAACTGTATTGTAGTGACAAAGTTACATTCTTAGGAGTAAGTCAAATCTGGGGTCAGATCCTGCCTTCAGCTTTTATCCATATGATCCTGGTTGAAATTGGTTTACCTCTCTGAACTTGTTTCCTTATGGGAATAATAATAGTACCTATCTTTAGGAGCTGTCATGAGGATTAAATGAGATAATATAAGTGAAGGATCTAGCACAGTGTCTGGCACATACATACTAGGGGCTCAGTAAATATTATATGTTCTTTCCTACTTGAACATTAGGCTACTAATATGTAGCAGTTTCTCAGATATGCCAGTCCTATTCCCAAAGAGTGTATACTGGTATGATGTAGCTAGCTATCTGTAGTAGCTGGCCTTTCTACTGCTGCCCAGACCTGGGTAGGGACTGCCGTAATTATTGTTTCATTTGCTGAAGCATCCATCAGTCATAACAGACTTTTTTGTTACTAGGTTGCTGTTGCTTACACCTCCTCAGGTGTCCCATTGATTTGTCATTAATTTAATGAAAGCTCAGTGACATTCTTTGTGTGACAAGAGATCAAAATTACCATCATGTTTCTCCCTTTAACAAATATCCTGCATGCTAAATAGAATATGTTGACATGTAGATTTTTCTTCCCTGCATGTGTTAATGTGAATAGTTTGTGCTTTTGAGGTTTTTAATGGCATTCTTTTTTTATTAATGCAAAAATGACACCCTATCCATATACATTCTCCTCCTACCTTCTGAAATGCACAATAATGGGAGATTAGAAAATAGGCCCAGACAACAGAAAATCATTTAATTATTAAGATGGTTATAATCATATAAGATATCTTGGCTGCTTTCTAGTTTTTTTTATATATAAATTTATTTATTTTATTTATTTTTTGCTGTGTTGGGTCTTCATCGCTGTGCACGGGCTTTCTCTAGTTGCAGCGAGTGGGAGCTACTCTTCATTGCGGTGAGCGGGCTTCTCATTGCGGTGGCTTCTCTTGTTGTGGAACACGGGCACTAGGCACGCAGGCTTCAGTAGTTGCAGCATGCCAGCTCAGTAGTTGTGGCGCACGGGCTTAGTTGCTCCGTGGCATGTGGGATCTTCCCAGACCAGGGATTGAACCCGTGTCCCCTGTATTGGCAGGTGGATTCTCAACCCACTGTGCCACCAGGGAAGCCCCTTTCTAGTTTTTGGATTAATATCTCCTCTCTGCAAGTCTCATTTACTCACTACCCCATCCAACATTCTTCATATGACCTAGAAGTATTCTGATTACCACAAGCTGAATATAGTGTTAAACCAACTCTTGGTATCTCCATTTCAATTTTATCAGTGAATGAAAGTCCTTTATCTTATGCAGTCATGTTCTAGACATTTTTCTAGAGTAGCTGTTTATAATTAATTGGCCCTGAAGTTCTTAGACTTCTTTCTAGAGCTTCTCAGTAATAAGGATTTTTGAATTTTCACATGTTTCTCAGTATAAAGCCCATTTGTTTGTGATAGGAAGCTCAAAATTATAATTTTAGTTCTTCGGATCAGATATCCTCATAGCTCCCATATCCTTCAATCAATCTCTTAAGCAGAGTTTTAATAATAAAATAAAAACACTAAATCTCCTTCTCTTTCCCTATACTACTGTTACTTAAGATACCTGATCTAAATGCCAGTGAGATTCTCTTCATCCCAGAATGTGCCCTATGTGATCCAACTTCTTTTTAAATGGGTAAGATTTAAAACTGTTTAGAATGAAGCATTGAGATTGATGAACCATGTTCTTTTATCATCTGCCCCATCTGTTCTGTTATGTCCTCTATATTGCAGTTAAATGCCATGGCCAACCGAGCAGCTGGGAAGGGTTATGAAAATGAAGGCAACTATGCCAACATTCGCTTCAGGTTCATAGGCATTGAGAACATCCATGTGATGCGGAGCAGCCTGCAGAAACTCTTGGAAGGTACAGGGATTTCACCTGGGCTAGACCAGAGGCTATATAGCTTGCATAATTACGTAAGCAAAAAGTATGCCTGATTTTGTGGTGAAACATAAAAGCAACCAGGTGAGCAGAATTAACAGGTGATAAGATTTTTGACTATAGTATAAATCCAGTTTGCATAGGTAGTACTGAATTATAGCAGTGTTGGTCTGACAGAGGAACTACAATGTTTAGTTTTCATAACTCTGTGGAGTTCATCTGGGTTTAGTGGCTATGGAAATAATTTCTCTCTATAGAATTACAGAGACTGCTGTATAGGGGTGGGTAGGTCAACATAAATATAAATGAACTGGGATTTATTTCATCTTCCTCATTTAATCTGCTGTAAGGGGTCAGTCCAATTTCATCACTGTGCTGATGAAGGGGGCGAATTTAGACTTCAAAGGAATAAAGCTGCTATCAGACAATTTGGGTCATCTGTCATCACAGCAATGTAATTGGGATCAGAATGCGGGCAAGGTGAGATCAGGGCTTTACAGGACTCTTGAGTCTAGAACATTTCTCCCAAAGCCACTACCCAGGATTCCATGATGTGGTATGTCATCTCAGGCACACATAGGGAAAACCTGCCCTCATTAAGTGAACTCCCCGTTCTTCCTCTCTTTTCTTCAATTGTTCACTTATGCTGTCTGCCAGGACCTCTCCCTTACACAACCCTTATCAGATCCTGTCTTCTCAGTCTGCAGCCCTTTTTGGATATTAATGTTCCTCTTCCTTGGGTCTCTTCCTCCTTTCTTTTTTGTCCCAGAATATTCTATAGTAGGAGTGTAAGAGGACATTTTGCAGATTTTTTGAGGCAAAAGATTGCCGTCTGCTGGATAACCAGTGCAAAATGCATGAAAATTAACTGATGGTTTTTTCAACCTGTTGAGACAGCACAGGGCTGCAAGGGAGTAAGTGGGGATGTGGAAGCAGAGACAGATGTTAAGGGTCTACAAAGTTAGGCTCAGTAGGAGGAGTTAAGATGGGAATCAAATGTGTTTTCTAATCAGAGGAGATGTGAGTATTTTCCTGTGGATGCTGACTCAGTCTTCTGGCTCTGTTCTTCAGAGATCTCTGTGGGCTTGGGGTGGGTTCTACAAGTCAAGAAAGCAGAGACCCGAGCTAGGAGATATGGTAGGCTCTAGCCCTAGTCCTGTCCCTGATTCACTTTGCGGTTTCCAACTAATCATTTAACCTTTCTGTGCCTCAGCTTCCTCATTTACAAAATGGTGAACCATTTTGTCCCCTTTCTTGGTGAATAAACTGAGGTAATTGTGAATTTCAATCTCTGCTTCCTTTTCTACCTTAGTTTGTGAATTGAAAACTCCAACAATGAGTGAATTTCTTAGCAGCCTGGAGAGCTCAGGGTGGTTGAGACACATTAAAGTTATTATGGATGCTGGAATTTTCATTGCAAAGGTAATAATCAGGACTTTTAAGAACTTGCACTGACTTTATTATGGGATCTCTTGAGGTAGCAGTGTATTCATGGTGGAAAGAATATTGAAAAACAACCTGGTTTCTAGATTCAGGTCAGCCACTAATTTACTGCGTGCCCTTGGAAAATCTCTTCCCTTCTGTGGGCCTCAGTTTCTCTGTCTGTAAAACAAGGTGGTTCTACTAGAATCTAATGGTATAAGTTTTGGGGGGCCCACTGAACTCTTTGAGAATATGATTGACTTTCTGCCCCTAGAAAAATGTACATATGCCTATACATACAGAAAATAGACCTTAATTTCAGGGGGTACACAGACCCCAGATCTCAAGTTAAAAACTCTTAGATAATCTCTCATGGTCCTTTCAGCTCAAATATTCTCATAGTCTTTCCAGCTCAAATACTCTGATGTATTTTTGTGTTGATTGTAAGGTATCAAGTGGAAGTAAGACTGGTTGTAAAATAAATGCAGAGCTTGTGTTTCTATGGGTTTTCAGAGCTCTGAGTATAAAGCAGACTTTTCTGACTTCTTTGTCTAGGTATGCCTCTGAATGCAGTCTAAGTAGGCTTCATCACTCATTTATGCTGACTCACTTATTTTCTGACCTTCAGAACCCTGGCTTCTGTATCATTTGTTAGGTGATATTTAAAAAAAAAAAGAAGAAGAAATTTGGAGTGTACATTTTCTCATTTTGAAGTTTTGTTTATACATTCTTACATGAGAACTTGCTCTTTTCACCACACCCCTATTATTTGGTAGAAGTAAAGAAAAGGAGAGAATCACTCTTCACCTCTCTGCTGTCATTTTTTCAGTTGAAGATAATGAGATTTATAGCTTCTGGCTTAAAAGGTTTTTAGAGAGTGTGTGTAATTAACTGTCTTAAATATCCAGCCCTATTGTTTTACAATTTCCTAGTCCTGTTGCCTACATTTTTCACTGTAATTTATTATTAGTGCTTACTATGTGACCCCCTTGGTCATTTCAAGCCCACTGTTCTAGCCATTCTTTATACTGTTCCTTTTTCGCATGCCCTATACCCATAAATTTCTATTTCCTTTCTGAAACTGACTTTATTAGACCAAAGAGAGTGAGAATGGAGAAGAGGGATAGATTTGATAGACCATACAACCTCATAAATATTGGTTGAATTAAAATGAGTGGATGAAAAAGATAGACTTGTGATTGCACGATTATCCTGTGCTTCCCATCTCCATCAGTACCTATCCAGTATCCCAAGCTTGAAAACTCAAGTAAGCCTTGAATTCTTTCTCTTCCCCTCCATCTGGCAATTGCCTCATCCTGTCAGTTTTCCTCAAAAGTGTTTCTCAAATATCCGTTCTTCCCCACCTCTGCCTTAAGTACTATAATAACTTCCTGACTGGTTTACTTGTCTTTAGTAGTTGCTCCCCCCAGTATGGCCACCAGATTGCTTCTAAAGCCATCTTTCTTGAGCACATATGATAATGTCACTTTAAACTCAAAATACTCCAATGGTTCCCCATTGCCCATAAGACCCTGGTAATTAGTGAGATTCTTGTTTCTCCCAAAAACACTATAGTATCCCTCCTTCTCTCGTTTTGTCTCTCATTATCTTTATTTAATTTATTTTTTTCTCATTACAAAAGTTATACATGTACGTTATCTAAGAAGTATACATTTCAGAAATATATAATGTAAAATGTAAATATTCCCTGTAGTTTGCCCCACAACACACACTATTAATAGTTTAATGTATGCTGCTAGATCAGCACTATTTGAACTTTCTGTGATGATGGAAAGGTTCTGGATCTGTACTAATACAGTAGCCACTAGCCACATGTGGCAGTTGTGCATTTGAAATGTGGCTAGTGAGAGTGAGGAACTGAATTTTTAATTTTATTTAGTTTTGATCAATTTAAATTTAAATAGCCACTTGTGGCTAGTGACTACCATATTGGACAGTACAGGTCTAGAATTTTTCAACATATATATAAAACTACATATATTATTACTAATTTGTAAAAATGAGATTGTATTGTGCATATTTTTCTGCAACTAACTTTTTATACTTAATGTATGGTGAACATTTTCCAGGTCAGTTCAGTCAGTGTGACCTCATTCTTTTCAGTGACTGTATAATATTCCATTAAGTGAATTTATCATGGTCCCTGTTCATGGGCAATTCAGTTATTCACATTTTTCACAAATGCAGACATTGTTGCATCAAATATCCTTGAACATATATCTTTATATGTGTGGGCATTCTTAAAAGTGGATTTTCAGTTGAAGAGTATGAATATTTCAGACTTTACTAGATGTGGCCAAATTGCCCTTCAAATAGGATACACCAGTTTCCATTCCCACCAACAATGCCTCTTTCTCCACATAGCCAGCAATGGTTATCATCAATCTTTTTAATCTTTGCCAATTTGATAGGTTATGCATTTTATGTCATGTTTTAATTTGCATTTCTTTAATCATTAGTGAAATTGAGCATCTTTTCCTGTCCACCAGTGACTTTTCACTCCATTTGGAGTCCTAAGGAAAGAGTATAGTCGCTACTATTAGGCCTCTGATATTATCTGAGGTATCTGGTTAACTGAGGGGTTTAAAAGGTTGAGAAACTTTTTTCCAGATCTCTCTGACTCTTGTCTTACTCGCAACCTATATATCCTTCTAGGAATATCATTTCTCTTTTACCTTCTACTACAAAAGTTACTCATTTTCCCACACCCCATGAACTGCACGGTCCATGACAGGTTCAATACTCCCCTTGCTCCTTACAAAACTCCTTCCTCCTTTTAGGTCTATTGCATTTAGCTATACCACTCTGTACCTCTCCTAATGACTCTTCTTTCTCCATTAAGGACTTTGGAAACCACTTTAGGTAGGTGGTTTCCTCTCCATCCTGATTCTTCCTCTCAATCCCAGGAGATTTGAATGTCCATGTACAACCTATAAAACACTCTGCACTGATAGTTCTTTGAGCTTTTGTACTCCAGTTCTTACACTCTTACTCCAGCTAACCTGGTTCTTCTATCCCATGGAGACCTCTACACTTTTAACTCCACTTTTTCCACCTTTTCCTACCTTCTTTCGTATCAAGCCAAAACCTAGTGGTGTAGCACCTCATCTATTCCACCTTGCCTCTTTATCCTTCCACTCTACCCGCCCTGTTAATCCCATTCATTCTCTACTTTCTCTGCTCTTATGCCCTGACAACTAAACATTGCCACAAAGAAATAAATCCCATAGCCATGTTACTTGGTATAATTACAGGTTTATGATCTATAATATTGACTGTAGTCCTATAGCCTTAGGACCACTTAACAGTCATTTTATGTGTCCCTGGTTGGTTCCCAGCCCTGTTCCACCAAGCAGATATTCCTAATTTGTATTTTACTTTCAAGCTGTCTACACCACTGTTACTCCCCTCTCAGTAAACACATATTCAGACATGTCTCCTTCTTCATAGAAAAATAAAGGTAATCTCTCATCTTCCCACTACTATTCTTACCAACTTTTTTTTGCTCCTTTCTTGCTATCTCAGAGGAAACGGTGCCTCATCTTCTGTGTAAGACTAATCCCTTTACCTGTATTCTTAATCCCATCCCCTCCTTCAAGGAACCTCTTTCCCCTACATTTTCAAACTTTTCCTTTCACTGGCTTCATCCCTCAGAAATACACTCAATACTTTCTTATTCCTAAGAAAAAGAACTTTTCTTATTCTCTTCTAGTTACTGTTCTCTTTCCTCTTGCTTAGAGCTTTCTTGAAAGTAATTGGCCTTCCCTATACGCACTTCCTCACCTCCCTTCACTCTTCAGGTCACTGTGATCCAGTTTACATACCATTACTACTGTTCTTGCTGAGGTCACTAATGACCCCTAACTTGTCGATCTCAGGGTCACTCTTTAATCTTTATTCTATTTTGACCACTCTGCTGCATTTGACATTGTTATCCCCTTTCTCTTTGAACCATTTTTGTAGTTCTGGCCTTAATCCCACTGCTACTTCCTGGTTCTCTTTCTACCTTTCAGCCTTCTTTTTCACAAGCTGACTCCTGTAATAGCCCCCCCCCCTTCCTCTACTTTCCCTTTAAACGTTACTACTTTTTAAGGTCTTTCCTTTTCTCACTTTGGTCTCTGCCTGGACAGCACCAGCCATGCACAGTTTCCACTATCATCTGTATTCATATAGTGGTCAAATCTATACTCTGGCTCAGATTCCTCCTTCTCCTGAACTCCAGACCCACATATGCAGCTGTCCACTGGATGCTCCATTAGATGTCCCTCAACTACCTCAGAATCTCCATGGCCCCAAATGAAATCTTATCTACTCCCAACACCAACTAAAACTTGTTTCTTCTTCTATGTTCACTGTTTAGGATAATGGTACTGTAATCCACCTAGTTACTAAGTGACACATTTAAGAGTCATCTTTGACTTTTCTTTCTCCTTCATTCCACATCCATTCTCTTACTATGTCCTGTTGAATCTTCATTCTTAACATCCCTCTTCTCCTTTTCAGCCCCACTGCTACTGCATTAATTCAGGTCCTTGTTGCATTTCACAATTTTAGTAACTCTTTGACTAGTCTTCCTAAATCCAAATTTATGTCCTCTATTCTCCTACTGTCACCACAGTGAGTACATCTGATCATGGCACTCCTCTGCTTTTAACACTCCAGTGACTCTCTGCTGCCACCAGATAAAATGCACACTTGTCAGTCTGACCTTTGCCCTCCTGGCCAGACCTGTCTCTCCTCACTCCCTCACTCCCAGCCTAGCCTCAACCACCAAGCTAGTTAAGAATTCCTCACCTATGCCTCACATCCTTGCCTTTGTACATGTTGTTATATTATGCCCCTTGCCTGGAATGTCCTTTCCTCCTGGTCCATCTGACAAATGCCTACTCATCTGACAAGACCCACTTTAGTTGTCTCCTCTTCTTTAGCTATTGTGTGCCTTTGTTGTACCTGGTATAAACTTTTATTGTTTTGGTTATCATTGGTTTGTAGTCATTCATTTAAATGTTTGTCTTTTTTGTGTACCTAGTGCACACAACAGTGCATCTTGTATAGTCACTCAGTAATTATTGGCTAGGTGAGTAGATGAATGAATGAGTGAATAAATTTCCTTCTCCTTCCTCACCTGAGAAAATCCTACATTTTCTTCAAGGCTCAAGCTTCCCTGGCTCCTGCAACAGGATATAGTTACTACACATTACCCTATAACAGCAGTTTTTGCACTGCATTGTATTTATTTATTTACCTTTGGTCACCCTGACTAGTTTGCTCTTTGAAGTCAGAAACTGAGTCTCATCCTTGTATCTCTAATACTTAGCACATACCTGGCACAGAGGTATACATAATGAAGTGTTAGAATGAATAAGTGAATGCTCAATATCTACCATTGCCAAAATTGCACAGATTGAGTAAATGCCCATATTTTTACATAGTTCTGATTGTACAGAAACTGACCTAAGACAGGAAAACCTCTCCATCTTAAGTTGGAAGGATTTATATTAGTAAGGCTAAATGGATAAAGCTTCCAGAGGAAATTATTGTCAGGTCTGGGACTGGAATGCAGAACAGTCCTGTCTGTTTTTGAGCATGAATTCTTCCTCTTGCCCACTTCTCTCTCTGAGAATTGATCCATGTCTTTTTCAGAAGTTTTATGAATGTAGACCTCCTTCAGTTTTTCTTTTTACCCTGTATCATGTGTTGACTTTGATTTTCTTTTCCTTATTAGGTAAGCTCACCTTCTGTTACACTCCTTTCTTTTCTTTTTTTTTAAATATTTTATTTATTTGGCCGTGTCGGGTCTTAGTTTTGGCACGCAGGATCTTTGGTGCTGCATGCAGGATCTTTCATTGCTGCATGTGGTCTCTTGTTGAGGCACACGGGCTTCTGTAGTTGCAGCGTGTGGGCTACTCTCTAGTTGTGGTGCACGGGCTCCAGAGTGGGCGGGATCAGTAGCTGTGGTACACAGGCTTAGGTGCCGCATGCCATGTGGTATCTTCGTTCCCCGACGATGGATCAAACCCACGTCCCCTGCATTAGAAGGCAGATTCTTATTATTATTCTTCTTATATCTTTATTGGAGTATAATTGCTTTACAATGGTATGTTAGTTTCAGCTTCACAACAAAATGAATCAGTTATATATACACATATGTTCCCATATCTCTTCCCGCTTGCGTCTCCCTCCCTCCCACCCTCCCTATCCCACCCCTCCAGGCGGTCACAAAGCACCGAGCTGATCTCCCTGTGCTATGCGGCTGCTTCCCACTAGCTATCTACCTTACGTTTGGTAGTGTATATATGTCCATGCCGCTTTATCGCTTTGTCACCGTTTACCCTTCCCCCTCCCAATAGCCTCAAGTCCATTCTCTAGTAAGTCTGTGTCTTTATTCCTGTTTCACCCCTAGGTTTTTCATGACATTTTCTTTTCTTAAATTCCATATATATGTGTTAGCATACGGTATTTGTCTCTCTCTTTCTGACTTACTTCACTCTGTATGACAGACTCTAGGTCTATCCACCTCATTACAAATAGCTCAATTTCGTCTCTTTTTATGGCTGAGTAATATTCCATTGTATATATGTGCCACATCTTCTTTATCCATTCATCCGATGATGGACACTTAGGTTGTTTCCATGTCTGGGCTATTGTAAATAGAGCTGCAATGAACATTTTGGTACATGACTCTTTTTGAATTTTGGTTTTCTCAGGGTATATGCCCAGTAGTGGGATTGCTGGGTCATATGGTAGTTCTATTTGTAGTTTTTTAAGGAACCTCCATACTGTTCTCCATAGTGGCTGAACCAATTCACATTCCCACCAGCAGTGGAAGAGTGTTCCCTTTTCTCCACACCCTCTCCAGCATTTATTGTTTCTAGATTTTTTGATGATGGCCATTCTGACTGGTGTGAGATGATATCTCATTGTAGTTTTGATTTGCATTTCTCTAATGATTAACGATGTTGACCATTCTTTCATGTGTTTGTTGGCAGTCTGTATATCTTCTTTGGAGAAATGTCTATTTAGGTCTTCTGCCCATTTTTGGATTGGGTTGTTTGTTTTTTTGTTATTGAGCTGCATGAGCTGCTTGTAAATTTTGGAGATTAATCCTTTGTCAGTTGCTTCATTGGCAAATATTTTCTCCCATTCTAAGCGCTGTCTTCTGGTCTTGTTTATGGTCCCCTTTGCTGTGCAAAAGCTTTGAAGTTTCATTAGGTCCCATTTGTTTATTTTTGTTTTTATTTCCATTACTCTAGGAGGTGGGTCAGAAAGGATCTTGCTGTGATTTATGTCATAGAGTGTTCTGCCTATGTTTTCCTCTAAGAGTTTGACAGTTTCTAGTCTTACATTTAGGTCTTTAATCCATTTTGAGCTTATTTTTGTGTATGATGTGAGGGAGTGATCTAATCTCATACTTTTACATGTATCTGTCCATTTTTCCCAGCATCACTTATTGAAGAGGCTTTCCTTTCTCCACTGTACATTCCTGCCTCCTTTATCAAAGATAAGGTGTCCATATGTGCGTGGGTTTATCTCTGGGCTTTCTATCCCGTTCCATTGATCTATCTTCTGTTTTTGTGCCAGTACCATACTATCTTGATTACTATAGCTTTGTAGTATAGACTGAAGTCAGGGAGCCTGATTCCTCCAGCTCCGTTTTTCGTTCTCAAGATTGCTTTGGCTATTCGAGGTCTTTTGTGTTTCCATACAAATTGCAAAATTTTTTGTTCTAGTGCTGTGAAAAATGCCAGTGGTAGTTTGATAGCGATTGCATTGAATCTATAGATTGCTTTGGGTAGTAGAGTCATTTTCACAATGTTGATTCATCCAATCCAAAAACATGGTATATCTCTCCATCTATTTGGATCATTTTTAATTTCTTTCATCAGTGTCTTATAATTTTCTGCATACCGGTGTTTTGTCTCCTTAGGTAGTTTTATTCCTAGACATATTATTATTTTTGTTGCAATGGTAAATGGGAGTCTTTTCTTGATTTCACTTTCAGATTTTTCATCCTTACTGTATATGAATGCCAGAGATTTCTGTGCATTAATTTTGTATCCTGCTACTTTACCAAAATCATTGATTAGCTCTAGTAGTTTTCTGGTAGCATCTTTAGGATTCTCTATGTATAGTATCATGTCATCTGAAAACAGTGACAGCTTTACTTCTTCTTTTCCGACTTGGATTAATTTTATTTCCTTTTCGTCTCTGATTGCTGTGGCTAAAACTTCCAAAACTATGTTGAATTACAGTGGTGAGAGTGGGCAACCTTGTCTTATTCCTGTTCTTAGTGGAAATGCTTTCAGTTTTTCACCATTGAGGATGATGTTGGCTGTGGGCTTGTCATATATGGCCTTTATTATGTTAAGGAAAGTTCCCTCTATACCTACTTTCTGCATGGTTTTTATCATAAATTTGGTGTTGAATTTTGTCAAAAGCTTTCTCTGCATCTATTGAGATGATCATATGGTTTTTCTCCTTCAGTTTGTTAATATGGTTTATCATATTGATAGATGTGCGTATATTGAAGAATCCTTGCATTCCTGGAATAAACCCCACTTGATCATGTTGTATGATACTTTTAATGTGCTGTTGGATTCTGTTTGTTTGTATTTTGTTGAGGATTTTTGCATCTATGTTCATCAGTAATATTGGCCTGTAGTTTTCTTTCTTTGTGACATCCTTGTCTGGTTTTGGTATCAAGGTGATGGTGGCCTCGTAGAAGGAATTTGGGAGTGTTCCTCCCTCTGCTATATTTTGGAAGAGTTTGAGAAGGATAGGTGTTAGCTCTTCTCTAAATGTTTGATAGAATTCGCCTGTGAAGCCATCTGGTCCTGGGCTTTTGTTTGTTGGAAGATTTTTAATCACAGTTTCAATTTCAGTGCTTGTGAGTGGCCTACTCATATTTTCTATTTCTTCCTGATTCAGTCTTGGTAGATTGTGCATTTCTAAGAATTTGCCCATTTCTTCCAGATTGTCCATTTTATTGGCATAGAGTTGCTTGTAGTAATCTCTCATGATCTTTTGTATTTCTGCAGTGTCAGTTGTTACTTCTCCTTTTTCATTTCTAATTCTATTGATTTGAGTCTTCTCCCTTTTTTTCTTGATGAGTCTGGCTAGTGGTTTATCTATTTTGTTTATCTTCTCAAAGAACCAGCTTTTAGTTTTATTGACCTTTGCTATTGTTTCCTTCATTTCTTTTTCATTTATTTCTGATCTGACTTTTATGATTTCTTTCCTTCTGCTAGCTTTGGGTTTTTTTGTTCTTCTTTCTCTAATTGCTTGAGGTGCAAGTTTAGGTTGTTTTTTCGAGATGTTTCCTGCTTCTTAAGGTGGGCTTGTATTGCTATAAACTTCCCCCTTAGAACTGCTTTTGCTGCATCCCATAGGTTTTGGGTCATTGTGTCTCCATTGTCCTTTGTTTCTAGGTATTTTTTTATTTCGTCTTTGATTTCTTCAGTGATCACTTCATTATTAAGTAGTGTATTGTTTAGCCTACAAGTGTTTATGTTTTTTACAGATCTTTTCCTGTAATTGATATCTAGTCTCATGGCGTTGTGGTCTGAAAAGATACTTGATACAATTTCAATTTTCTTCAATTTACCGAGGCTTGATTTGTGACCCAAATATGAACTATCCTGGAGAATGTTCCATGAGCACTTGAGAAAAATGTGTATTCTGTTGTTTTTGGATGGAATGTCCTATAAATATCAATTAAGTCCATCGTGTTTAATGTATCATTTAAAGCTTGTGTTTCCTTTTTTATTTTCATTTTGGTTGCTCTGTCCATGGGTGCAAGTGGGGTGTTAAAGTCCTCCACTCTGAGTGTGTTACTGTCGATTTGCCCTTTTATGGCTGTTAGTATTTGCCGTATGTATTAAGGTGCTCCTATGTTGGGTGCATAAATATTTACAATTGTTATATCTTCTTCTTGGATCGATCCCTTGATCATTATGTAGTGTCCTTCTTTGTCTCTTCTAATAGTCCTTATTTTAAAGTCTATTTTGTCTGATATGAGAATTGCTACTCCAGCTTTCTTTTGGTTTCCGTTTGCATGGAATGTTTTTTTCCATCCCCTTACTTTCAGTCTGTATGTGTCTCTAGGTCTGAAGTGGGTCTCTTGTAGACAGCATATATAAGGGTCTTGTTTTTGTATCCATTCAGCCAATCTGTGTCTTTTGTTGGGAGCATTTAGTCCATTTACATTTAAGATAATTATCGATATGTATGTTCCTATTCCCATTTTCTAAATTGTTTTGTGTTTGTTATTATAGGTCTTTTCCTTCTCTTGTGTTTCTTGTCTAGAGAAGTTCCTTTAGCATTTGTTGTAAAGCTGGTTTGGTGGTGCTGAACTCTTTCAGCTTTTGCTTTTCTGTAAAGGTTTTAATTTCTCCATCAAATCTGAATAAGATCCTTGCTGGGTAGAGTAGTCTTGGTTGCAGGTTTTTCTCCTTCATCACTTTCAGTATGTCCTGCCACTCCCTTCTGGCTTGTAGGGTTTCTGCTGAGAGATCAGCTGTTAACCTTATGGGGATTCCCTTGTGTGTTAGTTGTTGCTTTTCCCTTGCTGCTTTTAATATGCTTTCTTTGTATTTAATTTTTGACAGTTTGATTAATATGTGTCTTAGCGTATTTCTCCTTGGATTTATCCTGTATGGGACTCTCTGTGCTTCCTGGACTTGATTAACTATTTCCTTTCCCATATTAGGGAAGTTTTCAACTATAATCTCTTCAAATATTTTCGCAGTCCCTTTCTTTTTCTCTTCTTCTTCTGGAACCCCTATAATTCGAATGTTGGTGCGTTTAATGTTGTTCCAGAGGTCTCTGAGACTGTCCTCAGTTCGTTTCATTCTTTTTTCTTTCTTCTGCTCTGCAGTAGTTATTTCCACTATTTTATCTTCCAGGTCACTTATCCGTTCTTCTGCCTCAGTTATTCTGCTATTGATCCCATCTAGAGTACTTTTAATTTAATTTATTGTGTTGTTCATCATTGCTTGTTTCATCTTTATTTCTTCTAGGTCCTTGTTAACTGTTTCTTGCATTTTGTCCATTCTATTTCCAAGATTTCGGATCATCCTTACTATCATTATTCTGAATTCTTTTGCAGGTAGACTGCCTATTTCCTTTTCATTTGTTAGGTCTGGTGCATTTTTATCTGCTCCTTTATCTGCTGTGTGTTTTTGTGTCTTCTCATTTTGCTTATCTTACTGTGTTTGGGGTCTCCTTTTTGCAGCCTGCAGGTTCGTAGTTCCCGCTGTTTTTGATGTCTGTCTCCAGTGGCTACGGTTGGTTCAGTGGGTTGTGTAGGCTTCCTGGTGGAGGGGACTAGTGCCTGTGTTGTGGTGGATGAGGCTGGATCTTGTCTCTCTAGTGGGCAGGTTCACGTCTGGCTGTGTGTTTTGGGGTGTTTGTGGCCTTAATATGATTTTCGGCAGCCTCTCTGCTAATGGGTGGGGTTGTGTTCCTGTTTTGCTAGTTGTTTGGCATAGGTTGTCCAGCACTGTAGCTTGCTGGTCGTTGAGTGAAGCTGGGTGCTGGTGTTATGATGGAGGTCTCTGGGAGATTTTCGCCATTTGATATTATGTGTAGCTGGGAGGTTTCTTGTTGGCCAGTGTCCTGAAGTTGGCTCTCCTACCTCAGAGGCAGAGCCCTGACTCCTGGCTGCAGCACCAAGTACCTTTTATCCTCACGGCTCCTCAATTTGGGATGACTCGTTGTCTATTCATGTATTCCACATATGCAGGGTACATCAAGTTGATTGTGGAGCTTTAATCCGCTGTTTCTGAGGCTGCTGGGAGAGATTTCCCTTTCTCTTCTTTGTTCTCACAGCTCACAGGGGCTCAGCTTTGGATTTGGCCCTGCCTCTGCATGTAGGTCGCTGGAGGGCGTCTGTTTTTTGCTCAGACAGGACGGGGTTAAAGGAGCCGCTGATTCGGGGACTCTGGCGCACTCAGGCGGCGGGGCGGGGGAGGAGAGAGGAGCACTGCGTGCGGGGCGGGCCTGCGGTAGCAGAGGCCAGCGTGACGTTGCACCAGCCTGAGGCCCGCCGTGTTTTCTCCCGGGGAATTTGTCTCTGGATCCTGGGAACCTTGCAGTGGCGGGCTGCACAGTCTCCGTGGAAGAGGGGTGTGGATAGTGACCTGTGCTCGCACATAGGCCCCTTCTTGGCGGCAGCAGCAGCCTTAGCGTCTCCCGCCCGTCCCTGGGGTCCGTGCTTTTAGCCGCGGCTCGCTCTGCAGGGTTTTTATCACAAATGGGTGTTGAATTTTGATGAAAGCTTTCTCTGCATCTATTAAGATGATCATAAGTTTTTCTTCCTTCAATTTTTTAATATGGTGTATCACGTTGAGTGATTTGCTTCTATTGAAGAATCCTTGCATTCCTGAAATAAACCCCACTTGATCATGGTGTATGATCCAGTTGATGTGCTGTTGGATTCTGTTTGATAGTATTTTGTTGAGGATTTTTTTAACATCTTTATTGGGGTATAATTGCTTTACAATGGTGTGTTAGTTTCTGCTTTATAACAAAGTGAATCAGTTATACATATACATATGTTCCCATATCAATTCCCTCTTGCGTGTATTGTAGTTTTTCTTATGACAGGGTTTCCGAAAGCAAGCTCATCACACGAGATGAATTATGCCGAAACACAGCAGTAGATGGCTGCTGCTCGCTCAGACAATACAGCACAGTCTGTCCTGCTGTGGTAGCTTTTATTTAAGCATTATCTATGTTTACATTTTAAGACTTGTTTTCTTAACATTCCAGAAATGCCAAAGCAGCAACATATGCTTTTATTGATTATACAAGCAACAATGGGCTTTCTTGAAAACATGCCGTGCTTCGTCCTTGAGCCCAAAAGCAGCACAAGGACATTGCCTTGTGTTTCCATTATTCTGATTATACTGAAGTAGCACAAGGACATTTCCTTGTGTTCCCACCATTCTGATTATACTGAGGACATCTCATGGATCAGTGCCCAAAACACTCAATGCTTATTCGCAGGCCCCCGGTTTGCCGGGGGGGGAGGCTCAAAGCATCCAGGACTGTTTGCAGTTCTGGCTTATTTGAATGCCCCCAGTTTGCCGAGGGGGCTCAAAGCAATCAGGACTGTTTCCAGTTCTGGCTTATTCGCCAGCCCCCAGTTTGCTGGGGGGGGGGGGTGCTCATGGGTCACGTCTCCTTTCCACGTCCTCAGTTATTCCACTACATTTCTCCCTTTTTGTTTTCCAGCTTGTGCAGCATCAAGGAGAACACGGCAGCTTGTTGCGGGGTTGCATGGCGGGTAGCTTTCACTCGTCGTCGGACTACAATTAAACATATGATTATTATTATAATGAGCATTAGCAATCCTGCAGTAGAACCAAATAAAGCATGTAATTTAGACATGGGATTTAAATTATTAAATCCTTGAATAATTCCAGACCATATTTCTTGTGAATTAAGTCGTAATTTCTTCTGAAAAGTTTGTTGAATTTTCCCTTGTAAATTCACAATTTCTTCTGTCAAATTTTTGTGATGTAATAAATGCTTTTTTATTTTTGCCCAGGGGAATGCAGACTGATTATATAGAACCGAAGTGACACAAAAGGCACTTTGATTCCAGTCACAACGTAGCTTCATTTGTCTTTGTAAATTTACAAGTTGGTCCCCCAACATAACCACAGCTTGTTGTAAGTCTGCTATTTCCGAATGTATTTCCGAATCAATTTGTTGTTGAGAGGACCAAAGCATTTCAGAATTTTTATGCCAATCAGTTATATAATCAACGGTCTGACTAGATTGTTCTAAAGCAACTCCAGCTACTGCAGCAGTAGCTGTTATGGCTATAATACCCATGACAGCTGTAATCAACATTCCTACAAATCTTTTACTTGTTTTTAATGCATCAGTTAAATATTGCAAAACAGCCATAGGAAGAGATTCTTGCCATTCCCTTCCAAGATTGACAGGAAGCCAAAAACCTGTCCGAACTTGTAAGATATACAAACTTTTAGTAGATATGTTAAAAGATATACTAGAGTTAATACAGGTATACAGAGAGCAATTTTTACATATTATAATACCTAGAGTCTTATTCCATTCAGCTGGTCCCTTTAACAATATATAAGGTAATTTTACACAACTACGAGTATACCGAGTAACATTTTTATGAAAAGTCAAACTATGATTTCCAGATTTGTTAACCGTATGTCCTACCCAAGCATTAATCTTCTCCAAAGCTGCCGTAAGCTTCCACAAGTCCTTTTTGATGGGATATCCATTTAAATGAGGACCAGGAGGAGAAAACCCTCCTGCATGCCATACTATGGTATCATTAATAGTATTGCTATAAATAGTGTTATCCTCTCTATGCCAGTGTAAATTCTTCAGACCCCTTTTTCCTCAGGTGGAGCCAAAAGGGCTCCAATCAGTGACACTTCCCCAAGAAGTATTAACAAGAACCCGAGCCATTTCCCCTCGGCATCGAGTCCAATGGACCCAATCCGATAATTGATCCAGAAGAGGCACCTGGCATGGAGGCAAGTAAGGTGCGGAAACATTCTCATTAAGAGTGGAATTAGAACTTTTAAAACTATAAGCACTCAAAAGATATAACCCATGATATCTGCTTTCATTTTTGACAACACTTAACCATGCCTGATAATTCATTTTAAGGCAATGATCTCCCTTTCCCGTACAAATAGGTCCACTAACACCCACCGTGTAATTCTCTATTATCCTTCCTTCTTCTTCCGGCTTCAAAGGGCCTCTATCATCAAAAGGACCAGGCAACCATCCAGACTCATTTACCTATACAAGAATTGGGGCATCCCACCAGGTAACCCCCATATTAAGAGGAGGGTTAGGAATATATGTCCAATAAGTATGGTTAGTACAATTTTTCTCATTGGCTGATATGCTTATTACCTGTGCAGACAACACTGCCAGCATGGCCTCAAAAAGACTGGTGCTATTGAGGGGTTTACCCTGTGAAATGATAAGATTTTTGGTAGTGTCTGTAAACTTTTTCACTTGCCACCAGGTCAATGGAGGCGCCTTCTTCTTTCCATCAAGTCTTAAACTGCATATATTGTCCAGGTTCAAGAACAGTCTTGGCAAGTGCCTCCCAATCCTGAGGAATTAATATGTTTTCGGAAGCATACCTAGACAAAAGACCTTGAACATAATTAGAATGCATCCCATATGCATTAATGGCTTCTTTTAGCATTTTTAAAATTTTTATATCATGATGGTTATACACAACATTTACATATCCATTCGGAAATTGATCATTAGCAGGCATAGCTTGTCTAACAATAGGGAAAGCAAAAAATGATTCAGAATATTGCTTTTCTTCCTTATTCATCTCTTCTTCCAACAATAGTCTATTAGATTCAGGTTTTAGAGGAAAGCGAAACTGACGAGAGGCTCCAACAGGATAAGCTGCTAATTCTAAAGGAGGAGCCGAAGGAATAGTAGGACATGGCTCTTGATATAAAGGAGTGGTAACATTGTTTTTATTTTCTTCCAATTTAACCATCAAATTTTTTAACTTTGAAAGTATATCAGAGATCTCATTCTGTTGAGAAAGTGGCATCTCATTTTGTTTTCTAGCCTGCTCCCGATCTTTATCATCATCAGAAAAAGCCCCTTCATCACTGAAACCTGAAAAATCCTCTCATGTCTCAGACACAAGGGGAGGAGGAGGCGGAGGAAGGTCCTCTATAGGAGATTCACGAAACAGAGTACAAAAAGCAGCAGAATGATCGGGAGAAGAATTCGGACGCTGAGGGCGCACCCCATTTTCACTTTCAGTTTCAGATTGTAATGGTTCCAGGGCAAGGGAAATTAATTTACAAAGAGACCAAACACGGACAGATATAGGGTCTCCACGCTGATGAGCTCTTCTTAAGGCTCGCATAACCTGTTTCCAAACTTTTAAATTCAACTGGTTATGACCAGTAGGTTGAAACCAGTAACAATGTTTACGAACCAGCGCAAACAATTCATCAAAAGATTCTGGTTTCACTTTCACTCCTGAACTCCGTAATAACTGTTTCAGGAGTCTAATGTATTGAAATTCTACTGAATGGGAATTCCCCATTACAGTTACTCTACTGCTCCCGAAGGTTTCACTTACTCTTGAGCGTACCAAATTCCCCTTCGGTCCTGCGATCACGCGATTACTTACTTTCAGGTCCCTGTTCGGGCGCCAAATGTTGCAGTTTTTCTTATGACAGGGTTTCCGAAAGCAAGCTCATCACACGAGATGAACTGTGCCGAAACACAGCAGTAGAGGGCTGCCTCTCGCTCAGGCAAAACAGCGCTGTCTGTCCTGCTGTGGTAGCTTTTATTTAAGCATTATCTATGTTTACATTTTAAGACTTGTTTTCTTAACATTCCAGAAATGCCAAAGCAGCAACATATGCTTTTATTGATTATACAAGCAACAATGGGCTTTCTTGAAAACATGCCGTGCTTCGTCCTTGAGCGCAAAAGCAGCACAAGGATATTGCCTTGTGTTTCCATTATTCTGATTATACTGAAGTAGCACAAGGACATTTCCTTGTGTTCCCACCATTCTGATTATACTGAGCACATCTCATGGATCAGTGCCCAAAGCACTCAATGCTTATTCGCAAGCCCCCGGTTTGCCGGGGAGGGAGGGGCGACTCAAAGCATCCAGGACTGTTTGCAGTTCTGGCTTATTTGCATGCCCCCGTTTTGCCGGGGGAGCGGGGGCTCAAAGCAATCAGGACTGTTTCCAGTTCTGGCTTATTCGCCAGCCCCCAGTTTGCTGGGGGGGGGGGTGCTCATGGGCCACGTCTCCTTTCCATGTCCTCAGTTATTCCACTACACGTCTCCCTCCCTCCCACCCTCCATATCCCACCCCTCCAGGTGGTCACAAAGCACCGAGCTGATATCCCTGTGCTATGCGGCTGCTTCCCACTAGCTATCTACCTTAGGTTTGGTAGTGTATATATGTCCATGCCTCTCTCTCGTTTTGTCACAGCTCACCCTTCCCCCTCCCCATATCCTCAAGTCCGTTCTCCAATAGGTCTGTGTCTTTACTCCTGTCTTACCCCTAGGTTCTTCATGACATTTTTTTCTTAAATTCCATATATATGTGTTAGCATACGGTATTTGTCTTTCTCTTTCTGACTTACTTCACTCTGTATGACAGACTCTAGGTCTATCCACCTCATTACAAATAGCTCAATTTCGTTTCTTTTTGTGGCGGAGTAATATTCCACTGTATATATGTGCCACATCTTCCTTATCCATTCATCCGATGATGGGCTCTTAGGTTGTTTCCATGTCTGGGCTATTGTAAACAGAGCTGCAATGAACATTTTGGTACATGACTCTTTTTGAATTTTGGTTTTCTCAGGGTATATGCCCAGTAGTGGGATTGCTGGGTCATATGGTAGTTCTATTTGTAGTTTTTTAAGGAACCTCCATACTGTTCTCCATAGTGGCTGAACCAATTCACATTCCCACCAGCAGTGCAAGAGTGTTCCCTTTTCTCCACACCCTCTCCAGCATTTATTGTTTCTAGATTTTTTGATGATGGCCATTCTGACTGGTGTGAGATGATATCTCATTGTAGTTTTGATTTGCATTTCTCTAATGAGTAACGATGTTGAGCATTCTTTCATGTGTTTGTTGGCAGTCTGTATATCTTCTTTGGAGAAATGTCTATTTAGGTCTTCTGCCCATTTTTGGATTGGGTTGTTTGTTTTTTTGTTATTGAGCTGCATGAGCTGCTTGTAAATTTTGGAGATTAATCCTTTGTCAGTTGCTTCATTGGCAAATATTTTCTCCCATTCTGAGGGTTGTCTTTTGGTCTTGTTTATGCTTTCCTTTGCTGTGCAAAAGCTTTGAAGTTTCATTAGGTCCCATTTGTTTATTTTTGTTTTTATTTCCATTACTCTAGGAGGTGGGTCAGAAAGGATCTTGTTGTGATTTATGTCATAGAGTGTTCTGCCTGTGTTTTCCTCTAAGAGTTTGATAGTTTCTGGCCTTACATTTAGGTCTTTAATCCACTTTGAGCTTATTTTTGTGTATGGTGTTAGGGAGTGATCTCATCCCATACTTTTACATATAGCTGTCCAGTTTTCCCAGCACCAGTTACTAAAGAGGCTTTCCTTTCTCCACTGTACATTCCTGCCTCCTTTATCAAAGATAAGGTGACCATATGTGTGTGGCTTTGTCTCCTGTCTTTCTATCCCGTTCCATTGATCTATCTTTCTGTTTTTGTGCCAGTACAATACTGTTTTGATTACTGTAGCTTGGTAGTATAGTCTGAAGTCACAGAGCCTGATTCCTCCAGCTCCATTTTTCGTTCTCAAGTTTGCTTTGGCTTTTCAGGATCTTTTGTGTTTCCATATAAATTGTGAAATTTTTTGTTCTAGTGCTGTGAAAAATGCCAGTGGTAGTTTGATAGCGATTGCATTGAATCTATAGATTGCTATGGGTAGTAGAGTCATTTTCACAATGTTGATTCTTCCAACCCAAAAACATGGTATATCTCTCCATCTATTTGTATCATCTTTAATTTCTTTCATCAGTGTCTTATAATTTTCTGCATACAGGTCTTTTGTCTCCTTAGGTAGGTTTATTCCTAGATATTTTATTCTTTTTGTTGCAATGGTAAATGGGAGTGTTTTCTTGATTTCACTTTCAGATTTTTCATCATGAGTGTATAGGAATGCCAGAGATTTCTGTGTATTAATTTTGTATCCTGCAACATTACCAGATTCATTGATTAGCTCTAGTATTTTTCTGGTAGCATCTTTAGGATTCTCTATGTATAGTATCATGTCACCTGCAAACAGTGACAGCTTTACTTCTTCTTTTCCAATTTGGATTCATTTTATTTCCTTTTCTTCTCTGATTGCTGTGGCTAAAATTTCCAAAACTATGTTGAATAAGAGTGGTGAGAATGGGCAACCTTGTCTTGTTCATGATCTTAGTGGAAATGCTTTCAGTTTTTCACCATTGAGGATGATGTTGGCTGTGGGGTTGTCATATATGGTCTTTATTATGTTGAGGAAAGTTCCCTCTATGCCTACTTTCTGCAGGGTTTTTATCATAAATGGGTGTTGAATTTTGTCAAAACCTTTCTCTGCATCTATTGAGATGATCATATGGTTTTTCTCCTTCAATTTGTTAATATGGTTTATCACATTGATAGATTTGCGTATATTGAAGAATCCTTGTATTCCTGGAATCAACCCGACCTGATCATGGTGTATGATCCTTTTAATGTGCTGTTGGATCCTGTTTGCTAGTATTTTGTTGAGGATTTTTGCATGTATGTTCATCAGTGTTACTGGCCTGTAGGTTTCTTTCTTTGTGACATCCTTGTCTGGTTTTGGTATCAGGGTTATGGTGGCCTCATAGAATGAGTTTGGGAGTGCTCCTCCTTCTGCTATATTTTGGAAAGTTAGAGAAGGATTAGGTGTTAGCTCTTCTCTAAATATTTGATAGAATTTTCCTGTGAAGCCGTCAGGTTGTGGGCTTTTGTTTGTTGGAAGATTTTTAATCACAATTTCAATTTCAGTGCTTGTGATTGCTCTGTTCGTATTTTCTATTTCTTCCTGATTCAGTCTTGGCAGGTTGTGCATTTCTAAGAAATTGTCCATTTCTTCCAGGTTGTCCATTTTATTGGCATAGAGTTGCTTGTAGTAATCTCTCATGATCTTTTGTATTTCTGCAGTGTCAGTTGTTACTTCTCCTTTTTCATTTCTAATTTTAATGATTTGAGTCTTCTCCCTTTTTTTCTTGATGAGTCTGGCTAATGATTTTTTATCTTCTCAAAGAACCAGCTTTTAGTTTTATTGATCTTTGCTATCGTTTCCTTCATTTCTTTTTCATTTATTTCTGATCTTATTTTTATGATTTCTTTCCTTCTGCTATCTTATGGGTTTTTTTGTTCCTCTTTCTCTAATTGCTTTAGCTGCAAGATTTGGTTGTTTATTCGAGATGTTTCCTCTTTCTTAAGGTAGGATTGTATTACCATAAACTTCCCCTTTAGAACTGCTTTTCCTGCATCCCATAGGTTTTGGGTCGTCGTGTCTCCATTGTCATGTGTTTCTAAGTTTTTTTTTAATTTCCTCTTTGATTTCTTCAGTGATCACTTCATTATTAAGTAGTGTATTGTTTAGCCTCCATGTGTTTGTATTTTTTACAGATCTTTTCCTGTTATTGATATCTACTCTCATAGCATTGTGGTCGGAAAAGATACTTGATACAATTTCAGTTTTCTTAAATTTACCAAGGCTTGATTTGTGACCCAAGATATGATCTATCCTGGAGAATGTTCCATGAGCACTTGAGAAAAATGTGTTTTCTGTTGTTTTTGGATGGAGTGTCCTACAAATATCAATTAAGTCCATCTTGTTTAGTCTATCATTTAAAGCTTGTGTTTCCTTATTTATTTTCATTTTGGATGATCTGTCCATTGGTGAAAGTGGGGTGTTAAAGTCCTCCACTCTGAGTGTGTTACTGTCGAATTCCCTGCTTATGGCTGTTAGTATTTGCCTTATGTATCGAGGTGCTCCTATGTTGGGTGCATAAATATTTACAATTGTTATATCTTTTGCTTTGATCGATCCCTTGATCATTATGTAGTGTCCTTCTTTGTCTCTTCTAATAGTCTTTATTTTAAAGTCTATTTTGTCTGATATGAGAATTGCTACTCCAGCTTTCTTTTGGCTTCCATTTGCATGGAATGTCTTTTTCCATCCCCTTACTTTCAGTCTGTATGTGTTTCTAGGTCTGAAGTGGACAGCAAATATATGGGCCTTCTTTTTGTATCCATTCAGACAATCTGTGTCTTTTGGTGAGAGCATTTAGTCCATTTACATTTAAGGTAATTATCGATATGTATGTTCCTATTCCCATTTTTTAAATTGTTTTGGGTTCGTTATTTTAGGTCTTTTCCATCTCTTGTGTTTCTTGCCTAGAAAAGTTCCTTTACCAGTTGTTATAAAGCTGGTTTGGTGTCTCCTTTTTGCAGGCTGCATGTTTGTAGTGTCCGTTGTTGTTGGTGTCTGTCCCCAGTGGCTAAGTTTGGTTCAGTGGGTTGTTTAGGCTTCCTGGTGGAAGGGACTAGTGCCTATGTTCTGGTGGATGAGTTTGGATCTTGTCTTTCTGGTGGGCTGGTCGACATCTGGTGGTGTGTTTTGGGGTGACTGTGGACTTATTATGATTTTCGGCAGCCTCTCTGCTAATGGGTGGGTTTGTGTTCCTGTCTTCCTAGTTGTTTGGCATAGGATGTCCAGCACTGTAGCTTTCTGGTTGTTGAGTGAAGCTGGGTGCTGGTGTTTTTGCCATTTGATATTATGTGGAGCTGGGATGTCTCTTGTGGACCAGGGTCCTGAAGTTGGCTCTCCCACCTCAGAGGCACAGCACTGACTCCTGGCTGCAGCACCAAGAGCCTTTCATCCACACAGCTCAGAATAAAAGGGAGAAAATGTAGAAAGAAAGAATTAGTAGAAGTAGAAAGAAAGAAAGAAAGAAAGAAAGAAAGAAAGAAAGAAGGGAGGGAGTAAGGAAGGAAGGAAGGAAAAATGAAAGAAAGAAGATAAAGTAAAATAAATAAAGATAAAATATAATAAAGTTATTAAAATAAAAAATATAATTATTAAGAGAAATAAAAAGAAAAGAAAATGAAATTAAAAAAAAAACAACGGATGGATAGAACCCTAGAACAAATGGTGGAAGCAAAGCTATACAGACAACATCTCACACAGAAGCATACACATACACACTCACAAAAAGAGGATAAGGGGGAAAAATCATAAATCTTGCTCTCAAAGTCTACCTCCTTAATTTGGGATGATTCATTGTCTATTCATATGTTCCAGTGATGCAGGGTACATCAAGTTGACTGTGGAGCTTTAATCCACTGCTTCTGAGGCTGCTGGGAGAGATTTCCCTTTCTCTTCTTTATTCTCACAGCTCCCAGGGGCTCAGCTTTGGATTTGGCCCCGCGTGTAGGTCGCCGGAAGGCGTCTGTTCTTCGCTCAGACAGGACGAGGTTAAAGGAGCCGCTGATTCAGGGGCTCTGGCTCACTCAGGCCGGGAGGAGGGAGGGGCACAGAGTGTGGGGCAGGCCTGCGGTGGCAGAGGCTGGCATGACGTTTCACCAGCTTGTGGCATGCCGTGCATTCTCCCGGTGTAGTTGTCCCTGGATCCGGAGACCCTGACAGTGATGGGCTGCACAGGGTCCCCGGAAGGGTGGTGTGAATAGTGACCTGTGCTTGCACACAGGCTTCTTGGTGGCAGCAGCAGCTGCCTTAGCGTCTCATGCCCGTCTCTGTTGTCCTCGCTTTTAGCCGCGGCTCGTGCCCATCTCTGGAGGTCCTTTAAGCAATCGTCTTAATCCCCTCTCCTCGTGCACCAGGAAACAAAGAGTGAAGAAAAAGTCTCTTGCCTCTTTGGCAGGTCCAGACTTTTTCCCGGACTCCCTCCCAGCTTGCTGTGGCGCACTAACCCCCTGCAGGCTGTGTTCAAGGCCACCAACCCCAGACCTCTCCAGGAGCTCTGACTGAAACCGGAGCTCAACTCCCAGCCCCGCCCACCCCGGTGGGTGAGCAGACTAGCCTCTCGGACTGGTGAGTGCCAGTCGGCCCTGATCCTCTGTGCGGGAATCTCACCACTTTGCCCTCCGCACCCCTGTGGCTGCGCTCTCCTTCACGGCTCCCCTTTATTTTCTTTGTCATTCCCATACAGGGTGTTAATATTTTGAGAAGAAATTCATGTAGCCCAGTAAGACCAAGTTCTCTGCTGTAGGGGTGGTAACCCTATTTATTAACCCGGCATGCTATGAAAAATTGTCTATGCTACTTTTTGCCTCTTGTCTTCACAGGCAGTGAAGGTAGAAAAGACCAATGTCTTAGTCCATTGTTTTGATGGGTGGGACCACACAGCACAGGTCTGCTCTGTGGCCAGCATCTTCCTAGATCTATTTTGTAGGACATTCAAGGGACTCATGGTAAGAGAACAGTGATTGGATTTTACTTTGCACAAGTGGGAGATTGTGAATATATCAAAAATAACTCTAAGCCAACTTGTTTTCTACAAGAAAGAGGTCTACGAAAACAGCTCTGTTTTTCAATTTTACTTCTTTCTACTAAACCAGGCATTTACAGTCTATATACTTTACATTTCACACTCAACATAGTTTCTTATCCATCAGAAGATAAGTTGGATGTAATAGGCTGATGTAAGGGGTAGGAAAGACTCCAAAAGTTTGCAAAATTTAATGGATGACTGTTAAGTAAGCAGACTGATGGGCTCATCATCTTCAGCATCAGCTGTCTGGATGTCAGACTCATGATTTTTTTCTGGTGCTGAATCCAAGGTTTCTTAGTTTGTCTTTCTATGAAACAGAACTCACAGTAGGGGTTTATCCTCATTTTTCTTTTGGAAATGCTTTATTTTTTTTAATGCTTGAAAATGTGTTTATATCAAGATTTGTTCTTGGTATAAACTCAAGTACTGCCTTTGGATCCCTGTTTTTTCATAGGTTGAATGTAATATGTTTATCAAGATTGCACTTAGTGATGGCTCAAATGGCTTGTCACACATTATGTAAAAGCCAAAAGAAATGTGACAATGGATACAAATCCAGAATAATTTCTCCTGAGAGCTTTGAAATTTGAAGGCAGCCTGTATAGGCTTTTAAATGAAATCCAAGTAACTTATTTATCATTTGGGAAATTTACTTTATGATCAGTTCAATGCAAATTTGTACAAAGTCTACTTCAGCAAAGTGTTTTGATATTTTATAGGTATGGTTAATTAATTTTATGATTTTTCTAATGCAAAATTTTCTTTTTGTATAAAAATGAAGATCCTGATAGAGAAGGAATGGATATCCATGGGCCACAAGTTCTCCCAAAGGTAAAAATATTACTTTAAAGGTAGAGGCTAAGGAGAATTTATTAGAGTGAGATTTATCAAAAACCCAAATATGTTCTTGTGAAAGAAGGAAGAGTAGGTTGAACATGGCATAAATCTCTTTTCATCAAGAAACACATATTCCAGACACTATGCTAAGGGACTAGGGCTACAAGGGTGACTAGAATATCATATCTGCCTTCAAAGTGAGCAAATGATTATATCAAATTGTTAAATATTTCAGGGAAGAACAGACATCATGGGCCACAGAGGAAAAAGTGCTTAACTGTTTCTGAAGAAGACAGGATAGCTTTCCAGGAATAAGCAGTATTTAAAAGTGAATTTTAGGGAATGAATAGGTGTTTGCTAGAGAGAACAGTGGGCATTCAGGCAGAGGGAATAATATCTAAGGCAATGTACCTTTTTTTTTTTTTTGGTAGTACGCGGGCCTCTCACTGTTGTGGCCTCTCCCGTTGCGGAACACAGGGTCCAGATGTGCAGGCTCAGTGGCCATGGCTCACAGGCCTAGCCACTCTGCAGCATGTGGGATCTTCCCGGACCAGGGCACAAACCCATGTCCCCTGCATCAGCAGGCGGACTCTCAACCACTGCGCCACCAGGGAAGCCCACAATGTACCTTTTAACCTTGTATAAGAAGAAAAGGCATGTGCGCATTTCTGTTCTTTGGTAAGAGGTGGATGCAAGGACTTACATTTATTTAGTGACCTAATGCTGCTATAAGCCAAACAGCCTCACTGAGACTTTATGTGTGTTATGAGAACAATAACAAATGTTTACTGAACACCTAACAATATGCTGTATACTATATCAGACACTGAGCTGGTGCCAAAGGCATATGCAATGTGAGTTTTACCCTCAAGGAGGTTATTATTCAGGTCTTATTCTCCTGCATTGGTGTATATCCATTTAATTTCATTTGATTGTCGCTCTCTAGCTATTTGGATCCATCCATTCATTCTTCCTTTGTCAACAAACATTGGGCCAGGCAATATGCCAGGTTTTAAGGAGACTGTATTAGATCAGATATGGTCTCTGTCCCTTCTTTTATAGAAAATAAAATCAATGATGATAGTATAGTATGATAAGTGCTAAGTCAAAGGTAAACATATAAAGGTAAACATAAACATAAGGTTCTTTGCCCAGAACCTTACCTATTCTGGGCAAAGAAAGCTTTCTAGAACTGATGGCATTTTAGAACATTAAGAAGATGAGGCTGATTCTATTTTTAGTTTTTGAGAAATCTCCATAATGTTTTCCACAGTGGCTGCACCAATTTACATACCCACCAGCAGTGTAGGATGGTTCCCTTTTCTCTACATGGAAACTCCATGGAAGGACAGGAGGAGAAGGAACTAAGTTTTTGAGTGTCCAAGGCAGAAGTTAGATATTTTTACTTGATAGCCTTGATCTTTTTCATTAACACTGTATACATCAATGTGAAATGGGTTAGGGTTTAAGAAGATAGGTTAAAATTTGCAAGAGCTGTAAGGTTTAATGGGAAAACTGTGTTAAGGATATACATAAAGGTTATTTGGGAGCAATTAAGTTCCAGCTGAGTATGGAGACTTATGGTATCAATTTGCATGGTTTTATAATTTTCTCAAGCAGCATTTATCAGTCAAGATTTGGGAGTAGAGAACATAGCTTCTTCGGCTCATCAATGGTTGGATATTGAAGGAGAATAATGACAAAAAAATGACCAGAAAATTGAAGAAAATGGGGACAGAATAGTTGATGGGGCAGAATATAGTCTGGGTAAGGAAGAAAGGGAAGCTAGTAGGAATCTGGAAAGGTGATAGGTCCAGAGATTGGGCTGGAGGAGATAAGATGAGCAGCCTTTGGAAATATAATATACGGTGATCAGAGTAGGATATTGAGATTAAGGTTTCAAAGTGGAGGAAGGACCTTTAGCTAACATCAAGAAACAGCCATGGATACGAGAGGCTGATGTGAAGTAGAGGTAAAGATCGGTGAAGATAATTAGATTCAAGTTAGTTAAGGAACCTGCTAAGCCAAGTGTATGTCATCTACATCGACTCCAAAGATAAGTACTTATGACTGGAGTCAGATTCTTCAGAAAATGTGGAGAAGTGACCCAAAGATTGTGGAACACAACATTGAGGAAAGTGAACAACAGCATGACCCATAGTGGAAGTGTTTTTAAGAGAGTGAAAGGAGTAGTAGAAAGGAGAAAGCCGATCCCACTTCTGCTGTGCTTTAGGATTATTATACATGGAGAGTGGAATGATGAGCATTCTCCATTTGATTTGGGCCCCAAGAAGAAGTAGTGTCCTTGGTGAGATGGATTTCAATTAAATCAAAAGGTAGAACATTCAATGTAAAAGCTAAGGATGCCATGTTTATTTCTAGTGGAATAGTGTTTCTAAAGGATGGTAGAGTTGGGAAAGAGGACATCATGAGAGAGGAAACATTAAACAATTCTGGGATGAGGTTTTTTCATTCATTTAATAAACTTATTAAATACCCTTTTCATACCAGGCACTGTCCAGTAAACAAGATAGATATGGTCCTTGCTCACATGAAGCTAAAGGTAGCTGTTTAAATTAATTAAAATTAAATACAATTGAAAATTCAGTTCCTTAGTCACACTAGCTGCATTTCAAGGGCTTAATAGTTAGTGACTACCATATTGGACAGCACAAATATGGAACATTTTGATCATTGCAGAAAGTTCTATTGTAGAGGATGTAAAAGGAAATAGAATAGATTACCAAGGGCTTACAATCTTGATAATAGTGAAGGATGCTGGTGGCTAAGAGGTCCATTGGGATTAATGAACTTTGAGATTCTGGGTGACATTTTGGCATTAAGCATTTCCTTACCAATGCCAACAGAGACAAAAGGTGAACTTGCTATAGCCTATTCCAAACAGTGTAATCCCTGATGTTAATCATTGTCTTTCTTTACCTTTATTTGCATCTCTCAGGTGTGGCCACCTGGATGGGGACGCTAAAGAAGTATCCCCTATCTTCACACAGTTCCTAGACTGTATCTGGCAGTTAATGGAACAATTTCCTTGTGCCTTTGAGTTTAATGAAAATTTCTTGCTGGAAATTCATGACCATGTTTTCTCCTGCCAGTTTCGGAACTTCCTTGGAAACTGCCAGAAGGATCGAGAAGATCTGAGGTGAATTCAGTTTGTGAAAAAACACTGAATAGGGAGAGGGGATCAGTGTAAAAGAAATTTACCCATCACCTTGAATTTGGGACAGCAGTTCACGAAAGGGGAGGAGATGACAACTATAAAAATAACTTTTGAAGCATAAATCACTCAGTGTTTGCATGGAGATTCCTCAAAACCTCAGATTCTTTATCTGTGAAATAGGGATAATACCTACTTTTCAGAGCAATCCTGAGGAACCAGTAAAACAATGGATGTGCAAGGACTTTGTAAGGAATGAACTACTGTGCAGGTATGAGTAGTCAATAGCTACAGTCCTTTATCATTTGTGTCAGAGATCACTAAATGGCAGTTCATAGGCCAAATCTAGCTTAACAGGTATATTTTGTTTAGTCTGTGGAGTATTCTTTAAACTGTGAATAAGTTGTCAACATTTAAATATCACGATATTTCACATAAAAATCCAGTTATTTTAGGATTTTTTCCTAAATCAAAAAGCTGTTGTGCCAAGATATTCTGCAAAATCAGGAGCTCTGGCAGTACTGGACCTGCATTTTCTAATGGCAGTAATCAGCTAAAGCTGAATAACAGCTGCTCCACTTGAATGAAGCACACACTCTCGTTTGTCACAGTTCTCACCACTCTCTATAGTTTATTCTCAGCGCACTTCTAATGTTATCTTCCCAGCTCCTATAGGCAGTTAGATTTGCACCAGACTTAAAACTCTAACATCCTCACAATATATAAAACGTAAATAATTTTTGAAGTTGACAAGATAGAGTTTCTGTGAATAGTATTCTCCTTGTTTTAGAGTCAGAGAAAATGAAATAGAGAGGGAAGTAACTGTCGCACAGCCCACTCTTGTTTCATAGCTGTTGGTTGAGTGGCAGTTAGCTCAAGTTCTCAGACTCCTCTATGATGTATCCTGGATGAATTGAATGACATCTCTAATTCTGTTTTCTTGTCAACACAGAGATGGATCTTGCTGCTTTAACATTTGTGCTTACTTGGTAGCTTCTACGCACATTTCTATTTCATTTTGCAACTAGACCTTTCTTACCCTCTTCGCAGACGCTTTCAGACACATTCATTCTGTCTCTGACCTGCTTTTCTAGCATTAAAATCTAAGATCTTTTCCATATTCTTTTTTCCACCCTCTTAAAGTGAGGCTAATATATCCTAGACCCATTCCCCACACAAATCTGAATCTCCATGTAAAAGTACAAAAGTTGAAAATTTTAACATGTTAAAATAGTGATTGCATAAAATAAACAGAAATATCATTCATCCATAAAAGAAAAGGCATGGACTCTAGAATCAGAGAGACTGGGGTTCAGATTTTGGCTCTGTCACCTACTAGCTATGTAACTTTTTTCAAATTATTTTTTGTCTCATTTTCTCATTATTATTTTGGGGATAAAATATTTCACAGGGTTTTATTATGAAAATTTAATGAAGTATTATAGGTAGAGTCTGGAACAGTGTTTCACACATAGTACATACTCAACAAATACTAGTTACCTTACCTCTGCAAGATTTTTTTTCAACCAAAAACAAATGAGAAAGATGGATATACAAGTCCTTTGACCTCATTGAAATGGTCTGAGGATTCTAAAAGTTACAAGACTACAATGTTTAGGTCCTACAACCCATACCGCTTCTCTTTGTTGTCCTCCTTGAACTTTCTTTGACACTGTGTGAGTAAATGAACTATCCATGCATGGTTACACAGCAGCTCTCATTGGGACAATGGATCCCATGTTTTTTGCAGTGTTAACTAAGTGGCTCCTGAAGGACTCAACTAAGGTATAAGAAGAATCAGTCTTGCAATATAAATATCACAGTCTGTGCTGCTCACCTAGATAACTCACATATATTTGCTAATATAAATTGCTAATTGTCTTTCACTGTCTTACACCTTCTGAGAGGAGGAGAAGCTAGCTTGAAATAAAATAAAATATAGAAAAGCCAGAAATTCACCCTCTGGTCTTTCTGTTAACTTACCAGATTTTTTAAAGCAATTCTAGATTTTTTATAACTGGGAAGGTCATTAGTTCATAGAATCTGAGATTTGGAAGAGACCTTAAAGGTCATATTTTACAAATGAGGAAATAGTCCCAGAAAGAGCTAGAGACATTCCTCAGATTACATAGCTACTCCATGGCAGAGACTATACTCAGCATCTGTTGCTCTTCAATGTGGAACTCTTTCTAACCTCTAATTCATTTAAAAATGGGTAAGTTGAAGCCCAGATAATTTGTTACTCTATCAGTGTTCATTACCACTTATTTTCACTTTCCTTCTATCATATCCTATCCCTCTGTCTTGAATTAGGTTAATTGTTAATAAAATTTGGATGATTATCAAGTTCAACAGGACTGTTGATTTTACTTGCTTGCTGCTTTTAATTTTTTGGCTTGCTTTTTATTTCTGACAGAATCTATGAGAAAACCCATTCCGTGTGGCCTTTCTTGGTTCAGAGGAAACCAGACTTCAGGAACCCTCTCTATATAGTCTTCACTGTGTATGGGGTACTCAATCCTAGTACTGTGCCCTACAACATTCAGTAAGTTCCTAAGCTGTCCCATCCTTTCTTACAGCAAGCCCAGGGCCTCAGCTGCTTTGCCTCTCCTTTTATAGCTGACATCATCTCCATAAGCCTGGCTATGGAGTAGGACACTCTCTCCCCAGATCACCCATTCCTTGCTGCCTCTGAAAACAAGACCACACTCCCTTTGGTTGTTGTTACTTGCTGAGGGAAATAAACAAGAAACAATAGTTGATTTGTAGTAATACAACCAGTAAAGATGTAGGTTGTTTCATTCCTTTGAGTCTTTCCTTGTATATTCCTCTTCTTTCCCATCCTTTTCCCTAACAAAGAGAAGGAAAAACAGAGAAAGAGAATGTGCTGGTATTGTTTGCTCTACTTTCCCCAAAAAGTGTAAAGTATAGGGTGCCGTGTTCACTGACCACAACTCAATGAGTACAAGACAGAACTGAATGCATTTATTAAGTCTAGCGGTTTATTTTGTATATTCATTAGGATTTTATATATGTAAGATCATGTCATTTCTGAATAGAGATTGTTTTACTTATTCCTTTCCAATTTGGATGCCTTTTATGTTCTTGCCTAATGCCCTGTTTAGAACTTACAGTGTTGAATAGAAGTAGTGAAAGCAGACATCCTTGTACTGTTCCTGATCTTAGGAGGAAACCTTTTGGTCTTTCTCCTTTGAGTATGTTATATTTTTGTTTTGTTTTGTTTTACAAATGACCTTTATCACGTTTAGGACATTCCTTCTGTTCCTAGTTTGTTGAGTGCTTTTGTGATGAAAGGATGTTAGATTATATCAGATGTTTTCCTGAATCATGTTGAGATGCAGATGAGATGACTATGTGTTATTTTCTCCTTAATTTTATTTACTTTTTTGTTTCTTTTTTGTTTGGCCATGCCGCACAGCTTACAGGATCTCAGTTCCCTGACCAGGGATTGAATCCAGGCCACAGTAGTGAAAGCCCAGAATCTTAACCACTAGGCCACCAGGGAGCTCCCTCTCCTTAATTTTATTAATATGGTGTATAAATTTGATTGATTTTCAGATGTTGAACCATCCGTGCTTTCCTAGGGTAAATCCCACTTGGCCATGGTGTATAATCCTCTTAATATGCTGCTGCATTCAGTTGGCTACTATATTGTTGAGGATTTTTGCATCTATATTCATAAAGCATATTAATCTACATTTTTTGTGATGTCCTGGTCTGGCTTTGGTATCAGGGTAATGGTGACCACATAGAATGAGCTGGGAGTGTTCCATTCTCTTCAATATTTGGAATACTTTGAGAAGGATTGTTGTTAATTCTTTAAATGTTTAGTAGAATTCACCAGTGAAGCCATCTGGTCCTGGATTTTTCTTTGTTGGGAAGTTTTTGATTACTGAATCAGTGTCTTTACTTGTTATAGACCTGTTCAAATGTTTTATTCCTTCTTGAGTCATTTTTGGTAGTTTTTATGTTTCTAGAAATTCGTCCATTTCATCTGTCTAATTTGTTGGCATGCAATTGTTCAGGATATTCTCTCATATTTTTCTTTATTTCTGTAAGTTCAGTAGTAACATCCCTAATTTAATTTATGATTTTAGTAATTTGAGACTTTTCTCTTTTTTCTTTTATTTTTTGAGGCCGAAATACTTTAATATCCAAAGCATCCTGTACGTAAACTGGATAATACATATTAAATTATACATTTCTATGACATTTAGGGATTTGGGGGGCATTTTTCCCACTTTATTGAGATATAATTGACATATAACATGGTGTAAGTTTAAGGTGTACAATGTGGTGATCGATACTTGTAAATATTGTGAAATGCTTACCACAATAAGATAAGTTAGCACATCCTCTACCTCATACAATTACCATTTTGCTGTTGCTGTTGTTATGGTGAGAATATTAAAGCTCTGCACTCATAGCAAAAATACGGAATAATTCACAAATTTGCATGCTAGTCTTTCACACGTGCCATGCTAATCCCTGTATCATTCCAATTATATTATATGTGCTGCTAAAGTGAGCACTCTCATTGTTTTTAATCAGTTTAGCTTAAAGTTTTGTTGAATTTATTGATCGTTTCAAAGAACCAATTTTAGTTTTGTTGATTTTCTCTATTTTTTTATAATCTTTATTTCTTTTGTCTCTGTTCTAATCCTTATTATTTCTTTCCTTATGCTGACTTTGGTTTTAATTTGCTCTTCTTTTTTCGTTTCATAAGGTATAAAGTGATTTACTTGAGATCTTTCTTCTTTTTTAGTGAATGCATTTACAGCCATAAATTTCCTTCTTAGCAGTTCTTTCTCTGTATCCCATAAGTTTTGGTATATTGTGTTTTTGTTTATACCCATCCCAAAGTATTTTTAAATTTGAATTTCAGATAAACAAAAAATAATTTGCTTAAAAGCTTGGATGATATGTCCCTTTAATGCATTTAAAGACAGTTCTAAAATGTATAAAGAAATGGAATTGAAAGTTACAGTTAAAAATTAAGGTGAGGTGGATGGACCTAGAGTCTGTCATACAGAGCGAAGTAAGCCAGAAAGAGAAAAACAAACACCATATGCTAACACATATATATGGAAGCTGAGGAGAAAAAAAAAAAAGGTCATGAAGAACCTAGGGGTAAGACGGGAATAAAGACACAGATCTACTAGAGCATGGACTTGAGGATATGGCGAGGAGGAGGGGTAGGCTGTGACGAGGTGACAGAGTGGCATGGACATATATACACTACCAAGCGTAAAGTGGATAGCTAGTGGGAAGCAGCCACATAGCACAGGGAGATCAGCTAGGTAGTTTGTGACTGCCTAGAGGGGTGGAATAGGGAGGGTGGGAGGGAGGGAGACCCAGGAGGGAAGAGATATGGGAACATGTGTATATGTATAACTGATTCACTGTTATAAAGCAGAAACTAACACACCATTGTAAAGCAATTATACTCCAATAAAGGTGTTAAAAAAAAAAGAGTAAGAAATGGTGAATTGGGGCGTTCAAGGCACAACTTTTCTCATCTCCCTTGGTGTCATCTTCACCCAGGTGAGACCCCCTGGACATCCCTTTTCCCATGGAAGTTCCAGGAAGCAGTCAGTTAAATCACTTTATTCCTTAAAGGTCTATGGAATACATTCGAAGGAAGGGAATATGTGGATTGAAGGGAATGTGTGTGTTTAATTTGTTAGTAGGTGATGCCAGATTAGCCTTAGTTGTTTCTTCTTGAGCCTGACCCTCTTGTTGGGGTCATCTGCTCCTCTCTCTCTCAGCAGGCAGAGCTTGACTTCCCAGACCAGCCCCTCTACCTACTTCTTTCAGGAGACAGCCCCTGCCCTTTTCCCCTGACACGTTTCATCAACAATTTAGGGTTCTGACCAGTGCTGTGATGAGCTATATTGAAGCCTATTGCAATGGGCCTGTATCCGTGCCTCCCCTCTCCCACTACCCTGTTCTCTGTATCTATGTGTTTGTCTTGTTTCATTTTGTTTGTTCATTTTTCTTTTTATTCCACATATAAGTGAAATCATACAGTATTTGTCTTTCTCCATCTGACTTATTTCACTTAACGTAAAACCCTTATTATCCATCCATGTTGTCACTAATGGCAAGATTTTGGCTTTTTTATGGCTGAGTAGTATTCCATTGTGTATTTTGTGTGTGTGTGTGTGTGTGTACACATATGTGACATCTTCTTTATCAATTCATCCATCAGTGAGCACTTGGGTTGTTTCCATACATACCTAGGCTATTGTAAATAATGCTGCAACAAATATAGTGGTTGTGTGCCATTGTAAATAAAACTGCAACAAATATAGGGGTTGTATGTGTCTTTTCAAATTATTATTTTTGCATTCTTCAGATGAATACCCAGAAGTGGATTAGCTGGATAGTATGATATTTCTGTTCTTAACTTTTTGAGGCATCTCCATACTTCTTTCCATAGTGGCTGCATCAAGTTACATTCCAATTAGCAGTTCACAAGGACTCCCTTTTCTCCACATCCTTTCCAACACCTGTTGTTTCTTGCCTTTTTGATACTAGCCATTCTGATGGGCATGAGGTGATATGTTGTGGTTTTGATTTGCATTTCCCTAATAATTAGTGATGTTGAACATCTTTTCATGTGCCTGTTGGCCATCTGTATGTCTTCTTTGGAAAAATGTCTCTTCAGATCCTCTGCCCATTTTTTAATCATATTGTTTATTTTGTTGTTGAGTTGTATGAGTTCTTTATATATTTTGGATATTAACCCCATATCAGATATATGATTTGCAAATAACTTTTCCCATTTGGTAGGTTGTCCTTTCATTTTGCTGATGGTTTCCTTTACTGTACAGAAGTTTTTAGTTTGATGTAGTCCCATTTGTTTGTTTTTTGCTTTTGTCTTTCTTGCCTGAGGAAAATATCCATAAAGATGTTGCTAAGACCAGTGTCAAAGAGTGTACTGCTTATGTTTTCTTCTAGGGGGTTTATGGTTTCAGGTCTGTATTCAAGGATTTAATCCATTTTGATTTGATTTTTGTGTCTGGTATGAGATAGTGGTCTAGTTTCATTTTTCTTTGTATGTGGATTGTCCAGTTTTCCTAACACCATTTATTGAAAAGATACCTTTCTCCATTGTACATTCTTTGTTCTTTTGTCATAAATTAATTGTCCATATATGCATGAGTTTATTTCTTTGCTATCATTTCTGTTTCATTGGTCTATGTGTCTTTTTTCTGCCAATGCTATGCTGTTTTGATACTGCAGCTTAGTGGTATACTTTGAAATCAGGGAGGATGATACCTCCACTTTGTTCTTTTTCCTCAGGATTTATTTTGCTATTCAGGGTTTTTTAAGGATCCACATAAATTTTCAGATGATTTGTTCTATTTCTGTGAAAAATGTCATCAGGGTTTTGATAGGGATTGTATTGAATCAGTAGATTGCTTTAGGTAATATGGACATTTTAACAATGTTAATTCTTCTAAGCCACAACCACGGAATATCTTTCCATTTCTTTGTGTCTTGTTCAGTTTATTTCAACAGTATCTTACAGATTTTAGTGTACTGGTCATTCACCTCCTTGGTTAAATTTATTCCTAGGTATTCTTTTTGTTGTGACTGTAAGTGGGATTATTTTCTTTTTAATTTCTCTTTCTGCTAGCTTGTTTTTAGTGTGTAGAAACTCAACAGATTTTGCATATGGATTTTGTATGCTGCAACTTTATTCATTTACTATTTCTAATAGATTTTTGGTGGAGTTGTTAGGGTTTTTCTATATATAAAATTATGTCATCCACAAATAGTTACAGTTTTACTTCTTCTTTTCCAATTTTGATGCCTTTTATTTATTTTTCTTTTGTAATTGCTCTGGCTAGGACTTCTTATTTTGAATAAGACTGCCAAGAGTGGGTATCCTTGTCTTTTTCCTGATCTTAGAGGTATAGCTTTCAGTTTTTCATTGTTGAGTATGTTGTTAGCTATGGGCTTGTTATGTATGGCTTTTATTATGTTGAGGTACTTTATTTTATACCCATTTTATTGAGTTTTTATCATAAACAAGTGTTGATTCTTGTCAAATTATTTTTCTGCATCTATTGAGATGATCATATGATTTTTACCCTTCATTTTGTTGATGTGGTATATCACATTGACTGATTTGTGAATGTTGAACCATCCTTGCATGCCTGGAATAAATCCCACTTGATCATTTTGTATCCTTTTAATGTATTGTTGTATATGCATTGTTAATATTTTGTTGACAATTTTTGCATCTATGTTCATTAGAAATACTGATGTATACAATTCTTTTTTTGCATTGCCCTTGTCTGGTTTTGGTATCAGGTAGTATTGAGCTCATAAAATGAGTTAGCAAGCATTCCCTCCTCTTCAATATTTTGGAAGAGTTTGAGAAGGGTAGGCATTAAATCAATTTTAAATGTTTGGTAGAATTTACCTGTGAAGGCATCTGGTTCTCGATTTTTTTTCTTGGGGGGAGTTTTTGATTACTGCTTCAGTCTCTTTACTAGTGATCGGTCTATTCAGATTTTCCATTTCTTCATGATTCAGTCTTGGAAGGTCCATATTTTAGGTTGTCTAATTTATTGCCATATAGCTGTTCATAGTATTTTCTTATAATCATTTGTATTTCTGTGGTATCCATTGTAATTTCTTTTCTTTTATTTCTGATTTTAGTTAGCTGAGCCTTCTCTTCTTCTTTATAAGTTAGGGTAAATGTTGATCAATTTTGTTTATCTTTTCAAAGAACCATCTCCTAGTTTCATTTACCTTTTCTATTGTCTGTTTAATCTCTATTTATCTTATTTCCACTCTGATCTTTATTATTTCTTTCCTTCTGCTGGTATGTCATATTTTCATTGTCTTCAGGTATATTTTGACTTTTCCTTTAATTTCTTCATTGACCAAAGAGTTGTTTAGTAGCATGTTTTTCAGTTTCTACGTATTTGTGATTTTTTTTCCAGCTTATTTTTTTGTAGTTGATTTCTAATTATATATGCCACTGTGATCAGAAAAGAAGATTGATATGATTTCAGGCTTCTGAAATTTATTGAGACTTTTTTTGTGTCCTAGTATATGATCTATCATTGAGAATGTTCCATGTGCACTTGAGAAGAATGTGTATTATGCTGTATTTTTCAGGAATGTTCAATACAAATCTATCAGATCTACCTGGTCTAATGTTTCCCTCAAGGCTGCTGTTTCCTTGAAGACTTTCTGCCTGGATGATCTGTCCATTGATGTAAGTGTGGTGTTAATGTCTGCTATAATTATTATGTTGCTTTCAATGTACCCCTTTAATTCTGTTAATAATTCCTTTATATATTTTGGTGCTCCTTAATATGATACATATATATTAATAATTTTTATATCTTTATGATGAATTGTACCTTTTTCATTTTATAATGTCCATCTTTGTCTCTTGTTACATTTTTTTTTGGCATGGTATGTTTGTCTGATATGGTATGGCTACACCTGCTTTATTTTTTGGCTGTCATTTCATTCATTTTGAGCCTATGTTTGTCTTTAGAGCTGAGGTGAGTCTCCTGGAAGCAGCATGTAGTAGGGTCTTGTTTTTTAATTTGTCCAGCCACTCTGTGTCTTTTGATTGCTAAATTCAACCGATTTTCATTTAGGGTGATTATTGCTATCAAGGACTTAGTAATGCCATATACACTTTTGTTTATGGTTGATATATATCTCTATTGTTTCTTTTCCTTTGTGCTTCTGTCTGCTATTTTAGTTTGGTGGTTTCCTATGATGTTTTTCTCAGTTACTTCTTTCATGTTTTGTGCTCTGCTCTAGATTTGTGTTTTGTGGTTACTATAAGGTTTACACAAAGTGTCTCTTAAATAAAGTAGTTTTTTTCTTCTGATAACATCTTATCTTCATTTTTCTATACAGATTCCATCCTTTTCCTCTTCCCTTTTTATATTTCTGTTGTCTCAAATTATCCCTTTTTAAGTTGTGAGTTTGTTACTAAGTTGAAGTAGCTATAGTCAGTTTTGCTTCTTTTTCAATTTAACTTTTATGTTATAATTAAGTTTTAAACAATCTATTCTAATATACAGTTGTAATTTTCTGATTCTGTCTATTTACCACCTTATTCAACATTTTCTGTACTTTTGCCTTTTTCTTTCTGGTAGAAGAGCTCCTTTTAACATTTCTTGTAAGGCAAGTCTAGTGCTGATGAACTTCCACAGCTTTTGTTCTCTGGGGAAAACCTTCATTTCTCTTTCATAAGTGAATGATAACTTTACTGGAGAGAGTATTCTTGGGTTACAGTTTTTAATATTTCAGTATTTTTAGAATCACATCCCATTCCCTCCTGGCCTGTAGAGTTTCTGCTTAGAAATATGCTGATAGCCTAATGTAGGTTCCTTTGTAGGTTACTGTCTATTTTTCCTTGGGTGCCTTAGAATTTTTTTCTTTGTCATTAACTTTTGACAGTTTTAATATAATATTTCTTGGAGAAGGTCTTTTTTCACCAAGATAATTAGGTGTTCTCTTGGCTTCATGGACATATATATCTAGTTCCTTACCCAGGTTGGGAAAGTCCTCAGCTATTACTTCTTCAAATGAACTCTATACTCCCTTTCCTTCTCTTATCCTTCTGGGATACACATTACCCTAATGATGACCTACCTAAAAGAGGTGGATAGCTCTCATGCAATTTCTTCATTGTTTAATATCTCATTTGTCTTTCCTCTTCTACTTGTGTCATTTCTAGATTCCTATCTTCAAGCTCAATAATTTTCTCTTCCATATGGTCAACTCTGTTTTCCAATGGTTTCTGTTGCATTCTTCATCTCGTTTATTGTGGTCTTTAGTTCTAGAATTACTGTTTGGTTCTTTATTGGAGTTTTAATCTGTTTGGTAAATTATTCCTTCTGTTACTTAATTTTATTCCTGAGCTCATTGAACTGCCTTTCTTAGTTTTCTTATAGCGTATTGAGTTTCTTCGTGAGAGATATTTTGAATTTTCAATCAGATCACCATAATCCATGACATTTTTTTCACTGAGGTATAGTTAATGCACAATATTATATGTTTCAGGTATACAACATGGTGATACAATTGTTTAAGGTTATATTCCATTTATAGTTATTTTAAAATAATGGCCATATGCTGTATGATATATTCTTGTAGCTTACACATTTTATACATAGTAGTTGATATCTCTTTATTCCCTACCCCTAATTTGCCACACCCATCTTCCCTCTCAACACCTGTAACCACTAGTTTCTTCTCTATAACTGTGAGTCAGTTTCTTTTGGTTATGTTCACTAGTCTGTTTTATTTTTTAGATTCCTCATGTAAGTGATAGCATAAAGTATTTGTCTTTCTCTGTATAACTTATTTCACATAGCCTAATATCCTCCAAGTCCATCCATGAAATTGCAGATGGCAACATTTCATTCTTATTTTTTTCACACACACACACTGTATTTTATTTTTACAAGAGATAAATAAACTGACACCAAGCATTGTAAATGGATGACCACAACAAAAGCAACAATGATTGCAATTACCAAACACGTAACACACTCATACTATGTCATAATATTGACACTCAATCCAGTAATCTTCCACTGTAACAGCTCCTTTACTTTGCAGTGAAAATTGATTTGTATATTTTTTGCCTCTGAGTCCTTGTGGGATATTTTTAATTCAAACAGAAACTCACAAAAATTATAAGCATCCTCATCATTTCACTCAGTCACATGTAATTAATATTTTTTAATCTTGATCTTTTGTTAGCACTTTTATAAATTTATCCATTTTCCATTAGAATTCTGAAAATGCTTATTCATTCAGTTTAGCAGTATAGTCAGTTACCAGAAACCTGTAATTGTCAGAGTCTTTTCCATGAATTCATTGAAAATGAAACCCTTTTATAGGAGCATTTTTGCAAAAGCATCAGAGTACACCCAGAACTGTCTGTAAATGACAAAAGACTTAAAAATGACCATGGTTAAAGATTTGATGAAAGTTCATGATAATGCAATTGACAAGGAAGTTTAGTTATTTCTGACACATACATTTTAAAGTAATAACTAGAAGTATGACATAACATTATACAAGAACATATAAGATGTTTAGAAATTTCATGTGATGTCTGAAATATTTATATTAACATATTTCCATAAAAATAACCCAAAAAAATTTAGTATTAGTTGTTTTTTTGTTTGTTTGTTCTTTTATACTGCAGCTTCTTATTAGTCATCAATTTTATACACATCAGTGTATACATGTCAATCTCAATCGTCCAATTCAGCACACCACCATCCCCACCCCACCATGGTTTTCCCCCCTTGGTGTCCATACATTTGTTCTCTACATCTGTGTCTCAACTTCTGCCCTGCAAACCGGTTCATCTGTACCATTTTTCTAGATTCCACATACATGCGTTAATATACGATATTTGTTTTTTTCTTTCTGACTTACTTCACTCTGTATGACAGTCTCTAGGTCCATCCACATCACAACAAATGACTCAATTTCATTCCTTTTTATGGCTGAGTAATATTCCACTGTATATATGTACCAGAACTTCTTTATCCATTTGTCTGTCAATGGTCATTTAGGTTGTTTCCATGACCTGACTATTGTAAATAGTGCTGCAAGGAACATTGGGGTGCATGTGTCTTTTTGAATTATGCTTTTCTGTGGGTATATGCCCAGTAGTGGGATTGCTGGATCATATGGTAGTTCCATTTTTAGTTTTTTAAGGAACCTCCATACTGTTCTCCATATTGGCTCTATCAATTTACATTCCCACCAACAGTGCAAGAGGGTTCCATTTCTCCACACCCTCTCCAGCATTTCTTCTTTGTAGATTTTCTTATGATGCCCATTCTAACTGGTGTGAGGTGATATCTCAATGTTTTGATTTGCATTTCTGTAATAATTAGTGATGTTGAGCAGCTTTTCATGTGTTTCTTGCTCATCTGTATGTCTTCTTTGGAGAAATGTTTATTTAGGTCTTCTGCCCATTTTTGGATTGGGTTGTTTGTTTCTTTAATATTGAGCTGCATGAGCTGTTTATATATTGTGGAGATTAATCCTTTGTCCGTTGCTTCGTTTGCAAATATTTTCTCCCATTCTGAGTGTTGTCTTTTCATCTTGTTTATGGTTTCCTTTGCTGTGCAAAAGCTTTGAAGTTTCATTAGGTCCCATTTGTTTATTTTTGTTTTTATTTCCATTACTCTAGGAGGTGGATCAAAAAAGATCTTGCTGTGATTTATGTCAAAGAATGTTCTTCCTATGTTTTCCTCTAAGTGCTTTATAGTGTCTGGTCTTACATTTAGATCTCGAATCCATTTTGAGTTTAGTTTTGTGTATGGCATTAAGGAGTGTTCTAATTTCATTCTTTTTCATGTAGCTGTCCAGTTTTCCCAGCAACACTTATTGAAGAGACTGTATTTTCTCCATTCTATATCTTTGCCTCCTTTGTCATAGATTAGTTGACCATAGGTGTGTGGGTTTATCTCTGGGTTATGATCTATCTTTCTGTTTTTGTGCCAGTACCATATTGTCTTGATTACTGTAGCTTTATAGTATAGTCTGAAGTCAGGGAGTCTGATTCCTCCAGCTCTGTTTTTTTCCCTCAAGACTGCTTTGGCTAGTCGGGGTCTTTTGTGTCTCCATACAAATTTTAAGATGATTTGTTCTAGTTCCATAAAAAATGCCATTTATAATTTGATAGGGATTGCATTGAATCTGTAGATTGCTTTGTGTAGTAGAGTCATTTTCACAATATTTATTCTTCCAATCCAAGAACATGGTATATCTCTCCATCTGTTGGTATCATCTTTAATTTCTTTCCTCAGTGTATTATAGCTTTCTGCATACAGGTCTTTTGTCTCCCTAGGTAGGTTTATTCCTAGGTATTTTATTCTTTTTGTTGCAATGATAAATGGGAGTGTTTCCATAATTTCTCTTTCAGATTTTTCATCATTAGTGTATAGGAATGCAAGAGATTTCTCTGCATTAGTTTTGTATCCTGCAACTTTATCAAATTCATTGCTTAGCTCTACTAGTTTTCTTGTGGCATCTTTAGGATTCTCTATGTATAGTATCATGTTATCTGCAAAGATTGACAGTTTTACTTCTTTTTTTCCAATTTGTGTTCCTTTTATTTCTTTTCCTTATCTGATTGCTGTGGCTAGGACTTCCAAAACTATGTTAAACAATAGTGGTGAGAGTGGATATACTTGTCTTGTTCCTGATCTTAGAAGAAATGCTTTGTTTTTCACCATTGAGAATGATGTTTGCTGTGGGTTTGTCATATATGGCCTTTATTATGTTGAGGTAGGTTCCCTCTATGCCCACATTCTGCAGACTTTTTATCATAAATCGGTATTGAATTTTGTCAAAAGCCTTTTCTGAATCTATTGAGAAGATCATATTGTTTTTATTCTTCAATTTGTTAATATGGTATATCACATTGACTGAATTGTTTATATTGAGGAATCCTTGCATCCCTGGGATAAACCCCACTTGATCAAGGTGTATTATCCTTTCAATGTGTTGTTGGATTCTGTTTGGTAGTATGTTGCTGAGGATTTTTGCATCTATATTCATCAGAGATATTGGTCTGTAATTTTCTTTTTTTGTAGTATCTTTGTCTGGTTTTGGCATCAGGGTGAAGGTGGCCTCATAGAATGAGTCTGGGAGTATTCCTTTCTCTGCAGTTTTTTGGAAGAGTTTGAGAAGGGGTGTTAGCTCTTCCCTAAATGTTTGATAGAATTCGCCTGTGAAGCCATGTGGTCCTGGGCTATTTTTTGTTGGAAGATATTTAATCAGAGTTTCGATTTCAGTGCTTGTGATTGGTCTGTTCATATTTTCTCTTTCTTCCTGGTTTAGTCTCGGAAGCTTGTGTATTTCTAAGAATTTGTCCATTTCTTCCAGGTTGTCCATTTTATTGATATATGGTTGTAGTAAGCTCTCATGATCCTTTGTATTTCTGCAGTGTCAGTTGTTATTCTCCTTTTTCCTTTCTAATTCTATTGATTTGAGCCTTCTCCCTTTTTTTCTTGATAAGTCCGGCTAATGTTTTATCATTTTTTTTATCTTCTCAAAGAACCAGCTTTTAGTTTTATTGATCTTTGCTATTGTTTTCTTTGTTTCTATTTCATTTATTTCTGCTCTGATCTTTATGACGTCTTTCCTTCTGCTAACTTTGGGTTTTGTTTGTTCTTCTTTCTCTAGTTCCTTTACTTGTAAAGTTACATTGTTTACTTGAGATTTTTCTTGTTTCCTGAGGTAGGCTTGTATAGCTATAAACTTCCCTCTTAGAACTGCTTTTGCTACATCCTGTAGGTTTTGCCTCATCGTGTTTTCATTGTCATTTCTCTCTAGGCATTTTTTGATTACCTCTTTGATTTCTTCATTGATCTATTGATTATTTAGTAACCTATTGTTTAGCCTCCATGCATTTGTGTTTTTTACGTTTTTCTCCTGTAATTCATTTCTAATCTCATAGCGTTGTGGTCAGAAAAATTGCTTGATATGACTTCAATTTTCTTAAATTTGCTGAGGCTTGATTTGTGACCCAAGTTGTGATCTATCCTGGAGAATGTTCCAAGAGCACTTGAGAAGAAAGTGTAATCTGCTGTCTTTGAATGGAATGTCCTATAAATATCAATTAAATCTATCTGGTCTATTGTGTCATTTAAAGCTTCTGTTTCCTTATTTATTTTCATTTTGGATGATTTGTACATTGGTGTAAGTGAGGTGCTAAAGTCCCCCACTATTATTGTGTTACTGTCGATTTCCTCTTTTATAGCTGTTAGCAGTTGCCTTATGTATTGAGGTGCTTCTATGTTGGGTGGATATATATTTATAATTGTTATGTCTTCTTGGATTGATCCCTTGATCATTATGTAGTGTCTTTCCTTGTCTCTTGTAACATTCTTTATTTTAAAGTCTATTTTATATGATATGAGTATAGCTACTCCAGCTTTCTTTTGATTTCATTTGCATGGAATATCTTTTTCCATCCCTTCACTTTCAGTCTGTTTGTGTCCCTAAGTCTGAAGTGGGTCTCTTTCAGATAGCACATATAGGAGTCTTGTTTTTGTATCCATTCAGCAAGCCTGTATCTTTTGGTTGGAGTGTTTAATCCATTCACGTTTAAGGTAATTATCAATATGTATGTTCCTATGACCATTTTCTTAATTGTTTTAGGTTTTTTTTTTTTTAAAGAAGATGTTGGGGGTAGGAGTTTATTAATTAATTAATTTATTTTTGCTGTGTTGGCTCTTCATTTCTGTGCGTGGGCTTTCTCTAATTGTGGCAGGTGGGGGACACTCTTCATAGTGGTGCATGGGTCTCTCACTATCACGGCCTCTCTTGTTGCGGAGCACAAGCTCCAGACGCGCCGGCTCAGTAGTTGTGGCTCACGGGCCTAGTTGCTCTGCGGCATGTGGGATCTTCCAAGACCAGGGCTCGAACCCATGTCCCCTGCATTGGCAGGCTGATTCTCAACCACTGTGCCACCAGGGGAGCCCTTTAGGTTTGTTTTTGTAGATCCTTTTCTTCTCTTGTGTTTCCCACTTAGAGAAGTTCCTTTAGCATTTGTTGTAGAGTTGGTTTGGTGGTGCTGAATTCTCTTAGCTTTTGCTTGTCTGTAAAGCTTTTGATTTCTCCATCAAATCTGAATGAGATCCTTGCCGAATCTGAATGAGATCCTTGCCGGGTAGAGTAACCTTTGTTGTAGGTTCTTCCCTTTCATCACGTTTAAGTATATCATGCCACTCCCTTCTGGCTTGTATAGCTTCCACTGAGAAGTCAGCTGTTAACCTTATGGGAGTTCCCTTGTATGTTATTTCTAATTTTTCCCCTGCTGCTTTCAATAATTTTTCTTTGTCTTTAATTTTTGCCAATTTGATTACTATGTGTCTTGGCATGTTTCTTCTTGGGTTTTTCCTGTATGGGACTCACTGTGCTTCCTAGACTTGGGTGGCTATTTCCTTTCCCAAGTTAGGGAACTTTTTGACTATAATCTCTTCCAAATATTTTCTTGGGTCCTTTCTCTCTCTCTTCTTCTGGCACCCGTATAATGTGAATGTTGTTGCATTTAATGTTGTCCCAGAGGTCTCTTAGATTGTCTTCATTTCTTTTCATTCTTTTTTCTTTATTCTGTTCCACAGCAGTGAATTCCACCATTCTGTCTTCCAGGTCACTTATCCGTTCTTCTCCCTCAGTTATTCTGCTATTGATTCCTTCTAGTGTAGTTTTCATTTCAGTTATTGTATTGTTCATTTCTGTTTGTTTGTTCTTTAATTCTTCTAGTTCTTTTTTAAGCATTTCTTGCATCTTCTCGATCTTTGCCTCCATCCTTTTTCCGAGGTCCTGGATCATCTTCACTATCATTATTCTGAATTGTTTTTCTGTAAGGTCGCCTATCTCCACATCATTTCATTGTTTTTCTGGGATTTTATATTGTTCCTTCATCTGGTACATAGCTCTCTATCTTTTCTTGTCTATCTTTCTGTGAATGTGGTTTTTGTTCCACAGGCTGCGGATTGTAGTTCTTCTTCCTTCTGCTGTCTTCCCTCTGGTGGATGAGGCTATCTAAGAGGCTTGTGTATGTTTCTTGATGGGAGGGCCTGGCATTGGGTAGAGCTGACTGTTGCTCTGGTGGGCAGAGCTGAGTTAAACTTTAATCTGCTTGACTGTTAATATGTAGGGCTGGATTCCCTCCCTGTTGGTTGTTCGTTAGTGTGTTGATGGACACTTAGGTTGCTTCCGTATCTTGGCAATTGTAAGTAATGCTGCTGTGAACATTGGAGCACAATCAGCATTTCGAATTAGTGTTTTCATTTTCTTCAGATATACACCCAGCAGGGGAAATGCTGGGTTATATGGTATAATAGTTCTATTTTTAGATTTATTTATTTATTTATTTATTTATTTAGCTTTATTGGAGTATAATTGCTTTACAATGATGGGTTAGTTTCTACTTTATAACAAAGAGAATCAGTTATACATATACATATGTTCCCATATCTCTTCCCTCTTGCATTTCCCTCCTTCCCACCCTCCCTACCCCAACCCTCCAAGCTGTCACAAAGCACCGAGCTGATATCCCTGTGCTATGTGGCTCCTTCCCACTAGCTATCTACCTTAGGTTTGGTAGTGTATATATGTCCATGCTTCTCTCTTGCTTTGTCAAAACTTACCCTTCCCCCTCCCCATATCCTCAAGTCCATTCTCTAGTAGGTCTATGTCTTTATTCCTGTCTTACCCCTAGGTTCTTCATGACATTTTTTTTCTTAAATTCCATATATATATGTTAGCATATGGTATTTGTCTTTCTCACTTACTTCACTCTGTATGACAGACTCTAAGTGTATCCACCTCATTACAAATAGCTCAGTTTCCTTTCTTCTGTGGCTGAGTAATATTCCATTGTATACATGTGCCACATCTTCTTTATCCATTCATCTGATGATGGACACTTAGGTTGTTTCCATCTCCAGGCTACTGAAAATAGAGCTGCAATGAACATTTTGGTACATGACTCTTTTTGAATTATGGTTTGCTCAGAGTATATGCCCAGTAGTGGGATTGCTGGGTCATATGGTAGATCTATTTGCAGTTTTTTAAGGAACTTCAATACTGTTCTCCATAGTGGCTGTACCAATTCACATTCCCACCAGCAGTGCAAGAGTGTTCCCTTTTCTTCACACCCTCTCCAGCATTTACTTTTCTAGATTTTTTGAAGATGGACATTCACACTGGTGTGAGATGATATCTCATTGTAGTTTTGATTTGCATTTCTCTAATGATTAATGATGTTGAGCATTCTTTCATGTGTTTGTTGGCAGTCTGTATATCTTCTTTGGAGAAATGTCTATTTAGGTCTTCTGCCCATTGTTGGATTGGGTTTTTTGGTTTTTTTGTTATTGAGCTGCATGGGCTGCTTATAAATTTTGGAGGTTAATCCTTAGTCAGTTCCTTCATTTGCAAATCTTTTCTCCCATTCTGAGGGTTGTCGTTTGGTATTGTTTATAGTTTCCTTTGCTGTGCAAAAGCTTTGAAGTTTCATTATGTCCCATTTGTTTATTTTTGTTTCTGTTTCCATTTCTCTAGGAGGTGGGTCAAAAAGGATCTTGCTGTGACTTATGTCATAGAGTGTTATGCCTATGTTTTCCTCAAGAATTTGATAGTTTCTGGCCTTACACTTAGGTCTTTAATCAATTTTGAGCTTATTTTTGTGTATGATGTTAGGGAGTGCTTTAATATCATACTTTTACATGTATCTGCCCAATTGTACCAGCACCACTTATTGAAGAGGCTGTCTTTTCTCCACTGTATATTCTTGCCTCTTTTATCAAAGATAAGGTGACCATATGTGTGTGGGTTTATTTCTGGGCTTTCTACCCTGTTCCATTGATCTGTATTTCTGTTTTTCTTCCAGTATCATATTGTCTTGATTACTGTAGCTTTGTATTATAGTCTGCAGTCAGGGAGCCTGATTCCTCCAGCTCCATTTTTTGTTCTCAAGATTGCTTTGGCTATTTTGGGTCTCTTGTGTTTCCATACAAATTGTGAAATTTTTTGGTCTAGTGCTCTGAAAAATGCCAGTGGTAGTTTGATAGGGATTGCATTGAATCTGTAGATTGCTTTGAGTAATAAAGTTATTTTCACAATGTTGATTCTTCCAATCCAAGGACATGGTATATCTCTCCATCTATTTGTATCATCCTTAATTTCTTTCACCAGTGTCTTATAATTTTCTGCATACAGATCTTTTTTCTCATTAGGTAGGTTTATTCCTAGATATTTTATTCTATATGTTGGAATGCTAAATAGAAGTGTTTTCTTGATTTCACTATCAGATTTTTCATCATTAGTGTATAGGAATGCCAGAGATTTCTGTGCATTAATTTTGTATCCTGCTACTTAACCAAATTCATTGATTAGCTCTAGTAGTTTTCTGGTAGCATCTTTAGGGTTCTGTATGTATAGTATCATGTCATCTGCAAACAGTGACAGCTTTACTTCTTTTCCGATTTGGATTTCTTTTACTTACTTTTCTTCTCTGATTGCTATGGCTAAAACTTCCAAAACTATGTTTAATAAGAGTGGTGAGAGTGAGCAACATTGTCTTGTTTCTGATCTTAGTGGAAATGGTTTCAGTTTTTCACCATTGAGGATGATGTTGGCTGTGGGTTTGTCATATATGGCCTTTATTATATTCAGGAAATTTCTGTCTATGCCTACTTTCTGCAGTGTTTTTATCATAAATGTGTGTTGAATTTTGTCAAAAGCTTTATCTCTATCTATTGAGATGATCATATATTTTTTCTCCTTCAATTTGTTAATATGGTTTATCACATTTATTGATTTGCATATATTGAAGAATCCTTGCATTCCTGCAATAAACCCCACTTGATCATGTTGTATGATCCTTTTAATGTGCTGTTGGATTCTGTTTGTTAGGATTTGGTTGAGGATTTTTGCATCTATGTTCATCAGTGATATTGGCCTGTAGTTTTCTTTCTTTGTGACATCCTTGTCTGGTTTTGGTATCAAGGTGATGGTGGCCTCATGACAATGAGTTTGGGAATGTTCCTCCCTCTGCTATATTTTGGAAGAATTTGAGAGGATAGGTGTTAGCTCTTCTCTAACTGTTTGATAGAATTCGCCTGGTAAGCCATCAGGTTGTGGGCTTTTTTTGTTGGAAGATTTTTAATCACAGTTTCAATTTCAGTGCTGGTGATTGGTCAGTTCATATTTTCTATTTCTTCCTGATTCAGTCTTGGCAATTTGTTCATTTCTAAGAAGTTGTCCATTTCTTCCAGGTTGTCCATTTTATTGGCATAGAGTTGTTTGTAGTAATCTCTCATGATCTTTTGTATTTCTGCAATGTCAGTTGTTACTTCTCCTTGTTCATCTCTTATTCTATTGATTTCAGTCTTCTCCCTTTTTTTCCTGATGAGTCTGGCTAATGGTTTATCCATTTTGTTTATCTTCTCAAAGAACCAGCTTTTAGTTTTATTGATCTTTGCTATCATTTCCTTCATTTCTTTTCCATTTTTTTCTGATCTGATCTTTATGATTTCTTTCCTTCTTCTGACTTTGGGTTTTTTTTTTCTTCTTCTTTCTCTAATTGCTTTAGTTGCAAGGTTAGGTTGTTTATTCGAGATGTTTCCTGTTTCTTAAGGTAGTATTATATTGCTATAAACTCCCCTTTTAGAGCTGCTTTTGCTGCATCTCATAGGTTTTGGTTCATAGTGTCTCCATTATCATTTGTTTCTAGGTATTTTTTTATTTCCTCCTTCATTTCTTCAGTGATCACTTCGTTATTAAGTAGTGTATTGTTTACCCTCCATGTGTTTGTATTTTTTAGAGATCTTTTCCTGTAATTGATATCTAGTCTAATAGCAGTGTGCTCAGACAAGATACTTGATATAATTTCAATTTTCTTAAATTTACCAAGGCTTGATTTGTGGCCCAAGATATGATCTATCCTGTAGAATATTCCATGAGCACTTGAGAAAAATGTGTATTCTGTTGTTTTTGGATGGAATGTCCTATAACTATCAATTAAGTCCATCTTGTTTAATGTATCATTTAAAGCTGTGTTTCCGTATTTATTTTCATTTTGGGTGATCTGTCCATTGGTGAAAGTGGGGTGTTAAAGTCTCCTACTATGAATGTGTTACTGTCGATTTCCCCTTTTATGTCTGTTAGTATTTGCCTTATGTATCGAGGTGCTCCTATGTTTGGTGCATAAATATTTACAATTGTTATATCTTCTTCTTGGATCAATCCCTTGATCATTATGTAGGGTCCCTCCTTGTCTCTTTTAATAGTCTTTATTTTAAAGTCTCTTTTGTCTGATATGAGAATTGCTACTCCAGCTTTCTATTGCTTTCCATTTGCATGGAATATAGTTTTCCATCCCCTTACCTTCAATCTGTATGTGTCTGTAGATCTGAAATGAATCTCTTGTAGACAGCAAATATACGGGTCTTGTTTTTGTATCCATTCAGCCAATCTGTGTCTTTTGGTGGGAACATTTAGTCCATTTACAATTAAGGTAATTATCAATATGTATGTTCCTATTCTCATTTTCTTAATTGTTTTCGGTTCATTATTGTAGGTGTTTTCCTTCTCTTGTGTTTCTTGCCTAGAGAAGTTCCTTTAGCATTTGTTGTAAAGCTAGTTTGGTGGTGCTGAACTCTCTCAGCTTTTGCTTGTCTGTAAATATTTTAATTTCTCCATCAAATCTGAATGAGATCCTTGCTGGGTAGAGTAATCTTGGTTGCAGATTTTTCTCCTTCATCACTTTAAGTATGTCCTGCCTTTCCCTTCTGGCTTGCAGTGTTTCTGCTGAAAGATCAGCTGTTAACTTTCTGGTGATTCCCTTGTGTGTTATTTGTTGTTTTTCCCTTGCTGCTTTTAATATGTTTTCTTTGTATTTAATTTTTGGCAGTTTTATTAATATGCATCTTGGTGTATTTCTCCTTGGATTTATCCTGTATGGGAGTGTCTGTGCTTCCTGGAATTGATTAACTATTTCCTTTCCCATATTAGGGAAGTTTTCAACTATAATCTCTTCAAATATTTTCTCAGTCCCTTTCTTTTTCTCTTCTTCTTCTGGAACCCCTATGATTCGAATGTTGGTGCATTTAATGTTGTCCCAGAGGTCCCTGAGACTGTCCTCAGTTCTTTTCATTCATTTTTCTGCTCTGCAGTAGTTATTTCCACTATTTTGTCTTCTAGGTCACTTATCCATTCTTCTGCCTCAGTTATTCTGCTATTGATCCCATCTAGAGTACTTTTAATTTCATTTATTGTGTTGGTCATCATTGCTTGTGTCATCTTTAGTTCTTCTATATCCTTGTTAAATGTTTCTTGCATTTTGTCTCTATTCTATTTCCACGATCTTGGATCATCTTTACTATCATTATTCTGAATTCTTTTTCAAGTAGACTTCTTATTTCCTCTTCATTTGTTAGGTCTGGTGGGTTTTTATCTTTCTCCTTCCTCTGCTGTGTGTTTTCCTGTCTTCTCATTTTGCTTATCTTACTCTCTTTGGGGTCTCCTATTTGCAGGCTGCAGGTTCATAGTGCCTGTTGTTTTTGATGTCTGTCCTCAGTGGCTAAGGTTGGTTCAGTGGGTTGTGTAGTCTTCTTGGTGGAGGGGACTAGTGCCTGTGTTCTGGTGGATGAGCCTGGATCTTGTCTTTCTGGTGGGCAGGTACACATCTGGTGGTGTGTTTTGGGGTGTCTGTGACTTATTATGATTTTCGGCAGCCTCTCTGCTAATGGTGTGCTTGTGTTCCTGTCTTGCTAATTGTTTGGCATAGGGTATCCAACACTGTAGCTTGCTGGTTGGTGAGTGAAGCTGGGTGCTGGTGTTGAGATGGAGATCTCTGGGAGATTTTTGCCATTTTATATTATGTGGAGCTGGGAGGTCCCTTGTGGACCAGTGTCCTGAAGTTGGCTCTCCCACCTCAGAGGCACAGCACTGACCCCTGGCTGTAGCACCAAGAGCCTTTCATCCACACAGCTCAGATTGAAAGGTAGAAAAGGTAGAAAGAAAGAATTAGTAGAGGAAGAAAAAAAGGAAGGAAGAAAGAAAGAAAGAAAGGCAGGAGGGATGGACGGAGGGAGCAAGGAAGGAGGAGGGAAGGAGAGAAGGAAGGAACAAAAGAAAGAAAGAAAAATGGTAAATTATAATAAAATAAAGTAAGATACAATATAATAAAGTAAAATAAAAAATAATTATTAAGAAAAATTTTTTTAAAAAATGGACGGATAGAACTCTAGGACAAATGGTGGAAGTAATGCTATAAAGACAAAATCTCACACAGAAGCATACACATACACACTTACAGAAAGAGAAAAAGGGGGAAATATCATAAATCTTGCTCTCAAAGTCCACCTCCTCAATATGGGATGATTTGTTGTCTAAAGGATGGAAGGGAGGAAAGGAAAGGAAAGGAAAGGAAAGGAAAGAAAGAGAGAAAGAAAGAAAGAAAGAAAGAAAGAGAGAAAGAAAGAAAGAAAGAAAGAAAGAAAGAAAGAAAGAAAGAAAGAAAGAAGGAAAGGAAGGAAGAAAGGAAGAAAAAGAGAAAGGAGATTAAGTAAAATAAAATAAAGCTATTAATATAAAAATAATTATTAAGAAAAAAAAAACGGATGGATAGAACCCTAGGGCAAATGGTGGAAGCAAATCTATACAGACAAAATCTCGCACAGAAGCATACACATACACACTCACAAAAAGAGAAAAAGGGGAAAAAATCATAAATATTGCTCTCAAAGTCCACCTGCTCAATTTGGGATGATTCGTTGTCTATTCATGTATTCCACAGATGCAGGGTACGTCAAGTTGATTGTGCAGCTTTAATCCGCTGCTTCTGAGGCTGCTGGGGAAGATTTCCCTTTCTCTTGTTTGTTCTCACAGCTCCCAGGGGCTCAGCTTTGGATTTGGCCCCACCTCTGCATGTAGGTCGCCTGAGGGTGTCTGTTCTTCCCTCAGACAGGACGGGGTTAAAGAAGCAGCTGCTTCAGGGACTCTGGCTCACTCAAGCGGGGGGGGGGGGGGGGGGGAGGGAGGGTCTTGGAGTGCGGGGAGGGCTTGTGGCAGCAGAGGCCTGCATGTCGTTGCACCATCCTGAGGCGTGGCCTGCGTTCTCCCGGGGAAGTTGTCTCTGGATCCCGGGACCCTGGCAGTGGTGAGCTGCACAGGCTGCCCAGAAGGGGGTTGTGGATAGTGACCTGTGCTCGCACACAGGCTTCTTTGTGGCGGCAGCAGCAGCCTTAGCGTCTCATGCCCATCTCTGTGGTCCGTGCTTTTAGCCGTGGCTCGCGCCCATCTCTGGAGCTCCTTTAAGCAGGGCTCTTAATCCCCTCTCCTCGCTCACCAGGAAACAAAGAGGGAAGAAAAAGTCTTTTGCCTCTGTGGCAGATCCCGACTTTTCCCCGGACTCCCTCCCAGCTAGCCGTGGTGCACTAACCCCCTGCAGGCTGTGTTCACGCCACCAACCCCAGTCCTCTCCCTGCGCTCTGACTGAAGCCCGAGCCTCAGCTCAGCTCCCAGACCTGTCCGCCCCAGCGGGTGAGCAGACAAGCCTCTTGGGCTGGTGAGTGCTGGTCGGCACCGATCCTCTGTGTGGGAATCTCTCAGCTTTGCCCTCTGCATCCCTGTTGCTCTGCTCTCCTCTGTGGCTCTGAAGCTTTCCCCCTCTGCCACCCACAGTCTCTGCCCATGAAGGCACTTCCTAGTGTGTGGAAACCTTTCCTCCTTCACAGCTCCCTCCCACTGGTGCAGGTCGTGTTCCTATCATTTTGTCTCTGTTTATTCTTTTTTCTTTTACCCTACCCAGGTGTGTGGGGAGTTTCTTGCCTTTTGGGAGGTCTGAGGTCTTCTGCCAGCGTTCAGTAGGAGTTCTATAGGAGTTGTTCCACGTGTAGACGTATTTCTGTTGTATCTGTTGGGAGCAAGGTGATCTCCGCGTCTTACTCTTCTGCCATCTTCCCCTCGTCTCCTGTCCTATTTTTAGATTTTTGAGAAACCTCCATACTATTTTCCACAGTGACTATAACAATTTACATTCCCACCAACAGTGTACAAGAGTTCCTTTATCTCCACATCCTTATTTGTGTTCTTTTTGGATTCTGACATCGTTTGACCATTCTGACAGGTGTGAGGTGATATCTCATTGGGGTTTTGGTTTGCATTTCTCTGATTATTAATGAAGTTTAGCATCTTTTCATGTCCCTGCTGGTCACCTGCATTTCCTCTTTGGAATAATGTCTATTCAGTTCTCTTGCCCATTTTTCAATCGGGTTGTTGTTTTTTTTTTTAATGTTGAGTTGTATGAACTCTTTATGTATTTTTTGTGTTAACTCATTATCAGTCATATAATTTGCAAATATTTTCTCCCATTTAGTAGGTTTTCTTTTTGTTTTGTCAATGGATTCCTTTGCTGTGCAACAAGCTTTTCAGTTTTATTAGGTCCCATTTGTTTATTTTATTTTCTTTGTTTCAGGAGACAGTTCCAAAAAAATACTGCTATGCTTTATTTCAAAGAGTGTTCTGCCTATGTTTTCTTCTAGGAGTTTTATGGTTTGTAGATTTACATTTAGGTCTTTAATCCATTTAGAATTTATTTTTGTATATGATGTTAGAGAATGTTCTAATTTCATTCTTTTACATGTAGCTGTCCAGTTTTCCTAGCACCACTTATTGAAGATACTATCTTTTCTCCATTGTAATTTTCTGCCTCCTTTGTCATAGATTAATTGACCATAGTTGTGTGGGTTTATTACTGGACTCTCTATTCTGTTCTATTGATCTACGTTTCTGTGTTTGTGCCAATACCATACTGCTTTGATTTGCATTGTAGTATAATCTGGAGTCAGGGAACATGATTCCTCCAGCTCTGTTTTTCTTTCTCAAGAATGTTTTGTCTATTTGAGATCTTTCATTTTTTCCATAGAAGTTTTAAAATTACTTGTTCTAGTTCTCTTAAAAGTTCCTTTCTTTGACAAGAATTGCATTGATTATGTATATTGCTTTGGGTTGTATGCTCATTTCAATAAATTAATTCTTCCAATCCATATGTTGAGTTATGTTCCCTCTATACCAAATTTGATGAGAGTTCTTTTTATCATGAATAGAAGTTGAATCTTGTCAAAAGCTTTTTCTGCATTTATTGAACTAATCATATGGTTTTTGTTTTTCAATTTGTTAATGTGATATATCACACTGATTGATATGCAGATATTGAAAAATCTTTACATCCTTGAGATGAATTCCACTTGATAATGGTGTGTGATCCTTTTAATATGTTTTTGCATGTGGTTTGCTAATATCTTTTTGAGGATTCTTACATCTGTGTTCATCAGTGATACTGGCCTGTAATTTTCTTTTTAGTGTTGTCTTTGTCTGGTTTTTGTATCAGGGTGATGCTGGCCTTATAGATTGAGTTCAGAAGGGTTCCTTCCTCTGCAATTTTTTGGAATAATTTATGGAGATATGTTAACTCTTCTCTAAATGTTTGGTAGAATTCACCTGTTAGGCTGTATGGTTCTTGAGGGTTTTTTTGTTGAGAGTATTTTTATTACTGATTCAATTTCATTACTGGTAATTGGTCCATTCATATTTTCTATTTCTTTCAGGTTCAGTCTTAGGAGATTGCACATTTCTAGGAATTTGTCCTTTTCTTCTAAGTTGTCCATTTTTTTAGCATGTAATTGTTCATGGTAATCTCTTATGATCCTTTGTATTTCTCTGGTGTCAGTTGTAAATTCTTTCTCATTTCTGATTTTACTTATTTGGGCCTTCTTTTTTTGTTGTTGATGGGTCTGGCTAATGGTTTATGAGTTTTGTTTATCTTTTCCAAGAACCAGCTCTTATTTTCATTGATCTTTATTTTTTAGTCTCCATTTCTCTTATTTCTGCCCTGATATTTATGATTTCTTTCTTTCTATCAACTTTGGGTTTTGTTTGTTCTTCTTTTTGTAGCTCCTTTAGGTGTGAGGTTAGATTATTTATTCAAGGTTTTTCTTGTTTCCTGAGGTAGGCTTGTCATGCTACAAACGTCCCTCCTAGAACTGCTTTTGCTGTGTCTCATTGATTATGGATCATTGTGTTTTGTGTTTATTTGTCTCCTGGTATTTTTTGATTTCCTCTTTTATTTCTTCAGTGACCCATTGGTTGTTTAGTACCATATGTTTAGCCTCGTGTGTTTGTTGTTTTGCAGGTTTTTTTGGTAGTTGATTTCTAGTCTCACAGCTTTGTGGTTGGAAAAGATGCTTGATAAGTTTTAAATTTCGTCAATTTACTGATGCTTGTTTTGCAACCTAGTATGTGATCTACCCCTGAGAATGTTCCATGTGACCTTAAAAAATTGTGTATTGTGCTGCTTTTGTGTGGACTGTTTTATATAATATATATATCAAGTCCATTTGGTCTAATATGTCATTTAAGGCCAGTATTTCCTAATTGATTTTCTGTCTGAATGATCTGTCCACTGATGTTAGTGGGGTATTAAAGTCCCCTAATATTATTGCGTTACTGTTAATTTCTCCCTGTATGTCTGTTAATATTTGCTTTATGTATCTAGGTGCTCCTGTGTTGGGTACGTATATATTTACAATTGTTATATCTTCTTTGATCAATCTCTTGATCATTATGTAATGTCCTTCTTTGTCTTTATAACAGCCTTTATTTTTAAGTCTGTTTGTCTGATATATGTATTACTACCCCAGTGTTCTTTTGATTTCCATTTGCATGAAATATCTTTTTCCATCCCATCACTTTCAGTCTATGTTTTGTTTTTAGATCTGAATTGAGTCTCCTGTATATACAGGTCTTGTTTTTGTATCCATTCAGCCAGTCTATGTCTTTTAATTTGAGCTTTAAATCTATTTACATTTAAAGTAATTATTGATATGCATGTTTCTATTGCCATTCTGTTAATTGTTTTGGCATTGTCTTTGTAGGTTTTTTGTCTTCCTTTCTTCTTTTATTCTCTTCTCTTGTGACTTGATAGCTGTTTTCAGTGTTATGTTTGGATTCCTTTTTCTTTTGTGTGTGTGTATTTTTTATAGTTTGTGGTTACCATATAGCAATTGATCTATATACACGATTGTATTAAGTTGCTGATATCTTCATTTCAAATGCATTTTTACAACCCTGCATTTGTATTCTCCTCTCCTCATGATTACGGTTTTTGATATCATATTTTATATCTAATATTTTCGTATATTCCTTAACTGCTTATTGTGGATGTAGATGATTTTACTACTTTTATCTTTTAACCTTCCTACTAGTTTTGTGTGTGGATGATTTTCTACCTTTACTGTATGTTTGTCTTTCCCATGAGCTTTTCTTTCATAATTTTCATGTTTCTAGTTGTAACCTTTTCTTTTTCTCTTAGAGAAGATTCTTTACCATTTAATGTAAAGCTGAACTCCTTTAGCTTTTGCTTGTCTGTAAAGCTTTTGATCTCTCCATCAAATCTGAATGAGAACCTTCCCAGGTACAGAATTCTTGGTCATAGGTTTTTACCCTTCATCACTTTAAATATATGGTGCTATTCCCTTCAGGCCTACAGAGTTTCTGCTGAAAAGTCAACTGAGAGCTTTTTGGGTGTTCCCTTGTATGCTATTTGTTACTTTTTCCTTGCTCCTTCTAATATCCTCTCTTTATCTTTAATTTTTGCCATTTTAATTACAATGTATCTTGGTATGTTCATCTTTGGGTTAATCTTATATGGGGCTTTGTGCTTCCTTGAATTGGATGTCTCTTTCCATTTTCAGGTTAAGGAAACTTTCAGACACTTTCTCTCTCTCTTCTCCATCTGGGACCTCAGACACTTTCTCTCTTCTCCATCTGGGACCCCTAGAATGCAAATATTGCCTGTTTGATATAGTCCCAGAGGTCTCTAAAACTGTCCTTATTTCATTTCATTCTTTTCTTTCTTTTTCTGTTCAGCATCATTAATTTCCACTACTCTGTCGTCCAGCTCGCTGACATGTTCCTCTGTATCATTTAGTCCACTATTGATTCCTTCTTTTCTATTTTCCTTTCAGTTATTGTATTTTTCATTCCTAGTTGTTCTTTATATTTTCATTCTCTTTGTTGAAACTTTTAACTTCTCACTCTATGCCTCCATTTTTTTCCCGAGTACTTTGATCATATTTTTGATCACTATCTTGAACTCTGTCAGGTAGATTGCCTGTTTCCACTTCACTTAGTTCTTCTTCTGGTGTTTTATTTTGTTCCTTCGTTTGGAACATGTTTCTCTGTCACCTCATTTTTCCTAAGTTGCTGTATTTATTTTTATGTATCTTGTAGGTTGATTATGTTCCCAGCCATAGAGAAGTGGCCTTTTGTAGAAGACGTCCTAATGCATCCCAGCAGCAAATTCCTCTCTCATAACCCTAGATATATGCTCTAGGGGCTCCTGCTATGTAGGATTTGTGGGTCTTTCTTTTGTGTTATGCTGATTATGTGGGCAGTCTGGTAAATTTGGTTGGCCGCCAGTCTGGTTGGTTGCCATGTCTTACCTTACATGGAGGCTGCTGGCTGCTGGTTGGTGGGAGTGGGACACAGGGTGTCTTTGTGGAACCCTGGGGGGCTCTGGTGCAAGTGCTGGGTCACTAGTGGGAAGAGTCAAGGTTAGGAGACTCCAGGTATTTTGCCTGTTTGCTGGTGGGTGAAGCCAGGTCCTGGGTCTAGTGCTGGCCTACTTGCAGGCAATGCCATGTCCTAGAGTCTGGCTACAAGGCCCGGGGGTCCAAGGGCTGTTATTGGATTGCTGGTGCTTGGGGCATGTTCCATGCACAGTTCATTATACAGTCTGGGGTCTCCTAAATCTTCTGTTGACCCACTTGTAGTTGGGGCCAGGGCCCAGATGGTTCCAGTGCAGAATCTGGCCTGCTAGTGGGTAGGCTGGGTCCAGTGGATACGTAGCTGCTGTTTTCTTATGGCTTCTGTCTGCCCTCTGGTGGGTTAGGCTGAGCCCAAGGCTAGAGCAGGTTTGCTAGTGTGGCATTGTCAGGGCCCAGCTCATCCCAGAATGGGGCTGGCCTTCTGGTGAGCAGATCAGGTGCACAAATTGCAGGACTGTGGTTTTCTTGTTTGTAGTGTCTGCCCCCTGATGGGTGCAGCTGGTCCAGATGCTATGGTAGGCCCCCTGGAGGACAAGGACAATTCCCTCCATGGAATTCTGGAAGATTTGGGGATTCTGGGGCTAGTTCCGGCCAACTGGTGAGTGGAGCTGGGTCCTGGGCCATCTGGTGGGAATGACCGTGTCCAAAGGCAGTTGTGGGCTCGAGGGGTCTTAAGGTTGCTTGTCTGCTGGTGGGTGGGTCTGTGTCCCTACCTGGTTAGTTGCTTGACTTGAGGCATCCCAGTACTGCCATCTATAGTCCATTGGCCTGGGGTGGGGTTGGACCCTGGGGCTAATTGGATACAGGGAGAATTCGACATTGGCACTTGCCAGCACCAGTGTCCACATGGTATAACAAAATCCCTATAATGGCTGCTTCCAGTGCCTATTTCCCCAGGGTGAGCTGCAGTTTTCTCACGCCTGTCTGGCAGACTCTGCAAGATCAGAAAATAGGTCTGGCCCAGGCTCCTATCAGATTACTGCTTCTTCCTGTGTCCCAGAGTGTGTGAGATTTTTGTGTGCACCCTTTAAAAGTGAAGTCTGTGTTTCACAGCCCTCTGACAGTAAGTCCCACTGGCCTTCAAAGTCAAATGCTCTTGGGCCCTTGTCTTATTAGTGCAGGACCCAAGGGCTTGAGAGCCCAATATTGTGCTCAGACCTCACACTAATTTAGGAGAACCTCTACAATTGTAATGATTCTCCTGTTTGTGGGTCGCCAGCCCAGGGGTATTTGGCTATATTGAGACTTGACTATATTGAGAACAGTCATTCTTGCCCAAATTGTTGTGATTCCATCTTTATTTCTTTAGTTGTAGAAAATCTTTTCTGTTACGTTCTAGGTTTTTTCATCAATTGTTTTTGCAAATAGTTGTGATTTTGGTGTGCCTCTAAGAGGAGATCAACTCAGGGTCTTTCTACTCTGCTTTCTCTGCCACAGTCTTAACCTATTCCATGACTTTAAGTTTGATTTCTGGTGAATTGTCATTTTCTTTTTGTGTAACAGTATTACTGTGTTTTTTCATGGTGCTTGATGAGTCGTTTATCTACCAGTGTATGTGAAGTCAGAAAAGCATTTCTTCTTCAGGTAAAGCTTTTATTTTTTTTAATTTTATATTGGAATATAGTTGATTTAAAATATTGTGTTAGTTTCAGATATACAGCAATGTGATTTAGTTATACATATTCATATATCTATTCTTTTCAGATTATTTTCCCGTATACATTATTACAGAGTGTTGAGTATAGTTCCCTGTGCTATACAGTAGGACGTTCTTCATTATCTTTTATATATAGTAGTGTATATATGTTAATCCCAGCCTCCTAATTTATCCCTCCCCCACACCTTTTCCCTTTGGTAACCATAAGTTTGTTTACTAAGTCTGTGAGTCTGTTTGTGTTTTATAAATAAGTTCATTTGTATCATTTTTTAGATTACACAAATAAGTGATATTATATGATATTTGTCTTTCTCTGACTTACTTCACTTAGTATGATAATCTCTACGTCCATCCTTGTTGATGCAAATGGCATTGTTTCATTCTTTTTATGGCTAAGTAATATTCCATTGAATATATGTACAACATCTTCTTTATTCACTCATCTGTCAATGGACATTTAGGTTGCTTTCACATCTTGCCTATTGTACATAGTGCTGCAGTGAACATTGTCATGCATGTATCTTTTCGAATTATGGTTTTCTCTGAATATATGTCGAGGAGAGGGATGCTGGATCATATTGGAGCTCTATTTCTAGTTTTTTAAGAACCTCCATACTGTTCTCCACAGTGGCCGCACCAATATACATTCCCACCAATAGTGTAGGAGGGTTCCCCTTTTCTCCACACCCTCTCCAGCATTTATTTTTTGTAGTCTTTTTGATGATGGCCATTCTGACCGGTGTGAGGTGATACCTCATTGTAGTATTGATTTGCATTTCTGTAATAATTAGCAGTGTTGAGCAACTTTTCATGTGCTTTTTGGCTATTGGTATGTCTTCTTTGTACAGTTGTCTATTTACAACTTCTGCCCATTTTTTATAGGGTTGTTAGTTTTTTTGATACTGAGCTGCATGAGCTGTTTGTATATTTTGGAGATTAATCCCTTGTTGGTTGCTTCATTTGCAAATATTTTCTCCCATTCTGTGGGTTGACTTTTCATTTTGTTTATGGTTTCCTTTGCTGTACAAAAGCTTTTAAGATTAATTAATGTGTAGACTGCTTTGGGTAGTATAGTCATCTTGGCAGTATTGATTCTTTCAATCCAAGAACATGGTATATTTTTTCATGTGAGTCATCTTCAATTTCTTTCATCAGTGTCTTATAGTTTTCTGAGTACAGGTCTTTTACCTCCTTAGGTCAATTTATTCCTAGGTATTTTATTATTTTGGATCGGATGGTAAATGGTATTGTTTCCTTAATTTCTCTTTCATTGTTAGTGTATAGGAATGCAAGTGATATCTGTGTATTAATTTTGTATCCTGAAACTTTACTGAATTCATTGATGGGCTCTACTTGTTTTCTGGTAGCAGATTTAGGATTTTCTATGTATAGTATCATGTCATCTACAAGCAGTGACAGTTATACTTCTTTCCAATTTGAATTCCTTTTATTTCTTTTTCTTCTCTGATTACCATGGCTAGGACTTCCAAAACTAATTTTGAATAAAAGTGGTGAGAGTGCACATCCTTGCTTTGTTCCTGATCTTAGTGGAAATGCTTTCAGTTTTTTACCATTGAGAATAATGTTTGCTATGTGTTTGTCATATATGGCCTTTTTTAAATTGCGTTATGTTCCCTCTATGCCCTCTTTCTCGAGAATTTTTATCATAAATGGGTGTTAAATTTTGTCAAAAGCTTTTTCTATATGTATTGATATGATCATATGTTTTTTATTCTTCAATTTTTTGATGTGGTGCATCACACTGATTGACCTGTGGATACTGAAGAATCCTTGCATCCCTGGAATAAATCTCCCTTGATCATGGTGTATGATCCTTTTAATGTATTGTTGGATTCGGTTTCCAACCATTTTGTTGAGGATTTTTGTGTTGATGTTCATCAGTAATATTTGCCTGTAATTATCTTTTCTTGTGGTATCTTTTTCTGGTTTTAGTGTCAGGCTGATGATGGACTCATAGAATGAGATTGGAAGTGTTCCTTTGTCTGCAATTTTTTTTGTGTGGTACATGGGCCTCTCACTGTTTTGGCCTCTCCCATTGTGGAACACAGGCTCTGGACACACAAGCTCAGCAGCCATGGCTCACGGGCTTAGCCACTCCGCAGCATGAGGGATGTTCCCAGACCAGGTCACGAACCCGTGTCCCCTGCATTGGCAGGCGAACTCTCAACCACTGTGCCACCAGGGAAGCCCTGTCTGCAATTTTTAAAAAGAATTTCAGAAGGATGGGTGTTACCTCTTCTCTAAATGTTTGATAGAGTTCACCTGTGAAGCCATCTGGTCCTGGACTTGCGTTTGTTGAAATTATTTTAATAGTACTTTCAGTTACAGTATTTGTGATTGGTCCTTTCATGTTTTCTATTTCTTCCTGGTTCAGCCTTGGAAGATTGTACCTTTCTAAGAATTTGTCCATTTCTTGCAAGTTGTCCTTTTTTTGGCATATAGTTGCTTGTAGTAGTCTCTTATGATCCTTTTTATTTCCGTGATGTCAATTGTAACTTCTTTTTCATTTCTAATTTTATTGATTTGAGGCCCCTACTTTTTGTTCTTGATGAGTCTGACTAAAGGTTTATTTATTTTGTTTATTTTTTCAACTAATTGGCTTTTAGTTTCAATGTTCTTTTCTACTGTTTTCTTCATCTGCAATTCATTTATTTATACTCTGATTTTTATTATTTCTTTCCTTCTACTAACTTTGGGTTTTCTTTGTTCTTCCTTCTCTAGTTGCTCGAGGTGTAAGGTTAGGTTGTTTATTTGAGATTTTTCTTGTTTCCTGAGGTAACATTGTATTGCTATAAACTTCCCCCTTGGAGCTGCTTTTGCTGTGTTCCATAGGTTTTTGAATTGTCGTGTTTTCATTGTCATTTGTCTCTAGGTATTTTTTGATTTCCTGTTTGATTTCTTCACTTATGCATTGGTTGTTTAGTAACATATTGTTTAGCCACCACGTGTTTGTGTTTTTTACACTTTATTTTCTTCTAATTGACTTGTAAGCCCATAGCGTTGTAGTCAGAAAAGATGCTTGATATGATTTCAATTTTCTTAAATGTACCAAGGTGTGCTTTGTGGCCCAGCATGTGATCTATCCTGGAGAATGTTCAATGGGCACTTGAGAAGAATGTGTATTCTGTTGCTTTTGAATGCAGTGCTCTATAAATATCAATTAAGGCCATCTGGTCTAATGTGTCATTTAAGGCTTGCTTTCCCTTATTGATTTCTCATCTGGATGATCTATCCACTGATGTAAGTGAGGTGTTAAATTCCCCCACTATTATTGTGTTACTGTCAATTTCTCCTTTTATGGCTCTTAGCATTCCCCTTATATATTGAGGTGTTACTATGTTAGAGCATATATATCTACAATTGTTATATCTTCTTCTTGGATTGATCCCTTGATCATTATGTAGTGTCCTTCTTTGTCTCCTGTAACAGTCTTTATTTGAAAATCTATTTTGTCTGATATGAAATTTGCTACTCCAGCTTTCTTTTGATTTCCATTTGCATGAAATAACTTTTCCTATACCCTCACTTTCAGTCTGTTTGTTTCCCTAGATATGAAGTTGGTCTCTTGTAGAAAGCATATATATGGATATTGTTTTTGTATCCATTTAGCCAGTCTATGATTTTCAGTTGGAGCCTTTAATCCATTTACATTTAAGGTAATTATCAATCTGTATGTACTTATTGTCATTTTGTTAATTATTTTGGATTTTTAGTAGGTCTTTTTCTTTTCATCCTCTTTCATTCTTTTCTCTTGTGTTTTGATTATTATTTTTTAGTGTTGTGTTTGGATTTCTTTTTCTTTGTGTGTGTGTGTGTGTGTATCCATTGTAGATTTTTATTTGCATTCCACATAAAGTTTTGATAGAGCATATCATATATCTACAAGATTGTTTTATGTTGCTGGTCTCTAAATTTCAGATGCATTTTCAATATCCTGCATTTATACTCTTCTCTTCTCATGATTCCTGGTTTAGATATCATATTTAAGTATGGATGATGTCCTACCTTTATTGTATGTTTGCCTTTACTGTTGAGCTTTCTTATTTGTAATTTTCTTGTGTCTTGTTGTGGCCTTTTCTTTTACACCTAGAGAAGTTCCTTTAGCATTAGTTGTGAAGCTGGTTTGGTGGTGGTGAAGTCTCTTAGCTTTTGCTTGTCTGTGAAGCTTCTGATTTCTCCATCAAATCTGAATGAGAACCTTGCTGGATAGAGTATTCTTGGTTGTAGGTTTTTCCCTTTCATCACTTTAAGTACTTCATTATACTCTCTTCTGGCTTGCAGAATTTCTGCTGAAAAATCTGCTGATAACCTTATGGGGATTCCCTTGTATGTTACTTGTTGCTTTCCCCTTGTTGCTTTTAATATTTTCTCTGTCTTTAGTCTTTGTCAGTTTGATTAATATGTGTATTAATAATTAATTAATTAATAATTAATTAATATGTGCTCTTCCTTGGGTTTATTCTGTATGGGGCTCTCTGTGCTTCCTGGACTTGAGTGAGTGTTTCCTTTCCCCTGTTAGGAAAGTTTTAAGCTACACTCTGTTTAAATATTTTCTCAGGCCCTTTCTCTCTCTCTTCTCCTTCTGGGACCCCTATGATGTGAATGTTGGTGTGTTTAATATTGTCCCAGATGTCTCTGAGACTGTCCTCATTTCTTTTCATTCTTTTTTCTTTATTCTGTTTCGTGGTATTGATTTCCATCACTCTGTCTTCCAGCTCATTTTTTTTTCTGCTTCAGTTATTCTGCTGCTGATTCCTTCTAGTTTATTTTTCATTTCAGTTATTGTATTTTTCATCTGTTTGTTTGTTCTTTAAATCTTCTAGTGGTTTGTTAAACATTTCTTGTATCTTCTCAATCTGTGCCTCCTTTCTTTTTCCTAGATCTTGAATCATCTTTACTATTATTACTCTGAATTATTTTTCAGGTAGGTTGCCTGTCTCCACTTCACTTAGTTGTTCTGGGTTTTTATCTTCTTCCTTCTTCTGGACCATATTTCTCTGCCATCTCATTTTGTCTAAATTTCTGTGTTTGTGGTCTCCTTTCTGCAACCTGCAGGTTCATAGTTCCTCTTGCTTCTGTTGCCTACCCCCTGGTGGGTGAATTTGGTCCAGGGGCTTGTGCAGGCTTCCTGGTGAGAGGGACTTGTGTCTGCCCACTGTTGGGTAGAGCTGGGTCTTGTTCTTCTGTTGGGCAGGGCCATGTCAAGGGGTGTGTTTAGAGGTGGCTGTGATCTTAGTATTACCTTAGGTAGCCTGTCTACTGTTGGGTGGGGCTGTGTTCTCACCCTGCTGGTTGTTTGGTGTGAGGCATTCCAGAACTGGAGCCTGCTGGTTCTTAGGTCAGGCCAGATCTTGGTGCCTAAATGGTGACCTCTGGTAGAGCTCACTCCAATCAGTATTCCCTGGGCCTTCTGCCACCAGTGTCCTTGTCCTCACAGTGAGCTACAGCCAACCCCCATCTCCCCAGGAGACCCTCCAAGACCTGCTGGTAAGTCTAGCCCAGTCTTCTATGGAGTCACTGCTTTGTCCTGAGCCCCAGTGCACATGAAACCTTGTGTGTGCCCTCCAAGAGTGGAGTCTCTGTTTCTCCCAGTCCTGTGGAGCTCCTGCACTCAAGCCCACTGGCTTTCAAAACCAAATGCTCTGGGTGTTCCTCTTCCCAATGCTGGACCCTCAGGCTGGGGATCCTGTTGTGGGTCTCAGAACTCTCACTCCTGTGGGAGAACCTCTGCAATATAATTATTTTCTGTTCGTGGGTTGCCCCCTTGGCAGTTATGGTTTTGATTATATCACAAAAGTGCCCCTTATACCATCTCATTGTGACTTCTTCTTTGTCTTTGTATGTAAAATATCTTTTGCAGTAGGTTCCATCCTGTTTTGTCAATAGTTGTTCAGCAGCTAGTTGTGATTTTGGTGTTTTCATGATAGGAGGTGAGCTCAAGTCCTTCTACTCTACCATCTTGTTTGGAATCTGTTATAGGCCTCAGGGAAACAACATTCAGAATGGTCAACAAATTCAATTTGGCCCAAGGATAGAGCAAACCCATGATGTCTAGTAAAGTTTTTATAACTTGATTCTAAGCTGCCTCTTGCTATATTTCAGAATGGCACTTTCAACCATCCACCATCTCTGCCAGAGATTTCACCCAGTGCTTTCTTTCCAGGCCCTTGTGCCTCTGGGTTTACTGGTACATTATTGCTGCCAGTGTCACTGCTGTCTTCAGCATTGCTGCCTGGGCTGCCAAGATGAGAGGTGCCTCCAAAACATCTGGGTTCCTCTCAGTAACAAGCACCACTTCCTCAGGAGAGCATGTTGGGGTCATGGACCTGGGGTTACAGGCACCTCTGCTATGTCTAAGGGTTGTTGAGTTCTTGGGCTCTGCCACTGAGAGTGGGGGTCTAGTACCACAGGTGCCTCCATGGCTGGAGTGGTGGGATTGCAGGCCTCACTGCTGCTGATACCTGGTTTGCTGTGGCCACAGACAACACTGAAGCTGGGAAACCAGTGTCATGTGCATCACCTCCCCTGCTGCTACCAGGTTCTCTGAGGCTTCATGCTTAGCCACTGCAGATGGGGCACTGTGATCACAGGCACCTCCTCCACTGTTCCTCTGGTTTCACCTCCTGTATTTGTTCCAGTCCACACACCTTTAGATGAACAGATATATGGAACTGTTCAGTGTCCTGGTGTGTTGAGCAAAGGAACCTTTGTTGAGTTATGGATGTTTTACTGGTTATAGATTGAAGGGGATAGACAAAGAGATTGTCTCACATTACCACGATGCTGACATCAGCAATCCCAAAATATGTTTTATATTCCTTCTTTAATCCACTGATACTTTAAGAGTGTGTTGTTTAATCCCCACTTATTTGTGAATTCTCTGGTTGTCCTTCTTTAACTGTAATTGATTTCTAACTTTATTCAGTTCTTATCAGAGAACATACTTTGTATTATTTCAATCTTTTTAAATTTTAATGACTTGTTTTATGGCTAACATGTGTTCTGTCCTGGAGAATATCTATTTTGTGAATGATATGAATCATTTGAGAAGAATGTTGATTCTACTGTTTTAGACATAATGTTCTATGCGTCTGTTAGTGTTACTTGGTATATGATGTTTTTCAGGTCTTCTGTTTTCTTATTTATCTTCCATCTCATTGTTCTCTCCATTATAGAAAGTAGGATAGTGAAGTCTTGACTCTAACTGTGAAATTGTCTATTTCTCCCTTCAATTCCATCAATTTTTGCTACATATACTTTGGGCTTCATTGTTAGGTGCTTATGTGATTATAATTTATATATTCTAGATGAATTTATTCTTTTAGGAATACATAATGTCCTTCATTGTCTCTTGTAACAATTTTTGACTTAATGCCTATTTTGTCTTTATTAGTACAGCTGCACCAGCTCTCTTTTGTTTACTCTTTGCATGGAATATCTTTTTTCTGTTCAGTCAAGTTTTTCACTTTGAATCAAAAGTGAGTCTCTTGGGGGAGGAGCTTCAAGATGGCAGAAGAGTAAGATGTGGAGATCACCTTCATATCCACAAATACATCAGAAACACATCTACATGTGGAACAACTCCTACAGAACACCTGTGGCAGGCCACCACTGCCAGGGTCCCGTGATCCTGGGACAACTTCCACTGGAGAAAACACAGCGTGCCTCAGGCTGTTGCAATGTCACACTGGCCTCTGCCACCGCAGGCTAGCCCCACACTCTGTACCCCTCCCTTCTCCCGGCCTGAGTGAGCCAGTGCCCCCGAATCAGCTACTCCTTTACCCCAATTCTGTCTGAGCAAAGAACAGATGCCCTCAGGTGACCTACACGCAGAGGTGGGTCCAAATCCAAAGCTGAACCCTGGGAGCTGTGAGAACAAAGAAGAGAAATGGAAATTGTTCCCAGCAACCGCAGGCGCACAGGATTAACTTTCCGCAATCAACTTGATGTACCCTGCATCTGTGGAATACCTGAATAGAGAATGAATCATCCTTAATTGAGGAGGTAGACTTTGGGAGCAAAGATACATATATTTTTTCCCTTCTCTTTTTGTGAGTATGTATGTGTATGCTTCTGTGTGTGATTTTGTCTTTATAGCATTGCATTTACCACTTGTCCTAGGTTTCTGCCTGTCCGTTTTTGTTTGTTTTGTTTTTAATTTTTAAAAATCGTAATATTTTTTATTTTAATTATTTTATTTTACTTTATTTTATTTTATATTATCTTCATTATTTCTTTTTTTTTCCTCCCTTTTATTCTGAGCCATGTGGACAAAAGGCTCTTGGTGCTCCAGCCAGGTGTCAGAGCTGTGCCCCTAAGGTGGGAGACCCAAGTTCAGGACACTGGTCCAGAACAGACCTCCCAGTGCAAAGTAATATAAAATGGTGAAAATATCCCAGAGATCTCCATCTCAATGCCAAGACCCAGCTTCATTCAACAACCAGCAAGCTACAGTGCTGGACAACCTATGCCAAACAACTAGCAAGACAAGAACACAAACCCATCAATTAGCAGAGAGACTGCCTAAAACCATAATAAGGTCAAAGACACTCCAAAACGCACAACCAGACGTGGACCTGTCCACCAGAAAGGCAACATCCAGCCACATCCACCAGAATACAGGCACTACTCTGCTCCACCAGGAAGCCTACACAACCCACTGAACCAACTTTGCCACTGGAGACAGACACCAAAAAGAATGGGAGATACAAACCTGCAGCCTGTGAAAAGGAAACGACAAACACAGTAAGTTAAGCAAAATGAGAAGACAGAAAAACACACAGCAGATGAAGGAGCAAGGGAAAAACCCACCAGACCTAACAAATGAAGAGGAAATACACAGTCTACCTGAGAAAGAATTCAGAATAATGATAGTAAAGATGCTCCAAAATCTTGGAAATAGAATAGAGAAAATACAAGAAATGTTCAACAAGGACCTAGAAGAACTAAAGAGCAAACAAACAGTGATAAACAACACAATAAATGAAATTGAAAATTCTCTAGAAGAGATCAATAGAAAAATAACTGAGGCAGAAGACTGAATATGTGACCTAGAAGATAAAATAGTGGAAATAACTACTGCAGAGCAGAATAAAGAAAAAAAAATGAAAAGAATGGAGGACAGTCTCAGAGAATTCTGGGAAAAGATTAATGAACCAACACTCGAATTACAGGGGTCCCAGAAGAAAAAGAGAAAAAGAAAAGGACTGAGAAAATATTTGAAGATATTATAGTTGAAAACTTGCCTAATATGGGAAAGGAAATAATTAATCAGGTCCAGGAAGCACAGAGAGTCCCATAAAGGATAAATCCAAGGAGAAACATGGCAAGACACATATTACTCAAACTATAAAAAGTTAAACACAAAGAAAAAATATTAAAAGCAGCAAGGGAAAAGCAACAATTAACACACAAGGGAATCCCCATAAGTGTAACAGCTGAACTTTCAGCAGAAACTCTGCAGGCCAGAAGGGAGTAGCAAGACATATTTAAAGTGATGAAGGAGAAAAACCTACAACCAAGATTACTCTACCCAGCAAGGACCTCATTCAGATTTGATGGAGAATTTAAAACCTTTACAGACAAGCAAAAGCTAAGAGAATTCAGCACCACCAAACCAGCTTTACAACAAATGGTAAAGGAATTTCTCTAGGCAGGAAACACAAGAGAAGGAAAAGACCTACGATAACAAACCCAAAACAATTAAGAAAATGGTAATAGGAACATACATATTGATAATTACCATAAATGTAAAAGGATTAATTGCTCCTAACAAAAGACATAGACTGGCTGAATGGATACAAAAACAAGACCTGTATATACTCTGTCTAGAGCAGACCCACTTCAGACCTAGGGACACATACAGACTGAAAGTGAGGAGATGGAAAAAGATATTCCATGCAAATGGAGACCAAAAGATAGCTGGAGTAGCACTTCTCATGTCAGACAAAACAGACTTAAAAATAAGGACTGTTAGAAGAGACAAAGAAGGACACTACATAATGATCAATGGATCGATTCAAGTAGAAGATACAACAATTGTAAATATTTATGCACCCAACATAGGAGCACCAAAATACATAAGGCAAATGCGAACAGCCATAAAAGGGGAAATCGACAGTAACATGATCATATTAAGGGACGTTAACACCGCACTTTCACCAATGGACAGATCATCCAAAATGAAAATAAATAAGGAAACACAAGCTTTAAATGATACATTAAACAAGATGGAGATAATTGATATTTATCGGACATTCCATCCAAAATTAACAGAATACACATTCTTCTCAAGTGCTCATGGGACATACTCCAGGATATATCATATCTTGGGTCATAAATCAAGCCTTGGTAAATTTAAGAAAATTGAAATCTTATCAAGTATCTTTCTGACCACAATGCTATGGGACTAGATATCAATTACAGGAAAAATATCTGTAAAGAATACAAAAACATGGAGGCTAAACAATATACTACTTAATAACCAAGAGATCACTGAAAAAATGAAAGAGGAAATCAAAAAGTACCTGGAAACAAACGACAATGTAAACATGATGACCCAAAACCTATGGGATACAGCAAAATCATTTCTTAGAGGGAAGTTTATAGCAATACAGTCCTAACTTAAGAAACAAGAAACACCTCAAATAAACAACCTAACCTTACACCTAAAGCAATTAGAGAAATAAGAACATAAAATACCCAAAGTTAGGAAAGATATCATAAAGATCAGATCAGGAATAAATGAAAAAGAAATGAAGGAAACGATAGCAAAGAACAATAAAACTAAAAGCTGGTTCTTTGAGAAGGTAAACAAAATTGATAAACCATTAGCCAGACTCATCAAGAAAAAAAGGGAGAAGACTCAAGTCAATAGAATTAGAAATGAAAAAGAAGAAGTAACAACTGACACTGAAGAAGTACAAAGGATCATGAGAGATTACTACAAGCAACTCTACGCCAATAAAATGGACAACCTGGAAGAAATGAACAAATGCTTAGAAATGCACAACCTGCTAAAACTGAACCAGGAAGAAATAGAAAATATAAACAGACCAATCACAACCACTGAAATTGAAATTGTGATTAAAAATCTTCCGTCAAACAAAAGCCCAGTACCAGGTGACTTCACAGGCGACTTCTAGCAAACATTTAAGGAAGAGCTAATATCTATCCTTCTCAAACTCTTCCAAAATATAGCAGAGGGAGGAACACTCCCAAACTCATTCTACGAGGCCATCATCACCCTGATACAAAAACCAGACAAAGATGTCACAAAGAAAGAAAACTACAGGCCAATATCACTGATGAACATAGATGTAAAAAGTCCTCAACAAAATACTAGCAAACAGAATCAAACAGCACAATAAAAGGATCATACACCATGATCAAGTGGGGTTTACCTCAGGAATGCAAGGATTCTTCAATATACACAAATCAATCAATGTGATACACCATATTAACAAATTGAAGAACAAAAACCATATGATCTTGTCAATAGATACAGAGAAAGCTTTCAACAAAATTCAACACTGATTTATGATTAAAACCCTCCAGAAAGTAGGCATAGAGGGAACTTTCCTCAACATAATAAAGGCCATATATGACAAACCCACAGCCAACATCATCCTCAATGGTGAAAAACGGAAACAATTTTAACTAAAATCAGGAACAAGACAAGGTTGTCCACTCTCACCACTATTAATAAACATAGTTTTTGAAGTTTTAGCCACAACAATCAGAGAAGAAAAGGAAATAAAAGGAATCCAAATCGAAAAGGAAGTAGTAAACCTGTCATTGTTTGCAGATGACATTATAGTATACATAGAGAATCCTAAGGATGCTACCAGAAAACTACAAGAGCTAATCAATTAATTTGGTAAAGTAGCATGGTACAAAATTAATGCACAGAAGTCTCTAGCATTCCTATACACTAATGATAAAAAAATCTGAAAGTGAAATTAAGGAAACACTCCCATTTACCATTGCAACAAAAGAAATAAAATACCAGGAATAAACCTACCTAAGGAGACAAAAGACCTGTATGCAGAAAATTATGACACAGATAAAAGAAATAAAAGATGATACAAACAGATGGAGAGATATACCATGTTCTTGGATTGGAAGAATCAATATTGTGAAAATGACTCTACTACCCAAAGCAATCTACAGATTCAATGCAATCGCTATCAAAGTACCACTGGCATTTTTTCACAAAACTAGGAGAGAAAATTTCACAATTTATATGGAAACACAAAAGAGCCCGAATAGCCAAATTAGTCTTGAGAAAGTAAAATGGAGCTGGAGGAATCAGGCTCCCTGACAAGCTACAGTAATCAAGGCAGTATGGTACTGGCAGAAAAACAGAAATATAGATCAATGGAACAGGATAGAAAGCCCAGTGATAAAGCCACCAACATATGGTCACCTTATCTTTGATAAAGGAGGCAAGAATATACAGTGGAGAAAAGACATCCTCTTCAATAAGTGGCGCTGGGATAACTGGACAGGTACATGTAAAAGTGTGAAATTAGAACACTCCCTAACGCCATACAAAAAGTAATCTCAAAATGGATTAAAGACCTAAATGTAAGGCCAGACACTGTCAAACTCTTAGAGGAAAACACAGGCAGGACACTCTATGACATAAATCACAGCAAAACCCGCCTCCTAGAGAAATGGAAATAAAAACAAAAATAAACAAATTGGACCTAATGAAACTTCAAACCTTTTGCACAGCAAAGGAAACCATAAACCATAATGGGAGAAAATATTTGCAAATGAAGCAAATAACAAAGGATTAATCTCCAAAATTTACAAGCAGCTCATGCAGCTCAATATCAAAAAATCAAGTAACCCAATCCATAAATGCACAGAAGACCTAAATAGACATTTCTCCAAAGAAGATATACAGATTGCCAACAAACACATGAAAGAATGCTCAACATCATTAATCATTAGAGAAATGCAAATCAAAACTACAATGAGATGTCATCTCACACCAGTCAGAATGGCCATCATCAAAATATCTACAAACAATGAATGCTGGAGAGGGTGTAGAGAAAAGGGTACCCTCTTGCAATATTGGTGGGAAAGTAAATTGTTACAGCCACTACGGAAAACAGTATGGAGGTTCCTTTAAAAAGCTCAATATAGAAGTAGCATACGACCCAGAATTCCCACTACTGGGCATATACCCTGAGAAAACCATAATCCAAAAAGAGTCATGTACCAAAATGTTCATTGTAGCTCTAGTTACAATAACCAGGCCATGGACACAACATAAATGTCCATCAACAGATGAATGGCTAAAGAAGCTGTGGCACATATGTACAATGAAATATTACTCAGCCACAAAAGGAAATGAAATTGAGTTATTTCTGGTGAGGTGGATGGACCTAGAGTCTGTCGTACAGAGTGAAGTAAGTCAGAAAGAGAAAAACAAATATCATATTCTAACACATATATATGGAATCTAAAAAACAAAATGGTCATGAAGTACCTACGGGCAAAACAGGAATAAAGACACAGGCCTACTAGAGAATTGGCTTGTGGATATGGGAAGGGGGAATTGTAAGCTGTGACAAAGTGAGAGAGTGGCATGGACATATATACACTACCAAACGTAAAATAGATAGCTAGTGGGTAGCAACTGCATAGACCAGGGAGATCAGCTCAGTGCTTTTTGACCACCTAGAGCGGTGGGATAGGGAGGGTGGGAGGGAGGGAGATGCAAGAGGGCAGAGTTATGGGAACATATCATGTGTAACTGATTCACTTTGTTATAAAACAGAAGCTTACACACCATTGTAAAGAAATTATACTCCAATAAATATGCTAAAAAAAAGTGAGTCTCTTGAAGAGAGTAGGTAGTCAGATGTTTTTATACCTTTTGCCAACTTTTGCATTGTAATTAGACAGTTTACTCCATTTATATTTAAAATAATTACTGGTAGGAGGACTTCTGCTACTTAGCTGTTCTTTTCTTTGTATCTTACACCTTTATTTGTTCCTTCATTTCTCCATTACTATTTTGTTATGTCTTAAATTGAGTTTTATGTGTATCATTTTGATTTTCCTCTTCTTTCTTTTCTGTATATATTTTAGTTATTCTCTTATTGTTATCCTTGGAAGTTACAATTCACATCTTAAATTTATAACAATCTAGTTTTAATTCATGCCAACTTTGCTTTAATAGTGTACAAAATCTCTGCTTATATAGAGCTCCATTCTCCTCTTTATGTTATTGTCACAAATTACATTCTCTACATTGTATACCCATTAACAAAGACATAGTTATTTAAGGGGAAAAAAATCAGAATTATGAACCAAGACCACCATAATGTTGTCTTTTATTTTTATTTAATTAGTTGCCTTTACTGGTATTCTTTATTTTTTGTTTGGATTAGAATTACTGTAGAGTGTCTTTTAATTTCAGCCTGAAGTTTACTTTACAGCTTTTCTTATAGTTCAAGACTACTAATGATGATCTCCTTCAGCTCTACTTTATCAAGAAATATCTTAATTTCTCCTTCATTTTAGAAAGATCTGCCAGATACATACTTCTCGGTTGACAGGTATTTTTCTTTTAGCACTTTAAATACACTCTCTTACTGCCTTCTGTCCTCCATGGTTTATAATGAGAAATCAGCTGTTAATATTATTGAGGCTGGATCCCTTGTATGTGGTGAGTAGCTTCTGTTTTGTTGCTTACCCGATACTCTCTCAGTGTGGATCCCTTTGAATTCATCCTTCTTATTGTTTATTGAGCTTTATAGATGCACAGATTCATATCTTTCATCAAATTTAGGATTTTTGGGGGGGGCGTTATGTCTTTGAATATTTTTCCTACCACTTTCTTTATCTTTTTTCCTTCTGGGACTGTCGTTGTGTGTTTGTTGGTATGCTCATGGTCTCCCACAGGTCCCTTATGCTCCCCACTTTTCATTATTGCTTTTCTTTCTGCCTCTTAGAGTGGGTAATTTCAGTGAACCTATCTTTGAGTTAAGTAATGCTTCTGACTGCTCATATCTGTTGTTGAGTACCTCCAGTGAATTTTTCATTTCACTTATTGTACTTTTCATCTCCAGAAACTCTATCTGGTTCTTTTTTTTAAAATAATTTCTCTCTCTGTATTAATACTCATTATCTCATGAGATTTCATTTACCTCTTTTCCTTTAGTTCTTTTAGCATATTTAAGACAATTAATTTAAAGTCTTATCCTAGTAAAACCAATGTCTGTGCTTCCTCATAGACAGTTTATATTTGCTTCTTTTTTCCTGTGAATGGGCCATACTTTCTTGCTTTCTTCCATGCATCATTTTTTGTTGAAAACTGGACAGTTGAATAATATAATGTGATAATTCCAGAAAACAGATTCTTCCTCCTCTTTAGAGTTTTTTGTTGCTACTAGTTGTGGGTTGTAGATTTCTGATTATTGGCTTTTGAAAACTATTTTTGTCTAGACTGTATTCATTGTCATCAGTCATGACTGAATTCTCTTTCCATTAGCTTAGTTGTCAACTAGTGATTTGCAGAGATTTCTTTAAATGCCAAAAATAAAAATAGTCTCCTGTCTGTGCAGATTGACTCTGTATTGGTGTATACCTTCAGTGCTTAACCAGATCATTTATAACTCTTCCTTAACCATCACTTCCTGTTTGAGCAGAACCTAGAAGTCAGCAGCAGATGAAAGCTTAAGGTCTTGTCAGATATTTTCTGAACATATGTCCAGCCCTGGTCATGTACCTGGCTGTCTACTTTCCCTTGTATATACGGGAGGTTTTCAGTGCCCTTATTTTCCCATGTATCTCCTTGCCAAGCCTCTTCCTAGGCTTTTCAGTCTGTCTGCTGTTTGCCCCATATATTATCCCTTCCCTCAGGTGGCTGTGGATGGTATATTTGCCTTTAAATTTTTTGACAATGCCAGGAAGGCCACTCTAGCCCTGAAAAAGTTCTGAAGTGGACAAAAAAAGCCCCTGAACTCATCCAGGAGGAGCTACCAGGGAGGTCAATATATACAACCACAATAATTTAATAACGAGGTCTGTGTTGTCCCCTCTGGTACCAGAAAGCCACACTGTTAATGTAAACTGCCATTCCCAAAGTTTCTGGTAAGCTGGAGAGTGAGACTGGAAGGCAGGTAAATCAAAATGTTATAATACTCTCTTACCAAAATTTAGCAGGTTTTTCTTTGATTAAGTCTTCCCCTGATTGTTGTAAGCTTTTGCTTAGATTTTGAAGTTTAAAATAAGTTGATTGTTGCCTGCTTAATCATTGCTTTAGTGAGGGGACAGAGTTTTGGAGATCCCTACTTCATCCTTTTCAGTAATATCACCAACGATAGATATTTTTTTTGTTACTAAAAAGCAACAAAATACCTATTAAGGGAATGATGTAGGAGAAATGTTTTTCCCTGCTTCTCCCACTAAGTAAAACTAAAACCCCCGGGTATTATAAAGCAAACATTAAGCTACTACAAAAGGTGGAAAGAAGATGGCAGACCAACTGTGGTCCACAGAACTAAAGGAAAACACAATGGTGAGTTCCATGGTTTTTGGGTTTTTTGTTGTGTTTTGTTCGTTTGCTTTATATATTCTAGACTTGAAGTTGAAGAAGTTGGCAACCAAGAAACATCAAGGACAAGAAGAAATAGACATATGTGAATCCTGCTCTCTTTAGCCAAAGGACCAAAAAAGGAGCAGCCTACCAAAACAAAACTTTTAGATAATAACTGGTCTCCTCCAGTCAAACACTATGAAAGCAGACTGTGGCCCTACCTATCTAGCAAAGGCCAAGTAAAGAGCCTAGATTTCTACCCTCATCAAGCTGTAACAAAGCACCCAAGTGCCCTTATATCCTCTCCCCAGAGTGGTGTTAGAGAAGGTCAAGTGAGGAGCTGGGATTTTTATCACCACCAGATACTCTCCTCCTGCTAGTGTCAATAGAGATCATGTGGGGAACCTGGACTTCCACCTCTACTCATTGATGATAAGTTACCTTTCCCTCTCCCCAGTTTGATGGTATTGAAGGGGGCCTAGTGGAGAGTCATGAATTTAACTACCACCCAGCATTAATGAGGCCAAACCCTATAGCATCATTAGAATTTACATGGGGAGAAGTAATGAAGTACGTCTGCCCACTCCAGCTGGGGTACTTTCAGCATAACACTAGTGAGGTGCTTGAATCCCCACACCCATGCAGCAATACTGTGGGGGCCCTCCCCAACTTGAGTGTCAGTGGAAGCTATGTGGGGAACCTTAAACTCTGTTTCCTCCTGGCACTAATAAGAAGCACCCACATTTCCTCTGCCAGTACAGTGTCATAGTCAGCTTGCTAAAATAGAAGGTTTAAATAAGCACCAGAGTCTCATAACAATATTACCAAAATTTCTTAAGTTTCAGTTGAAAATTACTCATCATACCAAGAATAAGTATCAACTTAAATTAAAAAAAGCATTCAGTAGACATCAACAGAAAGATAACAGTGATGTTAGAATTGTCTGACAAAGATTTTAGATAGCCATCATTAAAATTCTTCAACAAACATTTACAAATGAAGAAACTCAGAAAAGAAATTGAAAACATATAGAACCAATTGGAAATTATACAACTGAAAAATAAAATAATAGGAATTAAAAAAAAATACTGAATGGATAAGCTCAAAAGCCCAAGGAATCTAATAAAAATTTTGTAAAAATCCTTTTAGAACTAATAGGTGAGTTCATGATTACAGGATACAAGGTGAATGTACAAAAATCAATTGTGTTTGCATGTATTAGTAATGAAAAAAGGGACACAGAAACAAAAATGTGTATACTGTTTATAAACATTTCCATAAATATAATGCTTGAGATCCTGAATGGCCAGAAAACAATCTTAAATTAAAAGAACAAAGTTGAAGGACTCACACTTTCTGATTTCAAATCTTACTACAACTCAACAGTAATCAAAATAGTGTACTAGCATATGGACAGACATATAGACCAATGGAATAGTATAGCGAGCCTAAAAATAATCCCACACATATATAGTCAATAGATATTCAATGAGAGTTGGAAGACCATTCAATGGAGAAAGGACAGTTTTTTCAACAAATGGTACTGGAAAAACTGGATATCCACAGCAAAAGAATGAAGTTGGACCCTTACCTTACACCAAATACAAAAATTAACTAAAAATTGATTAAAAACCTAAATGTAGGATCTAGACTATAAAATTTGTAAACATAGAGAAAATCTTCATAACATTAGATTTGGCAGTGGTTTCTTGGATATGACACCAAGAGTGGACCAAAAGGAAAAACTAGGCAAAATGGACTTGATCACAATTAAAAACTTTTGTGCATGAAAGGGTACTATCAGGACTTCCCTGGCAGTCCAGTGGTTAAGACTCCTTGCTTCCACTGCAGGGGACACAGTTTCGATCCCTGGTCAGGGAACTAAGATCCCACATGGTGTGCCCCCCCCTCAAAAAAATGGTACTATCAAGAGAGTGAAAAGTCATACTAGAAAATGGGAAAATATTTTCAAGTCACATATATGGTATGAGATTAATATCCAGAGTATATAATGAACTTCTAAAAGCTTGACAACAAAAAAACAAATAATCCTACTCAAAAATGTGCAAAGGATTTAAATAAATGCTTCTCCAAAGAAGGTATACAGATGGCCAATAAGAACAAGAAGGATAATAAGCCTTCAACATCACTGATCATAAGAGAAATGCAAATCAGACAACAGTGAGATACTACTTCACACCCATTAGGATTGTTACTATCAAAAAATGGTAAAAAAGATAAATTAGTAGGGATTTAGAGAAGTTGGAACCCTTGTGCATTGCTGGTGGGAATGTAAAATGATGTACTCACTGTTGAGAATAATTTGGCAGTCCTTAAAAAATTAAATATAGAATTACCATATGGTACAGCAATCATACTTCTAGATTTATATCTAAAATAATTCAGTATCTCTAAGAACTTTCACATACCCACATTAATCACAGCATTATTCACAATAGCCAAGAGTTAAGTTAGAAGTGACCCAAATGTCCATTGACACAGAAATGGATAAAGGATATATGGTATATACAACAAAATGGAATATTATGCAGCCTTAAAAAAGAAGGGCTTTCTGTCATGTGCTACAACATGGAAGAACCTTGAGGATATTATACTAAGTGAAATCAGTCAGTCATGAAAGGCCAACTGTTGTATTATTCCACTCCTATGAAGTATCTAAAGTAGTCAAAATCAGAAAAACAGGAAGTAGAGGGGTGGTTGCCAAGGTCTGGGTGCAGGTGAGGAGGGAATTTATGTTTAGTAAGTGTACAGTTTCAGTGTTGCAAAATAGAGTTCTAGAGTTCTGTTGCACAATAATGTAATGATACATTACTGAACTTTACACTTAAAAATGGTTGAGATGGTAATTTTAATGTTATGTCTTTTTTACCACAATAAAAAAAAATGTGACCAGGAAACATTTCATCTAACCAATCTAATTTTAAAAAAAGAAATACTTAAGTGACAATCTAACAAAATATATATAGGTCTTGTGTGCTGAAAACTATAAAACACTGCTGAAAGAAATAAAAGACTAAATAAATGGGAAGACATAAGATAGTCATGGATTGGAAAACTTAATATAGTAAAGATGTCCATTCTCCTCAAATTGTTATATAGATATAATGCATTTCCTATCAAAATTCCAGAAATATTTTTGGAGATATTGTCAATATTCTGAAATGTATATAGAAAGGCAAAGGAACCAGAATCATTAAAACAGTTTGAAAAAGAAGTATAAACCAATACGTTTCATGAAGGTAGATGTGAAAGTCCTCAACAAAATATTATTAAATCAAATCCAAAAATTTATAAAAAGAATTATTGGTATCCTTTATATATTTTGGATATTAGTCCTTTGTGTGAAATGACCATTTTTCTACTACGCTCTTTCTTGACCATTGGCACCCTTTATATATTTTGGATATTAATCCTTTGCAGTTACATGTGTTACAAATTAAAAAAATGTTAATGCTGGGTAAAACTACCAGATGCTGGGGAAGATGAAAATGGCTGATTAACTCTCCCCCATGAGCATTCAAGCCCTGAATAATGATTACCTGCGCTCACTCAATAGCCATAGTCTTGGAGCAGACTTTTCTTTATGAAAAATTAGTATTGGAATGAGGTGCCATTTCTACTGTAAAGCCAAGAACAGTCCCTTGGAGGATACTGCTTCATTGTAGAGAAGGATTTAAAAGACTCCCTAAGTGATGAAAATTTAAGGCAAACAGGCCATCCTTGCCAGTGAAAGTTTGTGTGTAGGCATAGGTGTAGGTATGTAAAATGTGTGTTGCTTATCAACATTTGTCTTTTCCCTTTATGTGCAATGAGGAGATCCCTTGTTGGGATGTGCTGAGGTGGTCCCATGCATGGGGAGTGAACCAGGCTCCATGGGGAAGATTTATTCCAGCACCTCAGGAGGCTGGGGCTGGGTTCTTCTCCAATGTGGCCCACCTGGCACTGTGCTAAGTATTAGGCAGAAAGGGTTGAGTATGGGACTGTGATCTAAAAGAGAAGCGTCCTCAGAGCTCCGGGATGCTTCAGGGGTGATTCAAAGAAAAGAGCTGAGTTAATAGGAGTATCATAGCAACGATGAACAAATTTCCTGCAATCAGAGTGTGCAGGACCACCTGTAACCTCATGTGGCAGAGACCCAAGCCACGGTGTTAGTGGACTGGTGTGCTTCCTGGTTTTCTCTCTCTTCCTGGCTTCTTGCAGCAGGACCAGTCTTCTTTGAACTAAGTTCCTAGTGTTCCTGCCCAAGTAGGGTGGTTGGAGGAGGTTTTGGGAAATAAGGGGAACTCCTGTCCCTGCGGGCAGGTGGGTGCTAAAACAATAAACTGAATAAATAAAAGTGAAAAGAAAAGAATTATACACCATAACAACAGGGGATTTATTCCAGGTATGCAAGGGTGGTACAACATTTGAAAATCAATTAATGTAATCCATCACAGAAACATGCTAAAAAGAAAAGTCATAATGTCAACAGTTGCAGAAAGAGCATTTGACAATATCCAACATTCTCTCAGTAAACTAGGAATAGAAGGGAACTTCCTCAACTTGATAAAGAATATCTTCAAATATCCTACATATAATGTCATAACTAATGGTAAGCAACTCAAAGCCTAAGATTAGGAACAAAGTAGGGATGTCCCCTGTCACCACTCCTTCTCAACATCATACTGGAAGTCCTAGCTAATGTAATAGACAAGAAAAGGAAATAAAAGGTATACAGATTGGGAAGGAAGACATAAAACTGTCTTTGTTTACAGATGACATGATTATATGTAGAAAACATGGAAGACTGGACAGAAAATCTCCTGGGAGTAATAAGCAATTATATCAAGGTTGCAGGATACAAGGTTAATATACAGAAGTCAATCGATTCACTATATACCAATAATGAACAAGTAGAATTTGAAATTAATACCCAATTTAATTTAATTTAATTATAAATTAAATTATAGTTTAATTATAATTCAAATATAAAAAATAAATTTTAAAATAATACCACTTTATATTAGCACTTGAAAAAATCACATATACAGGTATAAATTTAATAAAACATGTACAAGATATACATGAGGAAATCTACAAAATTCTGATGAAGGAACTCAAAGATTAAATAAATAGAGAGATAGCCCTTCTTCATGGATTGGAAGACTAAATATTTAGTTCTTCCCAACTTGATCTATAGATTCAGTGCAAATTCAGTCAAAATCCCAGCAAGTTATTTTATAAATATCAAGAAAATGATTATGAAGTTAATAGAGAGAGGCAAAAGACCCATACTAACCAACACAATATTGAATGATAAGAAAAATGGAAGGCTGACACTACTGAACTTCAACTATAAACCTATAAACTTTTTTTTACTATAAACCTACAGTAACCAAGACAGTGTGCTATTGGCAAAATAATATACAAATAGATCAACGGAACAGAATAGAGAGCCCAGAAATAGACCCAGATAAATTTAATCAACTGATATTTGACAAAGTAGCAAATACAATACAGTGGAGCAAAGATAAACTTTTGAACAACTGCTAGAACAACTGGACATCCACATACAAACTTAAAAAAAAAAAAGGAATCTAGACACGGACTTTATCACCTTCACAAAAATTACCTAAAACTTGATCACAGATGTCTACATGTAAAATGAAAACCTATAAAACTCCTAGAGGATAACACAAAAGAAAACCTAGATGACATTGGGTATGGCAATGAAATTTTTTTGGTACTTTTATTTTTATTTTTAATTTTTTAAACATTTTTATTGGAGTATAATTGCTTTACAATGGTGTGTTACTTTCTGCTTTATAAAAAAGTGAATCAGCTATACATATACATATATACCCATATCTCCTCCATCTTGCATCTCCCTCCCACCCTCCCTATCCCACCCCTCTAGGTGGTCACAGAGCACCGAGCTGATCTCCCTGTATTATGCAGCTGCTTCCCAATAGCTGTCTATTTCACATTTGTAAGTATATATAAGTCCATGCCACTCTCTCACTTCATCCCAGCTGGTCCTTCCCCCGTCGTGTCCTCAAGTCCATTATCTACGTCTGTATCTTTATTCCTGTCCTGCCCCTAGGTTCTAAAGACCTTTTTCTTTTCTTTTCTTTTTTTTACATTCCATATATAAATGTGTTAGCATATGGTATTTGTTTTACTCTTCCGGAATTAATTCACTCTTTATGACAGACTCTAGGTCCATCCACCTTTACAAATAACTCAATTTCATTTCTTTTTATGGCTGACTAATATTCCATTGTATATATGTGCAACATCTTCTTTATCCATTTATCTGTCGATGGACACTTAGGTTGTTTCCATAACCTGGCTGTTGTAAATAGAGCTGAAATGAACACTGTGGTACATGACACCTTTTGAATTATGGTTTTCTCAGGGTGTACGCCCAGTATTGGGATTGCTGGGTTGTATGGTAGTTCTATTTTTAGTTTTTTAAGAAACGTCCATACTGTTCTCCATAGTGGCTGTATCACTTTATATTCCCACCAACAGTGCAAGACGGTTCCATTTTCTCCACACGCTCTCCAGCATTTATTTTTTGTAGAATTTTTGATGATGGCCATTCTGACCTGTGTGAGATGATATGTCATTGTAGTTTTGATTTGCATTTCTCTAATGATTAGTGACATTGAGAACCCTTTCAAGTGCTTCCTGGCAATCTGTATATCTTCTTTGGAAAAATGTCATTTAGGACTTCTGCCCATTTTTGGACTGGGCTGTTTGTTTTTTTGATATTGAGCTGCATGAGCTGCTTGTAAAATTTGGAGATAAATCCACTGTCACTTGCTTCATTTGCAAATATTTTCTCCCATTCTGAGGGTTGTCTTTTCGTCTTGTTTATGGTATCCTTTGATATGCAAAAGCTTTGAAGTTTCATTAGGTACCATTTGTTTATTTTTGCTTTTACTTCCATTTCCCTAGGAGGTGGGTCAAAAAGGATCTTGCTGTGATTTATGTCATAGGGTGTTCTTCCTATGTTTTCCTCTAAGAGTTTGACAGTGTATGGCCTTACATTTAGGTCTTTAACCCATTTTGAGTTTATTTTTGTGTATGGTGTTAGGGAGTGTTCTAATTTCATCTTTTCCATGTAGCTGTCCAGTTTTCCCAGCACCACCTTTTGAAGAGGCTGCCTTTTCTCCATTGTATAATCTTGCCTCCTTTATCAAAAATAAGGTGACCATAAGTATGGGTTTATATCTGGGCTCTCTATCCTGTTTCATGGATCTATATTTCTGTTTTGGTGTCAGTACCATACTGTCTTGATTACTGTAGCTTTGTAGTATAGTCTGAAGTATGGGAACCTGATTCCTCCAGCTCCGATTTTCGTACTCAAAATTGCTTTGGCTATTCACGGTCTTTTGTGTTTCCATACAAATTGTGAAAATCTTTGTTCTCATTCTGCAAAAAATGCCATTGGTAGTTTGATAGGGATTGCATCGAATCTATAGATTGCTTTGGGTAGTAGAGTCATTTTCACAATGTTGATTCTTCCAATCCAAGAACATGGTATATCTCTCCATCTGTTTGTATCAGCTTTAATTTCTTTCATCACTGTCTTATAGTTTTCTGCATACAGGTCTTTTGTCTCCTTGTGTAGGTTTATACCTAGGTAGTCTATTCTTTTCATTGCAGTGGTACATGGGAGTATTTCCTTAATATCTCTTTCAGATTTTTCATCATTAGTGTATAGGAATGCAAGAGATTTCTGTGCATTAATTTTGTATCCTGCTACTTACCAAATTCATTGATTAGTTCTAGTAGTTTTCTGGTAGCATCTTTTGGATTCTCTATGTACAGTATCATGTCATCTGCAAATAATGACAGCTTTACTTCGTCTTTTCCTATTTGGATTCCTTTTATTTCTTTTTGTTCTCTGATTCCTCAGGCTAAGACTTCAAAAACTATGCTGAATCACAGTGGTGAGAGTGGACAACCTTGTCTTGTTCCTGATTTTAGTTAAAATTGTTTCAGTTTTTCACCATTGAGAAGGAAATTGGCTCTGGGCTTGTCATATATGTCCTTTATTATGTTGAGGTAAGTTTCCTCTTTGCCTACTTTCTGGAGGGTTTTTAATCATAAATGGGTGTTGAATTTTGTCAAAAGCTTTTCTGCATCTATTGAGATGATCATAGGTTTTTAAACCTTCAGTTTGTTAATGTGGTGTATCACATTGATTGATTTGCATATATTGAAGAATACTTGCATTCCTGGGATAAACCCCACTTGATCATGGCGTATGATCCTTCTAATGTGCTGTTGGATTCTGTTTGCTAGTATTTTGTTTTTGATCTTTGCATCTATGTTCATCAGTGATATTGGCCTGTAGTTTTCTTTCTTTGTGACATCTTTGTCTGGTTTTGGTATCAGGATGATGGTGGCCTCGTAGAATGAGTTTTGAAGTGCTCCTCCCTCTGCTGCATTTTGGAAGAGTTTGAGAATGGCAGGTGTTAGCTGTTCTCTAAATGTTTGAAAGAATTTGCCTGTGAATCCATCTGATCCTGGGCTTTTGTTTGTTAGAAGATTTTTAATCACAGTTTCAATTTCAGTGCTTGTGATTGGTCTGTTTATATGCTCTATTTCTTCCTGGTTCAGTCTCAGAAGGTTGTACTTTCCTCAAAATTTGTCCAATTCTTCCAGGTTTTCCCTTTCATTTGCATAAGGATGCTTGTAGCAATCTCTCATGATCCTTTATATTTCTGCAGTGTCAGTTGTTACTTCTCCTTTTTCATTTCTAATTCTATTTATTTGAGTCTTCTCCCTTTCTTCTTGATGAGTCTGGCTAATGCTTATCTTTTTTTTTTTATCTTCGCAAAGAACCAGGTTTTAGTTTTATTGATCTTTGCTATTGTTTGGTTCCTTTCTTTTTCATTTATTTCTCATCTGATCTTTATGATTTCTTTCCTTCTACTAACTTTGAGGGTTCTTTTGTTCTTCTTTCTCTGATTGCTTTAGTTGTTAGGTTAGGTTGTTGTTTATTTGAGATATTTCTTGTTTCTTGAGGTAGGATTGTATTGCTATAAACTTCCCTCTTAGAATTGTTCTTGCTGCATCCCATAGGGTTTGGGTCGTCGTGTTTTCATTGTCATTTCTTTCTCAGTATGTTTTGATTTCCTCTTTGATTTCTTCAGTGATATCCTGGTTATTAAGTAGTGTATTGTTTAGCCTCCATGTTTCTATATTTTACATATTTTTATCTGTAATTGATTCCTAGTCTCATATCATTGTGATCAGAAAAGATACTTGACATGATTTCAGTTTTCTTAAACTTACCAAGGCTTGATTTGTGACCAAAGATATGATTTATCCTGGAAAATGTTCCATGAGCCCTTGACAAGGAAGTGTATTCTGTTGTTTTTGGATGCAGTGTCCTATAAATATCAATTGAGTCCATCTTGTTTAAAGTATCATTTAAAGCTTGTGTTTCCTTATTTATTTTCATTTTGTATGAGCTGTCCATTGGTGAAAGTGGGGTGTTAAACTCCCCTACTATCATTATGTTTCTGTCAATTTCCCCTTTTATGGCTCTTAGCATTTGCCTTATGTATTGAGGTACTCCTGTGTTGGGTGCACAAATATTTACAATTGTTATATCTTCTTCTTGGATTGATCCCTTGATCATTATGTAGTGTCCTTCTTTGTCTCTTCTAATAGTCTTTACTTTAAAGTCTATTTTGTCTGATATGAGAATTGCTACTCCAGTTTTCTTTTGATTTCCATTTGCATGGAATATCCTTTTCCATCCCGTCACTTTCAGTCTGTATGTGTACCTAGGTCTGAAGTGCATCTCTTGTAGGCAGCATACATACCTGTCTTGTTTCTGTATCCATTCAGCTACTCTACATCTTTTGGTTGGTGCATTTAATCCATATACATTTTAGGTAATTATCGATATGTATGTTCCTATTACCATTTTCTTAATTGGTTTTGATTTGTTATTCTAGGTCTTTTCCTTCTCTTGTGTTTACTGCCTAGGGAAGTTCCTTTAGCATTTGTTGTAAAGCTGTTAGTGTTCAATTCTCTTAGCTTTTGCTTGTCTGTAAACGTTTAGTTTCCCATCGAATCTGAATGAGATCCTTGCTGGGTAGAATAATCTTGCTGGTAGGTTTTTCCCTTTCATCCCTTTAAATACGTCCTGCCACTCCCTTCTGGCTTGCAGAGTTTCTGCTGAAAGATCAGCTGTTAACCTTATGGGGATTCCTTTGCATGTTATTTGTTCCTTTTCCCTTGCTGCTTTTAATATTTTTTCTTTGTATTTCATTTTTAATAGTTTGATTAATATGTGTCCTGTTGTGTTTCTCCTTGGATTTATCCTGTATGGGACTCTCTGCACTTCCTGAACTTGATTAATTATTTCCTTTCCCATATTAGGCAAGTTTTCAACTATAATCACTTCAAATATTTTCTCAATCCCTTTCTTTTTCTCTTCTTCTTCTGGGACCCCTATAATTGGAATGTTTGTACATCTACTCTTGTCCCAGAGGTCTCTGAGACTGTCCTCCATTCTTTTCATTTTTTTTCTTTATTCTGCTCTGCAGTAGTTATTTCCACTATTTTATCTTCCAGGTCAGTTTTCCTTTCTTCTGCCTCAGTTAATCTGGTATAATTTCTTTCTGGAGAATTTTTTATATCATTTATCTTGTTCATCATTGTTTGCTTTTTAGTTCTTCTAGGTCATTTTTAAATGTTTCTGTTATTTTCTCCATTCTATTTCCAAGATTTGCATCATCTTTACTATCATTACTCTGAATTCTTTATCAAGTAGACTGCCTATTTGCTCTTCATTTTTTTGCTCTGGTGGGTTTTAACCTTGCTCCTTCAACTGTTGTGTTTCTCTGTCTTCTCATTTTGCTTCACTTACTGTGTTTGGCTTCTCCTTTTTGCAGGCTGTAGTTTCATAGTTCCCATTGTTTTTGGTGTCTTCCCCCAGTGGCTAAGATTGGTTCAGTGTGTTGTGTAGGCTTCCTGGTGGAAGGAAATAGTGCCTGTGTTCTCGTGGATGAAGCTGGATCTTGTCTTTCTGTTGGGCAGGATGGCATCTTGTGGTGGGTTTTGGGGTGTCTGTGACATGTTGATTTTTAGTAGCCTCTCTGCTAATGGGTGGAGTTGTTGTGCTCTGTTGCTAGTTTTTCAGTATAGACTCTCTAGCACTGTAGCTTGCTCTTCGTTGAGTGGAGCTGGGTCTTAGTGTTGAGATGGAGATCTCTGGGAGAGCTTTTATGGTTTGATATTACATGGAGCCAGGACATCTGTGGTGGACCAATGTCCTGAACTTGGCTCTCCCACCGCAGAGGAACAGCCCTGACACCCAGCCAGAGCACCAAGACCTTGTCAGCCACACGGCTCAGAAGAAAAGGGAGAAAAAAAAAAGAAAGAATGAAAGAAAAAAATAAAATAATGTTATTAAAATAAGATTTTAAAAGTAATATTAAAAATTAAAAAGTAATTTTAAAAAGAAAAAAGAACAAAGAAAGAAGGAAGAGAGCAATCAAACCAAATAACAAATCTACCAATAGTAACAAGCACTAAAAACTATACAAAAAAAAAAAAACAAACAGACAGAGAGAACCTTAGGACATATGGTAAAAGCAAAGCTATACAGTCAAAATCACACAAAGAAACATATAGAAACACACTCAGAAAAAGAGAAAAAGGAAAAAAAAATGTGTGTATATATTTCCTCCTGAAGTCCACTGCCTCTATTTAGGAATGGTTCATTGTCTATTCAGGTTTTCCACAGATGCAGGGTACATCTAGTTGACTGTGGTGTTTTAATCTGCTACCCTTGAGGCTGCTGGGAGAAATTTCCCTTTCTCTTCTTTGTTCACACAGCTCCTGGGTTTCAGCTTTGGATTTGGCCCTGCCTCTGCATGTAGGTCACCTGAGGGCATCTGTTCTTTGCTCAGAGAGGATGGGGTTAAAGTAGCAGCTGATTGGGGGGACCTTGAAGATGGCGGAAGGGTAAGACGCGGAGATCACCTTCCTCCCCACAGATACACCAGAAACACATCTACACGTGGAACAACTCCTACAGAACACCTACTGAAGGCTGGCAGAAGACCTCAGACCTCCCAAAAGGCAAGAAACTCCCCACGTACCTGGGTAGGGCTAAAGAAAAAAAGAAAAAACAGAGGCAAAAGAATAGGGACGGCACCTGCACCAGTGGGAGGGAGCTGTGAAGGAGGAAAAGTTTCCACACACTAGAAAGTCCCTCCGCAGGCAGAGACTGCAGGAGGCAGAGGGGGGAGCTTCGGAGCCACGGAGGAGTGCACAGCAACAGGGGTGCGGAGTGCAAAGCAGGGGGATTCCTGCACAGAGGATCGGTGCCGACCAGCACTCACCAGCCCGAGAGACTTGTCTGCTCACCCGCCGGAGCGGGCGGGGCTGCAAGCTGAGTCTCGGGTTTCGGGTTTCGGTCGGAGCGCAGGGAGAGGACTGGGGTTGGCAGCTTGAACATAGCCTGAAGGGGTTAGTGCACCACGGCTAGCCGGGAGGGAGTCCGGGGAAAAGTCTGCACCTGCCAAAGAGGCAAGAGACATTTTCTTCCCTCTTTGTTTCCTGGTGCCTGAGGAGAGGGGTTTAAGAGCGCTACTTAAAGGAACTCCAGAGACTGGTGCGAGCCGTGGCTAAAAGCGCGAACCCCAGAGATGGGCGCAAGCCACGGCTAAAAGTGCGGACCCCAGAGACAGGTGCGAGCCGCGGCTAAAAGCACGGACCCCAGGGACAGGCAGGAGACACTAAGACTGCTGCTGCCGCCACCAAGGGCCCTGTGTGCGAGCACAGGTCACTATCCACACCACTCTTCCATGGAGCCTGTGCAGCCCGCCACTGTCAGGTTCCCGGGATCCAGGGACAACTTCCCTGGGAGAACACATGGCAGGCCTAAGGCTGGTGCAACGTCATGATGGCCTCTGCCGCCACAGGCCCGCCCCGCACGCATTGCCCCTCTCTCCCCCAGCCTGAGTGCGCCAGAGCCCCCGAATCAGTGGCTCCTTTAACCCCGTCCTGTCTGAGCAAAAAACAGTTGCCCTCCAGCGACCTACACGCAGAGGCAAGGCCAAATCCAAAGCTGAGCCCATGTGAGCTGTGAGAACAAAGAAGAGAAAGGGAAGTCTCTCCCTGCAGCCTCAGAAACAGCGGATTAAAGCTCCACAATCAACTTGATGTACCCTGCATCTGTGGAATACATGAATAAACGACGAATCATCCCAAATTGAGGAGGTGGGCTGCGAGAGAAAGATCTATGATTTTTTCCCCTTTTCCTCTTTTTGTGAATGTGTATGTGTATGCTTCTGTGTGAAATCTTCTCTGTATAGTTTTGCTTCCACCATTTGTCCTAGGGTTCTATCCGTCCATGGTTTTTTTTAAAATTTTTTTCTTAATAATTAATTTTAATAACTTTATTATACTTTACCTTCTTCCTTTCTTTCTTTCTTCTTTCTTTCTTTCTTTCTTTCTTTCTTTCTTTCTTTCTTTCTTTCTTTCTTTCTTTCCTTCCTTCCTTCCCTCCTTTAGACAACGAATCATCCCAAATTGAGGAGGTGGTCTCTGAGAGCAAGATTTATGATTTTTTCCCCTTTACCTCTTTTTGTGAGGGTGTATGTGTATGCTTCTGTGTAAGATTTTGTCTGTATAGCTTTGCTTCCAACATTTGTCCTAAGGTTCTATCTGTCCCTTTTTTCTTTTTTTTTCTAAATAATTATTTTTTAATTCAATAACTTTATTATACTTTATTTTATTTTACTGTATCTTCTTTCTTTCTGTCTTTTTTCCTTCCTTCCCTCCTTCTTTCCTTCCTCCCTCCCTCCTTTCTTTCCTTCTTGCCTTCCTTATTTGCTTCTTTCTTTCTTTCTTTCTTTCTTTCTTTCTTTCTTTCTTTCTTTCTTTCTTTCTTTCTTTCTTTCTTCCTTCCTTCCTTCCCTCCTTTCGTTCTTTCTTTCTTTCTTCATACTTCTACTAATTCTCTCTACATTTTCTCCCTTTCATTCTGAGCTGTGTGGATGAAAGGCTCTTGGTGCTCCAGCCAGGAGTCAGGGCTCTGCCTCTGAGGTGGGAGAGCAAACGTCAGGACACTGGTCAGCAAGAGACCTCCCAGCTCCACATAATATCAAACAGCGAAAAACTCCCAGAGACCTCCATCTTAACACCAGCACCCAGCTTCACTCAATGACCAGCAAGCTACCATGCTGGACAACCTATGCCAAACAACTAGCAAAACAGGAAAACAACCCCACCCATTAGCAGAGTCTGCCAAAATCATAATAAGGCCACAGACACCCCAAAATACACTGCCAGACGTGAACCTGCCCACTAGAGAGACAAGATCCAGCCTCATCCAGCACAACACAGGCACTAGTCCCCTCACAAGGAAGCCTACACAACCCACTGAACAAACCTTAGCCACTGGAGACAGACATCAAAAACAGCAGGAACTACGAACCTGCAGCCTGCAAAAAGGAGACCCCAAACACAGTAAGATAAGCAAAATGAGAAGACAGAAAAACACACAGCAGTTAAAGGAGCAAGATAAAAATGCACCAGACCTAACAAATGAAGAGGAAATAGGTAGTCTACCTGCAAAAGAATTCAGAATAATGATAATAAGGATGATCCAATATCTTGGAAATAGAATGGACAAGATGCAAGAAACAGTTAACAAGGACCTAGAAGAAATAAAGATGAAACAAGCAACGATGAACAACACAATAAATTAAATTAAAAGTACTCTAGATGGGATCAATAGCAGAATAACTGAGGCAGAAGAACGGATAAGTGACCTGGAAGATAAAATAGTGGAAATAACTACTGCAGAGCAGAATAAAGAAAAAAGAATGAAAAGAACTGAGGACATTCTCAGAGACCTCTAGGACAACATTAAACGCACCAACATTCGAATTATAGGGGTTCCAGAAGAAGAAGAGAAAAAGAAAGGGACTGCGAAAATATTTGAAGAGATTATAGTTGAAAACTTCCCTAATATGGGAAAGGAAATAGTTAATCAAGTCCAGGAAGCACAGAGAGTCCCATACAGGATAAATCCAAGGAGAAATATGCCAAGACACATATTAAACTGTCAAAAATTAAAAACAAAGAAAGTGTATTAAAAGCAGCAAGGGAAAAACAACAAATAACACACAAGGGAATCCCCATAAGGTAAACCGCTGATCTCTCAGCAGAAACCCTACAAGCCAGAAGGGAGTGGCAGGACATACTGAAAGTGATGAAGGAGAAAAACCTGCAACCAAGACTACTCTACCCAGCAAGGATCTCATTCAGATTTGATGGAGAAATTAAAACCTTTACAGACAAGTAAAAGCTGAGAGAGTTCAGCACCACCAAACCAGCTTTACAACAAATGCTAAAGGAACTTCTCTAGACAAGAAGCACAAGAGAAGGAAAAGACCTATAATAACAAACCCAAAACAATTTAGAAAATGGGAATAGGAACATACATATCGATAATTACCTTAAATGTAAATGGACTAAATGCTCCCAGCAAAAGACACAGATTGGCTGAATGGTTACAAAACAAGACCCTTGTATATGCTGCCTACAAGAGACCCACTTCAGACCTAGAGAAACATACAGACTGAAAGTAAGGGGATGGAAAAAGATATCCCATGCCAAGGGAAACCAAAAGAAAGCTGGAGTAGCAATTCTCATATCAGACAATATAGACTTTAAAATAAGGACTGTTAGAAGAGACAAAGAAGGACACTACATAATGATCAAGGGATCGATGCAAGAAGAAGGTATAACAATTGTAAATATTTATGCACCCAACATAGGAGCACCTCAATACATAAGGCAAATACTAACAGCCATAAAAGGGGAAATCGACAGTAACACATTCATAGTAGGGGACTTTAACACCCCACTTTCACCCATGGACAGATCATCCAAAATGAAAATAAATAAGGAAACACAAGCTTTAAATGATACATTAAACAAGATGGGCTTAATTGATATTTATAAGACACTCCATCCAAAAACAACAGAATACACATTTTTCTCAAGTGCTCACGGAACATTCTCCAGGATAGATCATATATTGGGTCGCAAATCAAGGCTTGGTAAATTGAAGAAAATTGAAATTGTATCAAGTATCTTTTCGGACAACAACGCCATGAGACTAGATATCAATTACAGGAAAAGATCTGTAAAAAATAACACTTGTAGGCTAAACAATACACTACTTAATAATGAAGTGATCACTGAAGAAATCAAAGAAGAAATTTAAAAAATACCTAGAAACAAATGACAGTGGAGACACAATGACCCAAAACCTATGGGGTGCAGCAAAAGCAGTACTAAGGGGAAAGTTTATAGCAATACAAGCCCACCTTAAGAAGCAGGAAACATCTCGAATAAACAACCTAATCTTGCACCTCAAACAATTAGAGAAAGAAGAACAAAAAAAACCCAAAGCTAGCAGAAGGAAAGAAATCATAAAAATCAGATCAGAAATAAATGAAAAAGAAATGAAGGAAACAATAGCAAAGATCAGTAAAACTAAAAGCTGGTTCTTTGAGAAGATAGAAAAAAATAGATAAACCACTAGCGAGACTCATCAAGAAAAAAAGGGAGAACACTCAAATCAATAGAATTAGAAATGGAAAAGGAGAAGTAACAACTGACACTGCAGAAATAAAAAAGATAATGAGAGATTACTACAAGCAACTCTATGCCAAGAAAATGGACAATCTGGAAGAAATTGACAAATTCTTAGAAATGCACAACCTGCCAAGACTGAATCAGGAAGAAATAGAAAATATGAGTAGGCCAATCACAAGCACTGAAATTGAAACTGTGATTAAAAATCTTCCAACAAGCAAAAGCCCAGGACCAGATGGCTTCACAGGCGAATTCTAGCAATCATTTAGAGAAGAGGTAACACCTATCCTTCTCAAACTCTTCCAAAATACAGCAGAGGGAGGAACACTCCCAAATTCTTTCTACAAGGCCACCATCACCTTGATACCAAAACCAAACAAGGATGTCACAAAGAAAGAAAACTACAGGCCAATATCACTGATGAACATAGATGCAAAAATCCTCAGCAAAATACTAGCAAACAGAATCCAACAGCACATTAAAAGGATCATGCACCATGATCAAGTGGGGTTTATTCCAGGAATGCAAGGATTCTTCAATATACGCAAATCTATCAATGTGATAAACCATATTATCAAATTGAAGGACAAAAACCATATTATCATCTCAATAGATGCAGAGAAAGCTTTTCACAAAATTCAACACAGATTTATGATAAAAACCCTGCAGAAAGTATGCTAAGAGAGAAATTTCCTCAACATAATAACGGCCATATATGACAAGCCCACAGCCAACATCATCCTCAATGGTGAAAAACTGAAAGCATTTTCACTAAGATCAGGAACAAGACAAGGTTGCCCACTGTCACCACTCTTATTCAACATAGTTTTGGAAGTTTTAGCCACAGCAATCAGAGAAGAAAAGGAAATAAAAGGAATCCATATAGGAATAGAAGAAGTAAAGCTGTCACTGTTTGCAGATGACATGGTAATATATAAAGAGAATCCTAAAAATGCTACCAGAAAACTACTAGAGCTAATCAATGAATTTGGTAAAGTAGCAGGATACAAAATTAATGCACAGAAATCTCTGGCATTCCTGTATACTAATGATGAAAAATCTGAAAGTGAAATCAAGAAAACACTCCCATGTACCATTGCAACAAAAAGAATAAAATATCTAGGAATAAACCTACCTAAGGAGACAAAAGACCTGTATGCAGAAAATTATAAGACACTGGTGAAAGATATTAAAGATGATACAAATAGATGGAGAGATATACCATGTTCTTGGATTGGAAGAATCAGCATTGTGAAAATGACTCTACTACCCAAAGCAATCTATAGATTCAATGCACCCCTATCGAACTACCACTGGCATTTTTCACAGAACTAGAACAAAAAACTTCACAATATGTATGGAAACCCAAAAGACCTCGAATAGCCAAAGAAATCTTGAGAACGAGAAAAGGAGCTGGAGGAATCAGGCTCCCTGACTTCAGACTATCCTACAAAGCTACAGTAATCAAGACAGTATGGTACTCGCACAAAAACAGAAAGATAGATCAATGGAACAGGATAGAAAGCCCAGAGATAAACCCACACACATATGGACACCTTATCTTTGATAAAGGTGGCAGGAATGTACAGTGGAGGAATGACAGCCTCTTCAATAAGTGGTGCTGGGAAAACTGGACAGCTACATGTAAAAGTATGGGATTAGGTCACTCCCTAACACCATACACAAAAGTAAGCTCAAAATGGATTAAAGACCTAAATGTAAGGCCAGGAACTATCAAACTCTTAGAGGAAAACATAGGCAGAACACTCTATGACATAAATCACAGCAAGATCCTTTCTGACCCACCTCCTAGAGTAATGGAAATAAAAACAAAAATAAACAAATGGTACCTAATGAAACTTCAAAGCTTTTGCACAGCAAAGGAGACCATAAACAAGACCAAAAGACAACCCTCAGAATGGGAGAAAATATTTGCCAATGAAGCAACTGACAAAGGATTAATCTCCAAAATTTACAAGCAGCTCATGCAGCTCAATAACAAAAAAACAAACAACCCAATCCAAAAATGGGCAGAAGACCTAAATAGACATTTCTCCAAAGAAGATATACAGACTGCCAACAAACACATGAAAGAATGCTCAACATCATTAATCATTAGAGAAATGCAATTCAAAACTACAATGAGATATCATCTCACACCAGTCACGATGGCCATCATCAAAAAATCTAGAAACAATAAATGCTGGAGAGGGTGTGGAGAAAAGGGAACACTCTTCCACTGCTGGTGGGAATGTGAATTGGTTCAGCCACTATGGAGAACAGTATGAAGGTTCCTTAAAAAACTACAAATAGAACTACCATATGACCCAGCAATCCCACTACTGGGCATATACCCTGAGAAAAGCAAAATTCAAAAAGAGTCATGTACCAAAATGTTCATTGCATCTCTATTTACAATAGCCCGGAGATGGAAGCAACCTAAGTGCCCATCATCGGATGTATGGATAAAGAAGATGTGGCACATATATACAATGGAATATTACTCAGCCATAAAAGGAAGCGAAATTGAGCTATTTGTAATGAGGTGGATAGATCTAGAGTCTGTCATACAGAATGAAGTAAGTCAGAAAGAAAAGGACAAATACCGTATGCTAACACATATTTATGGAATTTAAGAAAAAAAATATCATGAAGAACCTAGGGGTAAGACAGGAATAAAGACACAGACCTACTGGAGAACGGACTTGAGGATATGGGGAGGGGGAAGGGTGCGCTGTGACAGGGCGAAAGCGAGTCATGGACATATACACACTAACAAACGTAAGGTAGATAACTAGTGGGAAGCAGCCGCATGGCACAGGGATATCGGCTTGGTGCTTTTTGACAGCCTGGAGGGGTGGGATAGGGAGGGTGGGAGGGAGGGAGATGCAAGAGGGAAGAGATATGGGAACATATGTATATGTATAACTGATTCACTTTGTTTTAAAGCACAAACTAACACACCATTGTAAAGCAATTATACCCCAATAAAGATGTTCAAAAAAAAAAAGTAGCAGCTGATTAATGGGCTCTGGCTCACTCAGGCTGTGGGGAGGGAGCTGTACGGAATGCGAGTTGAACCTGTGGTCGCAGAAGCCAGCATGATATTGTAACAGCCTGAGGTGTGCCATGTGTTCTCCCGGGGAAGTTGCCCCTGGATCGCGGGACCGTGGCATTGGTGGGCTGCACAGGCTTCCGGGAGTGGAGTTGTGAATAGTGATCTGTGCTTGCGCACAAGCTTCTTGTTGGATTCAGCAACAGCCTTAGCATTTCATGCCAGTCTCTGGTGTCTGCACTGATAACCTCAGCTTTTGCCCATCTCTGAGACTCGTATAGGTGGTGCTCTGGATCCCCTCTCCTGGCGCACCCTGAAACAATGGTCTCTTGCCTCTTTGGCAGGTCCAAACCTTTTCCCGGACACCCTCCTGGCTATCTGTAGTGCATTAACCCCCTTCAGGCTATGTTCATGCAGCCAACCCCAGCCCTCTACCTGGGATGTGACCTCCAAAGGCCGAGCCTCAGCTCCCAGACCCCATCTGTCCTGGCTGGCGGTTGAGCAGGCAAGCCTCTTGGGCTGGTGAGTGCTGGTTGGCACCAATCCTCTGTGTGGGAATTTGTCCACTTTGCCCTCTGCACCCCTCCCTATCACTGCATTCTCCTCTGTGTCTCTGAAGATTCCCCCATGCCACCCCCTGTCTCCGCCAGTGAAGGGGCTTCCTAGTGTGTGGAAACTTTTCCTCCTTCACAGCTTCTTCCCAGTGTTGCAGGTCCTGTCCCTATTTTTTTGTGTCTGTTTTTTCTTTTCTCTTTTGCCCTACCCAGGAACGTGGGAAGTTTCTTTCCTTTTGGGAAGTCTGAGGTCTTCTGCCAGTTTTCAGTAGGTGTTCTGTAGGAGTTGTTCCACATGTAGACGTTTTTCTGATGTATTTGTAGGGAGTAAGGTGATCTCCGCGTCTTACTCTCCCACCATCTTGAAGGTCTGGCAGTGACTTTTTAGATAAAACAGTAGAGGCACAATCCATGAAAGAAATCATTGATAAGCTGGACTTCATTAAAATTAAGAAGAAAAATGTGTGCTCTACTAAAGACACTTAAGAAAATGAGAAGCCAAAACCAGGGAGAAAATATTTACAAAACACAAATATGATTAAGGACTGATATACAAATTACATAAAGAAATCTTAAAACTCAACAATAAGGAAACAAACAACCTGATTAGAAAATGGGCCAAAGATCATAACAGATACCTCACCAAAGAAGGTATACGGATGACAAATAAGCATATGAAAAGATGCTTATATTATATGCCATCATGGAAATGCAAAATGAAACAATGAGATACCACTACATACCTATTAGAATGGCCAAAATATCAGAACCTAATGCTGAGAAGGCTCTGGAACAACAGGAACTTTTTTCCATTGCTGGTGGGAATGCAAAATTGTATAGACACTTTGAAAGATAGTTTGATTGTTTATTACTAAACTAAGCATATTCTTATCATATATTCCAGCAACTGTGGTCCTTGATATTTTCCCAAAGGGGTTGAAAATTTATGTCCACACAAAAACCTGCACAAAAATGTTTATAGCAACCTAATTCATAGACGCTAAAACCTGGAAGCAACAAAGATGAGGCTGAAGTAGCGATCTCCAAAACTCTGTCCCCTCACTAAAGCAATGATTAAGCAGGCAATAATCAACTTATTTTAAACTTCAAAATCTAAGCAAAAGCTTACAACAATCAGGGGAAGACTTAATCAAAGAAAAACCTGCTAAATTTTGGTAAGAGAGTATTATAACATTTTGAATTACCTGCCTTCCAGTCTCACTCTCCAGCTTACCAGAAACTTTGGGAATGGCAGTTCACATTAACAGTGTGGCTTTCTGGTACCAGAGGGGACAACACAGACCTCGTTATTAAATTATTGTGGTTGTATATTTTGACCTCCCTGGTAGCTCCTCCTGGATGAGTTCAGGGGCTTTTTTTGTCCACTTCAGAACTTTTTCAGGGCTAGAGTGGCCTTCCTGGCATTGTCAAAAAATTTAAAGGCAAATATACCATCCACAGCCACCTGAGGGAAGGGATAATATATGGGGCAAACAGCAGACAGACTGAAAAGCCTAGGAAGAGGCTTGGCAAGGAGATACATGGGAAAATAAGGGCACTGAAAAGCTCCCGTATATACAAGGGAAAGTAGACAGCCAGGTACATGACCAGGGCTGGACACATGTTCAGAAAATATCTGACAAGACCTTAAGCTTTCATCTGTTGCTGACTTCTAGGTTCTGCCCAAGCAGGAAGTGATGGTTAAGGAAGAGTTATAAATGATCTGGTTAAGCACTGAAGGTATACACCAATACAGAGTCAATCTGCACAGACAGGAGACTATTTTTATTTTTGGCATTTAAAGAAATCTCTGCAAATCACTAGTTGACAACTAAGCTAATGGAAAGAGAATTCAGTCATGACTGATGACAATGAATACAGTCTAGACAAAAATAGTTTTCAAAAGCCAGTAATCAGAAAACTACAACCCACAACAATTAGCAACAACAAACTCTAAAGAGGGGGGAGAATCTGATTTCTGAAATTATCACATTATGTTATTCAACTGTCCAGTTTTCAACAAAAAATGATGCATGGAAGAAAGCAAGAAAGTATGGCCCATTCACAGGAAAAAAGAAGCAAATATAAGCTGTCCATGAGGAAGCACAGACATTGGTCTTACTAGGATAAGACTTTAAATTAATTGTCTTAAATATGCTAAAAGAACTAAAGGAAAAGAGGTAAATGAAATCTCATGAGATAATGAGTATTAATAAAGAGAGAGAAATTATTTTAAAAGAAGAATCAGATAAGAGTTTCTGGAGATGAAAAGTACAATAAGTGAAATGAAAAATTCACTGGAGGTACTCAACAACAGATATGAGCAGTCAGAAGCATTACTTAACTCAAAGATAGGTTCACTGAAATTACCCACTCTAAGAGGCAGAAAGAAAAGCAATAATGAAAAGTGGGGAGCATAAGGGACCTGTGGGAGACCATGAGCATACCAACAAACACACAACGACAGTTCCAGAAGGAAAGAAACTAAAGAAATGGGAAGGAAAAATATTCAAAACATAACACCCCCCAAAAAATCCTAAATTTGATGAAAGATATGAATCTGTGCATCTAAAGAGCTCAATAAACAAAAAGAAGGATGAATTCAAAGTGGTCCACACTGTGAGAGTATCGGGTAAGCAACAAAACAGAAGCTACTCACCACATACAAGGGACCCAGCCTCAATAATATTAACAGCTGATTTCTCATTATAAACCATGGAGGACAGAAGGCAGTAGTATGGTGTATTTAAAATGCTAAAAGAAAAATACCTGTCAACCAAGAATTATGTATCTGGCAGATCTTTCTAAAATGAAGGAGAAATTAAGATATTTCTTGATAAAGTAGAGCTGAAGGAGATCATCATTAGTAGTCTTGAACTATAAGAAAAGCTGTAAAGTAAACTTCAGGCTGAAATTAAAAGACACTCTACAGTAATTCTATTCCAAACAAAAAATAAACAATACCAGTAAAGGCAACTAATTAGATAAATATAAAAGCCAACATTATTGTGTTCTTGGTTCATAATTCTGATTTTTCCCCCTTAAATAACTATGTCTTTGTTAATGGGTATAATATATACAGAATGTAATTTGTGGCAATAACATAAAGAGGAGAATGGAGCTCTATATAAGCAGAGATTTTGTACACTATTGAAGCAAAGTTGGCATGAATTAAAACTAGATTGTTATGAATTTAAGATGTGAATTGTAACGGCCAATGTTAACAATAAGAGAGTAACTAAAACATACAGAAAAGGAAAGGAGAGGAAAATCAAAATGATACACATAACATTCAATTTAAGACAAAGCAAAATAGTAATGAAGAAACTAAGGAACAAAAAAAGGTGTAAGATACAAAGAAAAGAACAGCAAAGTAGCAGAAGTCTTCCTACCAGTAATTATTTTAAATATAAATGGACTAAACTGTCTAATTACAATGCAAAAGTTGGCAAAAGGGATAAAAGCATCTGACTACATGCTGTCTTCAAGAGACTCACTTTTTTTAAACATGTTTATTGGAGTATAATTGCTTTACAATGGTGTGTTAGTTTCTGCTTTATAACAAAGTGAATCATTTACACATGTACATATGTTCCCATATCTCTTCCCTCTTGCATCTCCCTCCCTCCGACCCTCCCTATCTCACCCCTCTAGGTGGTCAAAAAGCACCGAGCTGATCTCCCTGGGCTATGCAGCTGCTTCCCACCAGCTATCTATTTTACGTTTGGTAGTGTATATATGTCCATGCCACTCTCTCACTTTGTCACAGCTTACAATTCCCCCTCCCCATATCCACAAGCCCATTCTCTAGTAGGCCTGTGTCTTTATTCCTATCTTGCCCATAGTTTCTTCATTACCATTTTATTTTAGATTCCATATATATGTTAGAATATGGTATTTGTTTTTCTTTTTCTGACTTACTTCTTTCTGTATGACAGACTCTATGTCCATCCACCTCACTACAACTAACTCAATTTCATTTCCTTTTATGGCTGAGTAATATTCCATTGTATATAGGTGCCACATCTTCTTTATCCATTCATCTGTTGATGGACACATAGGTTGCTTCCACAGCCTGACTATTTTAAATAGAGCTGCAATGAACATTTTTGTACATGACTCTTTTTTAATTATGGTTTTCTCAGGGTATATGCCCAGTAGTGGGATTGCTGGGTCGTATGGTACTTCTAGTTTTAGTTTTTTATGGAACCTCCATACTCTTCTTCATAGTGGCTGTATCAATTTACATTCCCACTAACAGTGCAAGAGTGTTCCCTTTTCTAGTTTTCTAGATTTTTTGATGATGGCCATTCTGACTTGTGTGAGATGTTATCTCATTGTAGCTTTGATTTGCATTTCTCTAGTGATTAATGATGTTGAGCATTCTTTCATGTGTTTGTTCACAATCTGTATATCTTCTTTGGAGAAATGTCTATTAAGTCTTCTGCCCTTTTTTGGATTGGGTTGTTTGTTTTATTGATATTGAGCTGCATGAGCTGCTTGTAAATTTTGGAGATTAATCCTTTGTCAGTTGCTTCATTTGCAAATATTTTCTCCCATTCTGAAGGTTGTATTTTAGTCTTGTTTATGGTTTCCTTTGCTGTGCAAAAGCTTTTAAGTTTTGTTAGGTCCCATTTGTTTATTTTTGGTTTTATTTCCATTTCTATAGGAGTTGGGTCTTGCTGTGATTTATGTCATAGAGTGTTCTGCCTAAGTTTTCCTCTAAGAGTTTGACAGTGTATGGCCTTACATTTAGGTCTTTAAGCTATTTTGAGTTTATTTTTGTGTATGGTGTTAGGGAGTGTTCTAATTTCATACTTTTACATGTACCTGTCCAGTTATCCCAGCGCCACTTATTGAAGAGGCTGTGTTTTCTCCACTGTATATTCTTGCCTCCTTTATCAAGGATAAGGTGACCATATGTGGTTGGCTTTATCACTGGGCTTTCTTTCCTGTTCCATTGATCTATATTTCTGTTTTTGTGCCAGTACCATACTGCCTTGATTACTGTAGCTTTGTAGTATAGTCCGAGGTCAGGGAGTCTGATTCCACAAGCTCTGTTTTTCTTTCTCAAGATTGCTTTGTATGTTCAGGGTCTTTTGTGATCCCATACAAATTGTGTAATTTTTTGTTCTATTTCTGTGAAAAATGCCAGTGGTAGTTAGAAAGGGATTGCATTGAAAGTGTAGTTTGCTTTGCGTAGTATAGTCATTTTCACAATGTTGATTCTTCCAATCCAAGAACGTGGTATATCTCTCCATCTATTTGTATCATCTGTAATTTCTTTCATCAGTGTCTTATAATTTTCTGCATACAGGTCTTTTGTCTCCTTAGGTAGGTTTATTCCTAGGTATTTAATTCTTTTTGTTGCAATGGTAAATGGGAGTGTTTCCTTAATTTCACTTTCAGATTTTTTTATCATTAGTGTATAGGAATGCTAGAGACTTCTGTGCATTAATTTTGTACCATGCTACTTTACCAAATTAATTGATTAGCTCTAGTAGTTTTCTGGTGGCATCCTTAGGATTCTCTATGTATTGCATCATGTCATCTGCAAACAGTGGCAGCTTTACTACTTCCTTTTTGATTTGCATTCCTTTTGTTTCTTTTTCTTCTCTGATTGCTGTGGCTAAAACTTCCAAAATTATGGATAATAGTGGTGAGAGTTGGCAACCTTGTCTTTTTCCTGATCTTAGTGGAAATGGTTTCAGTTTTTCACCATTGAGGATGATGTTGGCTGTGGGTTTGTCATATATGCCCTTTGTTATATTGAGGAACATTCCCTCTATGCCTACTTTCTGGAGGGTTTTAATCATAAATCAGTGTTTAATTTTATTGAAAGCTTTTTCTGCATCTATTGAGAAGATCATATGGTTTTTCTCCTTCAGTTTGTTAGCATGGTGTATAACATTGCTTGATTTGCATATACTGAAGTATCCTTGCATTCCTGGGATAAACCCCACTTGATCATGGTGTATGATACTCTTAATGTGCTGTAGGATTCTATTTGCTAGTATTTTATTGAGGATTTTTACATCTATGTCCATCAGTGATATTGGCCTGTAATTTTCTTTCTTTATGGTGTCTTTTTCTGGTTTTTGTACCAGGGTGATGTTGGCCTTATAAAGTGAGTTTGGATGCATTCCTTCATCTGTTATTTTCTTGGAATAGTTGAAGAAGATAAATGTTAACTCTTAAATGTTTGACAGAATACACCTGTGAAGACTTCTGGCCCTGGACTTTCATTTGTTGGGAGTTGTTTTTTGTTTGTTTGTTTCATTGATTTTTTGTTTTTCTTGTTTTTTTTCTGGTTCAACTTCATTACTGGTAATTGGTCTTTTCATATTTTCTATTTCTTCCTGCTTCAGTCTTGGGAGACTGTCCATTTCTAGGAATTTATTTCTTCTAGGTGTCCATTTTATTGGTAAGTAATTGTTCGTAGTAATCTCTTATGATAGTTTGTATTTCTGTGGTATCTGTTGTAACTTTCCTCTTTCATTTCTGAACTTATTTATTTGGGCCCTCTGTCTTCTTTTCTTGATGAGTCTGGCTAATGTTTTATCATTTTTTAAAATCTTTTCAAATGACCAGCACTTAGTTTCATTAATCTTTTTATTGTTTTTCAGTCTCTATTTCATTTATTTCTACTCTGACTTTTATTATTTCTTTCCTTCTACTAACTTTGGTTTTGTTTGTTCTTGTTTTTCTGTTTCCTTCAGGTATAATATTAGGCTGTTTATTTGAGATTTATCTTGTTTCCTGAGGTAGGCTTTTATCACTATAAATTTTCCTCTTAGAATTGCTTTCGCTGTGTGCCATAATTTTTGAATTACTGTGTTTTTATTTTCATTTGTCTCTAGGTATTTCTTTAATTTACACTTTGATTTATTCAGTGTCCCATTGGTTCTTTATTAGCATAGCGTTTAAACTCCATATGTTTGTCTTTTCTGCATTTTTTTCTTATCATTGATTTCTAGACTCAGCATTATGTTTGAAAAAGATGATTAATATGTTTTCAGTCTTCTAAAATTTACTGAATCTTGTTTTGTGTTCTATCATGTGCTCTTTCCTAGAGAATGTTCCATGTTCACTTAAAAATAATGTTTGTTATGCTGCTTTTGGATGGAATGTTATATATATATATATATATATATATATATATATATATATATATATTCATACGTCTAATGTGTTGCTTAAGGCCAGTGATTCCTTATTAATTTTCCATCTGGATGATCTGTGCATTGATGTAAGTGGGGTTTAAATTCTCCTACTATTATTGTGTTACTATCAATTTCTCCCTTTATGTCTCTTAATATTTGCTTTATATATTTAGGTGTTCCTATTTTTGGTTCATATATATTTACCATTGTTATAGTTTCTTTTTAGATTGATCTCAATATTATGTAATGTTCTTCTTTATCTCTTGTTATAGTCTTTATTTAAATGTCTTTTCTCTGATAAAAGTATTGCTACCCCAGCTTTCTTTTGAGTTCCATTTGCATGGAATAACTTTTTCCGTTGCCTCACTTTTAGTCTATGTGTTTCTTTACATCTGAAGTGATTCTACTGTATGCAGCATATAGATGGGTAATGTTTTTCTATCCATTCAGTCGCTCTGTATTTTTTGATCAGAGCATTTAGTCCACTCACATTTTTTAGGACTTTTTTTGTCTTTCTTTTCCTTTTTCTCTTTTCCCTTTTGATTTAATAACTATCTTTAGTGTTATTTTTGGATTCCTTTCTGTTTTTCTGCATATGTATCACTTATAGGTTTCTGGTTTGTCATTACTATGAGGTTTATATATAGAAATCTACATATACACATATGTGATATTTTTTATTGGAGTACAGTTGCTTTACAATGTTGTGTTAGTTTCTGCTCTACAGCAAAGTGAATCAATTATACATATACATATATCCACTCTGTTTTAGATTTCATTCCCATTTAGGTCACCACAGATCATTCAGTAGAGTTCCCTGTGCTATACAGTAGGTTCTCATTAGTTATCTATTCTATACATAGTAGTGTATATATGTCAATCCCAATCTCCCAATTCGTCCCACCCCCCCTTTCCCCCTTGGTAACCATAAGTTTTTTCTCGACATCTGTGACTCCATTTTTGCTTTGCAAATAAGTTCATCTGTACCATTTTTCTAGATTCCACATATAAGTGATATTATACGATATTTGTTTTTCTCTTTCTGGCTTACATCACTCTGTATGACAATCTCTAGGTCCATCCACTATTTCATTTCTTTTTATGGCTGAGTAATATTTCATTGTATATATGTACCACATCTCCTTTATCCATTCCTCTGTCAATGGACATTTAGGTTGCTTCCATGTCCTGGCTATTGTAAATAGTCTACTGGGTTTCATGCATCCTTTCAAATTATGGTTTTCTCTGGATATATGCCTAGGAGTGAGATTGCTGGGTCACACATGTATGATATTTTATGTTGATGATCTCTTAAGATCAAACACATTTCATAACCCTGCATTTTTACTACCCTCCAACATTCGATGTCTTAGGAATCACGTTTTACAGCTTTTTCTTCAGTGTATCCCTTAATTACTTATTGTGGAACAGATGATTTTACTACTTTTGTCTTTTAACCTTCCTACTAGCTTTATAAATGGTTGATCTACTTACGTTTACTGCATATTTTACTTTACCAAAGATATTTTTCTCTCATATTTCCAATTGTGACTTTTTTTGTCCACTTAGAGAAGTCCTTTTAACATTTCTTCTGAAGCCAGTTTTATGGTGCTGAACTCTTCTAGCTTTTGTTTCTCTGTAAAACTCTTGACCTCTCCTTCATATATTTATGATAGCCTTGCCAGGTAGAGTATTCTTGGTTACAGGTTTTTTTCCTATATTTACTTTAAATATATTATGCCACTGCCTTCTGGCCTGCAGACTTTCTGCCAAAAAGTCAAGTAATAGCCTTATGGGATTTCTCTTGTACATACCTAGTTGCTTTTCCCTTGCTGATTCTAACATTCTCTTTAATTTTTGCCACTTTAATTACAATGTGTCTTTGTTTGGTTCTCTTTGGTTTCATCTTGTTTTGGACTCTCTGTGCTTCCTGGACTTGGATGTCTGTTTCCTTTCCCAGGTTAGGGAAGTTTTTAGCTGTTATGTCTTCAAACATACTCTCTGCAACTTCCTCTCTCTCTCTTCTCCTTTTGGGACCCCTATAATGAGGATGTGTTTGTATGCTTGATGTTATCCCAGAGGTCTCTTAGAGTGTCTTTTTTTTTTTTTTTTTTTTTTTTTTTGCCACACCACGCGGCATGTGGGACTTCCCCAACCAGGGATCAAACCCATGCCCCCTGCAGTTGAAGCATGGAGTCTGAACCACTGGACCACCAGGGAAGTCCTGTCCTCATTTTTTTAAATTATTTTTTGTTGTTGTTTAGCTTGAGTGATTTACACTACTCTTTCTTCTAGTTCACTGATCCTTTCCACTATATCATTGAATCTACTGTTGGTTCCGCTCAGTCTATTTTTTTTATTTCAGTTATTGTATTTTTCAGCTCTGCTTTTTTAAAAATATTTTCTTACCATTTTTTAGAAACTTATGACTTCTCACTGTGTTCATTTATTCTTCTCCCCAGTTCTTTGAGCATCTTTATGATCATTACTTTGAACTCTTTATTGGGATAGTTGTTTATCTGCACTTCACTTAGTTCTCCTGGTATTTTATCTTGTTCTTTTGTTTGGAACATATTCCTCTGTTGTCTCATTTTGTGTAATTTGCTGTTTTTATTTCTATATATTTGGCATGTTACATTTCTTGGAGAAGTGGCCTTATGTAGGAGACATGCTATGGGTTCCATCAGCACACTCTCCTCTGGTCATTAGTGCTATATGTTCTAAGGTTACCTTCTACATGGCCTGCATTTGTCCTTCTGTTGTAGCAGGTTTACTACTGTGGATGTGCTTGTAGCCCTGACTGGATGGCCCACAGTCCAGTTGGTTGCCAGGCCCTGCCTAGTGCAAAGACTGCTAGCTGGTGGTGGGTGTGGGCAGGTCCTGGCATGGCTGGCTGCATGTCCTGGGCAGTCCCAGTCCTGTTGCTAGTCTGCTGGTGAGTGAAGCCAGGTCATGAGGCAGTTGGGTGCAATGCTCTGGAGGGTCCCAGTGCTACTCCTGGCCCGTTGGTGGGTGGAATTTGTCCCAGGATGGCTATATGTGCTGCTGTGGGTCCTGGAGCTAGTGTCAGCCTGCTGATGGGTGGGGCTGTTTTCTGACTTGGCTGGCTGTGGGTTCCAAGTTATCCCAGAGCTGGTGTTGGTCCTCTGGTGGATGAGGTCATGTCCTGGGGCTAATTCAGCCCACTGGTATACAGAAGCAGTTCCTGGAGTCTCTGGCTGCAATGTCAAAATGTCTCAGAGCTGGTGTCAGCTCGTTGGTTGGCCAGTTTGGGTTCCAGGTGGTCCTGGGGCTGATGTCTGGCCACTGGTGGGTGCCATCATGTGCTAGAGTCTCTGCCTTCAGGACCCAGGTTTCCTTGAGCTGGTTTCTGCCCATTGATGGGCAAGGCCAGGGCCCAGAGGATCTTGAGGATAGCACTGGTGAGCAGAGCCATGTCCTGGGATCTTTGGCTGCAGGGCCCAAGGGTCCTGGAACTGGTATCTGCCTGTTGAAGTGTGGGGCTGAGTTTCTTCCTGGTTGCAGGCCTCAGGGGTCCTGGGGTTAGTGCCAGCCCACTAGTAGTTGAGGCCGGGTCCTGGGCCTTCTTGTGGGTGGGGCAGGATCAAGCGGAGACTTGGTGCTCAGGGCATCGTACAGCAGCTGCTTTGTCTGGGGCATCCCAGGACTGGTGAGGACCAGCTGGTCAGTGTGGTGGAGTCCCGTCTCTAATCTGCTGGGGGGGATTCCAAAATACTGCTTGACAGTATCAGTGTCCCTGTAGTAGAAGGAGCTCCCCAAAATGGCTGCCACCAACATCTGTCTCTCCAGGGTGAGTCTCAGTTGCCTCCTGCCTCTCCAGAAGGCTCTCCAAGATCAGCAAGTAGGTCTAATCTAGACTGCTTTCAAATTACTGCTGCTGCCTTGGGTTTTGGTGTGTGTGAGATTTTGTGTGCAGCCTTTATGTGTGAAGTCTTTTTTCCACAGCTCTCTGTCTTTCCTGAAAGTAAGCCCCACTGGCCTTCAAAGCCAGATATTCTAGGATTTGTCTTCCAGTGCAATACCCTCAGGCTGGGGAACCCAATGTGGACCTTGGACTCCTCGCTCATTGGGGAGAACCTCTGCAGTTCTGATTATCCTCCCATTTATGTGTTGCCCACCTGGGTGTATGAGTTTTGACTATACTGTATCTCGACCCCTCTGCCTGTGTCATTGTGGTTCCTTCTTTATACCTTTATTTGTAAAAGATCTTTTCTTCTAGTCTTCAGATCATTCTTATTGATAGTTACTCTGTAAATAGTTGTAATCTTATTGTGCCCTTGGGAGGAAGTGAGCTTATGGTCTTCCGACTCCCCCATCTTGTCCACTCTCCCAGAACTTTATTGCTTTTTAAGGGTGAATAATATCCTTTGTATGTCTGTACAACATTTTGTTTAATCATTCACCTGTTGATAGCCATATGGTTGTTTCCATATTTGGCTCTTGTGAATAATGCTCCTATTAACATTGGTTTAAAAATATCCTTTTTGAGTCCTTGCTTTCAGTTATTTTGAGGATATACCTAGATGTGGAATTACTGGATTACATGGTAATTCTATGATTAACTTTTGGAAGGGTTGCTAAATTGTTTTCAACAGTGACTGCAGTTTTCTGTTCTCACCAGCAATGCACAAGTATTCCAATTTCTCCATATCTTTGTTGACTCTTCTTTTTTCCAATTTTTTTGATAGCACCAATCCTAACGTGTGTGAAGTGGTATCTCATTATTGTTTTGATTTGCATTTCCCTCACAATCAGTGATGGTAAGCATCTTTAATTGTGCTCACTAGCCATCTGTATACCTTTTTTGGAGAGGCACTTATGTCCTTTGTCCATTATTTAATAGGATTGTTTGTTTTTTTGTTGTTGAGCTTTAGCAATTCCTTATATATTCTGTATATTAATCCCTTACCATATATATGATTTGCAAATACTTTCTCCCACTCTCTATTTTGTCTTTTCACTCTCTTGATAGTGCCCTTTCATACACAAAATTTCTTAATTGTGATCAAGTCCATTTCACCTATTTGTTTCTTTTGTTGTCTGTGCTTTTGGTGTCATATCCAAGAAATCATTGTCAAATCCAATGTTGTGAAGATTTTCTTTATTTATCTCCAAAGAATTTTATAATCTAGCTCTTATATTTAGGTTTTTAATACATTTCAAGTTAATTTTTGTGTGTGGTCAACTTTATTCTTTTGCATGTGGATATCCAGTTTTCCCAGCACTATTTGTTGAAAAGACCATTATTTCCACATTGAATGGTCTTAGAACCCTTGTAAAAACTCTGTTGACCATTTTATAACACAGGGAATATAGCCAACATTTTATAATAACTATAAATAGAGCATAGATTTAAAAATTGTGGGGCTTCCCTGGTGGTGCAGTGGTTGAGAGTCTGCCTGCTGATGCAGGGGACAAGGGTTCATGCCCCAGTCCGGGAAGATCCCACATGCTGCAGAGCGGCTGGGCCTGTGAGCCATGGCTGCTGAGCCTGCTCATCTGGAGCCTGTGCTGCACAACAGGAGAGGCCACAACAGTGAGAGGCCTGCGTACCGCAAAAAAAAAAAAAAAAAAAAAATAGGTCACAAGCAACAAATGTTGGCAAGGATGTGGAGAAAAGGGAACCCTACTTCACTGTTGGTGGGAATGTAAATTTTTGCAGGCACTGTGGAAAACAAAAAAAGTTAGACAGAAAGTTAGACAAAATGAGATGAGAGAGAAATAGGTTTCAGACAAGAACAACTAAATGAAGAGGAGATAGGCAATCTACCTGAAAAAGAATTCAGAGTAATTATAATAAAGATGATGCAAAATCTCAGAAAAAGAATGGAGGCACAGACCGAGAAGATACAAGAAATGTTTAACAAAGAGCTAGAAGATTTAAAGAACAGAGATAAACAATACAATAATTGAAATGAAAAATACACTAGAAGGAATCAATTGCAGAATAACTGAGGCAGATGGATGAATAAGTGAGCTAGAAGACAGGGTGGTGGAAATCACTGCCACAGAACAGAATAAAGAAAAAAAGTTAAAAGAAATGAGACCTCTGGAACAACATTAAATGCCCCAATATTTGCATCATAGGGGTCCCAGAAGGAGAAGAGAAAGAGAAAGGTCCTGAGAAAATAATTGAAGAGATTATAGCCAAAAATTTCCCTAACATGAGAAAGGAAGCACTCAAGTCCAGCAAGCATAAAGAGACCCATGTAAGATAAACCCAAGGAGGATCATGCCAAGACACATATTAATCCAAGTGACAAAAATTAAATAGAAAGAAAAAATGTTAAAAGCAACAAATAACATACAAGGGAATCAAGATAAGGTTATCAGCTGATTTTTCAGCAGAAACACTGCAGGCCAGAAGGGAGTGGCATGATATATTTCCAGTGATGAAAGGGGAAAACCTCAAATCAATACTGTACACAGCAAGACTCTCATTCAGATTTGATAGAGAAATCAAAAGCTTTACAGATAAGCAAAAGCTAAGAGAATTCAGCACCACCAAACCAGCTTTACAAGTAATGCTAAAGGAACTTCTCTAGGAGGGAGACAAAAAAAAAAAAAAAAAAAGGCCACAACTAGAAACAAGAAAATCAGAAATGGGATTTTGACTTTTGTTAATGTAGTGTATTACATTAATTGATTTGCATATGTTGAACCATCCTTGTGAGCTTGGGATGAATCCCACTTGGTCATGGGTTATGATCTTCTTTATGTGTTGTTCGATTCAGTTTGCTAATATTTTGCTGAGAATTTTTGCTGTAATTTTCTTTTTTTGGTGGTATAATTGTCTGGATTTGGTATCAGGGTGATGGTGGCTTCAGAGAATGTCTTTGTGAGTGTTCCCTCCTCTTCAGTGTTTTAGAACAATTTGAGAAGAATCAGTATAAGTTCTTCTTTGTATGTTTGGTAGAATTTGCATGTGAAGCCATCTGGTCCTGGACTTTTGTTTGTAGGGAATTGTTTTTTTTTTTTTTTTTTTTTTTTTTTTTTTTTTTTTTTTTTTTTGCGGTACGTGGGCCTCTCACTGTTGTGGCCTCTCCCGTTGCAGAGCACAGGCTCCAGACGCGCAGGCTCAGCGGCCATGGCTCACGGGCCTAGCTGCTCCATGGCATGTGGGATCTTCCCAGACCGGGGCATGAACCTGTGTCCCCTGCATCGGCAGACGGACTCCCAACCACTGTGCCACCAGGGAAGCCCGGGAATTGTTTTTTTTAATTGTTACAGATTCTATTTCACATCTAGTGATCTGTCTGTTCAAATTATCTATTTCTTCTTGATTCAATTTTGGTGGGCTTTATGTTTCTAGAAAGTTCTCCATTCTAAGTTGTCAAATTCGTTGGCATGTAATTGTTCATAGTATTCTCATGGTTTTGTTTTAGTATTTCTAGGGTATCATTTGATATTTCTCCTTTCTCATTTCTTATTTTGTTTATTTGGGTTCTCTCTCTTCTTGGTGAGCCTAGCCAGAGGTTTGTAAGTTTTGTTTACCCTTTCAAAGAATCAGCTCTTGATTTTATTGATTTTTTTCTATTGTTTTTTATCTCTATTTTATTATTTCCTCCCTAATCTTTATTATTTCCTTCATGCTGACTTTAGGTTTTGTTTGTTCTTCTTATTCTAATTCTTTTAGGTGGTAGATTAGGTGTTTATTTGAGATTTTTCTTGTTTTTTGAGGAAGGCCTGTATTGCTATCAGCTTCTCCCTAAGAATTGCTTTTGCTGCATCCCATAGATTTTGTATGGTGGTGTTTTCATTGTCATTTGTCTCAAGGTAATTTTTAATTTCTTTTTTGAGTCCCTTGTTGAACCATTTTTTTTTTAGTAACATGTTGTTTAGTCTCCATGTGGCCATTTTTTTCTCATTTCTTTTCCTGTGGTTGATTTCTAATTTCATGCTGTTGTGGTCAGAGAAAATGACTGAAATAATTTCTATACTCTTAAATTTGTTGAGGTTATTTCTGTGCCCTAGTATGTGGTCAATCCTAGAGAATGTTCCATGTGCACTTGAAAAGAATGTCGTTTTCTTTTTGGATGTAATGTCCTGAAAATATTAATTAAGTCTGACTTTTCTATTGTATCATTTAGGATCTCTGTTGCCTTATTGATTTTTCTCTCTAGAAGATCTGTCCAGTGATGTGAGTGAGGTGTTAAAAACTCCGACTATTATTGTATTCCAATCAGTTTCTCCCTTTACGTCTGTTAGTATTTGTTTTACATATTTGGGTGCTTCTGTGTTAGGTTCATATATGTTGATGATTGTAAAATCCTCTTCTTTTATTGATCTTTTATCATTATATAGTGTCCTTCTTTATCTTTCTTTATAGCATTTGCTTTAAAGTCTATTTTATCTGATATGAGTATGGCAACTCCTGCTTTCTTTTCATTTCAGTTTGCATGAAATATCTTTTTTCATCCCCTCAATTTCAACCTGTGTGTGTCCTTTGCCCTAAGGTGGGTCTCCTGTAGGCAGGATATTGTTGGCTCTTGTTTTTCTTCTTTTTTTTCATCCAATCTACTACTCTGTGTCTTTTGATTAGAGCATTTAGTCCATTGACATTTAAAGTAATTATTGATATATGTGTATTTATTGCCATTTTATACCATGTTTTCCTGTTGATTCTTTGTTTCTTCTTTGTTCCTTTCTTTCTCTTTTTGTCTTTCTTTTTGTGTTTTGATGATTTCCCTTTATTTTATGCACATATTCTCTCCTTTTTGGTTTTTATGAATATACTGTATGCTTTTTATGTTTTGTTGCCCTGTTTTTCATGTATGTTAAGCCCTTCCTATATCTTCTTGCTTTACACTGATAGTCATACAGGCTCAAATACATTCTAAAAAAGCCTGCATTTTTGTACTCTCCTTTCCCACATTTTATGATTTTTATTTCCTTTTTTACATCTTCATATTCATCCTTTTGATGTTGTTTGTGTTTATGATCACTTTCACAAATAGGTTTTTTTTTTCTCTATTTGATCTATGTACTGGCTAATTTGATTTACTTTCAAATTATTATTTCCTTCTTTCTATATCTTTTTGCTTCTTATCTATTTAGAGAAGATCTTTCAATATTTCTTTTAGGATAGGTTTTGTATTGTTGTATTCTTTTAGTTTTTGCTTGTCTGAGAAATTCCTTATTTTTCCTCCTATTCTAAATGATAATCTTGTTGGATAGAATATTCTAGGTTTCAGATTTTTCCCTTTCAAGACTTTGAATGTATTTTGCCACTTTGTTCTACCCTGCAGTGTTTCTGTAGCGAAATCAGCTGACAGCCTTAGTGGGGGTTCCCATTACATGGGAACCACATTTATAATCCTCTCTTTATCTTTAATTTTTGCCACTTTTATTATACTATGTCATGGCATATGTCTGTTGGGTTCATCTTGTTTGGAAACCTCTGTGCTTCTTGTATCTGGATATCTGTTTCCTTCTTTACATTTGGGAAGTTTTCTACCATAATTTCTTCAAATACATTTTCAATTCCCTTTTCTCTTTCTTCTCCTTCTGGAATCCCTGTTATACATAGATTGGGATGCATTATATTATCCCACAGGTCTCTTATATTGCTTTCATTTTATTATTCATTTTACTTTCTGTCTGCTATTTTGACTGGGTAATTTCCATTATTCTATCTTCATCAAAAAGCCTACAAATAACAAATGCTGGAGAGGGTGTGGAGATAGGGAACCCTCCTACATTGTTGATGGGAATGTAAGTTGGTGCAGCCACTATGGAAAACAGTATGGAGGTTCCTAAGAAAACTCAAAATAGAATTACCATATGATCCAGCAATCCCACTCCTGGGCATGTACCTGGACAAAACTATAATTCCAAAAGATACATGTGCCACTATGTTCATAGCACTGCTATCCACAATAGACAAAATGTGAAAACAATCTAAATGTCCATTGACAGATGAATGGATAAAGAACATGTGGTACATATATAACCTATCTACAAATCAGAAACAGATTCACAGACATAGAGATCAGACTGTGTGGTTGCCAAGGGGCAGGAAGGAGGGAGAGGGATGGACTGGGAATTTGGGGTGGTAGATGCAAACTATTACATTTAGAATGGATAAACAACAAGGTCCTACTGTATTGCACAGGAAATTATATCCAACCTCCTGGAATAAACCATAATGGAAAGGAATATTTTAAAAAAGAATGTTTATATGTGTAAAACTGAGTCACTTTGCTTTACAACAGAGAATGACACATTGTAAATCAACTATATTTAAATTTAAAAAATAGTAAAAAAAAAAAAAAAGAAAATCACAAATAGGAAAGTTCAATGGTAAAGGCAAACATACAGTAGAAGTAAGCAATCATCCATACACAAATATGACATCAAAACCAGCAACAATGAGAAGAGGAGAGTAGAAATGCAGGAAATGGGAAATGCATCTGAAATTAAGAGACCAGCAACTTAAAACTAACTTGTATATGTATACAATGCTATATCAAAACCTCATAGGAGCTGCAAACCAAAAAACTAAAATAGATACACACACAAAACATAAAAAGGAATCCAAACACAACATTAAATATAGTCCTTAAATCACAAGAGAAGAGAACAAAAGATGAAGGGAAGAAAAAGACCTAAAAAATAAATTTCAAAACAATTAAGAAAATGGTAATAAGAACATGCATATTGATAATTGCCTTAAAAGTAAATGGATTAAATGCTTCAACCAAAAGACATAGACTGGCTGAATGGATACAAGAATAAGACCCATATATTTGCTGTCTACAAGAGACCCACTTCAGATCTAGGGACAAAAATGGACTGAAAGTGAGGGGATGGAAACCAGTGTACATGCAAATGGAAATCAAAAGAAAGCTGGAGAAGCAATATATTCATATCAGATAAAATAGACTTTAAAATAAAGACTGTTACAAGAGACGAGGAAGGACACTACAAAATGATCAAGGGATAACTCCAAGAAGAAGATATAACAGTTGCAAATATATATGTACCAAACATAGGGGCAACTCAATATATGAGGCTAATGCTAACAACCATAAAAGGAGAAATTGACAACAAAATAATAGTGGGGGACTTTAACACCCCACTTACACCAATGGACAGATCATCCAGACAGGAAATCACTAAGGAAACATAGGCCTTAAATGACACATTAGACCAGATGGACTTAATTGATATTTATAGAACATTCCATCTGAAAGCAGAATACACTTTCTTCTCATGGAACACATGAGTGCACATGGAACATTTCTGAGGACCTTGAAGCATAAATCAAGCCCCAGTAAATTTAAGAAAACTGAAATTATATCAAGCACCTTTTCCAACCACAACACTATGAGATTAGAAATCAATTACAGGGGGAAAAAACTCTAAAAAACAAAAACATATGGAGCCTAAACAATATACTACTAAGCAACCAATGGGTCACTGAAGAAATTAAAGAGGAAATCAAAAAATACCTAGACACAGATTTGAACAAAAACACGATGATCCAAAGCCTACGGGACTCAGTGAAAGCAGTTCTAAGAGAAAAGTACGTAGCAGTAAAATTTTACCTCAGGAAACAAGACAAATCTTAAATAAACAACCTAAGCTTACACCTAAAGCAGCTAGTGAAACAAGAACAAAAAACACAAGGTTCTTAGAAGGAAGTAAATCATAAAGATCAGAGCAGAAATAAATGAAATAGGGACAAAGTAAACAATAGAAAAGATTGATGAAAGTAAAAGTTGATTCTTTGTAAAGATAAGCAAAATCGATAAACCTTTAGTCAGAATCATCAGGAACAAAAAGGAGAGGGCTCAAATCAACAAAATTAGAAATGAAAAAGGAGAAGTTACAGCTGATACCACCCAAATACAAAGGATCATAAGAGACTACTATATGAAAATGTATGCCAATAAAAAGGACAACCTAGAAGAAATGGACAAATCCTTAGAAATGTACAATCTTCCCAGACTGAACAAGGAAGAAATAGAAAACATGAGAGACCAATCACAAGTACTGAAATTGAAACTGTGATTTTAAAATTCCAACAAACAAAAGTCCAGGACCAGGTGGCTTCACAGGCAAATTCTATCAATCATTTAGAGAAGAGTTAACAACTATCCTTCTTAAACTCTTCCAAAAATTGAAGAGGAAGGAACACTCCCAAGCTCATTCTACGAGGCCACCATCACCCTGATACCAAAACCAGACAAAGATACTACAAAAAAAAAAAAAGAAAATTACTGGCCAATATCACTGAGGAACACAGACGCAAAAATCCTCCACAAAATACTAGCAAATCGAATCCAACAATGCATTAAAAGGACCATATACCATGCATCCCTGTGATGCAATGATTCTTCAATATTGGCAATCAGTGTGATTCACCATATTAACAAACTGAAGAATAAAAACCACATGATCATCTCAACAGATGCAGAAAAATCTATTGAGAAAATTCAACACCCATTTATGATAAAAACTCTCCAGAAACTGGGCATAGAGCGAGCCTACATCAACATAATAAAGGCCATATATGACAAACCCACAGTGAACATTAGACTCAAAGGTGAAAAATTGAAAGCATTTCCTGTAATATCAGGAAAAAGACAAGGATTCCACACTTGCCAGTTTTATTCAACATAGTTTTGGAAGCCCTAGCCACGGCATTCAGAGAAGCAAAAGAAATAAAAGGAATCCAAATTGAAAAAGAGTATCTAAAACAGTCACTGCAGATGACATGATACTATACATAGAAAATCCTAAAGATGCTACCAGAAAACTACTAGAGCTCATCAATGAATTAGGTAAATTTTCAAGATACAAAATTAATACACAGAAATCTGTTGCATTCCTACACACTAACAACAAAATATCAGGGAGAGAAATTAAGGAAGCAATCCCATTTATCATCACATCAAAAAGAATAAAATACCTAGGGATAAACCTACCTAAGGAGGCAAAAGACCTGTACTCTGACAACTATAAGATGCTGACAAAAGAAATCAAAGATGACAGAAGCAGATGGAAATATATAACATGCTCTTCGATTGGAGGAATCAATATTTTCAAAATGACTCTACTATCCAAAGCAATCCACAGATTCATTGCAATCCCTATAAATTACTAGTGGCATTTTTCACAGAACTAGAATAAAAAAACTTTAAAATTTGTATGGAGACACAAAAGACCCTGAATAACCAAAGCAACCTTGAGAAAGAAAAATGGAGCTGGAGGAATCAGGCTCCCTGACTTCAGACTATACCAAAAAGCTACAGTAATCAAGACTGTATGGTACTGGCACAAAAACAGGAATATAGATTAATGGAACAGGATAGAAAGTCCAGAGATAAACCCACGCACCTATGGTCAGTTAATCTTCAATAAAAAGAGGCAAGATTATACAATGGTGAAGACAGTCTCTTCAATAAGTGGTGCTGGGAAAACTGGACAGCTACATGTAAAAGAATGAAATTAGGACATTCTCTAACACCATAAACAAAAATAAACTCAAAGTGGATTAAAGACTTAAGTTTAAGGCCGGATACTATAAAACTCTTAGATGAAAACATAGGCAGAATACTCTCTAACATAAATTGCAGCAATGTCTTTTTGATCCATCTCCTAGAGTAATGAAAATCAAAACAAAGATAAACAAATGTAACCTTATTAAACGTAAAAGCTTTTATACAGCAAAGAAAGCCATAAACAAAATGAAAAGACAACCCACAGAATGGAAGAAAATATTTGCAAGTGAAGTGACTGACAAGGGATTAATCTCCAAAATATACAAAGAGCTCATGCACTTATATGAAAAAAAATCAAAAAATGGGTGGAAGATCTAAATACACATTTCTTCAAAGAAGACAGATATATGGCCAAAAAGCACATCAAAAAATGCTCAACATCACTAATTATCAGAGAAATGCAAATCAGAACTACAGTGAGATATCAGCTTACACCAGCCAGAATTGCCATCATCAAAAAATTTACAAACTATAAATTCTGGAAAGGGTGTGGAGAAAAGGGAACCCTCCTACACTGTTGGTGAGAATGTAAATTGGTTCAACCATTTTGTAGAACATTATGGAGGTTCCTTAAAAAACTAAATATAGAACTACTATATGATCTACCAATCCCACTCCTGGGCATGTATCTGGAGAAAAACAGATAATTTGAAAAGATACATGCATAATAATGTTCATTGCTGCACTATTTGCAATAGCCAAGACATGGAAACAACCTAAATGTCTATTGACAGATGAGTGGATAAAGAAGATGTGGTACATATATACAACATAACATTACTCAGCCATAAAAAAGAATGAAATAATGCCATTCACAGCAGCATGGATAGACCTAGAGATTGTCATACTGCATGAAGGAAGTCAGACAGAGAAAGACAAATACCATATGATATCACTTATATGTGGAAACTAAAAAAATGATACAAATGAACTTATTTACAAAACAGAAATAGAGTCACAGATGTAGAAAACAAACTTATGGTTACCAGGGGGGAAGGTGGGGAGGGATAAATTGGGAGATTGAGATTGACATATACATACTACTATATATAAAACAGATAACTAATAAGGACCTAGTGTGTAGCACAGGGAACTCTACCCAATACTCTGTAATGACCTATACGGTAAAATAATCTAAAAAAAAACTGGATATATGTATGTGTATAAGTGATTCACTTTACTGTACACCTGAAACTAACACAACATTGTGAATCAACTATACTCTTATAAAATTTTTTTATGAAACCTAGATTGGTACATATATGCAATGGAATACTACTCAGCCATAAAAAAGAACGAAATAATGCCACTTACAGCAACATGAATGGACCTATAGATTATTATACTAAGTGAAGTAAGTCAGACATAGAAAGACCAATGTCAAATGATATCACTTCTATCTGGAATCTAATTTAAAAATGATACAAATGAACTTATTTATAAAAGAGAAACAGACTCATGGATCTCAAAATCAAATTTATGGTTACTAAAGGAGAAACATGGGGTGAAGGAATAAATTAGGAGACTGTGATTTACATGTGCACACTATATAAAATAGATAACCAACAAGGACCTACTATATAGCACAGGGATCTCTACTCAATATTGTTTAATAACCTATATGGGAAAAGAATCTGAAAAAGAATGTGTATATATATATATATATATATATATATATATATATATATATATATATATAACTTATTCACTTTGCTATACACCTGAAATTAACACAACATTGTAAATCAACTATACTCCAATAAAAAATGTTTTTAAATAGAATATGTGGTATATATGTGTATATATACATATATACATATATAGACACACACACAATGGAATACTACTCACCCATAAGAAAGAATGAAATTTTGCCCTTTGCAACAATATGGATGGGCCTGGTTGGCTTTATGCTTAGTGAAAGGAGTCAGACAGAGAAATACAAATAGTGTATGTTATCACTTCTATGTGGAATCTAAAAAATAAAACAAACTTGTGAATATATCAAAAAGAAACAGACTAACAGATATAGAGAACAAATTAGTGGTTTCCAGTGGGGAGAGGGAAAGAGGAAGGGGCAAGATAGGGGTATGTGATTAACAGGTATAAACTACTATGTATAAAATAAATAAGCTAAAAGGATATATTGTACAACACATGGAATATAGCCACTATTTTATGGTAACTGTAAATGGAATATAATCTTTAAAAATTGTGAATCACTATATTGTATACCTGAAACTTATATAACATTTTACGTCATCTAAACCTCAATAAAAAGTAATTTCCTACCTTTTGAAGGGTCAATAATATTATGTTGTATGTTTACATGAAATTTTGTTTGTCAGTTTATCTGTTGATGGATGTGTTGCTTCCACTTTTTGGCTATTGTGAATAATGCTGCTATCCACATGGTCACACAACATCAGTTAGAGTTTTTGCTTTTAATTCTGTTGGGCATATACCCAGAGATGAAATTGCTGGATCATATGGTAATTCTATTTTTAATTTTTTGTGGAACTTCCTTACTGTTTTTTATAATAACTGCACCATTTTACATTCCTACCAGCATTGCATAATGGGCACAATTTCTCAATATCCTTGTCAACACTTGTTATTTTCTGTTTTACTTTGTGTGTTTGTTTTATAATAGCCATCCAAATGAGTGTGAAATTGTATCTCATTGTTTTGATTTGCATTTACCTAATGGTTAGTACTAAGCCTCTTTTCATGTAATTATTACCCATTTGTGTATCTTCTTTGGAGAAATGTCTATTCAAATTGTTTGCCCATTTCTTTTTTAAATTGAGATTTGATTGACATTTAATAGTGTATTAGTATTAGGTTTAAGTTTTATTTTCTAAGATTTCACATACAAGTAAGAGCGTACAGTATTTGTCTTCCACTGACTTATTTCACTTAGCATAATGCCCTCAAAGTTCATCCATATTGTCACAAATGACAGGATTTCCTCTTTTTTATGACTGAATAAGATTCCATTTTATATATATATATATATATATATATATATATATATATATATATATATATATATATATATATATACACCACAGTTTCTTTATCTATTTATCCATCAATGGACACTTGGGTTATTTCCATGTCTTGGCTATTGTAAATAATTCTGCAGTGAACATAGGGGTACAGATATGTCTTTGAAATAGTGAGTTTATTTCTTTCAGGTATATACCTAAAAGTGGAGTTGTTGGATCTGGGAATTCTATTTTTAATTTTTTGAGCAACCTCCATACTGTTTTCCATAGTGGTCCAACTAACCCACCAACAATGCACAAGTGTTCCTTTTTCTCCACATTCTTGCCAACAATTGTTACTTCTCGTCTTGTTGATAACAGTGATTCTAACATATGTGAGATGATATCTCATTGTGGATTTGATTTGCATTTGCCTGGTGATTAGTGATGTTGAGCATCTTTTCATGTGCCTTTTGCCCACCTGTATATCTTCTTTCAAAAAATGCCTATTCAGAGCCTCTGCCCATTTTTTAAATGGTTTTTTTTTTTTTTTTTTTTTGTCGCTGCTGAGTTGCATGAGTTCTTTATGTATTTTGGCTATTAACCCCATGTCAAATATTTGATTTGAAAATATTTTCTTTCAACTGGTAGGTTGCCTTTTCATTGTGTTGTTTTTTTTGGCTGTGCAGAAACGTGTTTGGTTTGATATAGTCCCACTTGCTTATTTTTGCTTTTGTTGCCTTTGCTTTTGGTGTCAAAAGGGTTCAAACTTTTGGGGGCCTTTTGGGGCTCATGAATCTGGAAGTCCATTTCTCTCAATATATTTGGTAAGTTTCAGCCTTTATTCCTTTAAATATATTTTCTGTTCCTTTATCTTTCTCTTCTTCCTGGATTCTCATAATGCATTTTTTGTTTCTTTTGGTTTTTCCCATAAATCCAGTGGGCTTTCTTCATACTTTTTATTTCTTTTTGCTCCTCTGCCTGGATAAGTTCATATGATTTATCTTTGTGTTCATTGATTCTTTCTTATTCTTAATTCAGACTGCTGTTGAAGCTCTGTTGAATTCTTCAGTTCAGTCATTGTATTCTTCAGCTCTAGAATATACTTTTTTGTTTCTATTTCTTTATTGCATTTCTCATTGTGTTCATGGATTGTTTTCCTAGTTTTATTTAGTTGTTTGTGTGTTCTTGTTGTTCACTAAACTTTTAGAACATTATTCTGAATACTTTGCCAGACATATCATAGATCTCTATTTCTTTAGGGTCAGTTATTGGAACTTTATTAATTTCCTTTGGTGGTGTCATATTTACCTGATCTGCACATTTGAGTAAGCAGTCTCCTCTTCCAGACCTCACAGATTCACTTCAACAAGGATATTCCTAGTCAGCATACCTTGGTGTTCTGGATGGATCACCTGATAGCACCCTTTTACAGGTGAGGCTTCCTACTGGGATCTTTAAGTCAGGCCATAATCCTTCAGTGCCTTGTCTTAGCTGATACTGTGTCATATTTACCACCTGCACCAGTAATGGATGATTAACTGTTTTCTACCATGCAATGCCTACCACTTAAACTTGTTCCATGTAATACTTGCTGACTGAAGAGCTCCATTCCCATAATAGGAAAATGGATAGTCTTTGTATAGGGGGTGACAGTTACAACCAGAG